>NC_082713.1:53271661-53896523 GCF_030144855.1 Hypanus sabinus
TACAGATGCACTGTAGAGCATCCTGACAAGATGCATCACTGCTTGGTACAGAAACTGAACTGTGGCGGACAGGAAGTCTCTACAATGGGTATTCAAAACTGCCCCACACAGCATTGGCACCAGCCTATCTGCCATCAGGACATATGTAGAGAAAGGTGCTGGAAAAGAGCCAGTAACATCATGAAGGATGCAAACACAAGAAAATCTGCAGATGCTGGAAATTCAAGCAACACACATAAAATGCTGGTGGAACACAGCAGGCCAGGCAGCATCTATAGGAAGAGGCACTGTCGATGTTACAGGCCGAGACCTTTCGTCAGGACTAACTGAAAGAAGAGATAGTAAGAGATTCGAAAGTAGGAGGGGGAGATCCAAAATGATAAGAGAAGACACGAGGTGGAGGGATGAAGCTAAGAGCTGGAAAGTTGATTGGCAAAAGGGATACACAGCTGGAGAAGGGAAAGGATCCTGGGACAGGAGGCCTAGGGAGAAAGAAAGGGGGAGGGGAGAACCAGAGGGAGATGGGATAGTGTGGGAAAATGAGTTAGTGTAGTGAATATGTCGAGGGGTTAGTATGGGAATAAGATAGTGTGGGGATATGGGATTCTGTGGGAATATGGGGTAGTGTGGGAATGTGGGATTCTGTGGAAAAATGGGTTAGTGTGGGAATATGTGGGGTTTTAGTATGGGATAGTGCGGGAAAATGGGATTCTGTGGGAATATGGGTTTGTACGGGAATGTAGTATAGTACCAGAGTTAATGTCAGAGTAGACACAAAATCTAATGACCTACTCCTGCTTAAAGTTCTTATGTTCTTGTTATTATGCTGACAGGCTGGTTAAATTGCAGACCATGTCTAACTGCATCTGCTGCAAAAACTAAACAAATTAAAAAGAATCTCATCCTCAAGATTCCCTTTGTTTTCCTGCATTGTCATGACAAAATTAAACACCCCACTAAGAGAGCCACTTAAATGGATCAAATGCACCAAGCATCTTGTGCAAAAAGAACTGTTTTACTCAGATGGCTTTCAGAATTAGAATTGGTACCTAAGAGAAACGAGGTAACCTGACTGAATGTCTACTGCCCAGAGGCTCTGACATCCATCATCATGAAATGTTTCAATAAGCTGGTGGGTCTTGATGTTCATTAACTCCAGCCTCCCAGACAATTTCAACCCACCACAATTCATAGACTGCAGAAGCAGGTCTATGGCTGACAACATATACCTATCCACACACTCATCTCTGGAGCACCTGGACAGTAAAGACACAGCTCTACCTTCAATACCAGCTCATCTCGAAACTCCTAAATCTAGGACTTAGTACCTCCCTTTGCAACTAGATCCTTTACTCAGCAGCAACACCTCTGATACAATTATTCACAACGCCGAGATCCCCACAAAGCTGTATCCTCAGCTCTTGACACTGACAAATGCACTAAATCTGTTCTAACCCAATCTGCCAGCTTGCAGATGACACCACTTTAGACAGTCATGTCTGAAGTATTGGAAGGAGGTAGAGAGCTGAGTGACACGGTGTCATGACAACAACCTATCACACACACACTCACACACACACACACACCCTTTGACATTCTGCAGTCGTTATACTGAGTGTAACCACTTCAATGTCTTCCTCCAATATATTTGCATTATATCGAGGGGACCTACGGGAGCAAGATATGCCGACTAGTGGAATGGTGTCGCAGCAACAACGTCAGTAAAGTAAGACGAAAGAGCTGATTGTGGATTTCAGGAAGGGTAAGATGAAGGAACACATACCGATCCTCATAGAGGGATCATAAGTGGAGAGAGTGACCAGCTTCAAGTTCCTGGATGTCAAGATCTCTGAGGATCTAACCTGGTCCTAACATATTGATGTAGTTATAAGGAAGGCAAGACAACAGCTATACGCTATTAGGAAGTTGAAGAGATTTGGCATATCAACAAATACACTCAAAAACTTCTATAGATGTACACTGGAGAGTATTCTGACAGGCTGCATCACTCTCTGGTATGGAGGGGCTACTGCACAGGGCTGAAAGAAGCTGTTGAGGATTGTAAATCCATCTTGGGCACTAGCCTACAAAGTACCCAGGACATCTTCGAGGAGCAGTGTCTCAAAAAGGCACCATCCATTATTAAGGACCTCCAGCACCCAGGGCACGCCATTTGCTCACTGTTACCATCAGGTAGGAGGTACAGAAGCCTGAAGGCACACACTCAGTGATTCAGGAACAGCTTCTTCCCCTCTGCCCTCTGATTCCTAAATGGGTATTGAATCTTTGGACACTACCTCACAGTTTTTTAATATGTAGTATTTCTGTTTTTGCACATTTTTAAAATCTATTCAATATAAGTCATTGATTTACTTGTTTATTTATTATTATTATTATTATTATTTTATTTTATTATTTTATATTACTTTTTTCTCTCAGCTAGATTATGTATTGCATTGAACTGCTGCTGCTAAGTTAACAAATTTCACATCACATGCTGGTGATAATAAGCCTGATTCTGATTCTGATAATGGGTCCTACATCAAACTGATGCACTTATGATGCACTTATGGTGCCTTTTCCGCCATATGTTGAGAAATATTCCAATTCTTTAGTAATGGGGATGTGTAAATGTGCATGTATTTGTGTACTGTACTTAAGATAGATACTTCTGCTTATTTTGTAATATGATTGTAACTACAATGTGGGGTGCATCATATTCTAATTCATGAGTACCACTTTGTGGTAATTAAAGATGCTATGTCCTGGTGCCGAATGAAAAGGAGTTCATCACCTTCACTGAAGAAGAGAACGATCAGGGCTGCCACACAGTTCTCACTGGACAAAGTATGGAGCTACTACGGTGTTTTCTGGTAAATATTTTTTGTAAATATTGGCAGTTTTCTTTTCACTATTTTCACTAACTTCTGTAAGTTTGATTTTTGCCACACCTAATAAGCACTCTTGCACTAAAGAGGTAGGCAACTCCAGCCATTTGTTCTTTGACCATATCCCAAGTATCTGACAGTCAACAAAACAAAAGTCATTGACATCAGGGAAGGTGGGGGGAAATGCACATGGTCCTGCTTAAATCAACAGTGCTGAGAGCTTCAGTTTCCAAAGATTGAACATTACCAATGACCCGCACTGGTCCAACCACATTGACACCACAGACAAGAAAGTTTACCAGCGAGCCTGCTTCCTCAGGAGGCTACAGAAATTGGGTGTGTCTCAATTGATCCTGACAAATTTTTATCGCAGCACTATGGAAAATATCTTATCCAGATGCATCACATCTTTGCATAGCAACTGATCTGCACATGGCGACAAGAAGCTGCAGAGAAGTATGGACACGGTTCAGCATATCACAGAAACCAGTCTCCCTCTCAGTCGCCTTTGTCTACTCTTCCCACTGCCTCTGCAGCCAGCAAAATCAAAGCCCCCACCCCCACAGATATTCCCTTTTCTACCCCTTCCCATTGGGCAGAAGATACAAAGCCTGAAAGTACATAGCACTAAGCTCAGGGACAACTTCTACCCCACTGTTATAAAGTTCCTCTAGTATGATAAGATGGACTCTTGACCTCATAATCTAACTCGCAACTTGCACCTTTCTGTACTGAACTGCACTTTCTGTACTGTAACACTTTATTCTGCATTGTATTTATTGTTTTACCTTGCATCGCCTTAATGCACCATTGTAATGATTTGATCTCTATGGAGGGTATGCAAGTCAATCTTTTTACTGGATCTCAGTTATAAATAAAATATTATACCAATTGAATTTATCAATTTCTTATCACCATCTTATGTGGATGAAATGTGTTGTTTTGCAGCTATAGCACAGTGTAAAGAGATAAAATTACTATACATTACAAAATAAATAGTGCAAAGAAAGGAATAATTAGGTAGTGTTCATGGATCATGAATTGTTCAGAAACCTGATGAAACTGTCCAGAGTGGAAGAAGCTGCTTCTGTCATTGAGTGTAGGTCTTCGGGCTCCTGTACCTCCTCTGTGATGGTAGTAATGAGGCAAGAGTATGACCCGGATAGTATTTTGGATCATTACAATCTGAGCCTGAAGAGAGAGTGTATTCACACAACACTCAAACACAAAGATGTAGCCATTAACAAGGTGCTGCACATGAGGCTGCTAAACAAGATAAGAGCCCTTGGTGTTACAGGAAAGACACTAATATATAGAAGATTAGTGGACTACCAGAAGGCAAACAGATGACATAAGGGAGCTTTTTTCTGGTTGCTGACTAGTGATCTTCTGCAGGGCCTGGTGCTGGATCTACTACTTTTCCCACTGTACATTAATGACCCAGATGATGGAATTGATGGCTTTTTTGGCCAAGTTTGCATTGGTTACAAATTAGATGGAGTGGCAGGTACTGTAGGGAAGCAGGGTATTTATTGAAAGACCTGCATGGGTTGGAAATGCGTAAAAAAATGGCTGATGGAATATGTGTAGGGATGTGCATGGTCATACATTTTGGTAGAAAGAATAAAGGCATAAAGTGCTTTCTAAATGGGGATAGAATTCTGAAATCCTGGTGCAGAATTCCATAAATGAAAATTTGCAGATTCAATTGGCAGTGAGGAAGACAATATAGAGCCCTATTGTTTTAAATACTAGCATGGATAGAAGATTGGCAGACTGGCAATAGGTAAAGAGTGAGAATAAAGAGAGTTTTTCCTGGTTGGCTTTTCATGTGCGGCACCTTGCTAATCCCTAGTAGTATTCCGCAGGGGTCAGTATTGGGACTGCTTTTTTTCACATTATATACCAATGATTTGGATGACAGAATTGATGGCTTTGTGGCCAGGTTTTCAAACAATACAAAGGTAGCTGAAGGGACAGATAGTGTTGAGGAAGTGGGGAGGCTGCAGTAGGACAAGGCAGATCAGGAGAATGAGCAATGAAGTGGCAGATGGAATATGGTGTAGGGAAGTGACTTGAAGGTCATGCACTTGGGTAGAAAGAATAAAGGTGTATACTTTTCCAAATGGAGAGAAAATTCAGAAATCAGGTGCCAAGGGACTTGGGAGGCCTTGTGCAACATTCCATAAAGGTTACCTTGCAGGTTGAGTCTGTGGTAAGGAATGCAAATGCGATGTTAGTATTCATTTTGAGAGGATTAGAATAAAAAGCTAGGATGTAATGCTGAGGCTTCATAAGGCATTGGTCAGACTGCACTTGGAGTATTGTGAGCAGTTTTGTGCCCATTATCTAAGAAAATATGTGCTGGCATTGGAGAGGTTCAGAGGATGTTTACAAGAATGATTCCAGGAATGAAAAGGTTAAGGTAGGAGGAGGGTTTGATGGCTCTGGACCTGGTATTCACTGGAGTTAGAAGAATGAGGGGAGATCCCATTGAAACCTATTGAATATCAAAAGTGAATGATAGATTAAGTGAATGTGGAGAGGATATTTCCTATACTAGGGGAGTCTAGGACTAGAGGGCATAGCTTTGGTATAGTTTTATGTACCTTTAGAACAGAAATTAGGAGGAATTTCTTTAGCAAGAAGGTAGTGAGTCTGTGTAATTCAATGCCACAGATACTTGCGGCAACCAAGTCATTGAGTATATTTAAAGTGAAGGTTGATAGGTTCTTGATTAGTAAGGTTACTAGGAGTAGGCAGGAGAATGGGGTTGAGAGAAAGAATAAATTAGCCATAACTGAATTGCAGAATAGACCCAAATAGCCTAATTCTGCTCCTATGTCTTATCGTCACATGATCTAATGCAATGTTAACATTCAACTTGAAAGAACTAGAATATAAAAGCAATGGTGTGATGCTGAGCTTTATCATTTGTTGGTCGATCGGCATTTGGAGCTTTGGGCCCTTTCTCTCAGGAAGGATGTGCTGCCATTGCAGAGTGTTAACAGAAGTTTATGAGAGTGATCAAAGATTGAGAATGATGCCTTTTGGCCTGTACTCATTTCAGTTTAGAACGATGAGGGGGATCTCACTGTAAAGTTCTTTAGCTAGAGGGTGGTGAATCTGTAGAATACATTGTCACAGACAGTTGTGGAGGCCAAGTCATGGGGTATATTTAAAGCAGAGGTCAATAAGTTCTTAACTGGTAAGGGTGTCAAAAATTACAAGGAGAAGGCAGGAGAATGGGGTTGAGAAAAAAATAAATCAGCCATGATTGAATGGCAGAACAGACTCGATGGGCTGAATGTCCTAAGTCTGCTCACATGTCTTAAGGGCTTATAATGCTGCAGTGCAGTTCTGAGGGAGTGCTGCAGTGTTGGTATAACTTAAAGGAAAGTCTTTATTTCTCATCCAGTTTCTAATTGAGAGCAAATTTGACTCTGCTCACCCTGCTTTCTCATTCATCATCAAGTCAGATTTTGATGCTCAGGTCCCAAGCAGAGGTTCTTTTGGCACCCACTATTAAGTCTTCCAAGATGAATCTGACTAATTTATTTCTATTTCCTGTTTCAGAACTTTAAACAATCACCAATCCATACTAATATAAAACCTCGTGAGACCTTTGTTCTATTAAAATACTTTCTATGGTATTTTATCAAATGATTTTTGGAAACTAAAATGTATGACATGCTCATGTTCTCCTTTTCTTACCTTGATGCTTAAATATGCTAAAAGCTTCCTTAGATTTGTCAAGCATGATTTCCCTTTCATCGTTGTGCAAAGTTTAATTAATCATGATTTTCTGAGCTCCTTGTTACCACATCCTTGACAATGATTAATAAAAAGTTAACTGACCTGCAGATTTCCTACTCGTCCCCCTTTCTTTTATGAAAAACAGTATTATATTTGCCCATTCTACTCAGAATGATGCAGAATCTAGAGCACTTGAATCACTAATTCAACAAGACCAGAATGGTCCATCTAATAACAGCTGTTTTTAATTAAATATAGTTACACAATTGAAATCTTTATTGATGACCCAGTACATACAAGGTAAGAGGGCAGTTACTTTAAGCTTTTGTTGCTCTTAGTTATCTTGCTGTAGTTTGCCCCTCACAAAGGCTTGAATATACCCTGGCTGTTCCAAGTGAGATATACGCAGCTGTGGGTCAAATCCTCAATATATCATCTATGCTGTAGAAAACCACAACACAAACACAGGGGTTTCAAAGAAGCAGTGCTTGTGCTATGTAATAAGTCAATTGCTTTCAGCATAATGGCACAGGACAAGCTAGAGGGAAGAATGGAAAGAATCAGCCTTGCTGCTTTCTATAAATAAGATGCAAATGATATACCTATATTCAAGAAACCAGTATTATTGGAGTGTATAATTGTAAAAACATCTGCAAATAATATAAAAGTTGTATTGTTTAATTAAATGCTCTTTCTGGAGATTATTTAGTGAATTTAATTTTCTGAACTCTAAACTCTATAATGCTTCTTTCAAAATGTTATTCTATATTCTTATTTGTTATTTTTCCCAAAGGAAGAGATGAAGAATCACCATTGTGGCTTTCCTTACAAGACCACCAAGTAGCTCTAAAGCAGTCTCTCCCACCATCCGCCCCACCTGCACTCAAACACAAATAAGACCACCAAGGAACTTAGGTGAATCTAAATCCACTGGACCACCAGGGGATGCAGTTTCAAAAATAGACCTCGTATCTGCTGCGAATCAATTCTCAGCTACCCGTTCCTGCTTGTTAAAGAAGTACGGTGGGAGACATTGCTTTAAGAGTACTTACAGTGAATTTGCTAATATGTTCACATTAAATTCTGAAGTGCACTACTTTAATGCAGGTTGTTCACCATTTATTTTGAACATATTAATTATTCATTTAAAATAGTGCACAGAAAAGCCTTACCTGAGCATATTAATCAATGCATTATTAAAAACAGAATAATCTTCAGCCTAAATTGGACATTTAATAATATTATGAATGTGCAAAAGAGGTCCAGTTATCACTTACAATGAAATAAGTTTTTTACCTTAAAGAATGATATCTACTTCATTTGCCCTAAATTGCATTACTGGTTGAAACATTTGCAAACAATGGCCAGGATTTTTTTTTTTGACTAGAAAGGCTTATTCTTCTTCTGGGTAGATGTAGACTGACAGCAATGTATGGGTCAGTGCATTCATAACTTGTACCAATGTATTGAATGTATTGGAGGTCAGATGCTAGTGTATTGGATGCTGTGCTTCACCGTTGGTTTCAGTGCTGACAGCACAGCTCTGTTATTCTCAACTAAGGTACTCCATACTGTTCCCTGAGTTTCAAACCTCCAATCATTTGAATGAGGTAGACACAGTGGAACTGTTGAACTGCGCTTGGATGTAATTTATTATTAATTTTCTTAATATTTTAATCTTTGTAATGTTTGAATACCTTTAGTTGTCTTTGATTATCAGCTGACAAATACCATCAAGGCTGTCTGAGGCAACGTACACAAAATGCTGGAAGAACTCCACAGGTCAGGCAGCATCTATGGAAATGAATAAACCATTGATGTTTCGGGCCAGGACCCTTCTTCAGGATGATGTCTGAGGTCTGGCTGATTCTGGTGGACTGTTCCACTTCACAGGACAGGTATGTGAATGAAACTTCCGGTTTGTTTCAGCGAACAGATTTGTGAAAGATTGATACTGCCAAGGGAATCATGTGGGTAGAAGGGTTAGGGCAAGAGATTGTGTCCAACTCAATTCACCCATTCAAAGTTTGACTTTTTATCTTGAGGGTAGCAATTATTATTGATGATAATGGCTCCGATTATCTTAAAGCAGTGTTTAAATATTCCTTAGAAGGAAAATTGGATATGTGTTTCAAAAGGCAGAAAATAAAATATTAGGTTGTTCCAGCTAATGCAAAGCCTGCAGCTGATTTCCACAGATAGATACTTTATTGATCCCAAAGGAAATTACAGTGTCACAGTAACATTACAAGTGCTCAGTTACACAAATATTAGAAGAGAAGCAAGAAATTTTTTTTAAAAATCAAGAGAAAATCTGCAGATGCTGGAATGGTCATTTCAGACCACGACCATTTATCAGGATGTGTCTTCATGAAAGGTCTCGGCCCAAAACATCAATTGTAGTCTTTTCCAGAGATTATGCCTAGCCTGTTGAATTTCTCCAGCATTTTGTGCATGATGCAAAAAAAAGTTACCTTAAAATTAAGATGTACAAGATTTACAAGTCAAAGATTACAAAATTATTTTCCTGGCTATAGGTTGACTCATTACAGAACCTGATGCCCAAGGGTGAGAATGACCTCATATGGCTCTCTTTGGGGCAGGGCAGTTGTCTTAACTTTGTCTATTGAAATAAATGGCTCATTCATAACTTTTTTAAGAGGTCATGGTTGGAACTTAAATATTGACCTGTAGAATTCACATTATTCTTTGCATATAAATTTCCATGTTCACCTGAGCAATGTTATATTTCATTCAGAAGATGGCACCTCATGGCACTCCTTGTGAAATGCAACCAAACTTTAGATAGGATTATGAGGTAGTAATTCCACACAAAACCCAGAAGAAACAGTAGTTGCCTGCAAGATAATCGCATGAACTAGGGAACAACTGTGAGAAAATTCTGGGCAGTTATTCCCGTAATAATAAAATTATTAGTTTTATTATTGTGGCAGTAGCTTTTGGCAGAAAGCTATCATAAACATCCACTTCATTTGTGTTAATGAGTCCTGGTTCAACGCTTTCAGATATTGTCTAAATGGAAATTGAAAATGTAATATGAACTGAGCTCTGTTTTATTATGTAACATTTTTCAGAATGTTTAAGATCATAAATGTGTGGGACATTTTAACAGGTCCTATGACTAACTGTGGTTAACTGAGTACATATTTGTCAAGTTTCCTCACCTAATGCTGGAGCTGACTGACGACAGCAAGAGTTGATGTGGTGTACATGAGCAGAGGTGCTAACCATATTAGGAGATCCTCAAATTACACACCTCATGAGTTAATCTATGCTCTGAGCAGCGTGAATGCTGGAGGAAGTGATTATAGTAACATGATGTCAGTATCCTAACAACAAGAGTAAATAAACAGGGAAGTGTAAATATGCTTATGTAAGATTATCTTTCAATTAGAGATCTTAGATAGCAACAAATGTGAAGGAGAAATCAAAGTACATCTCAACTGATGAAGGAGATTAGAAAACGTATATCTCAATATTTTTCTTAATTGTATGTGTCTGGCACTTCCTATAAGGTACAGATTTAACTAATTGTTATATCGCTTCATAGAATGTCATCACTGTGTGCTAGGTAGTGAAGTTTCATTTTAGGCAGGTAAATATCTGACAAGATAGGAGGGAAATACTATTAACATCACAGGCAAGCCAGTGAACTGTACTAAGCTCTCTGCACACACGAAGTCTTGCTCTCCTGCAAATTGTTATTGGTATTGGCTTATTTGCTCCTCTTCCACGTGTACAAAAACCAGACACAACTCTGCACCAACGACACACAAGGTCCTCACACCATCTCAACCGACATCACTGTCTCTCTCCTGGACGAGCTAGATCTTTTTTACACTCATTTTGAAGTCATTGACACTGAATCCCCAAGGAGAGCCGTTGACACGACCTGCACCTTGATCATCTGCGAGGCAGAGGTTAAGTAGGTCATTCCGGCACGTCAACAGCCGCTAGGCAGCAGGCCAGAGAGCATCCCAGAATGAGTACACGAGGTGTGCATGGCACAGCTAGCTAGTCTGTTTACAGACGATTTTAATCTCTTCTTCACCCAGTGTGTCGTGCCCTCCTGCTTCAAAATATTCACCATTGCTCCTATACCAAAGAAAACCAAAGTAACATATCTGAACGATTGGCGTCCTGTTGCTCTCGCGTAAATCATAAGCAAATGCTTTAAGAGGCTGGTCAAGGACTATATCTGCAGCTTGCTACCATCAACACTGGGCCCCTTACAAGTCGCCTACTGCCACAACTGACCAACAGATGATGCCATAGCCACAACACTACACATCGTCTTCACTCACCTGAAAAAGAGGGATGCTTATGTTAGAAAGTTGTTCTTAGACTACAGTTGAGATTTCAACACCATAATTCCCCCCCAGGCTCAACAGAAGCTCAGAGACCTTGACCTGCACCCCACCATGTGTAGCTGGATCCTAGACTTCCTGTTGGATCATTGGCAGGTAGTAAGGACAGAATCCGTTACCTCTGCCCCTCTCACCCTCAACACAGGACCCTCCAGGGCTGTGATCTGAGCCCCCTCCTCTACTCCGTATACACCCACGACTCTGTTACCACGCGCAGCTCCAGTCAGCTGAAATTTGCAGATGACATGACATTGATAGGCCATATTTCCTACAATGATGAGACAGCCTACAGAGGAGAAGTCAACACCTTGATGCAGTGGTGCCAAGAAAACACCCTCTCCCTCAATGTCAAAAAAATGAAAGATTTGACCATGGATTACAGGAGGAACATAGACAGGCCAGCACCTATTGACATCAATGGGACTGTAGTTGAGAGGGTGAATAGTTTTAAGTTCTTCGGTATACACATCACCAAAGATCTCACCTGATCTGTACATATCAGCTATGTGATGAAAAATGCACAACAGCACTTCTTTCACCTTAGACGGCTGAAGAAATTTGGTATGAGTATCCAGATCCCCAGGACTTTCTACAGGGGCACCATAGAGGGCGTCCTGAGTGGCTGTGTCATCGTCTGGTACAGGAATTGTTCTATCCTAGATCACAGAACACCGCAGAAAGTGGTCCAGACTGCCCAGTACGTCTGTGAATGTAAACTCTCCTCTATTCAGGACATTTACAGCAGCAGTTGCATAAAAAGGGCCCAGAGGATCATCAGGGACTCCAGCCACCTCAACCACAAACTGTTTCAGCTGCCACCATCTGGCAAATGGTACCGCAGCATCAAGACTGGGAACAATAGGCTCTGGGACAGCTTCTTTCAGCAGACCATCATCGGATTGGTGATTAATCTGATCTTGTATCAAACTGTACATACAGGTATACAAAACAGTTATGTATACAATCTTACTTTTGGACATTATCCTCCCACATTTCCCCTCTTTATTGCAATGGAGATGCAACATAAAGATTTTTATTCCCTTGGATGTAAGAATATATAAATAAAATAAAAAATATATACCTTTCCTATTTTTAGTGCCCACACTCCTCTTCTCACTTCCTTTCCCCATCCCACTAATCAACCTCCTCATGTTGCAGATTTCATGTTTTCACATCGGAATACTTGCAAAATGAAAAAAAAATCAGAAAATTTGGAAAATACCTAATAGAAGAAATGTTAGACTGAGTATTAGTGCATCATAGCAAGGATCGCCCGAAGGACAGGTCAATGAAGGACTGCATCCTTTCCTAGTGTTGATTTCAGCAGAGAAACAAAATCAGTCACACTGTCAAAGGACTTCTTGAGTACTTTTGCCAACACAGTTCAAAGTATATTTATAATTGAAGTACATATATGTCACCATATACTACCTTGAGATTCAGTTTTAGCAGGCATTTACAGCACAACAGAGAAATTCTAACACACAGTCAATGAAAAACTAACACACAAAGACTGGCAAATGATCAATGTGCAAAAGACACACTGTGCAAATGATAAATGATAATTTAAATAAGCAAATAAGTAATAATGAGAACATGAGTTGTAGAGTGCTTGAAATTTAGTTCATAACTTGTGGAATCAGTTCAGTGTGGAGGTGAGTTAAGTTATCCACACTGGTTCAGGATCCTGATGGTTGAAGGGTTATAACTGTTCCTGAACCTGGTGGTGTGGGATATAAGGCTCCTGCACATCCTTCCCAATGGCAGTGACAAGAGTCCGAGTCCGTGGCCTGCATGGTGGGGTTCCTTGATGATTGATGTTGCTTTCTTGGGGCAGCACTCCTTGTAGATGTCCTTAATATTGTGAAGGGCTTTTCTTGTGATGCACTGGGTTGTATCCACCAATTTCATAGGCTTTTTCATTCTTGGGCATTCAAGATTTAGCACCAGGTCATGATACAATCAGAATAAATACTTTCCACAGTGCATCTATAGAAGTCTTTTCAAAGTTTTAGATGACATGCTGTATCTGTGTAGAGGTGCTGTCATGCTCTCTTTATGATGGCTCCTGCATGTCGGTCCCAGGACAGATCCCACATACTTTCAGAAGACCAGTTTCATCCTTATATCACTTGATGTCAAAAGACTTCAGTTTAATCTTCTGCTGCTACTAATTTTATTGTAATTAATTGGTGTGCATTTTCAAATTGTCTGCACCTAAAAAAATAAATAAACCAAATAATGTTGACCATTGCAGTTGCATGAAATATGGTTCATTAATTTTAAAGAGTTCTTCTAACCTTATTGCCGGGTGAATTAAACTGTTCAATTAACCCAGTGAAATATCAATCACTCTGGCCTTTCTGTCTTTCTTCTAGCTTTTTCAATTTTTACTCAAATTTTTGTTGTCATAGGATGCTTCCTTTAATTCCAGTTCTGTAGGCTGGGTAACATCGTCATCAAGTTTTTTCCTTCTGTTGGGAAAAACACCTTAGAAGTTGGTGATTTTGTTCTTTCTACAACCACTCCCGAATAAGGAAATAGAAATAGAGAGCTATCTTTAACTGTAAAGTTCCAGTTCAAGTTTAATTATCATTCAACTACACATGAACATAGCCAAACGAAACAGTGTTCCTCTTGGGCCAACTTGCAAAACACATTACTAACAGCAGATAGCACAGAGCACGAACGGTACATATGGTTACAATTTCTGGAAAAAAAATACAGTTACAATATAGCTCAAGTTCCTCAGTGGCATAACTGTAGAATTGATGGTACATTGTCATGATCCAGCTTGTTCTTCCATTGAGCAAACACTGGAGAGCAGCACTGACAGATGGAGCCAGCCCCAGCCAAAGTAAAGATTCCAGCGCACCCAACAGAGGCTCTCCCAAACTACCACAGCCTCTCCTCTCTTAATCAGCTGCCATTGGAGAACCTGTAGTTTGGGTCTAGTCATTCCCACAACTGAGGTAATGCAGCCAACCCCCCCCCCCCACCACCTATTGTTAGTCTTGCCATTGAACCATGAACCGAACTTGCAGTAGTCTACATTACCAATGTCCAACTTGGCCTTGCCTTGTAATCACAAAAATATCTAAGGCAATCACTTTCACCTATTTTTGGACTGTGCACTGTCCAACAGTAGAAAACACCAGGCAATAAGTCCAGCTCCATCACTACCAACCAACTTGCTGATGGGATAGGTCCACGCTACTAGATGTTCTTAGTATCCTGCACTAACTTCTGATTGTTTAAAAAAAGAGGCATACAAGACAATCAAATACACACTTGATTGGACCCAGTGTGGCCACTGCATCTGAATGTGTCGCCATCTTACTGTAATTTCTCAGGTCCTGAAATCGCAAAAATCAACGTGGAGCAATTTTCAACTTCTAAAGTTCCTTGACAAAGCAGTAAACTAAAAAGGCAGAAAAATAGTTCTAATATTAATAGATGAAGTAGAAAGCCACCTTAAATTTTGCTCCGGCCTCACTAGTCACTTTCTAAGGCCAATTTAACTGGCACAGTTTTTCAGCTTGTAAAGTTGCTGCATGAGAGCAGCAGTGATGCGGGTTCAGTCCTGACCTCCAATGCTGTGTATGTGGAGTTTGCACACTCCCCCTGTGACCATCAGAATTTTCTCCGGATGCTTCAGCTCGTCATACATCTCAAAGGTATGCAGTATTTTTAAAGTTGATTGACTACTTAAAGTTGCTCCTGTTGTATAGGCAGATAGTTGAATCTGGGGGAGCTGATGTTGTAAAATCTGGGTAGCAATGGTACATGGTAGAATCTGGGGGGAGATGGTGGGAGTACAGGGAAAATAAGGGGAAGTGGCAAAGTTCTGTAAACCAGCATGGAACTGATGGAACTAATGGTCTCCTCTTACTTTGCAAGGAAGTATGGAAATTTACTGAATACTTGCTAAGAAGCATAGCCATAAGCTGGAACATCAACCACTAACAGAAATTTCAGTTTGCCAGCTAAAATAGCAGTTCTAGTCACTTGATGGAAACCTGATTTAAAGATACACATTAAATACTTTATAATTTTTGCTGGGGTGTTTCCAAATAGACTCTGTTGTTTTGTAAAAATCCTGATTAGTCAGCAGATAGCAGGATCCAATTCATAATTCACCTTAACTACACACCCAGACAATTCCTCCTGGGCAGATTAGTTTAAACTCATGATTCTAATCGGTTCATTCATCCTCACAATGAAATTTGAAACCGAATTTCCCATGAAGTCATAGTTATAGAATCAAACAGCATAGAAAACTGCCCAATTATCCAAGCTGATCAAGATTCTGATCTAAGCAGTTCTTGGCTCATACCACTTTATAGCTTTCTTATCTATGTACCTGAACAAGTATCTTTTAAATGCCGTTAAAGTTCCTACGTCAACCATTTTGCCTGGCAGCTTATACTGACTAAACCCCGGGTTAAAGTTTCCCCTCAGGTTCCTATTAAATCTCTCCCTTCATAGCTTGAACCCATGCCCTCTGGTTCCTCAGTCCCTAGTTTTGAAAACAAGACAATGGTAGTTCTCTTTTGGAAGAGGACAGCGAGGCTTGAGAGGAAGTGCGGCGGCGGCCATTTTCAAATTGTCCAATTGCTTCTCAGATCGGAGTTCTGAGAGGCAGGACTGCGCAGGCGCATGAAGGAGGCCCGGGAAGGAGGGAAGATATATAAAGAACGCCGTCTTAAGAAGTGGGCAGCTTCGTTTGCGGGCAGCGGAGTGAGCCGGGCACAGAGTGTAGGGCTTGGGCTCAGAGGGCTTAAGCGGAAGAGGGCACAGTAGGCTTATCTTTTAGTTCTTGTATTTTCAGTTATTTGGGAGGTATGAGTGTGAGGGCAGCTTGTTGTTCTCGGTGTCGGATGTGGGAGATCCTGGAGTCTCCGAGCCTCCCGGACGTCCACATCTGCGCCAGGTGCGCCGAACTGCAGCTCCTGAGGGACCGAGTTAGGGAACTGGAGCTGCAGCTCGATGACCTTCGCCTGGTCAGGGAGAGTGAGGAGGTGATAGAGAGGAGTTACAGGCAGGTGGTCACTCCGGGACCACGGGAGGCAGATAGGTGGGTTACAGTCAGGAAGGGGAAGAGGCAGGTACTAGAGAGTACCCCAGTGGCTGTACCCCTTGACAATAAGTACTCATGTTTGAGTACTGTTGGGGGGGACAGCCTACCTGGTGGGAGTGACAGTGGCCGAGCCTCCGGCACAGAGGACGGCCCTGTAGCTCAGAAGGGTAGGGTTAGAAGAAAGAGGTCCATAGTAATAGGGGACTCAATAGTCAGGGGCTCAGACAGGCGTTTCTGTGGAGGTGACCGGGAGTCCCGGATGGTAATTTGCCTCCCTGGTGCCAGGGTTTGGGACGTTTCTGATCGTGTCCAAGATATCCTGAAGTGGGAGGGTGAAGAGCCAGAGGTCGTGGTACATGTAGGTACCAATGACATAGGAAGGAAAGGGGAAGGGGTCCTGAAACGAGAGTATAGGGAGTTAGGAAGGCAGTTAAGAAGAAGGACCGCAAAGGTAGTAATCTCGGGATTACTGCCTGTGCCACGCGACAGTGAGAGTAGGAATAGAATTAGGTGGAGGATGAATGCGTGGCTGTGGGATTGGAGCAGGGGGCAGGGATTCAAGTTTCTGGATCATTGGGACCTCTTCTGGGGCAGGAGTGACCTGTTCAAGAAGGACGGGTTACACTTGAATCGTGGGGGGACCAATATCCTAGCGGGGAGGTTTGCTAGGGCTACAGGGCGGACTTTAAACTAGCAAGATGGGGGGGCGGGAGACTATTTGAGGATACTATGGGAGAGGAGGTTAGTTCACCAGTGGAGCAAGTAAATAGACAGTGTGTGAGGGAGGAAAGGCAGGTGATGGAGAAGGGATGCGCTCAGCCCGAAGATGTAGGGGAGAAGAAAGAAAAGGATAATAAATTTGAATGCATTGTTAGGGATGGAAAGAGAGGAGGAGATGGAGAGTATCTTAAATGTATCTATTTTAATGCTAGGAGCATTGTAAGAAAGGTGGATGAGCTTAAAGCGTGGATTGATACCTGGAATTATGATGTTGTAGCTATTAGTGAAACATGGTTGCAGGAAGGGTGTGTTTGGCAACTAAATATTCCTGGATTTAGTTGCTTCAGGTGTGATAGAGTAGGAGGGGCCAGAGGAGGAGGTGTTGCATTGCTTGTCCGAGAAAATCTTATGGCGGTGCTTTGGAAGGATAGATTAGAGAGCTCCTCTAGGGAGGCCATTTGGGTGGAATTGAAGAATGGGAAAGGTGCAGTAACACTGATAGGAGTATATTATAGGCCACCTAATGGGGCACGTGAGTTGGAAGAGCAAATGTGTAAGGAGATAGCAGATATTTGTAGTAAACACAAGGTGGTGATTGTGGGAGATTTTAATTTTCCACACGTAGACTGGGAAGCTCATTCTGTAAAAGGGCTGGATGGTTTAGAGTTTGTGAAATGTGTGCAGGATAGTTTTTTGCAACAATACATAGAAGTACCGACTAGAGATGGGGCAGTGTTGGATCTCCTGTTAGGGAATGCGATAGGTCAGCTGACAGATGTATGTGTTGGGGAGCACTTCAGGTCCAGTGATCACAATAGCATTAGCTTCAATATAATTATGGAGAAGGACAGGACTGGACCTAGAGTTGAGATTTTTGATTGGAGAAAGGCTAACTTTGAGGGAATGCGAAGGGATTTAGAGAGAATGGATTGGGTCAAGTTGTTTTATGGGAAGGATGTAATAGAGAAATGGAGGTCATTTAAGGGTGAAATTATGAGGGTACAGAATCTTTATGTTCCTGTTAGGGTGAAAGGAAAGGTTAAAGGTTTGAGAGCACCATGGTTTTCAAGGGATATTAGAAATTTGGTTCAGAAAAAGTGGGATGTCTACAATAGATATAGGCAGCATGGAGTAAAGGAATTGCTCGAGGAATATAAAGAATGTAAAAGGAATCTTAAGAAAGAGATTAGAAAAGCTAAAAGAAGATCCGAGGTTGGTTTGGCAAATAAGGTGAAAGTAAATCCGAAAGGTTTCTACAGTTATATTAAAAGCAAGAGGATAGTGAGGGATAAAATTGGCCCCTTAGAGAATTAGAGTGGTCAGCTATGTGTGGAACCGAAGGAGATGGGAGAGATTTTGAATGATTTCTTCTCTTCGGTATTCACTAAGGAGAAGGATATTGAATTGTCTAAGGTGTGGGAAACAAGTAAGGAAGTTATGGAACCTATGACAATTAAAGAGGTGGAGGTACTGGTGCTTTTAAGAAATTTAAAAGTGGATAAATCTCCGGGTCCTGAGAGGATATTCCCCAGGACCTTGAGGGAAGTTTGTGTAGAAATAGCAGGAGCTCTGACGGAGATCTTTAATATGTCATTAGAAACGGGGATTGTGCCGGAGGATTGGCGTATTGCTCATGTGGTTCCATTGTTTAAAAAGGATTCTAGAAGGAAGCATAGCAATTATAGACCTGTCAGTTTGACATCAGTGGTGGGTAAATTAATGGAAAGTATTCTTAGAGATAGTATTTATAATTATCTGGATAGACGGGATCTGATTAGAAGTAGCCAGCATGGATTTGTGCGTGGAAGGTCATGTTTGACAAACCTTATTGAATTTTTTGAAGAAGTTACGAGGAATGTTGACAAGGGTAAGGCAGTGGATGTAGTCTATATGGACTTCAGCAAAGCCTTTGACAAAGTTCCACATGGAAGGTTAGTTAAGAAGGTTCAGTCGTTAGGTATTAATGCTGGAGTAATAAAATGGATTCAACAGTGGCTAGATGGGAGATGCCAGAGAGTAGTGGTGGATAATTGTTTATCGGGATGGAGGCCGGTGACTAGCGGGGTGCCTCAGGGATCTGTTTTGGGCCCAATGTTGTTTGTAATATACATAAATGATCTGGATGATGGGGTGGTAAATTGGATTAGTAAGTATGCCGATGATACTAAGGTAGGAGGTGTTGTGGATAATGAGGTGGATTTTCAAAGCTTGCAGGGAGATTTATGCTGGTTAGAAGAATGGGCTGAACGTTGGCAGATGGAGTTTAATGCTGAGAAATGTGAGGTTCTACATTTTGGCAGGAATAATCCAAATAGAACATACAGAGTAAATGGTAGGGCATTGAGGAATGCAGAGGAACAGAGAGATCTAGGAATAACTGTGCATAGTTCCCTGAAAGTGGAGTCTCATGTAGATAGGGTGGTGAAGAGGGCTTTTGGAACGCTGGCCTTTATAAATCAAAGCATTGAGTACAGAAGTTGGGATGTAATGCTAAAGTTGTACAAGGCATTGGTAAGGCCAAATTTGGAATATTGTGTGCAGTTCTGGTTACCGAATTATAGGAAAGATATCAATAAATTAGAGAGAGTGCAGAGACGATTTACTAGGATGTTACCTGGGTTTCAGCAATTAAGTTACAGAGAAAGTTAGGTCTCTATTCATTGGAGCGTAGAAGGTTGAGCGGGGATTTGATCGAGGTATTTAAAATTTTCAGAGGGATAGATAGAGTTGACGTGAACAGGCTGTTTCCATTGAGAGTAGGGGAGATTCAAACTAGAGGACATGATTTGAGAGTTATGGGGCAGTAGTTTAAGGGAAACACGAGGGGGTATTTCTTTACTCAAAGTGTGATAGCTGTGTGGAATGAGCTTCTTGTAGAAGTAGTAGAGGCCAGTTCAGTTGTGTCATTTAAGGTAAAATTGGATAGGTATATGGACAGGAAAGGAGTGGAGGGTTATGGGCTGAGTGTGGGTAGGTGGGACTAGGTGAGATTAAGGGTTCGGCACGGACTAGGAGGGCCAAGATGGCCTGTTTCCGTGCTGTGATTGTTATATGGTTATATGTTATATGGTTAATGCACATTTATCTGATTCATGCCCCTCATACAGGTATAGAATTAATCTATACAGATTCAAAGGAAATGCAACGTGGATAAAGTTCTCTTCAAATGAAAGAGCCTAACCTTGGTAATATTTGACTTGGTTTATTATTTTACTTAGTTTATAAATTTTTCTGGCAAGGCCTGTATTTATTGTTCTAATTGCTCAGCCACCTCACTGACCTGCTGCAATCTTCTAGTGATGGACCTTCCACAAGCTGTTGGATGGCAAGTACTAGCCCCTAGACTTAGCAAACAAATTTTTCTTAAGTTAATTTTTGAGATCTGTATATTACCAGCAAAGACAAAGTTTATTGCCCAAGCGAAAATGTTGTTGATCTGCCTCCATGGATCATTGTGATCTTGCTGGTGAAGGTAATCTTAGTGAAGTTTGGACAGAAAGCTCCAGGATTTAGACCCTGTGGTGATGGAGGACTGATGGAGTATTTCAATTCAGGATGGTGTGTGGCTTGGATGGAAGCCTGCAAGTGGTGATGTTCCCATGTTCCTGCTACCCTTGACCTTTCTCGTGGAGTTGAAATGTTTGGGAAGTGCTGCTGGGTGAATAGCTGTAGTGCATTTTAGAAGTGAAATACCACCATTGTGTCCCTATGGCAGATGCAAAGAATGTTGAGCGTGGTTGATTTATGAACAGATTATTGGTGTGAAAGTGTTGCTTCATAGTCTGTGTGTTCACATGTACTTCTTAGAAGTTGCAAATGAATGTCAACAGATTTTCGGCCCTGACTACCATAGCTAGTGTATGCTGCCTGGTGGATTCCATTGGCAGA
The DNA here is from genome assembly GCF_030144855.1 of Hypanus sabinus. Taxonomy (NCBI): domain Eukaryota; kingdom Metazoa; phylum Chordata; class Chondrichthyes; order Myliobatiformes; family Dasyatidae; genus Hypanus; species Hypanus sabinus. The sequence goes on from NC_082713.1 coordinate 53,292,382, forward strand.
TCATCCAAGATCAAACCTGTTTCAGACTTCTGCCAAGATGTGCATTCGTCCATGACTGGAACACTGCATGAATGCCAAAATGGTTAAACGGTGGAAAGTGTTGTCAGAGGAACTTATAACGAGATTAATTTCTTCAATCATCAGTTATCTCATGAGGCATATACAGAATTGCACAGGATTACAGGTCCATGTTTGTACTGCACAATATTATCCACCTTGAAACTGTTTATGTATGAGCCACTCTTGACATTATGGCAGTTCAGGTAACAGAAATTCTCCCTTATGGAATTCCCATATCATTACCAAAAATGTTTGGGATACACTTTAAACACTCTTAGGAAATTTAAATAAAGACCAAGTTTATGATGTAATTAATAGAATTCATAATATGATTAGTTTAATGTGAGGTAATGTAATTTATGTAATAAGACCATGTTAGATATGTTGAATTTTCATTGTGTTTACTGTAGAGCAAGAGGAAAGCAAGCTGCACAGCATAGTTCAATTAGCAATGTTCCCTCATCATAACTCCTGCAGGTAAATTAGAAGTTATGAGGCACAAGAGAGAGAACAATTCCCTTGACTATAACTCTATTTTAAGGTAGTAAATCAGAGTTTACATTGCATTTGCCTTAGGTCCACACTTAAGAGAGTTCAAAAACAGGAGAAAATTTGCAGATGTTGGAAATCCGAGCAACATGCTCAAAATGTTGGAGGAACTCAGCAGGCCAGGCAGCACCTCTGGAAAAAAGTGCAGTCAGCATTTCAGGCAGAAACCCTTTGGAAGGACTTTAAGAAGCTCAGCAGATTATGTGCTTGGGGTACCTCAAGTTAAGAAGTCCCATTTTGCAGGTGCTTGTGGCCGCAAACAGAAACTGTGTGAGAACAAAGTAGTTCTCTTGAGGTAGTCATTTTAATTTCAGATGTATCTAGTTACTAATGGACCAATTGAATTAAAATTACCCTTATGGCTTCAAAATATTCTTTATTCTATTGTTTTAACCTCTTTTTGATAGAGTGATATAGGATTTTAAGTTAAAATAGTGAAAGAAGGAATTTCATCTCAATCCATTAAATGTTTGCACACTAATCTCTGAACTATAATTCAAGGCCTTTAATTGTAGGTCTTCAATGTATTTGATGATATGAAGCATTATTTTCAAAGCATGGGTTATTTCTCAGAAGTCTTGTTCAATCCATATTGACAGTCACTTTGTTCAAATGCTATCTATGCTTTTCATTAGCTTGATCGGCTCTTGTCAGCAAGTTGCAGTGTTTCTAGAACACCTGAATAAACCAAGGAGCCAAGCTAAGCTTGTTTCACAAAGAGGCATGTTTAAACGGTACTATGTATTTTCTTAATTGATTGGCATTTAGAAGTTTTAGTCTGTTGACAAAACAAGTCAAATGATAAAAAAAAAGTTAAACATTCTATTCATTCATTGCATATGTATGCCTGGACATTTATTTCTATTCTTTCATAACTGTTGAACTGTGTGAAAGACTGAAATTAAAATTGTTCTCGATTTTGGCAATTCTTACAGTGCAAGAATGAAATATAGACAAGTATTCTTGCCTGGATATGTATGTTTGTGCATTACCTACCTTTCAAGTATTTGCTTGTTTTTGCATTCAATCAACTGAGTCTGAGTGAAAGGCAGGAGTTGTTATGTAGAATTAAACAGATTCTACACCACAGTATAGACTGTTCAGCCCAACTATAATTTACACTCCACACGAATCTCCTCCTGTGATCCTTTCAACTAAATCCTATCGTTCATATCGTACAACTCATTTTGTTCAAAGGCACATGATAATATTAACTTACTTCAACTATAGAATTTCAGATGTCAAGAAAATTTCAGAAAAATAAAGTGCTGAGATTGAACAGTATCTAAACCAGAGTAATGGCAGGAAACAAGGTGACCTTTGAATAAATGTGCACTGTATATGATCAACTTTTCTGTGGATATGTGAATTGAAACTTGTGCAGACTTTCTGATGGAGACATGTTGCATGTTCAGCCAGGCACATTTTATGGAAAGTGCCATCAAACTAAAAACATACCATGATTGTGCATAAGGAGACAAAACATGCATTGATGTGGAGAAACAAGCTGTCTTTCAAGCTGCAGATGACAAACAGTATCTGGTACTTATTCACAATCAACATGACCACAAAAATGGACTTCTTCCATGCCTGTGCAGAACTAAATATCAATGAAAATAGTCAGCAGACGATGACAGGAAGAACTATGTGGGAGAGTTTTCACAGTAGAAAAGCCACTCTCTCGATCTCAGAATTCTGGGTGCACTGGTACAAACAAGTATCACAAACTGGGGTATACCATGGTTGCAATGGATGACCATGACATCTTCTGTGCCTTGTCTCATCTTTCGCTCGCCACAGAGCATTGCAGTACCACTTTCCTGGCTGTGGGATCTTGCTGTGGATCTCATTCGGCTAGTCCACCAGACTTCATATGCTAGAACAGGCTTGTCCCTATCTCATGAGGCCACCGGCCACCCTTACCTGGTTTAGCCCACCGGTCATAGCGGTGTACCGGGGGTGTGGCTGATGTTGCATGCAAACAGCTACTTGGAGCCACAGCTGAGAGCCGAGTACCCGACCATCAAATCAAACAAACAACTTGATTAACATTACTCCTCATGCTTTAGGTTTTAAGAACTGCAAGAGGTGCATGATTGATGGTGTAATAAGTTCAAATTTCGAAGTAAATTTATAATCAAACTACATGTATGTCAACATATATAACCCTGAGAATCATTTTCTTGCTGCCATTCACTGTAAATCCAAGAAATATGTTATAATCAATGAAAGACCCCACTCTAAAGGATGGGAAAACAACCAATGGCAATAAAGTGTGCAAATACAAAAGAATAAAATAAATAAATAATAATAGTAATAAATAAGCAATAAATATTAAGAACATGAGATAAAGTGGGTCCACAGGATGAGGCAACAGTTTCGTTATCCCCCCGGTTCAAAAGCTTGATGACTGAGGGGTAATAACTGTTTCAAGATGGTGTGGGTCTTGAGGCTCTTGTACCTTCTTCTTGATGGCAGCAGTGAGCAGGGGGGGGGGGTGCATGGCCTAGGTGCTGGTGGTCCTTAATATGGAAGCTGCTTTCCTACAACAGCACTCAGTGTAAATGTGCTCCATGGTGGGGAGGCCATTATCTGTGATGGACTGAGCCACATCCACTATTTTTTGTAATTGTTTTTACTCAAGGGTATTGGTGTTTCCATACCAGGCTGTGATGCAACCAGTCAATATACAGTAATCTCCACCACACAACTACAAAAGTTTGTCAAAGTTTTAGATATCATGCCAAATCTTCACAAACTTCTAAGATAGTAGAGCACTGTCATGCATTCTTTGTTATGGCACTTAAATGCTGGGCCCAGGACAGATCCTCTGAAATTCCAAGGAATTTCCTGACCCTCTTCACCTCTGATCACCTGATGAGGACTGGCTCATGGACCTTTGGTTTTCACCTGCGGAAGTCAATAATCAGCTCCTTGGTCTTGCTGACATAGAGTGATAGGTTTTTGTTAAGCTACAACTCAGCCAGATTTCAATCTCCTTCCTATGTGCTGATTCATCACCACTTTTAAATCTGCCAATAAAAGTAATTTTCTCAGCAAACTTAAATATGTCACAGGAGCTGCAATTATCCTCACAGTCATAAGTATAAAGTGAGTAGAACAGGAGTAGGCTTGTGGTGCACATGTGCTGATAGAAATTCTGGAGGAATCCTAAAAGACTGGGGTCTGAAAGTGAAGAAATCAAATATGTAATTGCATGAGATTTGACCCCAAAGACTTGAAGTTTATTGATAAGTTTTGAGGAGATGATGGTATTGAATGCTGAGCTGTAGCCAATAAAGAACATCTCCATTATGCATCTTTCCTGTCCGGATCTTCCAGGCCTCAATGAAGAGTCAATGAAATGGCATCTGCTCTGGACCTGTTGTGCCAGAAGGCAAACTGAAGCGGATCCTGGTCACTTCTCAGGCAGGAGTTGACATGCTTCATCACCAACCCCTCAAAGTACTTCATTACAGTGGATGTAAGTGCTACTGGACCAATAGTCGTTGAGGCAGGTTACCTCATTCTTCTTAGGCAGCAGTATAATTGAAGCCTGCTCGAAACAGGTGGGTACCTCAGCCTGTCGAAGTGAGATGTTAAAGATCTCAGTGAACACTCCAGCCAGTTGATCAGCACAGGTCTTTAGTACTCAGTCAGACACCCCATCGGGGCCAGATGCTTTCCATGGATCCATCTTTCTGAAGGTTGCTCTCATGTTAGCCTCTGATGCTGAAATCATGGTGTCATCAGGACTGTGGGAGCTCGTTAAGGTTCCTCCATATTTTGATGGATATAGCAAGCATAGAAGGCACTGAGCTCACCTGGGAGTAAAACCTTGTTCCACTTTGCAGGAGGTAATAACATTCAAACCTTGCACAGCTGTTGAGCATCCTTCATTATTCAAGTTTAACTCAGAGTTGCATATTGCACGTGGGATTGTACCTGGACCTCTTGCATCTTACTTGGTTGCCAAATATGAACACCACTGATCTGGCCCTCAGTAGATTGTGGATCTCATGCTTCATCCAGGGCTTCTGGTTGCGGAAGACTCTGAATGATTTTGTGGGGACACACTCGTCCACAGCTGTTTGTTAAAGTCTGTGACAACAATAGTGTATTCACTGATATTCTCCGATGAATCCTTGAACAAGGCCCAATCCAATTGCCTGAAGCAATCCTGTAGCCACTCCTCTGCCTTCCGTAACCACCACTTTGTTGTCCTAATCTCCAGAGCTATGGTCCTTAGCAGGTAGGAGAAAGACGGCCAAGTGATCAGATTTACCAAAATGTAGTCTGGCATGGTTTAGCAGTGGTCGAATGAGTTGGGACCCCTGGTGCTGCAGGTTATATGTTGATGATAATAAGAATTTTAGGGGGGTGGAGTTTCAAGATGGCGACGTAGACATCTGCTTTCGGGCGCTCTTTGTTTTTTATACTATAATCACCCTTTAATCAAATCTTTTTGTACTTAATTACATGGGTTGATACTCACTATTTACTTTTTTTTAAATAATACTTGATTTAATCTTTTCAAACTTAAAATGTCTGTATCTAAGAAATTGTCTAAAGACCCTCCATCTCTTGAGGCAATCTCCAGTCTTTTGGATACTAAACTGGATACTAAATTTGCAAGTCTGGAAAATAAGCTTACTGCAAAAATGTCTGAGCTTGAAGAAGTCGTTAGATCATTTGATACCAAGCTTCAAACGCAGGCAGCAGATATTGAGCGGCATGAAGAAAAGTTTGCGGCTCTTGACAAGTTAATTTGTGAGTAAATACGTACTATTGAAACTTTGGAGGAGAAGTTACGGTCGACCGTTAAAATAGTGGAGCAGAGTAAGTTTAAAATCACCGATCTTGAAAACCCATCTCGCAGACAAAACTTGCGTATTATCGGATTTCCCAAAAATGTTGAGTCTGGTGACTTAACTGAATATTTCTCTAACTTATTGTGGGAAATTTTCGGTGAGGACGCTTTGCGGGCTAAACCTACTATCGATCGTACTCACAGAGTTTCGAGATTTTCGATCTCGAGAGATAAACCACGAGCTGTGATTGTTCGCCTCCATTATCCTCAGGAGAAAGAGCTTTTAATCCCATTAGCTCATCAGAAAGCTATGATTTCTCACAGAAACATCAAGTTTCGAATTGTTGAGGATTATTCATTTGACGTAATGAAGGCGAGAATCGCTTTTAAACCAGTGATGGCAGAAATTCATTTGATTGGACTTAAACAAGCTTTAAGATACCCAGCGAATCTCAGAATTATGTTGAGTGACAACAGTCAGCGTTTCTTTAATACTCCAGAAGAAGCGAAGAAATTCGTCGAAGAATATCGGTCTTCTAGTACAAGTTGAACTATGTGTTATGTTGAAGAATTTTTGGAGAGAAGATGCCATTTCGTTTTGGGCTTTAACTTATGAAACTGTGGTATAGCTTTTTACTTTGGTCTGTAGACCTGGTCTTTTTTTATTATCATGGTTTATAGAAGCTCTTCTAATTTTACTATAATGTTTTTTTTCTTTCTTAATTCTTTTCTTCTGAACTGGATATACATGTTAATACTCTGTAATAATGATTTATTTTTTAAGATGTTGTTTCTTCTTCCCATAAGACTTTGCTTTCCGTAAGCATTTATTTGCTTGTACTTGAAAATGGGACGAATGTTTTGGACCTTTTATATATATATATATTGTAGTGATTTTTGAATCCTTTTTTTGATACTTTTTTGATGACCTTTTTTTAATAGATTGGTGAATTTACACTTATATTCCGTAATATGGTTTTTTCAAAATGTCATTTCTTCTTCCCATAAGTCTCTGTTTTTGAAACGTCATTTTCTTGTATCTGAATATGGAATCTTTTCTTAAAGGCATATTACACTATTTTAAACTTTAATGTTTATCCTTTTTTACTAATGTTTTTTTTTTTGCTTTGTTATATTATTTTTTTCATTTTGATTGATATATTCTTTCTTTTTACAACCCTGTATTTATATCTGGGTGTTATATAGTCTTTTTTCTTTCTTTTAATGAAGTTGCCATCTTGAAATGGGGGTAATATTAGTATTAGTTTGTGCGCCTGTCGCTTGGCTTTTTTTTCGAGGGGTTGGGGTAGGGATCTTTTTTCACGCTTTTGCTTCTTATTTTTTTGCTTTTAGTTTATGGGCCGACTTTAGATGATTAATATTGTTGAAGTGTCATGTTCTCCGGTTACTCCTGAATCATTTTTCCTTCTTCCTGAATTATGGGTTGTGTGTCTTTTTAACCTTTTATGATATATACAATTAATATTGGCATGATGGATAAGTCTATTAATTTTATCCCTTGGAATACTAATGGTTTAAATCATCCGATTAAACATAAAAAATATTTAAAGTATTCCATAGACTAAATGCTAATATTATTTTTGTACAGGAGACCCATATTAGGAGGGAGGATAATCAACGCTTTTTAAGGTTCTGGAAGGGCCAACAATTTCACTCGAATTGTACTGCCAAAATTAGGGGTGTGTCTATTTTTATAGACCCCTCAATTTCATTTACACATCATGAAATTATTTCTGATCCACAGGGCAGATTTTTGTTGATAACTGGCTTACTTTTCAATCGAAAAGTGGCTCTAGTTAATATTTATGCTCCAAACTTTGACTGCCCTGAATTTTTTAACGGTTATTTACTTCCCTCCCTAATCTAAATGAATATATGCTGATAATGGGTGGAGATTTCAACTGTTGTCTGAATCCTTCGATGGATAGATCTAAACCTATTCGAATTCTTCTGAATAGATCAGCCTTACTTATTAATTCCTTTATGGTTGATTCGGGAATTACTGAAATATGGCGGTTTTTGAACCCTAAAGATAAAGAATTTTCATTTTTCTCACATGTTTATCACAGTTATTCTAGAATTGATTATTTCCTTATTGATCATCGTTTATTAACAGGTGTTACTGATTGTAAATATGACTCTATTGCCATTTCGGATCATGCACTTTTGAAGTTATCTATCAAGATTTCGGACTCTTTCAATAATACCAGATCTTGGAGACTTAACGCTACTTTGTTTCAAGATCCAGAATTTATCACCTTCATAAAACATCAAATTGACTTGTTTTTTTCAACGAACTATACCAAAGAGATTGACAGAGGAATACTTTGGGACTCTTTTAAGGCTTTTATCCGTGGACAAATTATCTCATACTCTGTCAGTAAAAGAAAACAAAGATATTTGGATATTGCTTTATTAGTGGATAAAATTAAAGAAATTGATAAGATTTATTCCGTGACTCCTACCAAAGAACTCTATAAGAAGAGAGTTGAGCTTCAAATGGAACATAGTTTATTATTATCTTCTTCAATTGAGAATCAATTAATTAAGACAAGGGCTCAATTTTATATTCATAGTGATCGAACTGGTAAATTGTTAGCTAACCAATTAAAAGCTATTTCGACTAAGCGACAAATTATTAAAATTCGTAAACAAGACAGTAATCTGACTACTGATCATAAAGAAATTAATAATACTTTCCAAGATTTTTATAAATCTTTATATCAGTCAGAATTTGATGGCGATCTGTCCATGATGGATAATTTTTTTAACAATTTGAATATTCCTAAACCGACAGATGAAGATCGGAGCTTGTTCGATGCTCCTATTTCTATGGCTGAAATAGGAGAGGCCATCTCATCAGTGAACTCAGGGAAAGCTCCTGGTCCTGATGGTTATATTATAGAATTCTTTATAACTTTTTCTTCTTTGCTTTCCCCTTGGTTATGTGAATTTTTTAATGATGCATTTACTAAGAAGAGACTACCCCAGTCTTTTTATGAAGCTACTATCTCTCTAATTCTTAAAAAAGATAAGGATCCTACTCTATGTGCATCTTATCGCCCTATATCGCAATTAAATGTAGACTCTAAGATTCTTACAAAAATTTTAGCTATTAGATTAGAAAAGTTACTATCACAAATTATTTCAGAAGACCAAACTGGTTTTATTAGGAATCGGTATTCCTTTTTTAATGTTAGAAAATTGATTAATATAATTTACACTTCTTCACCTACAACCCCAGAATGTGTTATTTCATTAGATGCTGAAAAAGCTTTTGATAGAGTTGAATGGACATACTTATTTATTGCCTTGAGAAATTTTAATTTTAGTCCTAATTTTATATCATGGATTAAGTTAATTTATTATAAACCTGTTGCTTCTGTTCTTACAAATAATTACAGCTCCCCTTTTTTTCAATTATCTCGTGGTACGAGACAAGGTTGTCCATTAAGTCCTTTATTATTTAATATTGCATTAGAACCTTTAGCCATTGCTATTCGTGAATCCCCTAATATTTTTGGTATTATCCATAATGAGAAGTTATACAAGTTATCACTTTATGCTGATGACTTGTTGTTATATATTTCCGATCCTGACAGGTCAATTCCCGCTATTTTATCCTTATTGGCTCAATTTGGTAGTTTTTCTGGTTATAAACTAAACTTGGATAAGAGCGAATTATTCCCTTTAAATGCGCAAACTTTATTGAATGACAGGATACCATTTAAAGTTGTTACTGATAACTTTATTTATTTAGGTATAAAAATTACCAAGAAATATAAAGATTTATTCAGATTGAATTTTTTACCTATGCTTCATCAGATTCAACAACTTACTACAAGATGGTCTCCTTTATCTTTATCATTAGTTGGCCGGATTAATGCTATTAAAATGATGATTTTACCGAAATTTTTATATTTATTTCAAGCCTTACCAATTTTTATTCCTAAATCTTTTTTTGATAACATTGATTCTAAAATTTCCTCATTTGTGTGGCAAAATAAAAACACCAGGTTAAGTAAAAGGCAGTTACAAAAATCTAAAAAAGATGGTGGTTTAGCTCTACCTAACTTTAGATTTTACTACTGGGTGAATAATATTCGAAATTTATTATATTGGAAATTAGATTTGGATTCACCATTGTGCCCACAGTGGGTAAATTTAGAATGCAATGATGCACAAGGATATTCTCTATTCTCTGTTCTTGGTTCTTCTCTTCCTACTGATTTAGTTAAATTCAATAAACAGTTATCCAATCCTATTGTCAAGCACACATTACGAATTTGGTTTCAATTTCGTAAGTTTTTTACTTTGAAAAACTTTGTTCTAGATAGCCCTATCTTACTTAACTTCTTTTTTAAACCTCCTTTGACAGATCAAGCTTTTAGCATATGGAAAAGGAAAGGTATAATATGTTTTCGAGATCTTTTTTTTGAAGGTAGTTTGATGTCTTTCGACCAACTTTCCAACAAATTTAAGTTACCTAAATCTAATTTTTTTAGATACTTACAAATCAGAAATTTTTTACATAAAGTTCTACCATCCTTCCCCAATTCAACTTTGATAGACTTTTCAGATATGATTTTTACCTTGAATCCTTGTCAGAAGGGATTAGTGGCTCTTATTTATAATAGGATTATGAAAATACAACCAGAAATATCAGGTAGAATTAAACAAGAATGGGAAAAAGAACTTCAATACAATATATCAACAGAAAAATGGGAAAAAATTTTACAAATGGTTAATTCTTCTTCTATATGTGCTAAACATGCTTTAATACAATTTAAGGTTGCACATAGAGCCCGTATGTCTAAAGATAAACTTGCTCGATTCTATTCTCATATTAACCCTCAATGTGACAGATGTCATTTAGATGTGGCCTCATTGACCCACATGTTTTGGTCATGTCCCACTTTACATGATTATTGGAAGGACATATTTGCTACTATTTCCTCAATTTGGAATATTGATTTACAACCTCATTTTATTACTGCAATTTTTGGTATACCAAATGAGGATGGTAACCGGTTTTCCCCTTCAATTAGATGAATGATCGCCTTTGCAACATTAATGGCTAGAAGGTCTATATTACAAAATTGGAAAGAAGTAAACCCTCCTACCACGTTTCAGTGGTTCTCTCAAACTATTTCTTGTCTGAGCTTAGAAAAAATTAGAAGTACTATTTTTGATTCATCAATTAAATTTGAAGAAACTTGGGGACCGTTCATTCGACATTTTCATATGAATTAATTTGATCTCTTCCAGACCTTTTCTCTTTTTATTCTTGTTCTGGTATGGAGTTCCGGAGTTTTTGACACTATCATATACATATAAACTGGTATTATTGCCATGTTAATTTAGTTTAGGTTATTTTTTTCAATATATTTTTTTTCTTCTTTTGATGATTATTCTTGTTTTTTCATGAATAATTAATATAGGTTACATTGATTAATGTACTTTTTTTGCTGATATTTTAATAAGATATTGTTATTCTATTACTAATTTAACAAAGTCTAATGTACCCATAACCTATTCAATTTCACAGTATGTTTTTTCTTTTATATATGAAATTCAATAAAAAGATTGAAAAAGAAAGAAAAAGAATTTTAGAAGATAGAAATAGAAAAGGCTTGTCAGAAGGGCAGCATTATGATAATTGCAGGGGATTTTAACATGTGAGTGGATTGGGAAAATCAGGTCAGCACTGGATCTCAAGAGAGAGGGTTTGTAGAATGTCTACAAGATGGTTTTTTAGAACAGCTTTTTGTTGAGCCCACAAGGGGATCGGCTGTACTGGATTGGGTATTGTGTAATGAACCAGAGTTTACTGTGAAATTTGAGAAAGAGAAGCTGAAATCCAATGTGTAGGTATTTCAGTGGAGTAAAGGAAATTACAGTGGCATGGAGAGAGGAACTGGCCAAAGTTGACTGGAAGGGGACACTAGTGGGAAGGACAGCAGAGCAGCAGTGGCTGGAGTTTATGCAAGAAGTGAGGAAGGTGCAAAACAGATATATTCCAAAAAGGAATAAATTTTCGCATGGAAAAAAGATCCAACTGTGGCTGACAAGAGAAGTCAAAGCCAAAGTAAAAGCAAAGGAGAGGATATACAAGGAAGCAAAAATTAGTGGGAAGACAGAGGATTGGGAAGTTTTTAAAAGCTTACAAAAGGAAACTAAGAAGGCCATTAAGAGGGAACATTTGAACTATAAAAGGAAGCTGACAAATAATATCAAAGAGGAGATTAAATGGGTTTTTTGCATCCGTATTTACGAAGGAAACTGGAATGAAGTCTATGGAAACAAGTCAAACAAGTAGGGAGGTCATGGAACTTATACAGATTAAAGAGGAGGAGGTGCTTGCTGTCTTGAGGCAAATCAGAGTAGATAAATCCCCAGGACGTGACAGAGTATTGTGGTGAACTACATATACCTGTCTGGACATGCCCCCCCGCTGACTGCTCCTGTGGCTCCTCCCACAGACCCCAGTATAAAGGCGATTGAGGCCTGAGCCCGGCCTCTCAGTCTCCAGGATGTAGTATGGTGGTCAACCACTGCTTGTTCCTTCTTCCAAGAATAAAAGCCGATAGCTTGCCTTTATGTCTCAGAGAGAGTTATTGATGGTGCCTCAGGTATTCCCTCGGACCTTGAAGGAGACTAGTGTTGAAATTTCAGGGGCCTTGGCAGAAATATTTAAAATGTCGATATCCATGGGTCAGGTGCCGGAGGATTGGAGGACAGCTCATGTAGTTCCGTTGTTTAAATAAGGCTCAAAAAGTAAGCCAGGAAATTATAGGCATCAATTAAGTTTGACATCAGTAGTAGGTAAATTATTGGAAGGAATACTAAGAGAAAGGATCTACAAGTATTTGGATAGACAGGGACTTATTAGAAAAAGTCAGCATAGCTTTGTGCAAGCTAGGTCACGTTTAACCAATCTATTAGAATTTTTTGAGGAAAAGTTACCAGAAAAGTGGATGAAGGGAAGGCAGTGGATGTTGTATACATGGACTTCAGTAAGGCCTTTGACAAGGTCCCGCATGGAAGGTTAGTTAGGAAGATTCAGTTGCTAGGTATACATGGAGAGGTAGTAAATTGGATTAGACATTGGCTCAATGGAAGAAGCCAGAGAGTGATAGTGGAGGATTGCTACTCTGAGTGGAGGCCTGTGACTAGTGGTGTGCCATAGGGATCAGTGCTGGGTCCGTTGTTATTTGTCATCTATATCAATGATCTGGATGATAGTGTGGCAAATTTGATCAGTAAATTTGCTGATGATACAAAGATTGGAGGTGTAGTGGACTGTGAGGAAGGTTTTCAAAGCTTGCAGAGGGATTTGGACCAGATGGAGGAATGGGCTGAAAAATGGCAGATGGAGTTTAATGTGGACAAGTGTGAGGTATTACACTTTGGAAGGTCAAACCAAGTTAGAACATACAAGGTAAATGGTAGGACACTGAGGAGTGCAGTCGAACAGAGGGATCTGGGAGTACAGATGCATAATTCCCTAAAAGTAGTGTCACAAGTAGATAGGGTTGTAAAGAGAGCTTGTGGTACATTGGCCTTTATAAATCAAAGTATTGAGTATAAGAGTTGGAGGGTAATGGCGAGGTTGTATAAGACATTGGTGAGACCGAATATGGAGTATTGTGTGCAGTTTTGGTCACCTAATTACAGGAAGGACATTAATAAGGTTGAAAGAGTGCAGAGAAGGTTTACAAGGATGTTGCTGGGACTTCAGAAACTGAGCTACAGAGAAAAGTTGAATAGGTTAGGACTTTATTACCTGGAGCATAGGAGAATGAGGGGTGATTTGATAGAGGTGTGTAAAATTAAGATGGGTGTAGATAGAGTGAATGCAAGCAGACTTTTTCCACTGAGGCCAGGGGAGAAAAAAAAACAGAGGTCATGGGTTAAGGGTGAAGGGGGAAACTTTAAAGGGAACATTAGTGGGGGGGCTTCTTCAAGCAGAGAGCGGTGGGAGTGTGGAACGAGCTGCCAGATGAAGTGGTGAATGCAGACTCACTTTTGATATTTAAGAAAAACTTGGACAGGTATATGGATGAGAGGGGATTGGAGGGATATGGCCCAGGTGCAGGCCAGTGGGACTAGACAGAAAAATGGTTCAGCACAGCCAAGAAGGGTCAAAAGGCCTGTTTCTGTGCTGTAATGTTCTATGGTTCTAAAAGCTTTTTCAAGTATATGAAGAGTAAAAGACAGGTGAGAGTAGACATAGGACCGAAAGAAAATGATGCTAGAGAAATTGTAATGGGAGATAAGGAAATGGGGGAGGAACTAATGAGAATTTTGCATCAGTCTTCATTGAGGAAGACATCTGCAGTATACCGGACACTCAAGGGTGTCAGGGAAGTGAAGTGTGTGCAGTCACAATTGCAACAGAGAAAGTACTCAGGAAGCTGAATAGTCTAAGGGTAGATAAATCTCCTGGACCAGATGGAATGCATCCTTGTGCTCTGAAAGAAGTATCTGTGGAGATTGCAGAGGCATAAGCAATGATCTTAGAAAAGTTAATAGATTCTGGTATGGTTCCGGAGAACTGGAAGATTGCAAATGTCACTCCGCTATTTAAGAAGGGGGCAAGGAAGCAAAAAGGAAATTATAGACCTGTTAGCTTGACATCGGTGGTTGGGATGTTGTTGCAGTCGATTGTCAAGGATGTGGTTAAGGAGTACCTGGAGGCATATGACAGATAGGCAGAACTCAGCATCTTTTCCTTAAAGGAAAATCCTGCCTGACAAACCTATTGCAATTTTTTGAGGAAATTACAAGAAGGCTAGTCAAGGGAGATGCAGTGGATGTTGTGTATTTGCATTTTCAGAAGGCCTTTGACAAGGTGCTGCACATGAGGCTGCTAAACAAGATAAGGGTCCATGGAATTATGGGGAAGTTACATACGTGGATAGAGCATTGGTTGATTGGCAGGAAACAGAGAGTGGGATTAAAGGGATCCCATTCTGGTTGGCTGCCAGTTACCAGTGGTGTTCCACAGGAGTCTGTGTTGGGGCCACTTCTTTTTTACGTTGTATATGATTTTGATTATGGAGTACATAGCTTTGTGGCTAACTTTGCTGATGTTACAAAGATAGGTGGAGGGGCCTGTAGTGCTGAGGAAACAGAGAGTCTGCAGAGAGACTTGGATAGATTAGCAGAATGGGCAAAGAAATGGCAAATGAAACACAATATAGGAAAGTGTATGGTCATGTACTTTGGTAGAAGAAATAAGCAGGCAGACAGTTATTTAAATGGGGAGAGAATTCAAAGTTCTGAGATGCAACAGGACTTGGGAGTCATTGTGCAGGATACGCTTAAGGTTAACCTTCAGGTTGAGTCAGTGGTGAAGAAGGCAAATGGAATGTTGGCCTTTGTTACAAGGGGAATTGAATACAAGAGCAAGGATGTTCTTTTGCATTTGTACAGGGCCCTGGTGAGACCACACCTGGAATATTGTGTACAGTTTTGGTCTCCAGGTTTAAGAAGGACATTCTGGCAATTGAGGAAGTGCAGCGTAGATTCACTAGGTTGATTCCTGGGATGGCAGGGCTGTCTTACGCAGAGAGATTGGAGAGATTGGGCTTGTACACGCTGGAATTGAGGAGATTGAGAGGGGATCTGATTGAAAAGTTTAAGATAATTAAAGGATTTGATAGGATTGAGGCAGGAAATATGTTCCAGATGTTGGGAGAGTCCAGTACCAGAGGGCATGGATTGAGAATAAGAGGTCAGTTATTTAAAACAGAGTTGAGGAAGAGCTTCTTCTCCCAGAGAGCTGTGGAGGTGTGGAATGCACTGCCTCGGAAGACGGTGGAGGCCAATTCTCTGGATGCTTTCAAGAAGGAGCTGGATAGATATCTGATGGATAGGGGAATCAAGGGATATGGGGACAAGGCAGGGACTGGGTATTGATAGTGAATAATCAGCCATGATCTCAGAATGGCGGTGCAGACTAGAGGGGCCGAATGGTCTACTTCTGCACCTATTGTCTATTGTCTATTGTCTATAATGTTGGTATTCATTTCTAGGGGAATAGAGTATAGGTGCAGGAATGTGATGTTGAGGCTTTATAAGGCACTGGTAAGACCTCACTTGGAGTACTGTGTGCAGTTCTGGGCTCCTTATTTAAGAAAGGATGTGCTGACATTGGAGAGGGTTCAGAGAAGATTCACTAGAATGATTCCGGGAATGAGAGGGTTAACATATGAGGAACATTTGACAACTCTTGGACTGTACTCCTTGGAGTTTAGAAAAATGAGGGGGAACCTCATAGAAACATTTCGAATGTTGAGAGGCATAGACAGAGTGGATGTGGCAAAGTTGTTTCCCATGGTGGGGGAGTCTAGTACAAGGGGGCATGACTTAAGGATTGAAGGGCACCCATTCAGAACAGAGATGCGAAGAAACTTTTTTAGCCGGAGAGTGATGAATCTGTGGAATTTGTTGCCACGGGCAGCAGTGGAGGTCAAGTCATTGGGTGTATATGAGGCAGAGATTGATAGGTATCTGAGTAGCCAGGGTATCAAAGGTTATGGTGAGAAGGTGGGGGAGTGGGATTAAGTGAGAGAGTGGATCAGCTCATGTTAAAATGGTGGAGCAGACTCAATGGGCCGAATAGCTGACTTCTGCTCCTTTGTCTTATGGTCTTATATTCAACATATGAAATACCAGAAGAAGTAGGCCATCTGGCCCATCAAGCCAGCTCCACCATTCATTAAGATCATGGCTGATCTGGCCATGGACTCATCAGATGATTCATGAAGAATCATACTCTGCCGTTGGTAGTGAAAACGTGATCAACATGTTTGGACTTTCATCTGAATGGAAATAATGGAACTTGTGTTTCATCATATTATGAAACTCATCAGAAAGCTTGCAGCTTCAAGTTTAATATCTATGTTTTAAACCCCACCCCCGCAAATCAGTCTCAACTAAGTGGGAATTAAGAATCATTGTAAATGTTTAAGGCACCAAAAGATATCTAGTTAAATATGGTGACAAAATTGATGTGTTCACATTGATCAAATAATCCCACAAAAGATAAACCAGGTAAAGATGGCAAGTCACTCAATAATAACATTGTATCCAAGTTAGATGCAATTCAAACATCAAATATCCAAAGGGAAATGTCAAATCCAAGCAATTCCAGCAAAAAATAAAACAGAAAGGAGGGCACTAGAAGAACTCAGCGGGTTCATCAGCTCTGGTGGAGGCAAAACTTATGAATCAACATTTCAGGACAAAACCCTGCACCAGGGCTGAAAGCAAAGATGAAAGAATGCTGGTAAATAGCAGTATGAAGGAAATTGTTTCTGAGGCTGGTAGAAGATAGGTGGAGTGGGATGAAGAGGGGTTGGTGGGGGAATGGAACCAGTTGCAGAAGGATGTTGACAAAGGGATCAGAAACCTAGTTGAACAAGTGCTTGTCAGGGAGCAAAAGTCCAGAGGGTGTGGGTAATCTGAAACATGAAAACTCAACATTCATATCATTCAGTTGAAAGCTGCCCAAGTGGAATATAAGATCTTGTTCTTCCAATTTGTGTTTGTCCTCACCACAGGAATGGAGAAGGGCAAGGACAAACTGATTGGTCTGGGAGTGGGATCAAGTGTTAAAATGACATGTAACCAAAAGATGGACAGGTGTCCTGCAAAATGGTCACCTAGTCTACGCTTGGTTTCTCCAGTGCATAGGAGGGCACATTGCAGAGGTTGGATGAGGTATGGGTAAACTCCTCATCTCAAATTTAGGTTCATAAAAGGTGGTAAGCAATGAGATGAAGGTTGAAAGGTCTCAGTCTGAAAGCCAACTTTTCATACCTTTCCATAGATGCTGCCTGGCCTGCTGAGTTCC
Organism: Hypanus sabinus; assembly: GCF_030144855.1. Taxonomy (NCBI): domain Eukaryota; kingdom Metazoa; phylum Chordata; class Chondrichthyes; order Myliobatiformes; family Dasyatidae; genus Hypanus; species Hypanus sabinus. The sequence continues at coordinate 53,309,685 of NC_082713.1, forward strand.
TCCAGCACTTGGTGTGTGTGGCTCAGGAGATGAAGGAATAGTGTTCCATTCTACAGTTACAGGGAAAACTGCTAGGAATGGAGCTGGCAATGGTGACTGGACCAGAGAATCATGAAGAGAGTGGTCCCTGTAGAAAGCAGATGGCATGGGGAACGGAGAAAGCTGGAGGAAAGAGGGAGGATGTGACTGGTGGCAGGATTACTTGGGACAGTGTCGAACCTTCTTTGAGCTCTTGATAAGGTACCCCAATTAATAAGGTACCCCATTGCAAGGCTTACTAAGAAAGTAATGAGGCATGGAGTCCAAGGTGACATTGCTTTGTGGATCCTGAACTGGCTTGCCCACAGAAGGCAAAGACTGGTTGTGGACGGGACATATTCTGCATGGAGGTCAGAGACCAGTGATATGCCTCAGGGATCTGTTCTGGGACCCTTACTCTTCGTGATTTTTATAAATGACCTGGATGAGGAAGTAGAGGGATGGGTTAGTAAGTTTACTGATGACACAAAGAGTAGGGGTGTTGTGAATAGTGTGGAGGGCTATCAGAGGTTACAGCAGGACATCGATACTGGGCTGAGAAGTAGCAGATGGAGTTCAACACAGATAAGTGTGAAGTGGTTCATTTCGGCAGTGTGGAGGATCAGAGGGATCTTGGGGTCCGAGTCCATAGGACGCTGAAAGCAGCTGCATAGGTTGACTCTGTGGTGCAGAAGGCGTACAGTGTATTGGCCTTCATCAATCGTGGAATTGAATTTAGGAGCCAAAAGGTAATGTTGCAGCTATATAGAACCCTGGTCAAACCCCACTTAGAGTACTGTGCTCAGTTCTGGTCACCTCACTACAGGAAGAATATGGAAACCATAGAAAAGGTGCAGAGAAGATTTACAAGGATGTTGCCTGGATTGGGGAGCATGCCTTATGAGAATAGGGTGAGTGAACTCGGTCTTTTCTCCTTGGAACGATGGAGGATGAGAGGTGACCTGACAAAAGTGTATAAGATGATGAGAGGCATTGATTGTGTGGATAGTCAGAGGCTTTTTCCCAGGGCTGAAATGGCTGCCACAAGAGGGCACAGGTTTAAGGTGCTTGGGAGTAGGAACAGAGGAGATGTCAGGGGTAAGTTTTTTATGCAGAGGGTGGTGAGTGCGTGGAATGGGCTGCCGGCAACAGTGGTGGATACCACTGTATCCACAGAGGTGGATACGATAGGGTCTTTTAAGAGACTTTTGGATAGGTACATGGAGCTTAGAAAAATAGAGGGCTAGGGGTAACTCTAAATTTCTAAAGTAGGGAGATGTTTGCACAACCATGTGGGCCGAAGGGCCTGTATTGTGCTGTAGGTTTTCTATGTTTCAATGTTTCTAACTTCATCCAGAACCAAAATTCAAAAGTTTATTCAGCACCAACTTGTAATCAGAACAAGTAGGCTCTGAGTACCAGTTTACCAGGTCAAATTCATAGTTTGTTGTTGATCAGTTGTTAAGTTGAGTCCGACTCTTTGTGACCTCATAGACCATAGGGTTTTCATGGCAAAATACAGAAGTAGATGGCCAGGCATTTCTTCCACGCAGAAACTGCTGCTGCCCAGGTTGGGACTCAGCTGGGTTTGAACTCTGGACCATCTGCCTTGAGATCCAGTGCTGATGTCACTGCACCACCAGCCAGATTTATAGTTACTGAAAAGCAAAACAAAACAGATGGTTGAATTCCAAATTAGAAATATAAGTTGCCGGAAATTCTCAGCATCACTCAGCTATATGAAGGATGTACAGAAACAACTCAAGAATATGTTTCTGGACAGGAAGGCTTGAGTTTTAAGGGAAGGCTGGATAGGCTGGGCTTCTTAACCTGGAGTATAGGAAGTTGAAGGAAAATCTTATAGTAAAGACATGGGGTGGATAGGTAAGTGGATAGTCACTGTCTTTTTATCAGGTTGGGGAGTTTAAGACAAGTGGGCATAGATTAAAGGTGAGAGAGGAAAGATTTGAAACATACCTTGGGCAACTTTTTTATGCAGACGATGAATGGTATATGGAACAAACTGCCAGAAGAAGCTGTAGAGGCAGGAAGAATTATGATGTTTAAATGATATTTGGACAAGTACATAGATAGAAAAGGCCTAGAGGGATATGGGCAAACACAGGCAAATGAAACTAGCTCAGACAGACATCTTCGTGAGCACCTGATTCTATGCTATATGACTCAATTTCTGTAGTGCATACGTTTAAGGTGAGAGAGGAGAATTGAACAGGTATCTAAGGAATGACTTAGAACATAATAACATAAGAAACAGGAGCAGGAGGAGGCCATCTGGCCCTTCGAGCCTGCTCTGCCATTCAATAAGATCATGGCCGATCTGACCATGGATTCATCTCCACCTACCTGCCTTTTCCCCATAACCCTTAATTCCCCTACTATGCAAAAATCTATCCAACCTTGTCTTAAGTATATTTACTGAGCATCCACTGTTTCATTGACCAGAGAATTCCACAGATTCACCACTCTCTGGGAAAAGCAGTTCCTCCACATCTCCATCCTAAATCTACTTCCTCGAATCTTGAGGCTACGCCCGCTAGTTCTAGTCTCACCCAGAGGGTGGCCTCTGTATGAATGAGCTGTCACAGGAAGTGGCTAAGGATATATTAATGATGTTTTTAAAAAAACATTTGGACAGGTACACATATAGGAAAGCAGGACGTCCCAACTTTTTATGCCAGGACCGATGCCATTAAACAAGGGGTCTGTGGACCCCAGGTTGGGAACCACTGTTTTAGAGGGATAAGGGCCAAACATGGGCTAGTGGGACTAGATTAGATGGGCACCTTGTTCAGCATGGACTAACTGAATAGAAGGACCTCTTTCCATGCCAAATGATTCTATGATTCTAGGACTCTCAGATTCAAAGTCAGACAGCATCACTGGAAAGGCAAACATAATCAATGTTACAAGCTGATAATCTCTCATCAGATTCAGGAAAAGTTAGAAATCAGACATGTTCTAAAGTACAGAGCAGGAGGAGGGTGTGGAAGAAGCAAGAGAATGTCTGTGATGAGGTAGGGTCCAATAGAGGTTGAAAGGCCCACACGATGCTACTGCCGGTCAAGAGCTGGTGATGAATGTTTGTTAGTCACAGTTAATCTGCCTGAAGGAGATGAAAACAGAAGGAAATGGCTGAAGTACAGTGGAGAGAGGAGAAATATTCAAACTGTGAGATTCAAAAAGTCTGCAGTTTCTTGAAATCAAACATAAAAGAGAATGCTGGAGTTACTCAGTACATCAGGCAGCAACTGTGCAAATGAAGAATGGTGTTTACGTTGCCCCTCAGCAGTTCTGATGCAGACTGATTATGGGAAATTAATGGATTCAATGTTGTGTCCTGCCAATTTGGTTAAAAGATAAGATGCTGCTCCTCGAACTTACCCTGGTATTGTTTGAAGGGGTGCAAGAAATGCAATAGTTGCTGTCTGCTTAAGGAAAAACTGTGAGTTAAATTCTGTGTGTGTATTGAAAATCTAAAATATGTACAGAAAAATATTCCTTTCTTTTGGCAGCCGGAACATTTGTTTGTTCTAAAACTGACAAGACAGCCGTGAGCAATGTTCATTGAAACCAGAGAAACTGACTGAACTGGTCGCACTAGTCATCTTGACATGTAGTTTCATAGTCTGAGACTTACCTATGGCCGCACCGCAGCCGTACCAGTAAATTCTGATGGATAAAATTCTTCAGCATTTCTGTGTGTGCCCGTTCCACTGATAGCAATATTATATGCAAGTTTGAATGCCAAGATTTGCATGCTCAGGTGCTTTGCCTGAATTTGTTCATCTAGCATAAGGCAGATCCTTGGAGGTGCTAAAGTCACAATAAAGGGGTAAGTTCATATGAATAAATGAGGGCCCAGTGCTGACACCTATGGAATCTTGACGATATACTAAACTTTTAACCTCAGAAGTTCTACGTGCAGTATAACATTCTCAGCATGCTAAATTTACAAATAGCATACTTTAAAAACATTGGGAAATTTGGCATATAACCTGGCTGCATAACACAATTATCTTCATTGTTAAACAAAGAGAAGGAAAGCCAACTGCGAAGTTGTGATTAATTAAGGCTAAGCTTGTCTTTGCAGAAAGATATAAGACGACGAGTGATTAATTTTTGAAATACCTGCAAAATAAGTTGGAAAAGAACAAGAATGTGTTAATTTTTTTTCAAGAAACAATAATAAATGTCATAAAACTCAGTGCTTAGAATATAAAACACCTTTTCCATTTGAATTTCTAAGAAGTAAGTGCTTTGACTTTTCATAAAATGATGATGTGAATCATGCTTTAGTTCAAAATTTTTGAAGTATCTAGGCAGAGGTAATCAGCTGTTCATCAATATTCACCCATATACATCAACAAGTAAGGCAAAAATAGCTGAGTATCAAATATGCTCTGAGGTAAGCACATACAACTATTAAGCAACTATTAAAAAAAGAGTAACCTGATACTTCTACTTTGTACATGGGGTTCTTGTTGTGTAAATCTAGATAATTTGTAGTGAACAGAAAGACAACAAAAGCATATATGATCTTTCTTGATCATGAACGTGCACTTTATGTATTACACTAGACATAATTCCATGCAAAATTGTCAGCTCCCAATGAAATAAATTAGGAAAATTCCACATTTCTGACAAGGATAGACATCTGCAATACCTGCAGGGTAATGAATACCAGTTGTTTGAAGGCTGCAAATTGCAGTTTAATTTCTAGTTGCCATACCAAAACTTCCTGTTGACTCAATGTGTGGGTATTTGTATGCTGGAAAAAATTTATTTCTATCTGCAAGCAGCACTTGTGGGGTTTGAATAGTATTTTGGAATGCCACATTTTCAGGTGGGTTTTGCTATCTCCAAGCCGGCTGAGTTTCTTGTTAAATTGTTATCACCCATGTTAGTGTTGGGGAACAAACCTATGTAGGTGAACAGACTGCTGTAAATCTCCAAATTTTCAGAATTCCAAAAATTAATAGTTGCAGAGATAATTGAATATTGGCAAGCAGCTGCAATAAACATCCCACTCAAGCTCTTAATGCGATATAATATTTCTTTCACTGACATTTTTTACATTGCTTTGCATCAAAAGCAGGGAGTGGTTTTGATCACAAGATGTTAACTGTAGAAGGCTCTTCTTTATAATAAGTGATGGGTTTTGCTATTTCAGATTTTTTTACTCTAGATGTGTTACACTTTAAATAGGAGGATCCATTTGAAGTATCGGAGCTGTTACAGGACAAACCTTTCTCAGCAGCTGGACTTTATTCATCATCTTTGTGAAGTTGCAAATATCGCATAAAACTCATAGTTTGTGCATTGTGACTGTGAGAGAAATGGCTAATTAACAGTTATTCTTTCATCTATTGTGTTCCTTAATGTAACAAAGTTAAACTGCGAAGAATTGTTGGCCTAAAGACCAGTGAAATTGTCTCATAGCTCTTGTTTTAGATAATACAAGTCCTCCACAGTTTTTCTTTCTGTATCATAGCCCCCACACCAAATTGCATTTGTCATAGGATTTAAATGTGATCTGGATTCCAATAAGAGCACTTTAAAGGCACTGGCAGCTGGGGACTGAGGAGGTTTCAGGGGAGGGGGGAATGGCCTGCATCTCAGTAACGTATCTGTTATTCAAAACAAATATGCTGTTGACTTATTATCAATGTCTATAATTTTAGCCATAAATTAGTAAGTAATGACAACAATATTAGTGTGCTGGTATTGGGCCTGCTGTCTGTGAAGTTCTAAGCTCAAACAAAGACCTTGAGACCTATCTGATATCGACAGGTAAACGTACCCTCAGTAAGGCAAGGTTTTCTGTAGCCACCTAATCCTCAAAGGCTCTTTCACTTCCCTGTTTATCCCCCATGGTGAGATTAGCTGCCAATACCCACTAGTAGAGTAGTGGGTCCCCCTTCCTACCAAGGAGGAGATGCTTCCAGCAAATAAAGTAATTTAAACACAGTTCATTTATCTGTAGTGATACATGTTTAAATTTATATAAAGTTCTAAACCACATTTAAAACTCACTCTTATAAAAGTTTTCCAAGGATTTCCAAAATGCAGGTATAATTCCTATAAGCTAAAAAGACATATCAAGGAAAATATTAACATGGATAAAACATGCAGTGTGTTTTTTGACACCTGAGACATAAGAGATGGCATTTGGTGGAATCTGGAGTAACAAACAATCTACTGGAGGAACTCAGCAGGTCAAGCAATACGTGTTGGGAGAAACAGCTCTTGAAGCAGGGTTTTGACTGAAAACATTTGACAATTCCTTTCTCCCTACAGATGCATCTTGACCTACTGAATTCCTCTGGTCGATTGTTTCTTGTACCTATTTGACACTCTTTGACCTGTTTGGCACTAATGCACATACTAAAAATGATATCATCACACACATTGTAAGAATTTTCTTAAGGGCCACTTTTCAGCTTTGACAAAAATAAAAATTGTCACAGACAAGAAGACTGTATTGATAACAAATTTAAATTTTTCCATAAGCAAGATGTATTCTGCAGTTTTCCTGACTGGTTATACTGCATTCCTAACACATTTTTTCTTAAATGCACAATTATTGTTAATTGTACGGTGATTATTGAATATTTGTGAAAGCAGTAGCCTCTGAACAGAGATTTTCCGTTTCTCTTATAACTTAAAATAGAAAATATCTCTCCTTCACTATAACCATTGCTCCAGAAAGATTTATGAGCATCCAACAATTTCAGGAGGATGTTTTCTTAGTAATTCATCTCCAGTGCTTTTTCAAAGTTGCTACTTACATACCTTTAGATTTGTGTCACCTTTTTGCATATTAAAATTTCAACCTGGATTCTATGTATGGTACATGTGTTCAATTTAAACAAATGATGCAAGAATTGAAAATGCTATTTAAAAAACCTATAAAACTAATAGTAGAATATTGTACTGAATAATTACATGATCTAGAAACATAAACATAGAAAACCTACAGCACAATACAGGCCCACAAAGCTTAGAAATTACCTAGGGTTACCCATAGCCTTCTACTTTTCTAAGCTCCATGTACCTATCCAGGACTCTCTTAAAAGATCCTATCATATCCACCTCCACCACCGTCGACGGTAGCCCTTTCCACGCACTCACCACTCTCTGTGTAAAAAAAACCTTAACCCTGACATCTCCTCAGTACCTACTTCCAAGCACCTTAAAACTGTGCCCTCTCATGCTAGCCATTTCAGCCCTGGGAAAAAGAGAATGCCTGATATGCTTGTGAATCAGAGACATAGAAAACTTAATATTGGCAAAATTACAGTAATGAGTGAAAAATTCCCATTACTGGAATGTTTTTATCCCAGGGCATAGACAACTTGCCATAATTCCCTTGACCTAGGGCTACTACTTTCAATTGAAGAATTCCATGTCTCTTTTACTTTTCCCGAAAGGTCACAGAATAATTATTGAACAGTCAGTCTAACATCTGTTTTCTTGTAATTACTGGTATCTTTAATTATGGATAAAGTGGCTAAAAGCAACAAAGATTTTCAGCTGACAAGAGAATCAGCATAGATTTGGAAGGAGTGTGTTGTCTAAGTAGATTGAAGGATGACCAAGGGAATGTCTATAGATGATATATAGAAATCATAGAAAACTGCAACACAGAAACAGGCACTTCAACCTGTCTAGTCCATACTGAACCATTTAACCTGTCTAGTCCCATTGACCTGCACCAAAGCCATCACCCTCCGTACCCTTACCATTCATGTACCTAACTAATTTTCTTTTAAATGTTGAACCTGAACATTCCTCACTCTCACAACCCTCAGAGTGAAGAAGATCCCCCTCATTTTCCCCTTAACATTTCACATTTCACCCTTAATCCATGACCTCTATTTTTAGTCTCACCCAATCTCAGCGGGAAAAGCTTGCTATCATTCACCCATCTATACCCCACATAATTTTGTACAGCTCTATCAAATCTGCCCCCCCCCAATGCCAAGTGACTAAAGCTTCTTGAGAAACCTCCCACATGGGATCTAGTCAAATGCCTTCCTGAAGTCCATATAAACAACATCCACTGCCTTGCTTTCATCAACTTCCCTGGTAACTTCAGACTGATTAAACATGACCTACCATGCACAAATCCATGCTGACTATTCCTAATCAGTCCATGTCTGTCCAAATGTTCATATATCCGGTCTCTTATAATACCTTCCAATAACTTTCTCACTACGGATGTCAGGCTCAATCACCTATAATGTCCTGGTATATTCTTGTTCACCAATTTATTCTTCAAGCTTTTCTTAAACAGGGGAATAACATTAACTATACTGCAATCCTTCAGTACCTCACCTGTCACTAAGGATGTTTTAAAAAGCTCTGCCAGGGCCCTTGCAGTTTTTCTCTTGCCTCCCACAGGGTCCGAGAGAACACCTTGTCAGGCCCTGGGGAGTTGGATGCCTTAATTTGCCTCAAGACAGCAAATACTTTCTCCTTTGTAATCTATAAACAGTCTAAGACCTTGCTGCTGCTTTGCCTCACTTCTATAATCTCTGTGTTTGTCTCCTGAATAAATGCAGATGCAAAAAATCCATTTAGGATCTCCCTCATCTCTCTTGGCTCCACACATGGATTACCAATCTGATCTTCCAGAGATCAGTTTTGTCCCTTGCAATCCTCTTGCTCTCAGTGTATCTGTAGAGGCCCTTAGGAGTCCCCTTCTCTTTGTCTGCTAGGGCAATCTCCTGCCTTCTTTTAGCCCTCCTGATATCTCTCTTAAGTGATTTCTTGCATTACTTATACTCCCCAAGTCCCTCATTTGTTCCTGCATGCCTGTTATTGCTATGCACCTCCTTTTTTTCTTAATCAGAGCCTTAATATCTCTCAAAAACCAAGGTTCCCTAACCCTGTTATCCTTGCCTTTTACTCTGACAGGTACATACAAGCTTTGTACTCTCAAAATGTCACCTTTGCCAGAAAATAGCCTGTCCCAATCCACACTTGCCAGACACTTTATGATACCATCAAAATTGATCTTTCTCCAATTTAGAATCTCATCCTGAGGATCAGACCTATTGCTTTCCATAATTGCTTTGAAACTAATGGTATTATGATCACTGGATGCAAAGTGTTCCTCGACACAATCTTCTGTCATCTGCCCTGTCTCATTCCCTAATAGGAGATCAGTTAGAAAAGAGGCAATGGAGATTTCAAAATAAAACCAAGATTTCAAATCCATGGTATACAGTACCTTATTAGTATCCAGTGTATGCCAGCAAGCACAGGGATATTAGGGGATTCTAAAATAAACAGTAAGGTAGTGTACGTTTGACTTTTTTGAAATTGAAATGAGGGAGGCCAGTAAAGGAGTTCATGAAAAGAATCAGGAGAGGTGTGAAAGAAATAGACAAGGGTTCCGCAACAGGTAATCAGAAGCAGAGAAGAATTATTTCTTCAGTTCTTATTACAGGGTGAAAGTAGACTACATGAAGGACCGGACAGATATGTGGTCTGGAGATCTTCTCATATATGGCCAAAAGATTGAGTCATTCTATTTCAAATAAGTTACCAAGATATGAAATAATTGTACTTGGAAACAGATTTTATGACAGGAGCTGATGATCTTGTTTTCAGTCATTCCAATGTTACATTGGAGTACTGTCAACGTATCCAATACTGGATGAATCAACAGAGATGGACAAGATAGAGCTATTTTGAGGTTCAAGAGAAGTGGTGGCAAAATAAAGCTGGGTATCACCATTGCATAGGGTAAGAGGAAACTAATGCTCTTTCGAATGACATTGCTAAGGGTAAACTTGTAGATGAGATGTTGTCGACAGGAAACAATGAGGTTAACACAGCTAGGGTGAAAAGCCATTTCCGGTGATGCTCTGGTTGCAGTTAAATGGGTAAAAATGGAATTAGCCACATGACGTCCTTGTCTGCTGGAAGGTCATGCATAAGAATTGCAAGTAATTGCAGTTTGTCAAAGGACAAGGAGGAGTAAATTCATGATCCCAATTATATCATTAGCAACATTCAAAGAGGATTAATCATATACAGAAATCTGATTGAAGTATTCTAAGAAGGAAACCTTGGTAAGAAGGGCAGAAATTTGGAAAGGTACAATATGTTGAAAGATTTTGTTTAGAGTGTTGGTTAAAAGGACAGAAATGTATGTTTTTATTGAGGTGTGTTAAATTTGAGGAGAAAACACTACCTGAGACACAGCCATTGAGAACCATTCTGTAATATGTGGTCCAAGAGGAAACATTTGGTGGTTGCCAATTTATTCAGAATAGAACTGAGATGACACTATAAAGAGCATGAAATAACACAGGAAAGAAACAAGAATTATTTGTGTTTATAGATAAGTAGTGTTAAATGTCTCAGTCGGTGGGCTAGCAGGAGAGGATCAACAAGAACAACTGGTCTCACCATGGCAGCAAAGAAATCCATAAATTCCTTCCCCTTGATTTTTGAGACCATAGAACATAGACCAATAGAGCACATCACAGACTCTGTGTCCCATGATGATCAGCCGACTCTTAACCTTCTCTAATATCAATCTGACCCTTCTTTCACACAAAGCCCACCATTTTTATCTCATTCATCTGCCTATCTCTTAAATATCCCTGATGTATCTGTCTGTGCCTCAAATCCTCATGCCTACAAATCTCTGTAAAATCTACCTCTGACAGCCCCTAAACTTTCCTCCTAACAACTTAAATTTATACCCCCTTGTATTATCCATTTCCACATGCATAGAAAAGGTCTAGGCGTGTCTCATATCATCTTGTGCACCTCTATCAGGTCATCTCTTATCCTCCTTCACTCCAAGACAAAATCCCTAGTTCGCTCAATCTATCTGCATAGAACAGGCATGGGCAAACTATGGCCCGCGGGCCATATGGGGCCGTTTAAGCTTTTTAATCCGGCCCGCAGAACTTGATGAAATTATATTAATAAACCTTGTTAACGTTTTTTCCTCACAATTCTGGCGTTTTCCCAATAGATGACGCACTCTATATACATTGACCTTTGTTGAGGTGCAGCGTATTACTCCACATTTGCGCTTTACTCTTTGTTCGGCTCGACCTATTTATGTGAACAGGCGTTCAGCGTCATGAACATCAACAAAGCCAGCCACAGATCCAAGTTAACTGACCAACACCTCAGATCCATCCTGAGAATCGCCACAACACAACTAAATCCAGACTTTGATGCGCTGGCTAAAAAGGGAGACCAACAACACTGTTCCCACTGAAATTAAAAATAAGTTTCTTCGTTGTGTTATGTAAAAAATGCATTTGAAAATATTTTTTTCAATAAGCCTTACATGTTACATGTCATTTCTGTTAAGTGATGGACATGAGTAGTGCGCAGGTGCACGTACGTTCTCAAAATAAAAAAAGGGCTCCAGATCAAATAACGTGCTCCGCATACTGGCGCGCTCTCACTGTTCTGTCATTGTGCGGGTCGTTGTTGAGTTTTGGCACAGGGGACAATTGAATAAGAAGGAGCAGGACAAGTAGACCTGCATCTCCTACCGTTTTTGAAATAAAGACAGTCAGGAGGAGAGTGATGATGATAATATCTTGAAGGATAACAGAATATTCAGTGTTTTAAAAGTCATTTCAATAAATAGCTAAATACCATGGGACTTCAAAGACAGATAGTTTGTTGTAATGCATTTGCTCATTTTCAATTGAAATTAAAGCACATGTTTTCTACATATCCCATGATATTTTATTTTCTCTTATGAGGTGTAGTACCAAAAAACTCCGTCCATCTGCTCCTGGTCCGGCCCCCCTGTCAAATTTTAGAACCCTTTGTGGCCCACAAGTCAAAAAGTTTGCCCACCCCTGGCATAGAACATACTCACTAATCCAGGCAGCATTCTGGTAGATATCATCTGCACCTTCTCTAGCACTTCTACATCCTTTCTATAATGAGGTGATCAGATGCAACACAATATCTGAAGTGTGGTCTAACCAGAGTTTTGTTTTACCTTGCAGCTCTTGAACTGAATACCCCAACAAATGAAGGCCAACACACCACACGCCTTCTTAACCTCCATATCAACATGCACTGCAACTTGGCAGGTTCTATGGATGTGTACCCCATGATCTTTCCATTCCTCCACACTGTTAAGAATCCTGCCATTAACTCTCTATTCTGCATTCAACCTTCCAATGTGCATTGTTTCACACTTTCCTGGATTGAGCTCCATCTGCCACTTCTGCGTCCTGTGCTGCATCTCATCAATGTCACTTTGCAATCTATGACAACCTTCTGCACTATCCATAACAACACCAACCCTCATTAAGGAAGATACAGGTGCTGGGAAATGTACGTAAAATATGCCAATTTAGAGTGGAGAAAAGAAACAGTAAATTGGACAAAAAGAGAAAAAACTGCAGATGTTGAGACAAAACCAGAAAATGTCATAAAATACTCTGTAGGACAGCCAGCATCTATGTAGGAACAACCAAGTTAACAAGTTCAGGTTGATGGTTTTTCATTAGTTCAGAAGATTCTTTCCAAATGGGCAAAAGTGATGGAAAGTTCAGCAAGAGTTTTGGGATATTTGGGATTGCTACTTATAAAAATACTTTAATAATACTTTAATAGACATTTTGAAGAACACCAGGAGAGTTTGGGAGCAGCTGTTGGCTTGACCAAGAGACAGTATAATCTGACATGGCTGCAGGAAGATAAGAAGGTCAATAGGTTATTTAAAAAACCTCCATGAAGTGTGAAAAATTAAAGGAAGTGACTCCAAAGTATGGAAAAAAGAGTTCTACAGTGGCAGGAGGGTGGGGGGGGGGGGGAGGTGGAGGTGAGTTGTCTCAGTGTAGTTAGAAAAAAGAGAAACAAATAAAGAAATTTCATGAAAGGTTAATCTGTGTCTGAAGAACTGTATTCAATTCTGGTTGCACCATTAAATGGAGGATGTGGAGGCTAAGGAGAGGATGCAGAAAAGGCTTACCAGGATATACCCTGGATTACAGGCCATGAGCTATTAGGAGGTGTTGGACAAATGAAGTTTGTTCCTCTGGTGGAGGCTAAAGAAAGGCCTCAGAGGTTAATAAAATTACAAGAGGCTTGGATAGAGTAGGCAGCCAGTATATTTTACCCAAGGTCAATATGACTAATTCTCGAGGGCAAGCATTTAAGGTGAGAAAGGGGAAGTTCAAAGGAGACATACAGGGCAAGAATTTTACAGAGAAAGTTATTTGCCAGGGTGGTGGTAGAGGCAGAAATGATGGAAGTATTTAGGAGACTATTAGACAGGCACATGAATGTGCAGCAAAATGGCAGGACATCGTCCATGTGCAGGCAGAAAACATAGAAACATAGAAAACCTACAGCACAATACAGGCCCTTTGACCCACAATGCTCTGCCAAACATGTACATACTTTAGAAATTGCCTCAGGTTACCCATAGCTCTCTATTTTTCTAAGAGGTTGGGTGTCATCAGCTTAATTAGTTCTACCCAACATGATAGGCCAAAAGCTCTGTGCCTGTGCTGTACTGTTCCATGTTCTACGATCCAAAAGGCTGGGGGGAGGGTGAGAGCAAATTGGAAATGGAAATGATGGTTTTGAAGACAAAGTGTTAGTAAATTGACATGAGGAAAATTGTTAGCAAAGTCTGGTTATACTGAAATGACAAAGGTACATCTATCATGGCGGCGATCAGAAAACGGAGAATACAGCAAAAATCCAGACTTCAATTCAGATTTACTTTGTTGCGGAATAAAATGTGGAGCATTGAAAATCAATTGTCAGAGTTCAAAGAACAGTATGTTAATCACATCAAACCCAGGAGTAAATTGAAAGGTAAAGTGCTGGTGGAAGCACCCTTCAAAGCATTTCTGCATAACTTTAGATACGGGGGTGTGGTGAATCAGCACTGGGGCAGAATGAATGAAACCATCATCATTCCATGAGACTCTGAACCAGCAAAGAAACAAACTCCAGCCCAGATGTGTAAAACTCAAATCAGGTCTAATGAGGCAATCCCAATGCTTCACGCCTGTTTCGAATGGACCAACTGGCAGATGTTGAAGGAGGCCACCACAAACAGAGTAGGCAAAGACTCCAAGGAATATGCCTCGTCTGTCATCAGGTACATCAGCAAATGTGTAAGAATGGTCATCTCACTGCCCAACCAGAAGCCCTGTCTGAACACAGAGGTGAGCTCCCAACTAAAAGCCTAGGATGCTGCCTTTAATTTTGGTGACAGAACAGCTCTCAAAGCAACCAGGAGAAACCTTATCTTAGGCATCAAGATGGCAAAGATCACCTATGTACGAAACATTCTGGAACCTGTCTGATAGTGACCCCCAGCATACGTGGCTGGGATTGACAGCATTACTGACTACACAAGGGAAAACAGCATTGACTACATCAATGACACCTTCCTCTCTGATGCTCTAAGTAACATTTATGCATGGTTTGAGGCATGCAACACATCACCAGATACCAAAGCTAACCCCCTCTCAGGTGAGCAGCTACTGTCTGGAACAGTTATGCCCTGAGAAGGACTCTGCAGAGAGACAATCCCTGTAAGATGGTCAGGCCAGATAACATCCTAGGCCAGGTACTCAGAGGGTGTACCCATCAGCTCACTGATGTCTTCACAGACATCTTCAACACCTCGCTTTTCCCATATGCCTCAAATTAGCCACCATCACCCCTGTACCAAAAACTCAATGCCCAGTGGCACTGATGCCAATCACTATGAAGTGCTTTGAATGGCTGGTAATGGCGCGGATCAAAAGCTCCATTCCTGCCATATTGCATCCTCATCAATATGCTCACCGAAAGAACCGCTCTATGACAGATATCAGAGAATCTGTCATGCACCTGCCTCTCACACATATAGAAAACAAGGACACCTATGTCAGAATGTTGTTTCTGGATTTCAATTCAGCATTCAGCAATATTTTCCCACAGACATTGGTGAACAAACTCCTCATATCCCTTCATCTAAATACACCTCCGTGCAACTGGTGTTCCTAAAAAAGTTACCTCAGATATTCCAGCACAGAACAGCTCCTCCCTTCCCATTATCCTCAACATTGGTGCCCCTCCAGGCCTGTGTGCTGAGCCCATTTCTGCATGCCCTGCTCACGCACGGCTGCATGGCTAAACGCCCGAATATTCACTTTGTTAAGTTCGCTGATGACACGAGAGTGATGGGGCTCATCACCAACAACGATGATACGGCCTACAGGGAGGAGATGGAAGAGACTGAGGCTTCGTGCCAAACAAATAACTTCTTCCTTAATGTCAACAAGACAAAGGAAGTGGTTATGGCCTTCAGGAGGACTCACACCACTCACACCCCCTTTTATATCAGCAGTACAGCTGTGGAAACAACACGCAGTTTCCAACTCCAGGGAGTCCATACCATACACAAGCTCAATTGGTCCCAGAACACATCTCACACTCACAAGAAAGCTCACCAGTGCCTCTGCTTTCTGAGGAGGCTGAAGAGAGCTGGACTTTACACATCCATACTCCCATCAGATGCACAGTAGAGAAGTACCGTGACAAGCTACATCGCTGCTTGGTATGGAAAGTGCACTGCAGCAGACGGGAAGTTCTGCAACAGGTAGTCAAAACTGCCAGTGCATCACTGGCACCAGCCTAGCTGCTATCGAGAACATATCTGTTGAAAAAGTAACCAGAAAAGGGCCAGTAGCATCATGAAGGATCCCACACACCCTACTCATGGACTGCTTGTCCCACTCCCTCTGAGGAGAAGACTACATAGCATCCATGCCAGGACCACCAGATTCAAAATCAATCACTTACCCCAAGCAGTAAGACATCTCCACCCACTAAATCCACCACTATTTTGTTGTATACATCAATCACCTATGTACAACCCAGTGAGACTTTATGGACATACAATCAATGTATAGAAGCTATCTTTTGTATTTGTATCTATTGGGTGTGTTTTATTATTATTATTGTGTTATTTATCTTTTGTGGGGTTTTTTAGCTCCATCTGATCCAGAATAGCAACAAGTTCACTCCCCTTACACTTTACAGGAAATTATATTAAACAATCTTGAATCTTGAGGACGCAAGCTGAAAGACGAGTTGAACTGGTTAAACAATAAAACAGAGAGGCACCCATTGAAGTTTACCGATTATACAAAGGTTGCTTGCATCATACACAGGGGTGCTCTCTTCTGTTATCTGATGAGGCAGCCATAGCCATCGAAGTTTACCGATGACACAAAGACACAAAACAGCATTGAAGACAATGTTACAGTATAAGAAGCATTGATTTACAAAGAGATATGTAAATGAAAAGACCGTGACAAATAAATCTCTTTTTGGAACATTCATTCACTTTGGAACCAGAGCTGGAAATAGTTATAACCTGAATAATTTTTTTATCAGATGACTCAGACAAAATAAGCTATTTCACCTCTTCAGCATCGCAATTTTGCTATGATTCTATGTGAACCAGGTGACCCTATGGATTCACTGAGATTTCTCAGGGTTGCAATTTCCTAAAAGGATTTCTCTACAATGGCAATATGAATGTAAGGAAAATTTCTGCTCAGGGCTTGAATCATTGTGCCAACTCTTGGAGCAACTAAATCTACTTAAAAGGATTGTCCATTTATCTGTACATCCATGAGTTTGTTATCTCTAGATAATTGCAAGGAACTACCACTTGGCCTCTCTCAGACTATTTCTCATGAAAATGGTGTCATCTACAACTTTATTGCTTTAACTTTAAATAACATAAAATCTTCTCCACTTCACCTCCAGTGCTAACTGACAAAGTTGGCTCCTGATGAACCAATGTAACTTTTTTGTTAATTCTCATTCGCTTTCATATCTTTCCCAGGTCTTGCACTTTTGCCTTTCCGTAAAAGGAGTTCTGCTTTGATATTCTGACAAATATTCTGCCTTCAGCTATGATAAGCACAAAGTATCTGCTCACCAGTGAAAAGCATAGCACTTGTGTGGCAGCATGGTAGTGTAGTGGTTAGTGAAATGCTATTACAGCAACAGCAACCCGGGTTCAATTCCCGCCTTTGGCTGTAAAAGTTTGCACATTTTCCTCATGACCACATGGGTTTCCTCCGGGTGCTCCGGTTTCCTCCCACAACTCAAAGATGAATGGGTTAGTAGGTTAATTAGTCACAAGGGTGTAAATGGGTGGTATGAGCTTGTTGGCCTGTTACCGTGCTATCTCTCTAAAAAATAAAAATAAAATACAAAATCTTGCTAAAACTCCAAAGCATAACTGAGCCATATTAAACTGAGAACTCTTTTGGCCTCTCAGAAGGATGTAAATGACACTATCAAACATGAACAGGAAGTTCCAATTTAGTGTCTTCACCAGTACACATCTTTCAAACAGCATCACTAGCGTAATGTATTTTGTCACTATTTCTTTGCTACTTTGGGACCTTGCAAAAATGAAATATTAACAGTGGTCCAAAAGTCCAAAGGCATCTTAGAACTGAAGAAGTACCAAACCAATTGTGAACCACTTTTTAAATTTGCAAAAGGCATCATCAAAACACAAGGACTTTTTCAGGGAGTAGTCTGCATAAATGATTAATTAAGTCTATTAAGATTGTCATTATTAAAAGTTACAAAACTGGCACATGAAATTATGTTTCCTGTTAAGCGTGATAGAATTTCTTCAATGGGATACAATTGGTTGCGTTCCCCAATAGGCGTACAGTCAATGCAATTTTTATTCCATTGAAGTCAGTGTCCCAAGCAAGAGGTGATCAGATTACCATGAATATGGTCATGTGAAAAATTACCTAACTTGGTTGAAGTCCAGCAGCATGATCTTACAGGGTGACAAAGCAGGCAGTATTTACTGCCTTATGTTATTATTTACGGCAGCTCTATGGTGCAGCTGGTGGAGGCACTACCTGACAAAATAGGTGACAGGAGTTCAGATTCAGATCATTTGTATTAACAATGAACACAACCTAAGGATGTACTTGGGTAGCCCGCAAGTGTTGCCACAATTTAGCAGGCCCATAATGCTCAGCAGAAGACAGTAAAGCAGAACTCAACAAGCAACAAAACAATAATGGCAAAACAAACCCCTTTCCTCCCTCAGATCCACCCAAACACACAGACAATCCTCCAACACCAAGACAGATCTCCAACTCTAGTCCCCAAGATCCAGACAACCTCAACAGGCTTCAACCTCCAGACTTCTGATTGACCTTCATGCTCTGATTTTTGGTAACAAAAACTGGACCAGCCAGTGACAAGATCCCAAACTCCAGACAAGCTCTGGGTTCACTGACTGACCAGTTCTAGTGTCTCCTGCTCACTGCCTTTGAGTGTGGAATGGCCTTCATCACCCGTCCATATCACTAGTCTTCAAGCGCAGACCAGAGCCCGGTCTGCAGACCATCATCACCCGTCCACATTGATGGACTTCAACCACAGAGCTGAGGCTTGAACTGTGAATGCCTTTTGTTACCCATGCATATCAGTGGACTTAGAACACAGAATGTTGAGTGAGGAGGATGGACCTCCAACTCCTCCACATCCCTCTCTTTAAACCCTAATCTGACCTCAAATCTCCCCACATCGTTATTCCTAAACCCTAAACTGAACTTCAACTCCCCTTAAAAAAGCTAAAAAAACACTATGAGCCCTGACCTTGACAGAGACCGCAGCTCAGTGCCATCTTGAAAGGTTAACTTACAAAAGGTAGGTTAACCGTTCACTGCAAACTGCCCCAGATGTAGAAGGAAATGGTAGAATCTGCGGTAAGTTAATGAGAATTGGTGGGGTAGGGAGCTGGGGGTGGGTGACAGCAGGTATAAAAAATTGTGTTCACATAGGGTAAGAGTAAATAGATGATTGATGATTGCTGCAGACGCCTTGGGCAAAGGGCTTGTGTTCATGCTACAGCATAGGTGTTAAACTCAAGGCCCGTGGGCCATATCCGGCCCGGTGTACAATTATATCCGGCCCGCAAGATCATTTTAGGTAGATCTATTATTTTAATTATTAATTGCCCGGCGATATGAAGCCTATGATTGTAAGTTAATACCAATCACAAAAATAATGCTTGCTCAGCAGTCTTCTTCATAACAATTTGTGAAGTGAAACACTTTGTAGTTATAGCAGAGACTGAGACACATGAGAACAGGCTGAAAAAACGGAGGCAATGAAAGCTGCATTCGCATGCGCCCGACTGATCCGGCCCGCATGAAGCTGCATTTTGCCCAATCCGGCCCATGACCTAAAATGAGTTTGACACCCCTGTGCTACAGTATATCTCGGTATGACTGTTTGATTCTACTCCAAAGTAAGTTGTGCTGACTGCACAGGCTGCCTCCTGATTATGAACACCAGACTAATGAGCTCCTGTTCATAAGATTGAGTTCCTATAATATTATTAATTTAAGAATACTATACACATATTTGTTCCTTTGAATGGCAAAACTAGTTTCCCCTCACAACACTTTCCCAGTTGATCTGTATTATCAGTCTTATGTGCTTTTGATGCCATTCATTACAATACTGTGGAGGTAGTTGTCATCTCAAGGGATTTTTGTGTATTTTCCAATTTATGGACAATATCAACTTACAAAACCCAATCATGCCTAGAGGTAGCCTGTACTGTTTTTATTTGGTACATAGCTCTGTAGCATACCAAAGTTATTAATGAAAATTTTATTCCCAGTAAATTTTTAAATGGTTTAAACATTTAATCTGGAGGATTAGAGGGTTGCAGATGTTGTTCCTTTATTCAAGAAAGGGAGTTGAGATAGCCCAGGAAATTATAGACCAGTGAGTCTTATTTCAGTGGTTGATAAGCTGATGGAGAAGATCCTGAGAGGCAGGATTTATGAATATTTGGAGAGGTATAATATGATTAGGAAGTCAGCCTGGCTTTGTCAAGGGCAGGTCGTGCCTTACGAGCCTGATTGAATTTTTTGAGGATGTGACTAAACACACTTATGAAGGAAGAGAGTAGATGTAGCGTATATGGGGTTCAGCAAGGCTTACCCCATCCAAGGCTTATTGAGAAAGTAAGGAGGCATGGGATCCAAGGGGATATTGCTTTCTGGATCCAGAACTGGCTTGCCCACAGAAGGCAAAGAGTGGTTGTGGATGGGTCATATTCTGCATGGAGGTCGGTCACCAGTGGTGTGCCTCAGGGATCTGTTCTGGGACCCTTACTCTTGGTGATTTTTATAAATGACCTGAATGAGGGAGGGATGGGTTAGTAAGTTTGCTGATGGCACAAAGGTTGGAGGTGTTGTGGATAGTGTGTAGGGCTGTCAGAGGTTACAGCAGGATATTGATAGGATGCAAAACTGGGCTGAGAAGTGGGAGATGGTGTTCAACCCAGATAAGTGTGAAGTGGTTAATTTTGGTAGGTCAAATATGATGTCAGAATATAGTATTAATGGTAAGACTCTTGGCAGTGTGGAGGATCAGAGGGATCCTGGGGTCCGAGTCCATATGACACTCAAAGCAGCTGCGTAGGTTGACTCTGTGGTTAAGAAGGCATATGGTGTATTGGCCTTCATCAATCGTGGAATTGAATTTAGGAGCCGAGAGGTAAGGTTGCAGCTATATTGGACCCTGGTCAGACCCCACTTGGAGTACTGTGCTCAGTTCTGGTCACCTCACTACAGGAAGGATGTGGAAACCATAGAAAGGGTCCAGAGGAGATTTGCAAGGATGTTGCCTGGATTGGGGAGCATGCCTTATGAGAATAGGTTGAGTGAACTCAGCCTTTTCTCCTTGGAGTGATGGAGGATGAGAGGTGACCTGATAGAGGTGTGTAAGATAATCTTGTGGATAGTCAGAGGCTTTTTCCCAGGGCTGAAATTGTCGCCACAAGAGGACACAGGTTTAAG
Source organism: Hypanus sabinus (assembly GCF_030144855.1). NCBI lineage: Eukaryota > Metazoa > Chordata > Chondrichthyes > Myliobatiformes > Dasyatidae > Hypanus > Hypanus sabinus. The sequence continues at coordinate 53,330,606 of NC_082713.1, forward strand.
GTGCTGGGGAGGAGGTACAGAGGAGATATCAGGGGTAAGTTTTTTTAAGCAGAGAGTGGTGAGCGCGTGGAATGGGCTGCTGGCAGCTGTGGTGGAGGCAGATATGATAGGGTCTTTTTAGAGACTTTTGGATAGGTACATGGAGCTTAGAAAAATAGGGGGCTATGGGTAAGCCTAGTAATTACTAAGGTAGGGACATGTTCGGCACAGCATTGTGGGCCGAAGGGCCTGTATTGTGCTGTAGGTTTTCTATGTTTTCTATGCTTCTGCTTCTATGTAGATCACAAAAACCAAAATTGCAAGCACTTGTGTTGCACTAAACTGATCCGTCCATGTGGCCCTCCTATTTTTTGGCCAACCTTATAACATTCCTACAAAGGTATTGAAATAATTTGTGTAATCGGTAGTTAGGTCTTGTGTTAATTATCTTCAGATGAAAGGAAATATCTGTCATATGATGTAGTGTGGACTGTGTATACTTTTCGATGACACTAACATTCCTCAAGATCTTTCATGTCCCCCGAACTTGTACGTCTCCAATGCCATTCTGCATGCAGCTTTGGCAAAGCCTTTGTCCTTTTACTTTATTTAGAGATACAGCAGGCGACAGGCCCTTCCAGCCCATGAACCCTTGCCACCCACTCACACATGTGATCAATTAACCCACTAACCCACACACTCTGGAATATGGGAGGAAACGGGGGCGTCTGGTGGAAACCCATGCAATCACAGGGAGAATATATAAACTCATTCTCAGGCGGTGGCATAATTTTGTGTTCCAAGAAGCGTCACAAACTAGCCACTAATGCCAGGACAAAGCTGGCATCAGCCATCGTAAACTTGTGAGATTATAAAGTTTGGAACCTCATTTTCATACGTTAAAATTTCACATGAGACTCTGCTAAAATTTGTCTTTTCCCTCACATTTCATCCAATCATTAATAAAACAAAATGCAGTATTTAGGATACAATACGTGTTCTTTCAAATAGCTACCTCAAAAGAAAATCATATTGAAAGAAGTAATACAACTTGTTTTTGCCTCGAAGAGGACTGGTATAGAAAGCCCAGACAGTTGATATCTGACCCAGCAAAATTTTTGGCAAAGGAGGGGACCCACTTACGTCAGCAAAGTAGCTCAGCATGCCAGCAGCTTCAATGAATGTATCTTTGCTCTGTGACGCAACTCAGAACCTATTTGTAAAACATGCTGAGCTAGAACCAGTACTTGATTACAACATCCATCTCTGAAAGTATAAGCTAATGTTTGATGACCATAAAAGGCAAAAGGAAATGCTGGCATTCTTGTAGTGCAGGTGTAGTCTTCGCAGGTGAATGGTCACAATTCTGAGCTTGGTGTGGAACCTGATCTCACCTGTTTCCACATGTTCAAGTCTCACCTTGTAAATCAATAAAGTAGCTTCAATCACTGGTCAGTGTTCCAAAACCCATGAGAAATAGACTTCTTTCATAAATTGTGCACACTAGTTTTGATCTTTTTGATAACCGTGCTGGAAATACCCTGATCACTCAAGGGATCTGTTCCTGAGAACAGTTTTAGGTCAATTTCTCTGTAAGCCAGAAATCTCCATTCCCTGTTGCTACCCTCATCATATTGCTTTGCATTCATGTACTATAGTTCTTTCATTTCATTAATGAATCACCCTGAAAAACCCCATAATTAAACTAATGGAACATATAATGCATTATAAATTAATGCCATGAAGCATTTTTCATTATTATTACTAGGCTGAAATGCTTTAAAAATGTATGGGAGAATTCCATAAAGTTACATTTTCATGTCTCAGGTTAGCGTCGGGAAACAGATGATGTCAAGAATAGAGTCATACAACTAGTAATTGGATTTCATCCTTATTTGATTCATTAAACCAGCAGTGCAATTAGTGCTGACTCCCCATTAGCAGGGGGAAAACTAATCTTCAAAAATATTGCTAGAGTCATTTTCATCCAGACTGTTACATTAAAATGAGACCCACAGGTTGTTGCCTATAACTGTCTGCAGTCATAACCTCTGCTGGGAGGTATGTCTCAGACTTAAAGAACTCTCTCTGTGGCAGCCTCTGTTCAGCAGCATAAAAGGTTATTGTGCAGCTGAAGAAAAACGGTTGGGGAGGGGCTATTCACGTTTTCAGTGTGGACCCTACCTTCTGCCTACTCACATCCCTAAAACATCCTCACAAATTAAATCCCACACCGAGACAGAGTCTATCCCACTGTGAAAATTGCCTCATTATTCAGGCAGAGATCACAGCATATCTGAGCAACGCATGATTTTACAAGCTTACCAGAAGTACAGTGAGATCTAACAATGCCGTAAAAAGTATGTGCAATATCAAAAACACAGGCAGGCACTTGCAGACAGGAATACATCAATATTCTGTTGAGTATGTTTTTAATTTATCTCTTCCAACAATCCTGCTCCTCTTTTTACAGTGTATTCAAACTGTAATAGTTTGAACACCATTGCTGCAAACAGGAAAGAGCATGGCATACATTGACACCGTCAACACATACATGAATGATGCTAGAAATTTGTCATCTTTGAATCATTGAAAGTTAATATGTAGGAAGAGCAAGAATTTGAGAAACAAAATAATACATCTGCTTTTATTGGAAGAAATTCTGAGTGTAAGAAAAAGGTACCATACTGAAATCATATTAGGCCCTAGTGAAAGTACAAGCAGTTCTGACTATAGGTCCCTCACTTAGTATTAGCTATGCTTCTCTTGCCAGAGACACAGCCTTGACCTGCTGAATATTTTCAGCATTTTCTGTTTTTAATTTACTTTTCCAAAATCTATGGTTTATTTGATTTTCACACATGAAATATTGTATACAGGTCAGGATTCCTTACATAAGGAAGAATATACACATGAGAGAGAGAGAGAGGTGTGGTGTGGTGTGCAAAAAAAAGAATTGACCAGATTCCTGAAAAGAAGGTGGAATTATCCCAGAGGTAAGAAGGAGACCAGATCTACACTCTTGAGCGCTAAGGAGAATAAGAGGCGATCTCACTGAAACCTGCAAAATTCTGGGACATGATAAAAAGATGATCACGTGATATTTTCTCCCAGCTGAGTTGCCTAGAATCAGAGGTCCAAGTCTCAAAATGAGTCAATTGTTAAGCACATCAATGAAGTGGAAATCCATCAGTAGGTTGTGAATCTTTGAAAAATTTCTAGCCAAGAACTCTGCGGAGGCTCAGTTGCTGTGTTTACTTAGGACAGAGATACTTAGGCTTAGTGAAAGGAATGAAGGGATATGATGTTTGTTTAGGAGAGTGGCAAGGAGCAAAAGTAGTGACCATAGTATAATTGAATGAAAAAGTCATTTCAACAGGTTGAAATGCAATTGAACTACAATATGATACAGATATGCCATATTACTGGGTAGAAAATATATTGTTCCTAATAAAATCTTTCATAGGATTATTGAATGGAAAAAACATAGACCATTCTGGTTTCCCTACTTTATGCAATCAAGGTGGACTAGCAATGCTGAAAGGAGAATAATTTCTAAATTTATTGGCTATGTTTTTATTAACTGCTATGCTCAACATTTGACTTTATCATTACAAATACTAGATTGCAGTACAATGCAATTAATGGATTGAACTCAGCTCTGTCTTTTGAATAAATTAATAGAATAGCTGCTTTTTTTTGCTCTTTTTCATCCACATGAAGGATTTCCTGCACACATGTCAAAGGGTGCATTACATGCTAGGTCACAATCTACACATTGTCTCTTACGGAATAGAAACCCTTGCTTGATGTAACTCTTGGATCTTCGTCAGTGTTTCATCACCACTTTGAAAAGTAGTGGATACGACCCAGTGCATCACGGGTAAAGCCCTCCCCACCATTCAACACATCTACATGGAGTATTGTCACATGAAAGTAGCATCCATAATCATGGACCCCCACCACAGTACATGCTCGCTTCTCACTTCTGCCATCAGAAGGTGGTACAGGAGCTTCAAGATGCACACCACCAGGTTCAGGAACAGTTATTACCCCGTAGTCATCAGGTTCTTGAACCAGAGGGAATAACTTCACTCAACTTAATTTGCCCCATCGTTGAAATGTTCCCACAGCCTATGGACTCACTTTCAATGATTCTTCATCCCACGTTCTTGATATTTATTGCCTATTTATTTATTGTTATTAAATGTTATATTTTGTTCACTGGTTAAATGCCAAAGTTTCACTGATTTGATTATGGATTTATTGAGTATGCCCCCAAGAAACTGAAACTCAGGGTTGTATATGGTGGCATATATGAACTGTGAAATAAATTTACTTTGAGCTTTGACACAAACATTTTGGTGACTCAGTTCTGTTGTGCCTGTGAGTGCGCCAGTTTCACAAATGCCTAATTATTATCGCTGCTGTGGTTCAATAGTAATTTGATAGGCCCCGAGTTACTCATGTACATTAGATGTAAATTAAGCAATCCTCATTCAAAAATGGTCAATGCAAATTACTATACATTCAATGGTACATTGTCATTTAATAAATCTATTGTGCAATTCCAAGCCTTAAGAGACACAAGAATAACTAATGTATGAATGTTAGCCACATACTGTGCACTGTAAATTCCAGGATTTCACCGGGAAGACTAAATTCATGTAACATACCAAATATTCAGTAAAAAAGACATTTTCTTAAGGAGTGCCATACCAAAAGGCAAGCTGCTTTGAAAATCTTACCCAACCTTTCCACAATTGGCAATCAGGGCAAGGATCTCCTCACTTAGTCAACTCTCAGATGAGAAAATCTACAGATGCTGGAAATCTAAGCAACACACACAAGATGCTGGAGGAACTCAGCAGGCCAGGCAGCATCTATGGAAAAGAGTAAACAGTTAAGTTTTTGGGCGGAGACCCTCCATCACAGATGCTGCCTGGCCACGGTGTTCCTCCAGCATTTTATGTGTCTTGTCGCTTTCTACCTTTGTGAAGTCCTTTTAAAACTTTAGAAACATAGAAAACCTACAGCACACTACAGGCCCTTCAGCCTGCAATGCTGTGCCAAACATGTACTAGCTTTAGAAATTACATAGGGTTACCCATAGTACTCTGTTTCTCTAAGCTCCATGCACCTGTCCAGGAGTCTCTTAAAAGACCCTATTGTATCCGCCTCCACCACCATCGCCGGCAGCCCATTCCACACACTGCATAAAAAAACTTACCCCTGACATCTCCTCTGTACCTACTTCCAAGTACCTTAAAACTGTGCCCTCTGATATTAGTCATTCCAGCCCTAGGGAAAAAGCCTCTGACTATCCACACAATCAATGTTTCCCATCATCTTATACACCTCTATCAGGTCAACTCTCATCCTTCACCACTCCAAGGAGAAAAGGTCGAGTTCATTCAACCTATTCTCATAAGGCATGCTCCCCAAACCAGACCACATCCTTGTAAATCTCCTCTGTACCCTTTCTATAGTTTTCACATCCTTCCTGTGGTGAGGTAACCAGAACTGAGAACAGTACTCCAAATGGGGTCTGACCAGGATCCTACATAGCTGTAACATTACCTCTCAGCTCCTAAACTCAATCCCACAGTTGACAAAGGTCATGCATATGCCTTCTTAACCACAGAGTCAACCTGAACAGCAGCTTTGAGTGTCCAATGGACTCAGACCCCAAGATCCCTCTGATCCTCCACACTGCCAAGAGTCTTACCATTAATACTATATTCTGTCATCATATTTGACTTACTAAAATGAACCAACACACACTTATCTGGGTTTAACTCCATCTACCACTTCTCAGCCCAGTTTTGCATCCTATCAATGTCCCGCTGTAACCTCTGACAGCCCTCCACACTATCCACAGCACCCCCAATCTTTGTGTTGTCAGCAAATTTACTAACCCGTCCCTCCACTTCCTCATCTAGGTCATTTATAAAAACCACGAAGAGTAGGGGTCCCAGAACAGATCCCTGAGGCACACCACTGGTGACCAACCTCCATGCAGAATATGACTATCTACAACCATTCTTTGCCTTTTGTGGGCAAGCCAATTCTGGATCCATAAAACAAGGTCCCCTTGGATCCCATGCCTCCTTACTTTCTCAATAACCCTTACATGGGGTTGATGAAACCCATCTACTGCTCTACCTTCAGCAATGTGTTTTGTCATATCCTCAAAAAATTCCATCAGGCGGGTAAGTCATGACCTGCGTCTGACAAAGCCACGCTGACTATTCCTAATCATATTATGTCTCTCCTAATGTTCATAAATCCTGCCTCTCAGGATCTTTTCCATCATCTTACCAACCACTGAAGTAAGACTCACTGGTCTATAATTTCCTGGGCTATCTCTGCTCCCTTTCATGAATAAGGGAACAATGTCTGCAACCCTCCAAACCTCTGGAACCTCTCCTGTCCCCATTGATGCTGCAAAGTTCATTGCCAGAGGTTCAGCAATCTCCTTCCTCACCTCCCACAGTAGCCTGGGGTACATCTCATCTGGTCCTGGAGAGTAATCCAATTTGATGATTTCCAAAAGCTCCAGCACATCCTCTTTCTTGATGTCTATGTACTCAAGCTTTTCAATCCACTCTAAGTCATCCCTACAATCACCAAGATCCTTTTCCGTAATGAATACTGAAGCAAAGTGCTCATATAGTACCTCTGCTCTCTCTTCTGGTTCCATACACACTTTTCCACTGTCACACTCGACTGGTCCTATTCTCTCACGTATTATCCTTTTGCTTTTCACATACTTGTCGAATGCCTTGGGGTTTTCCTTAATCCTGTCCACCAAGGCATTCTCATGGCCTCTTCTGGCACTCCTAATTTCATTCTTAAATTCCTTCCTACTCACCTTGTAATCTTCTAGATCTCTATCATCGCCTGGTTTTTTGAACCTTTTGTAAGCTCTTATTTTCCTTGAAAATTTCCAATATGGCCATGTTCTTTATTAGTAATAAAATACTTCTTCAAAGGTTTCACATCAGACTTTGTTAGATGCTTTCTCTAGTGAAATGTTTGGGATGGGAGGAAAGGGATGAAAGTTTGTTTGCTGATGTTAAAGACAGTGTAAAGGTGCAACAAATAATATTGATTGTCCTAGCTCCCTGAATAAGCCACGTGGGGTTACCACGCTCAAGGCACCAGACAATGATTAACTGATGTGGCAAGCTCAGTTAAGGATGTGGAAATGGCTGACATCAGTCACATAGGTAATAAACTGTATATCTTTTGAAATACTACAAACCTATGCTCTGATTGGGAAAGTGTCCCAGTAACACAAGCAATGGGAAATCTCTTGGTACCCCACTAGACATTCTGCAATGCTTCAAAGGTCAAATTGTAGTTTTGGACAAGTGGATTCTCTTCTGGATGTAACTCTTCTCTCACATTCCCTCCCAAACTGGACTCCTCCATCTGACTATGTTCCTTCCCTCAGATAATAAATCTTTTTTTCTTTTCTTCTGCAATATCTTGGGATTGAGAATGACCTGCAACCATTCCATTTCTGTAGATGCTGAGGTATTTCCTATGCTCGGCCAAAGGCCTCTTAAATATTGTGAACGCATTTTCTTCCTCAAGCATTGCATTACAGGCACCCACCACTTCCTGTAAAAAACATGTCTCACATTCTAAACCTACAAACAATATCTTAAAACTATGCTTTCAAGTATTAGTTCTTTCCAATTTGGTAAAATAACAGGCTGTCAACTATATCTGTGCATCACATGATTTTATGTACATTGATCAGATCATCCCTCAGCCTCCAATTTTCCAGATAAAACTATCCATCTTTGTCCAACTTTTACTTACAGCTAATAAACACCAATCCAGTCTATATCCTGGTAAATTACTATTGCACCCTCTCTAAGGCTGCTACTTCCTGGCATATAATAAGGTGACCAAACTGTTGTTAAACCAAAGTCTTATACAGATGCAACATAAGTACCCAGCTTTTATACTCAACACCCTGATCTTCCCATTGCCTTTCCCATCTCACCTGGATTCACAAAATACCTGCTGACTCCTGTTCCTGCTCCTCCCTGTCCTCTTTCATTCTGGCTTCTGCTCCTTTCCTTTCCACTCCTGTTGAAAGGCCTTGTCCCAAAACATCGGCAGTTCATTTTCCTCCATAGATGCTGCTTGACGCATTGAGTTTCTCAAGCATTTTGTATGTGTTAATCTGCTTATTTTATTAGTTCTGATTAATTGCTTTGCATTTCCCTGTTTTGTTTTCTGTTTTTGTTCCTATTCCTGCTTCAAAAATATTAAACTTTAAATGCAAAAATAAGTAAGTTTGGAGCTTAAACACGAGCACAACCTATCTCCAATTCGTCCCCTTCCAGTTTTTAATGGGGGTGGTTCAGACAGCTAAAGGCCTACTGATTCCCAGGAGGATGAATGGTAATTTAAATATTCTAATGAAGCTCAGTACCTCATTTTTAAACATTCGAGATGTGAGCTTAGCCTTCTGAAAACCTGGGAGATGAAAAGGAGATTGGATTGCTTCATAGAAAAGTGAAGTGTTCTGTATTTAATATTTCAGTAATATTGTAAATCTATTGTATGATTTAACATTCTTTGTTGTTTGTGTAATTCATTGTGGGTTATAAGTACTAAGTATGTGAATGGCATACGTCAATAGGCCATCATGTCATGAGTGCATGCTTCAATTAGTACAAGAGAGTAGACATGTTTTCCCGAGCTCCTGTGGTTTTCATTCAGTTAATTTCCAGATTTATAAACCACAACAGTAGCGATGAATAAGTTTTAAAGACATTAGCTCTCAGCTTGGATGGGACAACAACTGTCAATCCCCACAGAAGGCATTCCCTATCAAAGGCAAGTTCATTCTGGAACTGGTAAAAATGGAGGAATTGAATTTCCTCTGCACATTTCAGCCATTTTGGATTATTAGTTAGACCTGAGACAGTGTGGGATGTTTACTGGTTTCCTTTTTGATCATCTCTGTCATAATAGGAAGACATCTGATTTGCATTAAGGAAAACACAACAAGAAGAGTGACCTTTCGTAAATTTTTCAGGTATTTGCTTTTCCAAGGGTAAACAGAACAATCCATCAGTATTTGCATGATTAGTTGTCCTCTTGAATTTGACCTTATTATCGTACCCTCCAAGAAATAGAACCTATTTCTGTATTTGTGCTGCTGCTGTTAGTAGAACACTCTTCTATGGATTGTAGATGAACACTTGTGGTTGATGATCAATAATGAGGGTAAACTCTCTCCCATCCAAGTTAAATAATTTTACATCCCAAGCCAGATTCAAGGCCTCTCGGTCAATCTGTGTGTAATTTTTCTCGGCTGTGGTAAGGGAATCAAAGGTTATGAGGCTTTCACTTCCATCACTCGTAACATGTGACATGACTGCACCCTGCACCTATATCATAAGGAGAGGCAAAACAGACAACCTTCACTGGTCTATGTGGATCATTACGTGTGAATACAGTGCCTAATGTTAACATTTCCTTTACCATTTGGAAAGCCACCTCACACTGCTTTGTCCATTGCCATTTCTTTCCGATCTCTGTCAAGAAGTTTAGGGGGGGGGGGGAGCGGGAACCCGTCATAGTAATTGTTGTTCCTCCAACCTGAGTGTGGCTTCAGCTTGACAGTAGAGGAGGTATATCAATCCATGGGAATGGGAATAGGAATGGGACGTGGAATTAAAATGTGTGGCCACTGGGAGATCCTGCTTTCTCTGGCATAGGTGTTCATCAAAAGGGTCTCACCAATATATAGAAGGCCGCACCGCGAGCACCGGATGCAGTATACCACACCAGCCGACTCACAGGCGAAGTGTCACCTCACCTGGAAGGACTATCTGGGGCCCTGAATGGTGGTGAGGGAGGAAGTGTAAGGGCAGGTGTAGCACTTGTTCCGTTTACAAGGATAAGTGCCAGGAGGGAGATTGGCAGAAAGGGATGGGGGGGACGAATGGACAAGGGAGTCACATAAGGAGCAATCCCTGCAGAAAGCAGAAGGGGGGAAGGGAAAGATGTGCTTGGTAGTGCGATCCCGTTGGAGGTGGCAGAAGTTATGGAGAATTATATGTTAGACCCTGAGGCTGGTAGGGTGGTAGGTGAGGACAAGGAGTACCCTATCCCTAATGGGTTGGTGGAAGGATGGAGTGAGGGCAGATGTTCGTGAAATGGGAGAGATGTGTTTGAGAGCAGAGTTGATGGTGGAGGAAGGGAAGCCCCTTTCTTTAAAAAAAGGAAGACATCTCCTTCATCCTGGAATGAAAAGCCTCATCCTGAGAGCAGATGCGGTGGAGACGGAGGAATTGTGAGAAGGGGATGGTATTTTTGCAAGAGACAGGGTGGGAACAGGAATAGTCCAGGTAGCTGTGAGAGTCTGTAGGCTTATAGCAGACATCAGTAGATAAGCTGTCTCCAGGAATAGAGACAGAAAGATCAAGAAAGGAAAGGGAGGTGTCGGAAATGGACTGGGTAAATTTGAGGGCAGAGTGAAAGTTGGAGACAAAGTTAATGAAGTCAACGAGCTCAGCTTGCGTGCAGGAAGCAGCGGCAATGCAGTCGTCGATGTAGTGAAGGAAAAGAGGGGGACGGATACTCGTATAGGCTTGGAACAGGGACTGTTCCACAAAGCCAACAAAAAGGCAGGCATAACTGGGACCCATATGGGTGCCCATTGCTACACCTTTAGTTTGGAGAAAGTGGGAAGAGCCAAAGGAGAAATTATTGAGAGTAAAAATTAATTCAGCAAGATGGAGGAGAGTGGTGGTAGAGGGGAATTGGTTAGGTCTGGAATCCAAAAAGAAGCGGAGAGCTTTGAGACCTTCTAGGTGAGGGATGGACATATATAGGGTCTTGGCCTGAAACGTTGACAGTACTTTTTCCTAGAGGTGCTGCCTGGCCTGTTGTGTTCCACCAGCATTTTGCGTGTGTTGCTTGAATTTCCAGCATCTGCAGATTTTCTCATGTTCGCGTTTTTAAACACCTAAGGTTGTGCTGGAGGTTGCCTACAAGTGTTGCTACATGTTCCAGCATCAACATAGAATCAAGGAACAAGGATTAAATTTATTGGCTGTACAATTACATGTATTAGGAATTTACTGTTATGGGTTGACAGAAAAGATAACAGCATTCAACAATTATAAAGGATAAACAATTATAGAAAAAATAAAGTTAGTGGTTAATGTACAGATATGGAAAAAATGTGAATAAATACTTTACTGAAATACCAGTATGTATTTACAATGTAAGCAGCTTTATGAAAAGTTGTTTTAAGTGTTTACAGTGCCATGCAGTGATTGAGGTAAATAGAAGGGGTGGCGGTAGCTAACCAGAGTGGTTGATCAGATTAACTGCCTGGGGGAAGAAACTTCTAAAATGGTGTGAAGTTTTTGTTCTGATAGCCCTGTAGCACTTTCCAGAAGGGAGCTTTGAGAAAAGGCAGCATGCACACAACGCTCAGCAGAACACAAAAAATGCAGAAAACAGCAAGTGGCAAAAAGAGGCAGCAAAATGGCAGATTAGCCAATGACACAGCTATTGTTGGCAGAATTTAAGATGTTGACGAGGAGCTGCACAGAAGTGAGATAGATCAGCTGGTGAGTGGTGTCACAACAACAACCTAGTAAGACAAAAGAGTTGATTGTGGACTTCAGTAATGGGAAGTCGAGGGAAAAGACACTATCCTCACCGAGGGATCAGCAGTGGAAAGGCTTATCGGTTTCAAGTTCCTGGACGTCAACGTCTCTCTAGTTCTATCCTGGGCCAAACTTATTGATGCCATTACAAAGAAGGCACGACAGCAGCTATATTTCATTAGGACTTTGAGACGATGTGGTATGTCATCAAAGAATCTAGCAAGTTTCTACGGATGGACTATAGCGAGCATTCTGAGTGGCTGTATCGCCATCAGGTATGGAGGCGCCACTGCACAAGCTCAGAAGAAGCAGCAGCAAGTTGCAGACTCTGCCACCTCCATCATGGGCACTAGCCTCCCCAGCATCAAAGGTGTCTTCAAAAGGTGCTCCTGTTATTAAGAACCCCCGTTACCCAAGACATGCCCTCTTCTCTTCTCAGTGCTACCCGCAAGGAGGAGGTACGCACACTCACTGTTTTGGCAACAGCTGTTTCCCCTTCATTATCAGATGTCTGAATGGACAATGAATCTCCTTTTTTTCTAAGTATTGTTCTCTTTTCACATGATTTATTTAAATTATTTTATATATTTCCTTACTGTAATTTAGTTTTTTTTCATTATTACATATCGCACTGCATTGCTGCTGCAAAACCACAAATTTCAAGGCAAATGGCAGCAATATGAAGCCTATTCTGATTCTATGTGATAGGAGACCAAGGTGTGGATGGTGAGGAGCCAAGTGTTGGAGTATCGGAGACTCAAATTGAGACACTATTTTAAGACTGAGACAGGAACAGGGTTCTTAACTAGATGCTAGATGGGAACTTGACGAGACTATACAAGAATTAAAACCACATTAAACCAAAGATCAGTTGATGATGGAGCACCAAACCAGAGTTCAGGTGTTTAAATCTCAGTGCCAAAACATGACCGCCAATTAGTGGAGCAGGCCAGAATCCTTAAAGGGACAGTGCCAGCTATCCAGCTTCTTTGTGGACAGTCTGACAACCACAAATAGATTTTGTCACCCATTGATGTCCGTATCAGTTGTGACACTACTAAAAACCAGATACCTGGGGAAAATCTCAGTGGCTACACATGCAGATGGGCATCTGTAGCTGACACAGCCAGATTGCTAACTCAGCAAACAAAGCCAAAACCCTTAAAGGAGAGCAAAAGAAGGAAAATGGCAAAGAAGTGATTTCCAGTTATCTAGGAAATTATAGCCTTCAACAAAAGTACATTTCAATTCATCCATGAATAACTATTAGGAACTAATACACAGTTTTATAGTATCACTGTGTATTGGTAGTACTTTGTTGACTGTTTTTAATTTAAATACATAATTTGTTCCTCAGTTGCGTTTGTTTTTTTTATATACCTTAACTAATTACATGAAACTTTGGCTAATTGGAGAAGCCATTTAATTGGACCAAAATGTACTGGTCCCATTGTGTCCCAACTAACCAGAAATCACTGTATATATTAGCATTGAAATTTTGTAGAGAGGTAGCTGTGGTAGGTATTTATAAATAAATCTCCTTGTTGACTGCCTTGAGACCATAAATTAGGAAGCTATCACTGAATCCTTCCAAAATCTTGAGGGATCTTCCACCTCAAGCTATGGAATTTATGGTAATGGGACTGTGGTAAAATTCAAATCCTACGGCAAGTTTACAATTAAAATCACTGGTAATTATAAAACACAATTAGTGTTCACAAAGTTATTGATTGTCAAGAAGAATCTTCTTAGTCCACTAATGCTCCTTAAGGGAGCAGATCTTCTCTGCTTACTGGTTCTGATTGATTTGTAATTCAGGGCTTCCATCATTGTTGAATGTCCTCAATAATGCCTTCTGTCTTGTCCTTGGCAAGTCTCCCAGTGTATTATAACTGCTACATTAAAACATTAAAAAATTCCATAATCTTTTCCTTGGTTATAATAATTCTAAGTACCCAGCACTTATCCATCTATTCATAGTGTTCTTCAATCTCTTCTAAAATGCATCTTACTGGGTTTTCTGCATACTTATACTCTTCACATTAATAGGTTTCAATGGAAACTTGCACAAGCCTTAATTATATTGTATTAAAAGTAGTTTTGGCAATCACTGCCTCCTATTCCAAGTCCATTCAATCCCACTTTTACTGGTTTGGTCTTTGGATTTTTAATAGGAGTGAACAATTTACTGAATTAGAATCAATTATCCATTTTTAATAGCTTGAAATCTTCAGTCAGAGCTTGTTATAGTGATTCCTTTCATCTTTCCAGAATTAACACTACTCCTCTGTAGCTTTGTCAATCTTCCCTGGTTATGAGAGTAATTGAACAGTAGTACTTCTTTCACAAATACCATTAAGCATCTCATATTGAAACAAGCATAAAACAGTTTAATAACAGTTATTCAAATACCATAGTCAACTTGTTTGGATTTTATATCTCAACGGAAAGTAGTTACATCCAGATTTGCATAACGTTGGACACATGCAACGCCGTATTTCACTATGCGTGTAATAGATTAGTCAGAGTAAAGTAATATTTTCTAAATAATTAAGGAGCTAGAATTCAACAACTACCATTATAGTGGAAAAATTAAAATTCCCCATAACATTTATAATGCCTAGAATAAGTTTAATTTTGATAAATAGTTTACAAAATAGCTGCTATGTTTATACTGAGTTCAGAGTGGGGAACAGAACTGCTGTTGTCACTCATCTTATTTGGCTATGTATAAATGCAAAACAGCTCTATTCTTGCAGGGAATGCAGTTGACCTGAAAAGCAGCAGGTCGCATTCATAACCTAGATTCTTCACAATTAACTAAATAGAAAGTGTCATGTTTGAATCATATTCAAGTTTAATAAAACTGGCATATGATGATATAACGTAATATTGCAAAAGTGGTACAGTGTAATACATAAAAATTATATAAATTACAATAAGATAAGAAAATATATATATATATTGACATAGGTACTGTGTGTGTGTGTGTGTGTGTGTGTGTATACTTAAATAAGCAGTACAGAAAGAAAGTGAAAACAATAGTAAAGTAGTGTACATGGCTTCACTGTCCATTCAGAAGTCTGATGGCAGAGGGGAAGAAGCTGTTCCTAAAATACTGAGTGTGTGTCTTCCAGTTCTCATACTTCCTCCCTGATGGTAGTAATAAGAAGACAGCATGTCCTGGGTGATGGGTGTCCTTAATTATGGATACCACCCTTTTGAGGCATTGCATTTTTGAAGATGTCCTTGATCTGGGGAGGCTGGTGCCCATGACAGAGTTGGCTGGTTTACAAGCTTCTGCAGCTTTTCTGATGCTGTACAGTGGCTCCTCCATACCAGATTGTGATGCAACCAGTTAGAATGTAATCTCCGTAGAAATTTACTAGATTCCTTGATGACATAACAAATATCCTCAGACTCCAAATGAAATATATCCGCTATCATTCCTTATTTGTAATTTTATCAATATGTTGGCTGCAGGTTAGATCTTCAAAGACATTGACACCCAGGAACTTGAAACTGCTCACCCTTTCCACTGCCAACTCCTCGGTGAGGACTGGTGTGTATTCCCTTAGCTTCCCCTTCCTGAGTCCTCAATCAGTTCCTCGGTCTTACTGATGTTGAGTGCAATGTTAGTGTTGCAACACCACTCAACCAGCTGATCTATCTCACTCCTGTACACCCCCTCATCGCCATCTGAGATTCTACCAATTGTCAAATTTATAGGCGGTGTTTGAGCTGTGCCTAGCCATACTGTCATGGATGTAAAGAGAGTAGAGCACACATCCCTGAAGTGCGGCAGTATTGATCTCAGTGAGGAACAGATGTTATTTCCAATCTGAATTGACTTTATCTATTTAGTGATACAGTGCAGAGTAGGCCCTTCTGGCCTTCCGGAGTCATGCCACCCCAGAAAGCCCCAACAAGCCAGATTAACTCAACCTAATTACGGGACAATGTATAGTGACCAATGAACCTACCCAGTATGACTTTGAACAATAGAAGGAAACCGGAGGACAGGAGAAAACCCTCGCATTCCATGGGAAAGACATACAGAGACTCCTTACAGAAAAACTCCACAATTGAACTTTGAACTCTGGAACACCCCAAGCAATAACAGTGTCACGGTAACTGCTATTCTACCATATTGGTCTCCAATGAGGAAATCAAGGATCCACTTGCAGAGTGAGGTACAGAGGACCAATTGGGATATGATGGTGTTGAATTCTGAGTTGCAATTAATAAACAGCAGCCTGACATAGATATTGCTGTTGGCCAGATAGTCCAAGGCTAAGTGGTGAGCCAATGGCATTGCATCCACCTATTGTGGCGGTAGGCAAATTACTGTAGGTCCAGCTCCCTGCTTAGACAGGGGTTGATTATGGCCAAGACCAACCTCTCAAAGTACTTCATCACCGCAGATGTGAAGGCATCTGGGCAATGGTCATTGAGGCAGTTCATCTGCTTTTCTTGGATGTTCCTGTGAAGCTGGTGGAAAGCTCCAGCGACAGGAGTACTTAAACACTCCCACCAGTTTGTTGGCACAGGTTTTCAATGCCCTAACAGGTACACAATCAGGACCTGATGTCTTCCAAGGATTCCCCCTCTTGAAAGATGTTCTGATGTTGGTCTCCAAGGTAGAGATCACAGGGCTGCCAGATGCCTCAGGGACTTGTACAAGTGTTGTTTTATTCTCCCTTTCAAAACATGTATAAAAGACATTGAGTTCATCTGGGAAGGAACCATTACAGCTATTCCATGGTGGTAGGCTTTACCTTGTAGGAAGTAATGGCCTCAAACTCTGCCAGAGCTGACATTCATCCAATTCCATCTCTAACTTCAATTGGAATTGACTTTTCATTCTAACAAAAGCCTTCTGTAGGTTGTACCTAAACTTCTTGTATAGTTCTGGATTACCGAGCTTGAATGCCACAGATCTAGCCCTCAGCAGAATGAATCTTCTAGTTCAACCATGGCTTTTGTTTTGCCTATGTCCAGTATGCTCTGAAAGGCACACACTCATTTGTACAGATCTTGATTCAGTAAGAGCCAACAGTAGCATATTCATTCTGATGTATCCCTGAATATTGTCTAGTCCAGTGATTCAAAGCAGTCTTGTAGGTACTCCTCAGCCTCCCTTGACCTTGTGACCCTCACCACGACCACAGCCCTCAGTCTCTGACTGTACACCAGGATTACAAGTAATGCCAGGCGATCACACTTGCCAAAATGCTGGCATAAATGTGCTTGATGTTGGTATGACAGTTGTCAAGTGTGTTGGCTTCTCCAATCCCACCGGTGATATGTATGATGGAGGAAAATTCCCTTAGCAGATAAAATAGACAATCCCTGACCTCTAGATGAGATGAGACAGAACCACCATGTCTGTGCACCATGATGTTACTACGCCCCCTCTACATTTAAGAGACTCTGCTGTTCTGTCCACGCAGTGGATGGTGAAGCTCTCGGGCTGCAGTGCTGCATCCAATATGGGAGAGGTGATCCTTGTTTCTGCGAAGCAAAGTACACAGCAGTTCCTGATCTGTCTCTGGTACTGCCAGCTTGCTCTGAAGTCTTCAGTTTTATTTTTCAGAGACTGTACATTCATCAGCAAGATACCCCCAGGGGTATTGAGAATTCTTAAGGGGGTGGTAGGGTTCCTCAGTAGCAAAGGGGAGGGCAACTGAAGGATTACAGGCTTAATTTTAAAAATGAATAACTTATTGTGAGTATTTGATGCTCAGTGCCTCATAATTGATTAGAATCACATAATCACCTCAACTCTTGCTAAACCGCCATTCTCTTAGACTTTGCTTGAAACACATTATATTTGTTGAGAAGCGATGTGACACTTCTGTATATGGCATATCATGAGAATTCTGGACTGAAGAAACCATGTTATTTTCCAGGCTTGGCTTATGCATTATTACCTTTCTCTAGTTCAGTATAGTGTTAGCTAGTATGATTCCCATACACTAATCACGCAGCGATGAAATTGCTGTGAATTAAGATATGGAGTTGAATAGGGTACCATTCAGAATCTGCTCTTTCAAATGGTCTTGACTGTATTTCTCTAACCCACAACCCAACCAAGATATTACTGCCCCACTTAATGTACCTTCAGGCCTAGAGTCAGGTTTTGCCTGAGCTACAACAATGTCATAACGTTCCCCTTTATTGATTGCAGCACTTGAGATTGGATGTAAACAATAGGCGATTGACCGTGTTTGTTAGTCCATAACAAAAATGGCATAAGCAAACCGAACCAAAAAGTACAGCCAGTATAACGTGGAGTTTCTGAAATAGGATTTATACCAGCACGAAGCAGCCAACAGCAGCCAATGAGTCTGTTGTGTGAAGGTGTTTTTTTCAAATAACATAATGGAACCATTCAGACCCCTGAGCATCTGAAGAGAATACACTCTGATAAAGCAAACAAGAGCTTGACTTATTTTCAGTCACTTTGTGAAAACTTTCAGAAATGGAAAACACTTAAAAACAAGTTAGGGAGCACTTTACAGTTAAACAGTGATGGTTTGTGTGTTTCATACAGCTTTTCATTGCTCGTTGCTAAATCAGGAAAGCCCCATACAAATGGAGAAGAACAGATTCTGTCTGTGAAAAGGGAGGTTCTGACTACAGTTTTGGATAAGTCACCAGACCAAATAATTAAAGGAATTCCACTAACTGACAACTTCTCTTCAAAGATGAACAGATAAATAGTCTGAGAATGTGGAAGACATATGTGCAACAAACTTAGGACAACAGAATTTCCTTCACAGTTGAATGAATCAAATTTGTCAGGCAACAACTCTTTGCTTCTTGGTTTTGTTTGCTTCATAAAAGATGAAAGCACGGTTCAAGAGTTGTTATTTGCAAGGGGAGTAGAAACAGATAAGAAGGGGAAGTCAATATTTTGGGTTGTTGAGCAATTTTTCAAAGAAAAGGACATTTCACTCACCAACAATCTTGCTTCTGCACAGATAGGGCACCATCAATGACAGGACACCACCATGGAGTTATAACTTCATTGTAAAAAGGCTGTACCTAACACCGTATAATTCAAAGACAACATATTGTCATAAAAAACCTAAATGATCGTTGTACAAATCATTAAATACAGTTATCACAGCAATGCCTAAACTCATGTCCCATGCTCTCAATTCTCGACTATTTCAAGAGCTTTGTATTGCAAATAATGAAGTTTGGATGATTGCCATTGCGCTCAGAAGTCAGGTGGTTCTCGAAATTGCCTGAGATGCTTTCTGTGCTTTTTGAAACTGTGATAAAATTCTCTGAAGACTCACGTGCTGCATTCAGTAATCAATTCAAGAATATTAGGCATGATATTGTTTATTTGTCAGAATTATTCACTGTTTAATGAATTCAATCTTCAATTGCAAAAAAATTATTTGAATCTTATCAAAGTAGTCAAATCAGTCATGTCCTTGTTTCTGTCTACATTCATGCTATTTATGTGCAACATAGCGCGTTGCAACCTTTTCCAATTTCCGAATCTCTGTTGGAAGGGCAAGAAAGAATGCCAGATGATGGTCTTCAATTTAAGTATACTGTACCCTCCTGGATGAGCTGCACAGAGACATGTCAGAGAGATTTCAGGATCTTCTCTCAATCCACATTCTAAATTTGATAATTAATCCATTCCTGCACACTTGCAATAAGGAATTAACAGGAAAGATGGAGGAATAACTGACTTAGTACAGAAAGACTTTGAGCTGAAGCCACAGTTCATAAAATCATATCCAGACTTTTGTTTGCAGAAAGAAATCTCTGAACACTATCCCGCACCGTGGAAAAAGGTCAAGGTGTTCTTTATTGCCTTTCTAGCATCGTATTTAGTGGAGCACGGTTTCATTGCAGTCACCCAACTTGTTTCAAAGCATGAGATAGACTGAAAAATAACTGAGCATGGGAATCTGTGACTCTTTCTGAGTGACCTTCAGCCTGATGTTGAGAAATTGAAGTCATTGCACCAGGCCCATCAATCTCAATGACAGGTGAAAAAGCAATGAAGTAGTGAATAGTTAGACTTCTAAAGCACGCTGCAAAGTTGTTGATGAAAATTGTTTTTGCTGTGATTAAATAAATATTTTTATTTGTAGCTTGAAGTATATTTGAATAATTTTTGCAATTATTTATCATTGCTTTGAATTTGAAGTTCCTATTTTCTTTCACTGTGGATCATAAATCAAAATTCTTTATAGTTTTTTATGTAATGGCCAGAAAGGGAGAGGGGGCACTGTGGTTGTGGTCTTGGAGCCAAGGGGACGGTAAACCAAAAAGGTTTGTGAACCACTGTCTTAAAGGGAAACAGTATGTGTATTCCATGTCTTCAGACTGTGGTCTGGCAATGTTGAGGATCAATGGATTTTTTGAACATCTTAAAACTTGATTTCACTTCATCTTACCACCAACACTTACAAGTTGAGTACTTCACATTACTTATTCACAAAGTACATATTTCTCTAACAAAGAATAATTACAAACGTACATAAAGTAGGCACCGCATTAGGCACCTCCACATGTTTACGATCTTCAGCTACTGTAGCCCATCCACTTCAAGGTTCAATGTGTTGTGCATTCAGAGATGCTCTTCTGCACACCACTGTTGTAATGTGTGGTTATTTGAGTTACTGTCAGCTTGCACCAGTCTGACCATTCTGCTCTGACCTCTCTCATTAAAAAGGTGTTTTCACCCATAGAACTGGCACTCACCAGGTGCTTTATTAATGTTGGGTTTTTTTGCATCATTCTCTGTAAACTTTAGAGACTATTGTGCATGAAAATGCCAGGAGATCAGCAGTTTCTGAGATTTCAAACCACCCAATCTGGCACCAACAATCATTCCATGGTCAACATCTTATTTCTTCCGCATTCTAATGTACGCTTTGAACAACAACTGGATCTCTTTGCCATGCCTGCGTATATTTATGCATTGAATTATCGCTACATGATTGGTTGATCATATACTTGCATTAACAAGCCAGTATAGAGGTGTACCTAATAAAATGGCCACTGAGTGTATGTATAATTTATGCTCTGTGTGTTTTATGAACTTGTGTTCCTGAGATGCTGTTACAAGCTTGTTTTTCCAAGTACCTGTACTTCACTGTGCTTGCTCATATGACAATAAACTCACCTAGACTTGAGCTAGAGTCATAGAAACATACTGTAATATATGAATCGATTTATTTTAAAGCAATGCCTCCCTTTAGCACTATGTATGAACTGTTATCTATGCATGCACATTGATCTGTTGGTAACCCACGCACACTGCTCTCTCTCTCTCTCTCTCTCTCTCGCTCGCTGCATTGTGAAAACACCAGTCAAAGCCATCTCCTAGGTGTGTTTTCATTTAATTAATATGTAGGTGCAAAGACATAACAAATTGGCAATGAGTACGAACCTGAATGTCAGAACATATCATGAACTACACGTACAGTTCTGAGACAAGACAGTGAAAGGAAGGAGTTAAGCAGTATGTAAGGCTGTCATGAATGCTAACAAAGGGATGCATGAGTACACTGCAAAGTACACAGTGAAAGATGCAACTAGCAAATTTAAAGTAAAAACAACATGGTGATGGCTTCAGTTGGGGAAGTTGATGGATTTGATAGCACTAATGAAGGCTGGGAGTCATATATCGAGAGGGTTAAACTGTATTGGAAGGCAAATGATGTGGTTGAAGAAAAGAAAGCCCCCCCCCACACTATTTAGCTTAAGGGGTGCAAGAACATACAGTCTCTTACACAATTTAGTAACCCCTGAAATACCAGCAAGCGATACATTCAACAAAATTGTTACAGTTTTGCAAAGGATGAAAGCTTTTCTGAATACATTGCAGAACTGCGCAAACTTTCCCGGTTTGTGACTTTAGAGGTGTGCTTTCTGATGCATTAAGGGACAAGCTTGTAAGTGGTATGCATAGTCAAAGCACTTCAAAGAGACTACTAGCAGAAAGAATGAACATTGACCATTGCAGGATTGTGTGAGGCTGCAGAAAAGGATGCAGCAGACCTAAAGAAGGTTAGACTGTGAAATGCACAAATATCCCTGAATGGTGCAAAAAGCCAAAAATTTGATCTATGTGTGCAAATCCTCCCATGGTGCAAATGACTGTTGGTTCAAAGAAAAAGTTTGCAGAAAGTGTCCCAGACAAAGTCACATAGAGAGAGTGTGCAAGGCAGACAAAAACACAACTGAGTGAAAAGTCTCAAACACAAAATGAAGCAAATGTATTGTGACCAAATGTGAAACAGAATCAGACAACACAGAACCTGACAAAAATGAGCTGTCATGCCTAGGCCTGCAAAGTATTACTGAAGCAGATCACAAAATCATATAGAATCACCTTAGATGAGTTTGGTGTAAAACTGAAAAAGGAGCTGAATACAAGGTCAGCATTGTCCATACAGACTGTTCTCTAAGATACTCTAAGATACCATCAGAGAAAACCTCAGTGACGCTAAAGACTGGCACAGGCAAGAAAGAGCTCCCAAAGGTAAACAGGAAGTGAATGTGACATATGGAGGCTAAAAACAGCATTGAGTTACCTGTATTGAAAATTGGAGGGCTAACACTTTTCAGATGAGAATGGTTGAGAAAAATCCAACTAGACTGACACTCAGTCAAAGTTCTTAGCGTGGCATCAACAGACAACAACAGCCTGAATGGTAGCAGAGAGTGTTTAAGGCTAATGAGAAGGCGTTTGAGAAGGGGATTGGTAAACTCAAAGGCATGAAGGCCAGAACTGAATGGAGCAACACCAAGATTCCATAAAGTACATCCAGTGCCCTCCGCTCTATGTCCTAAAGTGGAAGCTGAAATGCAGAGCTTGGAGGCATCTGGAATTCTCTCCAAGGTTGAGTGGAGAGACTGGGCCATGTCCATTGTCCCGGTGATCAAGAAAGGGAAGGCCAGAGCCACTCACATAAGTGGGGATTTCAAAGTGAGCATCAACCCAGTGCTGTGTACTGTGCAGTATCCCCTGCCCCGAATAGAAGACATTTTTGCATTTTGGCAGGTGGGGAGAGGTTTTCAAAGATTTACTTGTCAGAAGCCTATCTGTAGATGGAGATTGAGGAGTTGAGCAGGAAGTTCCTCAGAATCAACACTCAGAAGGGACCATTTCAGTATAATCATCTTGTCTTTGGTATCACATCAGCTCCAGCAATTTGGCAAAGAACAATGGACCAGGTGCTCCAAGGTATCCCAGGAACACAATGTTACCTTGATGACATCATCACGATTGGCAAAAATGATGAAGAGTACCTCCAGAATCTTGGTAAAGTGCTTACCAGGCTGAATGAGTATGGTCTGCGTGCAAAGAGAGAAATGTGAGTTTTTCAGGAATGAAATCTCATATTGTGGGCATGTCATTGACAAGCATGGCTTACATAAGTCACAAAAGAAGAATGAAGCAGTGCTACAGGCACCCAAACAGAAAATGTGTCACAACTCAGGTCATACTTGGGCCTTGTAAACTACTACCTCCGGTTCCTCCCAAACATTGCTATGGTGCTGTACCCATTGAATGCACTGTTACAGACAGGAGCAAAGTGGGAATGGTCAGAAAGATGTGAAAGAGCATTCAGTGAAACAAAGACACTAATAGAATCCAATGAACTGTTCACCCATAATGGCTCATTGCTGTCCATCAGACTGGTATGCAATGCGTCCCCTTATGGCATTGGAGCCATTTTGTCACACATTATGAAAGCTGGATCAGAACATCTGATTGGGTTTGTTCCAAGATCACTGACGAGCGCAGAATGCAACTACTTCCACAACTTCCAACCTATCCGAGACGCCCGGGTCTGTCCAGAGAAGATAGGCACATAGAGTAAAATTCACGACGATGGCACATTCCTGTGTTTTTAGTCACAGTGAATGTCATTGGTCTGATCATAGCTCACGTTCTCAATTACAATTAACATCCAACGCTTCACATCCCTCTTTGCCACCTTCCTGAAAAGGGATTGAAATACTGAAACAGGGTCCTTATGACATCAATTGGAAAATGTCCTAACATTAAGAGACAATTTGCCCACTACACTGGCAAGTGCCCATTCCATCGGCAATACCAGTTCCCCGATAGGGGTAGAGACTATCCATTCATTTTGTGGACGTGACACGTGAAACAACAAGTGGCCCCTTAGTCTAGTATGGGGAATAAAGAAGTTCCACCGCTACCTTTACAGATGAAAGTTTATGCTAGTGACAGATCACCTTGTGTCCATTTCAATCCCAGGAAGGGAATTTCAATGATGACTGTTACCTGTTTACAACATTGGGCACGATTCCGAGACGTCCGCTCTTATGACATAGAATTCAAGGGTACGAACCAACACAGCAACACTGATGGCTTGTCACGTTTTCCACTGTTGGCAACCGAAGAAGAAAAGTCTTCATACTGTGACCCAGCAGAAATGTTCCACAATGTGCTGGTGGACCAGTTGCCTATAACAAAATCAGAAATACAAAGGGAAAGAAGGAATGACCCAACATTGTCAAAAGTCTATGAAATCACCACGCAAGGATAGTCAGCTCATGGTAGCACTATGTTTACAGAGCTCTTACTAAGAAGAGTAACAGTCAGTATGTCAAAGAACACTGATGTGTGGATCTCGTGGTGTGGTTCCCTCTAAGCTGTGTTAGAGAATCTGCATGAAGGTTACTTGTACTGTCAAGGTGAAGAGTCTTGCTCAGAGTTATGTGTGGTGGCTGGGAATAGAAAAACAGATTGAAAATTTGTCCAAAACCTGTTTGGGATGCCAAAACGGCCAAAATGCACTCCCACAGACACTGTTACACCCATGGGAGTGGCCGTCTTCACCGTGGCAAAAAGTACATATAAAAGTACATATTCCTGATTGCTTTTGATGCTTGAAGTGGCCACAGGTCATTCTGATGAAGTCAAACACCTCTGCAAAGATTGTCTGTGCCCTGAGGACTACCTTCACCAGAAATGGCTTACCAGAACAAATTTGGAGTTACAACAGACCGCAATACATGTCAGAAAAATTCCAACTGTTCATGAGGAAAAATGGTATCAGACATTTCAAGTCCGCTGTTCACCACCCAGCAATGAATGGGTTAGCTTAAAGATTTATCCAAACATTGAAGAAGTCCATTAAAACAATGGACAAAGAGGATCTTTCTCTACAGCACAAGGTGGACAACTTCCTTTTTGTATATTGGAGCTCTGTTCATATGATGACATATCAAACACCTGCAATGCTGTTCATGAGCAGGAATCTGAGATTTTACATAGACCTCCTGAAACCAGATCTACAGAGGGAAGTGCAGAATAAATAGTTCAACCAGTTGCCAAGTGAAGCAGCAAGGAGCTTTGAGATTGGACAGGAAGTCCTAGCATTTGATTACCGAGAGGACAAGTGGACACCCAGTAGGATAATGCCCAGGACTGGACCACTGATGTACACAGTGGATGTTGGAGATCATATGTGGAGACGTCCTGTGGAGCAGATACTGGATGCTCAACCAAAGAACACAACTGAGTTGACTACATCCAACAAGATGGACAAATTACAGCCACTGGACTTACCTCTCAGTGATGATCATGTCACTGACAGCAACAGGACACCAACAACCAAGAACATTGTCTTAAACAAGAAACGTACCAAACCTGGTGCCACTCCAGAGGCGCTATCGTAAAGTAAACAGAGTGCCAAACAAAAGACTGAATCTTTAGAACAGTGAACTGTTATTGTGAAAGCATGTTTATTTGAATTTGGTTTGGAAAGGGAAATTGAATGTTTGGTACATATACATTTTAAGTTGCGTTAATCTAAAAGGGGAGGAAGTGTAACATATGGATCTATTTCTTTTGGAACAATGACTCCACTTAGCATTATGTATGATCAGTTGTCTAAGCATGCGCACTGTTCTCTCACCTTCTCTCTCTCTTGCTGGAATGGGAAAGCACCAGTTAAAGCCATCTCCTGTGTGCGTGCTTTTATTTAATTGATATGTAGTCGCAAAGGCACAACACACACAGCACAGAAGTGGGCCCTTACGGCTTACCTTATGCATGCTAACCCTGATGCCTAATTGCACTAATCCCATTTGCCTGCATTAAACTTATATCCCTCATTTCCTATCCACGTACCTATCCAAAAGTATTTTATATATTTAACTGTTCCTGAACCTGGTGGTACAAATCCTGAGGCTTCTGTACCTTCTTCCTGATGGCAGTGGCAAGAAGAGAGCAAGACCAGGGTGGTGAAGGTCCCCAATGATGGATGCTGCTTTCCTGCAACAGCAGCCCTTGTAGATGTGCTCAGTAGTGGGGAGGGCTTTACCCCGATAGACTGGGCTGCGTCCACTACATTTTGTCAGATTATCCATGCAAGGACATTGGTGTATCCATACCAGGCTGTGACGCAGCCAATCAATATATTCACCACCACACATTTCTAGAAGTTTGCTGAATTTTTAGATGCCATACCCCTCTCAGTACTGATTATCTCCTCTCCATAGGCTCACAACTAAAACGTTAGCTATCCCACTGCCTCCACAGATTTTTAAACCATTTCTTTATGCACGTAACACACTTTGAACAGCATAATTGATGGCATAAAGGTTTTATTTGTTTTCTGGGTGTATTTTGATTTATGCTGCCCAATATTAGCCATAAAGTGACAGCGAAAATCAGCAAGATAGCATTATTTGTTTTCACTGAAGTTAGTTATAACTTTAAACAGCAGTCAAGAAATTTGTAGCTCACCAGTAAACAGAAGAAGTGGCACAAAGGACTGTACACAAGATGGGCGTGGTGGAGAGGAAAGAAGCATCCAGTCATGTATCATGACAACTTTCTTATTGGTAGATCATAGAATAAAGCAACACAATCCTTAAGGCAATTAAAGATATCTTCTCTAACTTATTAGTGGTTTTCATCTCAAATAGTTTGCTTAATAATGACTATTTCATATATTACTGTGGCTTTAGAAATGAGTGGAATATTGACATTTATCGTATAAGTTCTATCTGCAGGTCTATATCTCCTAATCAAGGTTCATCTAATGAATTCCCCATAAATGTTGATCATTATAATCCAGTGTAAATTATTTACCTTATGAGTAACATAATAATCAAACAAAAAGAACAATAAGATAAATTCTAGTCACACACAGGAGAAAACCTGCAGATGCTAGCAATCCAAGTGACATACACAAACTCCTGGAGGACTTCAGCAGGCCGAGCAGCATCGATGGAAAAGAGTATAAGGCCGAGACCCTTCAGCAGGACTTGAGAAAAGAAGATGAGGGGTAAAGTTAAAAGGAGGGGGAAGGGAATGGAGAAACACTAAATTCTAGTTTCTATTTATAATTCATCTGTATTATTAATTTGCCTAGCTGATTTTGCATGAAGAGAAAGGAAATTGGCCTTAATTAAGTGAAAGAAAAGGCTTAAATAGATGAGTGAGTGCTGTATTGATCACACCTAGGTAGGTTCAGAGCCTAATGCAATTAAAGGATCTCCAGCACCCAGGGCATGCCCTTTTCTCACTGTTGCCATCAGGCAGGAGGTACAGAAGCCTGAAGGCACACACTCAGCAATTCAGGAACAGCTTCTTCCCCTCTGCCACCTGATTCCTAAATGGACATTGAATTTTTAGTAATAAATAACTTATTCTTAATATACAGTATTTCTGTTTTTTGTACATTTTTTAAAAATCTATTCAATACGCATGATTGATTTACTTGTTTATTTATTATTATTTTTATTTTATTTATATTACTTTTTTCTCTCTGCTAGATTATGTATTGCATTGATCGGCTGCTGCTAAGTTAACGAATTTCGCGTCACATGCCGGTGATAATAAAGCTGATTCTAATTCTGATTCAATTCATGAAGGTGCAAGTGAATAATTAACTTCACATAAATGTAATTTCTTAATCTTTGTCCCCTGAAGTATTTACAAATATCTTATCAATTCTCAGGTCTCCTTCATGTTGATTCAGTTCACACCTACACCTTCCAATAGTAAGGGTTTGCTAACTGCTCCCTTACATTTAAGGGGGAATTCATTTGTATCTTTTTTACAGAGTCGCTTGGCTCTGATTTCAAGATTGTATTCATATTGATCTTCACAACTGCCATAAGATGTTATATTTGTTTCATCAAACTCTCTAAATATCCTAAAAATTGTGAGGAAATGTGTAATTTTTTTCCATTTTATCCATTTTAGCTCTGTAAGCATATTACTCAGAAAATGTAAAATTCTAAGAAATTTGACTTATTCCTTTCAAAGCCAATTTGCCCTAACAAGGGCCATTTGTAAATGTCACGTTGATTCTTGTTAAAACCCAATAGCCGGTTTTACCGAGTCACTTAGTTTGTAGTTTTACACCTGAATTGCATTACTTACTGCGCTTTTTATCTTTGGATTGTTGGCAAACTCAGGTATATGGCTCTATTACCTCATTTATTATGAGTATGACGAGTATTTTAGTTCCAACGCAGAATCTTCTGGACAACCGTGAGTCATTTCCTCCCAGGTCACCTGGATACATGAATTGGAACGAAAATCAGAGTGTGGGAACCATAAAATAGGCCTAAGAGATGTCACACCCATAATTTTCACCACCATTTCACATGTGACGCCAGTAACCACCTAAAATGTGTGCTTTATACCTTAAATCTTAAATTAAAATATTTATTTATTTATATTTTTATTTATTCATCCTGGGCACTAGCTCCCCGCCATCAGGGACATCATGACATCATCAAAAAGCAGTGTCCAAGAATGTGGCAACCATCATTAAGGACCCTCACCATCCAGGACATGCCCCATCTCACCATCGGGGAGAGGTACAACAGCCTGAAGACCTACACTCAGTATTTTTGGAACAGCTTCTTTCCCCTCGGCCATCAGATTTCTGAATGGTACATGGCCCTAGAACTCTACTATACTGCTTTGCTCTCTTTTAGCACAATTTATTTATGTTTTAAGTTTCATATTGTAATCTAGAATCATTTTTATATATTGCACCGTGCAGCTGCCACAAAACAACAGGTTTAATGACATATGTCAGCAATAATAAACACGTCCCTCCCCATGATGTCCCTCTTTACACTTACACTCAGTGCCATCTTATTATGTACACCTGCAACTATCTAATCAGCCTATCATGTGGCAGCATATAAGCTACAGACATGGTCAAGAGCTTCAGCTGTTGATCAAAATAAATATCAACATGGGAAAGAAATGTGATTGTTAGTGACTTTAACTGTGGAATGATTGTTGGTGCCAGATGGAATGGACTAAGTATGTCAGAAGCCGCTGATCTCCTGGGGTTTTCATACGCAACAGTCTCTAAAGCTTATTGACAATTGTGCAAAAACAACCAAGTGAGCAGTGGTTTTGAGAAAGGTCCAGAGAAAATGACTGGACTGGTTCCAGTTGACAGGAAGATGAGAGTAACTCAAATAATCACGTGTTACAGCAGTGGTGTTCAGAAGAGCATCTTTGAATACACAACATATCAAACCTTGAAGTGGATAGGCTGCATCAGCAGAAGGCCACAAATGTGCACGGTGGCCATTTTATTAGGTGCAGGAGGTGCATCCTTGCAAGTGTGACAAGTGGGACACCTGCCCCTGCACCAATTCCCTTACCACCATTCAGGACCACAAACAGTCCTTCGAAGTGAAGCAACATTTCACCTGCAAGTCTTTCAAGGGTCACCTACTGCATCAAGTGCCGCTAGTGCAGCGTATTCTATATCAATGAGAACCAATGTAGATTGGGGAGTGCTTTGTCGAGTACCTTCACCCTATCTGCCACACAAGGCAGGATCTCCCGGTGACTACCTACTTCAACACAACTTCCATTCCCACTCTAGCATGTCTGTCCATGGTCACCTCTACTGCCACATGGAGGCCAATACTCAGGTTCAAGGAGCAACACCTCAAATTTCATCTGGGTAGCCTCTAACCCGATGGCATGAACATCAATTTCTGCAGCTTCTGTTAATTTTTACCTTCTCCCTCCTTCTCCCTTTTTCCATTCCCCATTCTGGTTAATCTTTCACCCCTTCTCTTCTCACCTCCCCATCACCTCACTCTGGTTTACCCTCCTCCTTCATTTTCTTCCACGGTCCACTGGCCTCTCCTATTAGGTTCCTTCTTCTCCAGCCCTTTACCTCTTCCACCTCTCCCGTCCCAGCTTTTTCCTTCATCCCCTCTCCCCCACTCACCACCTTCTCCTGGTCTCACCTACAACTGTTAGCTTGTACTCCTTCCCCTACCCCCACTTCTTATTCTGGTTTCTGCCCTTTCCTTTCCAGTCCTGATAAAGGGTCTTGGCCCGAAACATCAACTATTTAGTTTTCTCCATTGATACTGTCTGACCTGCTGAGTTTGGGTGTGTTGCTCAAGATTTCCAGCATCTGTGGAATCTCTTATGTTGATAATAAACCTACTTCTGATTCTGAAAAAGAAGAAAATATTTGATGGATATTTTCCTTTCAACCTGCTGAGTTCATCCAGCTTTTTTGTACGTCTTGATTTGACCACATCATCTGCAGTGCACTTTGTGTGTAAAATATTTGGTGGGTCAGGCAGCTGCTGTGGAAAATGGAACAAGAGTTAATGTTAGGACCTTTTGTCAAAACTCCACAGCTGCTACTGGACTTGTTGAGTTCATCTAGAATTTTCCAATTTTATTTCTGTATTTCCATCATCTGCACTTCTTTTATTTTCTCTGTACTTAAGTGTAAACAAAAGATTGTAACCTATGTTGATTCACTTCATAAAAATCTTGCTCCTGTGTACTGGGCAAATGTCAGGGTCATAACATGCAGGATTCTTGACAAACAACCTTAGTCAGAAATTAAAAGCTAACTTTTGAAAATTTAATTTAACAACCTTTGGAGTCAGAAGGAGCTGTACTGCTTTTCCAACACTACGGTTATTAGCACTGCATCTGCATACATTTCATCATATCAACCATGATTTAACAACCCTCTTCAGTAGTAATATTAAAATAGCCAGCCTTTTAAGTGGATGAAAGCATGTTAATAAGGATTGTGGCTAAAATTTGGTTCAGTTTTGGATAACTCATTCAAGATTACATTGTGAGTCCAATGCACAGCCTGAGACCAAGTGTGGGTTTGAAAAAATGTCTACCCACTGAATGGCATTGGGTCCAAACATGTGCATAATAATATAGTTACACCTATTACTCTATTCTAACAATCACAGGTGGTGAGAACATCAGAGGCAAATGACAACTTACAGTGTATGCATCATAAATAAATTAGGGCCTTAACTGCTGACTCTTGAAAGACTTCCCAGTAAATGCTGCTCCCTGTTTGTTAAACCATATATTATCCCTTTTGTCTGGCATGAATTCAGCACATATTTTCTTTTGAGATACCAGAATATTTGCAAGGCAAGGACAATATTTCACATAATAACTATCATGTTGAAGTGTCTGCACTGTGGTGAGTGTGCAACAGAGTTCTGACTACCTCAGGAACTTATACAGAACTTGGCCGTTTATTCAGTTGTTCCCTATAGGTCAGGGAGAAATAGGTCTACTTGCAGTAATTACAGGGGATATTCCTGCATGGCCATGACATCACTATCTTCAACAACTCATCAGCATACCAACAGCACTCCACCCTGCTACCCATTTAGCTCTTAAAATAAGAAGAGTTGACGTTAACAACGCGATACAATATCTTTGAGTTTATAAACCCAACAGCAACTCTGGCTTTTTTGTTCATGATCTTCACTGTAGTTCTGTTTCCTTAATTGATATGGACGTTGATTGATGATCATTCTCCCTATGATCCCCTTGGGCTGTTAACACCTCCTATAATTTGCTGAGTTTCTATGACAATGTGATGGAATGATTCCAGGAATGAGAGGGTTAACATATGAAGAACGCTTGACCGCTCTTGGACTGTACTCCTTGGAGTTTAGAAGAATGATGGGGGACTTCATAGAAACATTTTGAATGTTGAAAGGCATGGACAGAGTGGATGTGGCAAAGTTGTTTCCCATGGTGGGGGAGTCTAGTACGAGAGGACATGACTTGAGGATTGCAGGATGCCCATTCAGAACAGAGATGCGAAAAACTTTTTTTAGCCAGAGGGTGGTGAATCTGTGGAATTTGTTGCCACAGGCGGCAGTGGAGGTCAAGTCATTGGGTGTATTTAAGACCGAGATTGATAGGTATCTGAGTAGCCAGGGCATCAAAGGTTATGGTGAGAAGGTGGGGGAGTGGGACTAAAGAGGAGATTGGATCAGCTCATGATGTAATGGTGGAGCAGACTCGATGGGCCGAATGGCCGACTTCTGCTCCTTTGTCTTATGGTCTTATGGTCTTCTGGTGATCTTCATTAAAGTTTCATAATGTTATGGCTCAACCTGTCCAAGGCATCAGACCATACCATAGCTAGGTGCTGAAAACACATGTTGTCCAGGATATAATCTTGACGTGCTCTGGAGACCATCCTTTGTCTCCTTTTCATCATTCCCTGCTTGGTCAATAGGTCACACCTCCAGTGACGAAAAGGCCATATGTCTGTCTTCCTTAACATTAAATCCAGCTAATTTTAAGTAAGACGCACAAAATGCTGGTGGAACGCAGCAGATCAGGCACCACCAGCATTTTGTGTGCGTTGCTTGAATTTCCAGAATCTGCAGATTTCCTCGTGTTTGCCAACTAACTTTACCTGCCTTGCTGTAGGTCACATTGACGTGTCTCCTGCAATTTCTTACATGGCTCATGCAAAATCATCCTCAGTTTCAAAATATGTCCTGACTTAATCATAAAGGGAAGTATTAGAAGGTACTTACAGGAAGTGCTCTGAATTAATATGTAGTATTCTATATCCCAGTCATTGACACTGTGTGTATATAGTCCCCGTTAAACTCATATTAAACCTTGTATTGGAAAAAGACCATGACCAGGTGATTGGAGCTTCCTTGGGAGAACACTTTGGGACAAGGATCATAACTCTGTAAGCTTTAACAATTCTTTAAAGAACCATTTTTCAGAAAAGTGCCGTATTGGGGAAGGCAGTTACAGCAATATTAGGCAGGAGCTGGGGAGCAGTTGTTATTGGCTAAGTCCACAGTTAACATGTGGGAGATGTTTAAGGCCAGCTGATTAGAGTTCAGGGCTCACATGTTCCTGTGAAGTAAAACAACAGGAATAGCAAGGTTCAAGAATTTATAAATTCAGTGAATAAAGAAAAGATTCTCGATCTTTCAGGGACAGTCTGATTCTAGACCTCCTGTTTTTACCTTTTTGTTTCCAGTGCATACATTCTTTAGCCAGTTTTCCAGATTCAAACCCATGCAGTCTCACGTTCTGTGACTTAGAGTTTTCCATGCATCCTAACTTCATTGCCAGTGTGTCTGCAACTCCAGTGAGTGGTTCTACAGGATTAAAGGGACCGTGTGTGCCTCAATGGGACATTCCTACTTATTCAGTTCTTCTGTGTAGAGGACATCCTCTTCTCTTCAAGAGGAGCAGCACAATAAAGCAACTAAAAGAATCATTAAGAGAGAAAATATGAAATATTAAAGTGAGCTAGCAAACTATATTGAAGAGGATAGAAAAAGCTTTTTCAAGTATATAAACAATAAAAGAGAGATGAGAGTGGATATTGGACATCAGAAAATGAGGCCAGAGAAATGAAAATGGGGGTCAAAGAGATGACAGATGAACGAAATGAGTATTTTGCATCAGTCTTCACTGTGGACCTCAGTGTTCGGGAAGATGTTGGAGTCAATTGTTAAGGATGAGATTATGGAGTACTTGGTGACACAGGACAAGATAGGACAAGATCAGTTCGGTTTCCTTAAGGGAAAATCTTGCTGAATGAGCCTGATCGAATTCTTTGAGGAGATTACAAGTCAGATAGATAAAGGGGATGCACTGGATGTTGTATATTTTGATTTTCAGAAAGCCTTTGACAAGGTGCTTCACTTGAGACTGCTTACCAACTTAGGAGCCCATGGTCTTACAGGAAGGTTACTGATAGGGTTAGAGCATTGGCTGATTTGTAAGAGGCAGCAAGTGAGAATAGAAAGATCTTTTTCTGGTTGGCTGCCGGTGACTAGTGGTGTTCCACAAAAGTCAGTGTTGGGACCGCTTCTTTTTATGCTGTATATCAATGATTAGATAATGGAATAGATGACTTTGTTGCCAATATTGCAGATGATACAAAGATTAGTGGGGGGGAAGGTAATGTAGAGAAAATAGGTAGGCTACATAAGAACCTAGACAGATTAGGAGAATGGGCAAGAAAATGGCAATGAAATATAATGTTGGAAAATGCATGGTCATGCACTTTGGTAGTAGAAATAAATGTGCAGACTATTTTCCAACCAGGAAGAAAATCCAAAAATCTGAGATGCAAAGGGACTTGGGAGTCCTAGTGCAGACCCCCTAAAGATTAACTTGCAGGTTGAGTCCGTGGTGAGGAAGGCAAATGCAATTTTAGCATTTATTTCAAGAGATCTAGAATATAACAGCCTGATGTGATGCTGAGGCTTTAAACGACACTAGTGAGGCCTCACCTTGAGTATTGTGAACAGTTTTGGGTTCCTCATCTAAGAAAAGGTGTGCTGGCATTGGAGAGGGTTCTGAGGAGGTTCGCAAGGATGATTCTGGGAATGAAAGGGTTATCATATGAGGAATGTTTTATGGCTCCAGGCCTGTATTCACTGAAGTTTAGAAAGATGAGGGAGAATTTCATTGAAACTTTTCAAATGTTGAAAGGCCTTAACAGAGTAGATGTGAAAAGGATATTTTCCATGCTGGGGGAGTCTAGGACAAGAGGGCACGGCCTCAGGATAGAGTGGCATCCATTTAAAACAGAGATGTGGAGAAATTTCTTTAGCCAGAGGGTAGTGAATTTGTTACCACAGGCATCTGTGGAGGCCTTGTCATTGGGTGTACTTAAGTCAGATATTGATAGGTTCTTGATTGGCCATGGTATCAAAGGTTACAGGGAGAAGGCCAGAGAGAGGGGCTGAGGGGGGTAAAAAGGGATCAGCCATGATTGATGGTGGAGCAGACTCAAAGGGACAAATGGCTGGCAGCAACATTACAGATTACATCACCAATTAATTTGCATAACCTTAATACCTCTCAATAACTTTGCAAAGAAGCAAAAGCTCTGCAGAATCTAAAAGTATTCATTCTAACTTTAATGACATTTTCACAACCAAGAGATAACAGATAGCTTTGGAGGTAAGCATCAAAAGAAAGAAAAAGGGGGATATGGAATTATGGAATTTTTGCACTAAAGAAACAGGGTATGGAGGATTTGAGGGGAACTCAGAAAAGGCTGGGAATAGAAACATTGAGATGGTTTGCAGCACTTAATGAGGAAGCTAAATGATTGAGATGTTAAAAAGTTAGAAATTTAATTCAGATGCAGCACTAGACTAGACACAGTCCATTGTCATTGCACACCATCCAGTGTGGGCTCCTCGCTGGGTCATAAATTACACATTACTGGGGCTGCAAAACCAGTGTACAGGAAGCATCACACACTACATCAGAAGACAAGCATGAGAAAATAGATCTGATATAGCCAATAGAACTGGAAGTGTTCGACTGTATCTTGGGAGCTCTGTTCTACATCCAGACTGTGTATACTCTAAATTGATTTGATGCTTAAATGCAGTGAACTATTTGACACAACATCCTCCACAGTAATCACGTCCTCACTACCTTATCATTTTAGAAAGCTCCAAGGAAACAGTAGGTAGAATGCTTTCCACCGGTTCCAGAATAGGATGCCTAGGAACAGACCTATGGATTCTATGTGACTTGCCACTGTGTAACGTATGCCTCTGTGATATGAGGCGAGATCAAGTAAAGCTAGCAATAAGACAAAAAAATGTGGATATTTGCAGTAAATCTCTCTCTGCCTTCAGAGGATCCAGCAAAATACTAAATAAAATGTCCATAAATCTTCACAGGTCTAACAAATTGGGAAATCCTATGTCATTGATTGCACTCAACTGATTGTGACTGATTTTCACTTGGAAGGTCACAAAAGGCATCTCTATCTTTGAAACAGACTGAGCTCAGAAGCAACACTTGCCAATGGACTGTGTCTCTGTGTGTTTTTAGTAGTACCACTCCACTTTGTTTATTAGTGATTAACTGTGCTGCAAATTATTTGCATATCCACGGAGTGCATTTGCAGCTTCTACTGCCAGAAAGGATTTAGAAAAGAGGAAAGCTCACCAGCATAGATTGAGAGTTCTGCAACATATATTTTCTGTATGCCAGGTGTGGTGAACTACATATGCTTGTCTGGACACGCCCCCTGCTGACTGCTCCTGTGGCTCCTCCCACAGACCCCTGTATAAAGGCGATTGAGGCCTGAGCCCGGCCTCTCACTCTCCAGGATGTAGTATGGTGGTCAACCACTGCTTGTTCCTTCTTCCAGTCAATAAAATCCGATATCTCGCCTTTATGTCTCAGAGAGAGTTTTCAATGGTGCATCACCAGGCAAACTATATCTCAGTAGAAAAATAATGGGTGCAAGTGTTTTCCTCTTGATAGTGAAAACATTTAACTTGTTTATTCCAGCAACAGGATGATTCATTCTTTGTTCATTATAACATCCAATGTTTCCATTTTCAGGTATTCACTCTCACTGGGGTCATCCCTCCCTTCCTACACCTGCAACAATATCATCTCCATGGCACCAATCACAACAGGGTACAATTCTTACTTCCATCCTAGAGGACGGTGTTCAGACAATGGTATTGGCCTTTCACTTGAAAGCTACATTTTTGACTTGGGACTGATGATTTTTTAACCTTGTAACTGCATGAAAGTTCAGGACTCTCTGCTCAGCTAATTTGTCCTCTTAGGACATTGACCTTTTATCTTGAATTCCTCATGTAACCCAGCAGAGGAGCTCTTGCAAGAGCTAGGTTGTGGAGGTTATCAGCCGACCTTCTGTCATTGCTCAACCAACTGTCAAAGAAATTCTTTGTGTAGGACTTGTTACTTCGGATTGCACTGGACGACAGAGGTCTTTGCTGATCAGGTCGGTCCAGTGGAAGGCAGCATACCTGAACACGTTCTAAAATAAACAGCAAATTTCAAAGACAGGTTTCTAACTGATTCTGAGAATATTCAGCTGCTGATTCAACTAATACGCTGATGAGGTAACTTCAGGCTTAAAGCTTTAATGCAATGATTTGTTAAGAGTTGTCTGAGTGGAAACTAAGACAATGTGGTAATGATGACACACTGGAATTCTTGTTGCCAAACATCTTGAAGTAATTAAAATTTCAAGGACAACTTCTGTAGGATGATAGAACTAAATTTGTCAATGAAATGAACTAAGGATCAATAAATAATCTCTGAAGCTACCAGTCTAAACTTACCACACCTTAGGAATAATGTTTTATTCATGTCATATTCCTAACTAAAAGAGGGAGACAAAATTAGGTGAATTATAAATTAATTTGTCTGCCTTGAATAACCTGGAGTTTTCTGTAGAGTATATGATGGAATATTGATCTCATTCTGTGAACAAAAATGGCATCTTGAAATGTCAGAATAGTTTTACTAAACAAGGAACATAAAATATATTAGACTGTTTATTAATTTATTGTTCACAAAAACTTCTCGTTTCTATTTCAGGTGCCTTGGGACTGCAATATTTTGCTTTTGAATTGTTTCCTATTGTGAGGATCTTGCAAATAAAACAGAATATTTGAAAAACAAGAGACAAAAGCAGTGTCAAGAGATTACAGGGCTCACTGTGCTACTTTACAGTTATCAGCTGACAGATTTTTACACTTACAGGCTGAGCCAAGGTGCTTGTGTATCAATAGACTGAAGACTGGGAAATACATATCCATAAGCAGTTGCTACTAATCTTATTGTTATGAACTATTAATTTGAGCAGTAATTTCATAAGTAACCTTAAGTGTAAAATCAGCAAGTCCAGAGGAGAATGAAATACTAAAATAATGAGCCTCTCCTGCAAAATTACAAACTATTCTACAGTAGACTTCCATTAAGAACAAATACTCTTACTACTTCTGAGCTATTTATTATTTTTGTCAATACTGATAAAGATGCATTTGTTATCTATCCCTTTAAAAAGGGATTAAATTAGACATCCATTATAATTTTCATCTTTTACTACTTTTATTGAACTGTATGGTTAGTACAAAACTAGTAATCAAAGACTCCAAGGGATATTTCCATGAATTAAAAACAATAAGCAATGAATACCATAAATTATTTCACTGTATTGTATTAGAACTATTATCCTTGGGAAGATACATGTTCTTTATTAGAGGTATTATTTGATTATTTCTCTTCTATATGTTCTCATCATCTAATTTACATTGATGTCTTTTGGCAAAAATTATCCCGTTGTTTCATTGTGATATGATATAAAAATCCAATATTAGGAAATATACTCATAATTCACACAATAATTCACCCCTTCATAGGATTCTTTGGTTGAAGCGTAGGAGTGAATTGAAGCAGGAGATAAAGTCAGAAAGGAAGGAATCTTTTAAAGCCACAAAGACTAGAGAAACTGAATCAATATCTTTCTAATGTTTTAACACATGCCTTGTGATAGCAAAAAGACATACTGGAAATTTGATAGACTCAATTGCAGGGTCATGATACGTGTAGTTAAAATGTCTCTAAATCTTTAAATATGAACATATTACCTAATCACAAACATATTTTCCCAGTTAAGCAATACATTTAGGAACATGTCCTCACCATTTTGTCTGATGTCAGAGTCAACAGCATCAACTTTGAAGCTACGTATTAATGCCAAATATATTGGCAAAGCTAAGCTAATGTTAAATGCAAAATTCAGCAAAACCTAATGGATAAAAAACTCATGTTCCACTCTTTAGAAAGTGTTCAGTCCAACAGGGTTACAATTTGAACAAACTGTGCCTTGTAACAGATAAATAAAGTATATACTTGCTGGAATAAACATTTCTTGTCTTTATGCAAAGTTATGTTTCAGCAAAGAAAACTTAACAAGTGACGAATTCAAAATGCACGCTTACATAATGGAGTTTCAGCATAGCTTATTACTCTTGATAAAGTTAAGATGTCTGTACATAAGTAACCCACAGGATGTGGGCATGGATTATGAATTATCGGTATTCCACGTTGCAGTGACCCTAATTATAGTCTGCCTCTGTAAACGTCCTCCTCTAGAATTTCTCCTGAACCTCAGTAAAGATGAAAGATTCCTGACATTTAATTTTATTCTGTGTTTAATTGTGGTCTTAGAATTTCAACATTTCTAAAAATGCAAGTTTAACTGGAGATGCACAAGAAGTCCTGGGCAATGATATTCCATTTGACATGAAACAGAAAGCTGTGCAAAAATTTTAATACTGGTTGCATTTTTTTAAGAAGTAGCACAGTACAGTATATTGATGAGGACAAAGCAGTGACCTACATAGACTTCAAAAAGAATTTCAATGAGGTACCACTGTGGAGACAATTTTAAAACATTAGGTTCATAGGATTCCTGGCATGCAGGCAAATTTACTCCAAGACTGGCTAAATATTAAGGTGATTATTGCAGCTGATTTTTTGATTAGATGCCTGTGACAGGTGGTATTTTGTCGGGATTGGGGGGGGGTGGTATTTTGTCAGAATTGGTGCTAGGAACCTAAATGTTTGTAATATACACTTAGTGACCACTTTGTAAGCTATCTCCTTTACCTAATAAAGTGGCCACTGAGTGTATGTTCATGGTTTTCTACTGCTGTAGCCCATCTACTTCAAGATTCAATGTTTTGTGTATTCAGAAATGCTCTTCAGCACACACATGGTTATTTGAGTTACTGTTGCCTTCCTGTCAGCTTGAACCAATCTAGCCATTTTCTTCTGTCCTCTCTCATTAACTAGGCACTTTTGCCCATGGACTTGCCACTCATTACATGATTTTTGCTTCTCACACCATTCCCTGTAAACACTAGAGATCTTTGTGTGTGGAAATTGCAGAAATAAGCAGTTTCTGAGATACTCAAACTAACAATCATTCTCCGGTCACATTTCTTCCCCATTCTGAACAATAACTTAATCTCTTGACCTTGTCTGCTGCTTTTATGCGTTGAGTTGCTGCCACATGATGGGCTGATAACATATTTGCATTAACAAGCAGGCCAGGCATACCTAATAAAATGGCTCTGAGTATATGTAAATGATTTGAATGTACAATGTGGTGATGTAATCAGTCTGCAGATGACACTTGACAGTACGGTGGATAATCTTACACTACAGGGTGATATCGAAGTGCTAGTGAATGGACTGAGAAATGACAGATGAAATTTAATCCAGATAGGTTTTCTGTGTACTAATGGGGCTAGGGCACAAGGTAGGTCCTATGGAATATTGAGGAACAGATGTACCTTGAATGTGCAAAAAGGTTGCAGAGCGGGTAGATGATATGGTTAAGATGGTACTAACTCTTTTAAGCTAGTGGTGGAGAGGAGGTCACCAAACAAACTGTTATCCATTAGGGACAATCAGGCACATCCTCTTGATGATCAACTGAATAAGCAGTGGAGCACCCATTCCGAACAGACTCATTCAGCTCCGCTGTCACAAGGATCGTTACAGAAAATCTTTCCTAACAAGTGCAATAAGTATATACAATAATTCATCTCTGTGCAACAGGAGAACACACATCATGGTATAACAGTCTCTGCTTTATTATTTTGTACATTATTTTACACATTATTGTAAATTATTACAAATTGGTAAATTACTATTGTGTATACTATTATTCTGTACTTTGTTATTAGTTAGGTCTGCACACTGCTAAGTGTGTTTTTAAATGTTACTACTGTAATGAAAGTATTTCCCACTTGGGATCAATAAAGTATATATTATTATTATTATTATTATTATCATCATCATCATCATATGAGATGCTGATCACATTAGTCAGACCACTGAATATAACTTCATAAAATATTTGTTAGACCTCAGCTGAGGTACTATAAGCAATTCTGCTCACCACACTATAGGAAGAATGTGATAGCACTGGAGGCAGTGTGGATATTCATTAGTATATTGCCTGGGATAGGATATTCCAGCTGTGAGGAGACTGACGAGGATAGATCTGCTTTCCCTGGAGTAGAGGAGGATTAGAGGGGTTATAATTGGCATATATAAATGTACAAGGCTGTAGATAGCGTAAAGTGCATAATATTTTCCTCTCATCAGAGACGACCAGAACTTGAGGACATGGGCTTAGGCTAAGGGGTAAAAGATTTAGAGGGGAATTAAAGTAGATCATTTTCACCCAGAGAGTGGTGAGTAGGCAGAATGCACTGCTAGAAAGCAGAGGCATTGACAGCATTTAACGGTCTGTATGAGCACTTGAATTGTTCAGGCATAGAAGGGTATGGACCAAATATGGTAAGATGAGATAAATACAAATTGCTGCCCTGAGGTCGATGTGAACAAGGTTGAGAAAATAGATTGATTCTATCATGTTCTGCATTATTCCACTCTTTGTGACTTTATATGGACTGAGGAACATAATTTTTTTGGTAACTATTTAGCTCAAGAGAGTGGAGGCTATGTCCCAGAGTCAATTCAAGGTTGATCATTCTCAAGATGAAGAGAATGAAAGTGTATGGAGACAGTTTACAAAACTAGATTTAAGTCACAAGATCAGCAATGACATTGAAACCAGAGAAGGCTCAGGGAGAACTAATGTTTACTACTGCTATTTATTTTTATATGCAGTGAGGTGTCATAACCTGTTCCAAGAAAATTCACCTCCAACCACTCCGCTATCTACAAATATCCCACCTCCACACACTCACCACTCCCCTATCTCCAAATATCCCACCTCCCCAACACCACCACTCCATATATCCAAATATCCCACCTCCCCACCCTCACCACTCCCCTATCTCCAAACATCCCACCTCCCCACCCCCACCACTTCCCTATCTCCAAATATCCCACCCCCCCACCCCCACCACTTACCTATCTCCAAACATCCCACCTCCCCACCCCCACCACTTCCCTATCTCCAAATATCCCACCTCCCCACCCCCACCACGTCCCTATCTCCAAATATCCCACCTCCCCACCCCCACCACTTCCTTATCTCCAAATATCCCACCTCCCCACCCCCACCACTTCCCTATCTCCAAATATCCCACCTCCCCACCCCCACCACGTCCCTATCTCCAAATATCCCACCTCCCCACCCCCACCACTTCCTTATCTCCAAATATCCCACCTCCCCACTCCAACCACTCCACTATCTCCAAATATCCCACCCCCACCACTCTGCTCCACTCCCCTATCTCCAAATATCCCAGATACCCACAACTCCACTGTCTCTAAATATCTCACCTCCCCACCACTCCCCTATCTCCAAATATCCCACCTCCTCACTCCCCTATCTCCCAATATCCCAGCTAACCACTTCCACCACTCCCCTATCTCGAAATATCCCATCTCCCCAACCCCCAACACTCCCCTGAATCCAAATAATTCCACGCCCCACAACTCTCCTCCACTCCCCTATCCCCAAACTTCTCACATCCACGCCACTACCCTATCTCCAAATATTCCACCGCTCCGCTCCCACCACCAGCCTATCTCTAAATATCCCACCCTACCACCTCCCACCACCCCATCACCAAATATGCCACCACCCCACTCCCATCACTCCACTATCTCCAAACATCCCACCTCCCCACTCCCACCAATCCCGTCTCCAAATATCCCAACTCCCCACTCCCACCACTCCCCGATCTCCAAATATCCCACCTTCCCACTCCAACCACTCCCCTATCTCTAAATATCCCACCCCCAC
The DNA here is from genome assembly GCF_030144855.1 of Hypanus sabinus. Classification (NCBI taxonomy): domain Eukaryota; kingdom Metazoa; phylum Chordata; class Chondrichthyes; order Myliobatiformes; family Dasyatidae; genus Hypanus; species Hypanus sabinus. Next base: position 53,373,132 of record NC_082713.1, read on the forward strand.
CACCACCCACCACTCCCTTGTCACCAAATATCCCACCTCCCCACTCCAACCACTCCCCTATCTCTAAATATCCCACCCCACCACCCCCCACCACTCCCTTGTCACCAAATATCCCACCTCCCCACTCCCACCAATCCCCTATCTCCAAACATCCCACCTCCCCAAACCCCACCACTCCCCTATCTCCAAACGTCCCACCTCCCTAACTCCCACTACTCCCCTGTCTCCAAATATCCCACCTCTCCACTCCCACCACTCCCCTATCTCCAAATATCCCACCCCCCCCACTCCCCACCACTCCCCTATCTCCAAATATCCCACCTCCCCACTCCCACCACTCCCCTATCTCCAAATATCCCACCCCCTCACTCCCCACCATTCCCCTATCTCCAAATACCCCACCTCCCCACTCCCACCACTCCCCTATCTCCAAATATGCCACCACTCCTCTATCTCCAAATATCCCACCCCCCCACTCCCACCAATCCCCTATCTCCAAACATCCCACCTCCCCAACCCCCACCACTCCCCTATCTCCAAACGTCCCACCTCCCCAACTCCCACTACTCCCCGTCTCCAAATATCCCACCTCCCCACCACCACCACTCCCTTATCTCCAAATATCCCAGCTCCCCACCCTCCCCACTCCCCTATCTCAAAATATCCCATCTCCCCACTCCCCACCAATCCCATCTCAAAATATCCCACCTCCCCACTCCCACCACTCCCCTCTCCAAATATCCCACACCCCCACTCCCCACCATTCCCCTATCTCCAAATATCCCACCCCCCCCCACTCCCCACCATTCCCCTATCTCCAAATACCCCACCTCCACACTCCCCATCTCGAAATATCCCATCTCACCACTTCCATCACTCCCCTATCTCCAAATATCCCACCTCCCCACTCCCCACCAATCCCCTATCTCCAAATATCCCACCTCCCCACTCCCCACCAATCCCCTATCTCCAAATATCCCACCTCCCCACTCCCCACCAATCCCCTATCTCCAAGTATCCCACCTCCCCACTCCCATCACTCCCCAATCTCCAAATATCCCAAATCCCCACTCCCCACCACTCCCCTTTCTCCAAATATCCCACCTCCCCACTCCCCACCAATCCCATCTCCAAATATCCCACCTCCCCACTTCCACCACTCCCCTATCTCCAAATATCCCACCCCCCCACTCCCCACTACTCCACTATCTCCAAATACCTCACCTCCCCACTCCCACCACTCCCCTATCTCGAAATATCCCACCTCCCCACTCCCCACCACTCCCCTATCTCCTAATACCCCACCTCCCCACTCTCACCACTTCCCTATCTCCAAGTATCCCACCCCCCCACTCCCCACCATTCCCCTATCTCCAAATACCACACCTCCCCACTCCCACCACTCCCCTATCTCCAAATATCCCACCTACCCACTCCCATCACTCCCCTATCTCCAACTATACTACCTCCCGCTCCCCACCGCTCCATATCTCCAAATAACCCATACCCACAACTCCACTATCTCGAAATACCCCACCTCCCCAAACCCTACCACTCCCCTCTCCCAATATCCCACCTCCCCACTCCCCACCACTCCCTTATCTCCAAATATCCCACCTCCCCAACCCCCACCACTCCCCTATCTCCAAATATTCCAAATCCCCACTCCCACAACTCCCCTAACTCCAAATATCCCACCTCCCCACTCCCCACCAATCCCCTATCTCCAAATATCCCACCTCCCCACTCCCATCACTCCCCTATCTCCAAATATCCCACCTCCCCACTCCCACCACTCCCCTATCTCCAAATATCCCAAATCCACACTCCCACAACTCCCCTAACTCCAAATATCCCACCTCCCCACTCCCCACCAATCCCCTATCTCCAAATATCCCACCTCTCCACTGCCACCACTCCCCTATCTCCAAATATCCCACCCCCCCACTCCCCACCATTCCCCTATCTCCAAATACCCCACCTCCCCACTCCCAACACTCCCCTATCTCCAAATATCCCACCTCTCCACTCCCACCACTCCCCTATCTCCATTTACCCCACCTTCCCACTCCCAACACTCCCCTATCTCCAAATATCCCACCTCTCCACTCTCACCACTCCCCTATCTCCATTTACCCCACCTCCCCACTCCCAACACTCCCCTATCTCCAAATATCCCACCTCTCCACTCTCACCACTCCCCTATCTCCATTTACCCCACCTCCCCACTCCCAACACTCCCCTATCTCCAAATATCCCACCTCTCCACTCCCACCACTCCCCTATCTCCATTTACCCCACCTCCCCACTCCCAACACTCCCCTATCTCCAAATATCCCACCCTCCCTCCCCACCACTCCCCTATCTCCATTTACCCCACCTCCCCACTCCCAACACTCCCCTATCTCCAAATATCCCACCCTCCCTCCCCACCACTCCCCTATCTCCTAATATCCCTCCTCTCCACCTCCCACCACTTCCCAGAAGCTGATGACTTGAAACAATGCACTTGTGTCAGAATATAGACTCATAAAAATACACTGTACATTCTCGAATAAAAGAAGTTCACAATTCTCAAAAACAGATCAACAAACCTTATTAAAAGCACCAGAAGTAGATCGGCTCTCCTTTTCAAGTGGACTCTGAGAAAACATAGTTATCCGGCAGTGTGATATTGTTCGACCTCTGATGGTGCAAACCATACAAAAGAACCTGCTCTATTAGATAGGAGGTGAGAACAACATAATTTCAATTGTAACCTGTCAGATAATAGATTGCAATCAAACACTGCATTTGCTAACAGAGTGACCTTGGCAGATGTTGCCTTCTCCCTAAAGGGAAAAGTGAAGTCCAGATTCCCAAATGGAATCAAGAATAGGTTATAAATACCCAATTTAATTCATTGGAAAGGATCTGAAGTAGGAGTACACAAACTTTTCACACAAAGGGATTTTTGGCAAAATCCTGCATTCTGGAGTCTGATATCCTCTACTGAACAGCCTGAAGTAGAATTGTGAAATACATCAAAGCCAGGAACAGAAACCAGCATTCTTATTAAGTCAGCGGTTAAAGAGCATGGCCTGAAGCACCATACTGTAACAAGCACTGTGAAGGCAACGTTTTCTCTTTGTCACTACTTCTCTAAACTTCACTCTAATGCTCTCCTCTGAGCGGCAACACTGAGATTCCTCTAGCTGTAGCAAATGAAAAGGTTGTGGACCAAATGGATCCTGTGTGTCAGTGAATACATGTTTTTGCAATTTTCTTTGCAACCCAAGAACTGAATTCCAATCATTAATGCGTCTTAATGCGCTCGGCAGAGGATGGTGCTCGGAGAAGCTGTGCCGGAGGAGATGGTCATCGGCTTGGAGGTTCGACGGACTCGGAGTCCGTTGTGGTCAGGTCGCTTTTGGTGTGTGCTGCGTCTGTGAGGCTGGGTTCGACGGAGCTTTCATTGTCTGCTGCGTCTGTGAGGCTGAGTCGGGCGGCGCTGTGGAATTCCATTGTGGGGGTCCTCCATTCTGCCGCTAGTGTGGGATGGCGAGTCTGTCAGGACCCTGGGGACTTGTGGAAACTGTGTGGTGGTTTCTTTTGAACTTATAGTCTTTTAACATCTTTGGACTATTTTTACTGAGCTCATGGTCTGTTTTTTTTATCAATTATGCTATTGTTTGCACTATTGTAACTATATGTTGTAAATTTGTGGGTTTGTGCAGGTCTTGGAGCTTTAGTTTCTGGTCTTGTTTTGTCTGGTGGATTTGGAGCTCCTTTCCGAGAAACGCGCTAAGATGATAGCGCGATATTAATACGCAGCAGTCTCTCCAGACTCTGGATTGGGGATTGCCAAACGTTATGTGGATTTTCTGGTGTAATCTGTTTTGTCATATGCTTTTGTGACATCATTCTGGAGGAACATTGTCTCATTTTTTAACTGCATTGCATTTGTGGTTTCTAAATGACAAATAAACTGAATCTGAATCTGAATCACCCTTGGGCAGTATGGTGCAGTGCAGGATCTTTCCCTCATATCTGACTAGCTTTGACATTGGTAAATAATAAAAATCACTCAGATCCTGTTAACAAGTAAAGTATTAAGAATTAAACCATTAAAATATTAGAAGTTATAATACACAAAATATAGATACATTTGAAAGCTTAACTTAATTGCATCGAACTAAAAGTTCTGCATACTTATCTCCTGGCAACTTATTTCTTTCATTCAGTGGCTCACTGCACCTCAGCTGATAAATTTCCCAGCCCAAGAGTAAAGCCAGGGAAAATGACCCTCCCTAAACATTGTATAGCTATTCCTACACTAGGCACTACAGCCTCTGTTCAGGCATAGCTCAGTGGATCTAAGTGAACAATGCTAATAGTTTTGCCCCAGTGTTTCAGCAGAATGACATTCCATCAGAAAGTTCTTCATCATTAAATTTTTATCACTCTATTTCTTGTTTTATTCCCCCTCATTACTTGAAAAGATCCCAGATTCGATTTCCAATCAGTACTGATTTTGAAGACATCCCCGATCATGAAAAGACTAAATCCCCACTCCTGATGATTTCTTCAGCAAGGTGTACAAGTGGGCAAGCTCAGGAACATGCCTTCTAATGATGCTTGCCAGAGCTGATTAGCCTGCAGATGTTGTCAAGTAGGGGTGTTCCTTCACAAAGGGTGACTGCTTAAGTAATTTCATAAGCTGTCGTTTACACAGAACAAATGGCTGCATTTTGGGAATGAAGGAAAGTAAGTAAGTAGAAAAATAATGCTAGTAATGCAATACTTCTGTAAAATATTTGGGCAAGTATTCGATCCAAGATGACAGACAAGAGAAGCTCATTTATCTCAGCTGATGTCTTTATTTTTTTTATTAAACAAAATATACTTTATTCAAAAATAAATTATATACAATAAACCATTCAATGACTTTCAATCCTTTACAATGGTTTCCATTACTGTCTTTACATTTTCACACTTTTCACTACCCAAGTGGCACTCTGTTCTTTCATAGTTACATTCAGGGGGTATACACCCAACCACCCCACCCCTCAATTCCTGGGGGAGAAGAACCCTAGACTGTGGTCCTTCCCCACTGGGCCCTTGCAGTGGTTGCACCAAGTTTGAGTGCATCCCTCAGCACGTACTCCTGCAGCCGAGAATGTGCCAGTTGGCAGCATTCCCCCACGGACATCTCCATGTGCTGGTAGACCATCAAGTTTCGGGCCGACCAAAGAGCATCTTTCACCGAGTTGATGATCTGCCAGCAGCACCGGATGCTGGTCTCCGTGTGCGTCCCTGGGTAAAGCCCATAGATCAGAGAGTCCTCTGTTATGCAGCTGCTGGGGATGAACCTTGACACTGCCCCTTCCATCCTCCTCCACACCTTCTCCGCGAACCCACAGTGTGCAAAGAGGTGGGTCACTGACTCCTCCTCACTGCAGTCCTCCCGTGGGCAGAAGGGTGTGGAGACGACATCCTGGTCATACAGGAGGGATCGCACTGTGAGGGCCCCTCTCACCGGCAGCCAGGCGAGGTCTTGGTGCCTGGTGGTGAGGTCTGGCGATGAGGCATTTTGCCAGATGAACTGGACGGTCTGATCAGGGAACCACCCCACTGTGTCCATCTCATCCTTCTCCTGCAGTGCCTGCAGGACCTTACGTACTGACCACTGCCTGATGGCCCTGTGGTCAAAGGTGTTGACCTGAAAGAACAGGTGTGGCGGCAACGACCAGCTGACAGGGGTGTTGCACGGGAAAGGGGCCAGACTCATCCTTCGTAGCCAGGGCGACAGGTAGAACCTGGGTACTTGGTGCCCATGTACCTGGGATCCACACACAACCTGATGCAGCCACACATGAAGCTGGCCATCAGGGTGAGGGCAACATTGGGGATGTTTTTGCTCCCATTGTCCAGGGGCTTGTGCATGGTGGTCCATCTGACCTGCTCCATCTTGGATCCCCAAACAAATCTGAAGATGGCTCAGGAGATTTCCGAGCTGAAGGAGCAGGGCACTGGCCACACCTGTGCCAAGTACAGCAGCCCTGAGAGCACCTCACACCTGATGACCGGGTTCTAGCCTGTTGACAGGGACCGCCCTCCCCACAGTCCCATTTTCTGTTTGACCTTGTCAGTCGGCTCCTGCCTGTTCTTGTTGCATGCCTTGGCCCCTCTAAACCAGATCCCCAACACCTTCACCTGATCAGCCCCAATGGTGAAGGGGACACTGGATCGGTCGGGTCAGTTGCTGAAGAGCATGGCTTTACTCTTCGTGTGGTTGACCCTCGCCTCCAACGCCTGCTTGAACTATTCGCAGATGCTGATCAGCCTGTGAACTGACCTCGGATCAGAGCAGAAGACGGTGACGTCATCCATGTACAGGGAGGTTTTGACTTGGGACCCTCCACTGCCTGGCAGCGTCACCCCTCTTATGCCCTCATCCCTCCTGATGGCTTCAGCAAAGGGTTCTATACAGCACACAAACAAGACAGGGGAGAGGGGGCAGCCCTGCCTGACTCCAGACCTGATGGGGAAGCTGTCTGTTTCCCATCCGTTGACCTGGACTGCGCTACAGATGTCCGTGTAGAGCAGTTTGATCCAATTCTGGATTCCCTCCCCAAATCCCATTTTGGACAGTCCATGTATGTGTGCGATATCCTGTCAAGGCTTTCTCCTGGTCCAAGCTGACCAGGCAGGCATCCACCCCCCCTGTCCTGCACGTAGGCGATGGTGTCCCTCAGCAGCAAGAGGCTGTCTGAGATCTTCCTGCCCGGTACAGCACAGGTTTGGTCCGGATGGATCACCTGCTCCAGTGCAGACTTGACCCTGTTGGCGACAGCCTTGGACAGGTTCTTGTAGTCCACATTCAGGAGTGAGATGGGCCTCCAATTTCTAATGTCTTCCCTCTCCCCCTTCTGCTTGTAGATGAGGGTGATGATGCCCTTCCTCATGGATTATTGTGACAAGCACAAAGACAGACCGAGCACTAGGACCTGGGGAGAGAACCCACTCAGTCACATACAGATGGGGGAGGTGATTATTACACACCCCCATTACAGTCAGGGTGACCCACAAACACACAAGCAAAAAACTGTATAGCCCAAGCTAAAATGTAACAATAAATGAACTTGAACATCCCACTATAATCCCAAGAAAACATATTAAAACAAAAGAACAATAATTAGCACTAGCCATTAGGAATGCCATGTGGGGTGGCAACCATGCCTCGAAGCTCCATAATACGCACAGAATCAAATGTGGTATTGATTGGCATCTCCTCAGTGCAAAATGTTTAGTTGGGGTAGAAATTGATAGGTGTGTCCAGGATGGATTCCTGACACAGTATGTAGACAGGTTGACCAGAGGAGAGGCCATACTAGATCTGGCACTAGGCAATGAACTGGTCAGGTGACATATCTCTCAATGAGTGAGTATTTCAGGACAATGGGTACAATTCATTGCCCTTTTCCATAGCCTTGGACAGGGATAGGAGCTGAAGGTAAGAGAAGGCATTTAATTGGAGAAGGGCAAATTATGAAGATATTAGCAGGAACTTGTGAGTGCTAATTGGGAGCAGTTGTACTCAGAAAAATGCAGAGGTTATTTAGGGAGCACTTGCATGCAGTCCGGGATAGATTTGTTCCATTGAGGCAGGGAAATAAGAGATGTAGAACATCTAGTCAAGAGGAAGAAAGAAGTACACTTAAGGTTTAGGGACAAGGATCAGACAGGATTCTAAAGAGTTACAAGATAGCCAGGAAGGAGAGGAGCTTAAGAATGGACTTAGAATAGCTAGGAGGGGACATGAGAATGCCTTGGTAGGTAGGATAAAGGAAAATCTCAAGGCGTGAAGAACAGGAGGATGACTAGAGTGAGGGTAGGACCAATCAGGAATAAAAAAGGAAACGTGCCTGGAGTCAGAGGAGGTAGGGAAGGTCCTTAATGTTACCGTGCTTCAGTATTCACCAGTGAGAGGGACCATTATGAATGTGAAATCAGGGTAGAACAGGCTGGTATGCCGGAATACGTCATCATTAAGAAAGAGGATATACTGGAACCTTTGTAAAACATTACGATAGATAGGTTCCAGGAGCAGGGCAGGATATATACCAGGTTTCTACAGAAAGCAAGAGAAGGGATTGTTGTGTCTTTGGCAATGATCATTGTGACATCAATGGACACGGGAGTAGTGCTCAAGGCTTGTGAGGTGACAGAAGTAACTTCTTTGTTCTGGAAAGATAATATGAATAACCCTGAGAATTATAGACCAGTGAGTGTGACATCACTGTTGGGAAAACTATAAGAGTGTGTTCTTAGAAACAGGATTTACAAGCACTTGGAGAAGCATAGAATGATTCGGAATAGGCAATATGGCTTTGTGAGGGGTAGGTCATGCCTCATGAGCCTGACTGAATTATTAGAGAAAGTGACAAAATGTATCAATTAAGGCAAAGTGGTGGATTTGGTAAATGCATGGATTTTAGTAAGACATTAGACAAGGTTCCCCATTTTGCACATTCAGAAAGTTAGGAGGCATGGATTCAGAATTGGCTTGCACATGAACGGCAAAGGATGGTAGTGGACGGAATGCATTCTGCCAGGCAGTCGGAGACTAGTGGGGATTTGTTCAGGGATTCCTGCTCATTTGATTTTTATAATTGATGGATGAGGAAGTGGAAGGATGTGTTAGTAGATTTGCAGGTGACATGAAGTTTGGTGGTGTTGTGGATAGTGTAGAAGGTTCTGGTATGTTACAATCGGTCACTGACTGAACTGAGAAGTGGCAGATTGAGTTCAGTCAGGAAAAGTGTGAAGTATTTCCACTTTGGAAGGTCAAACTTGAGGCAGAGAACAATGTAATTAGCTGGATTCTTAACAATGTGGAGGAACAGAAGGATCATGTAGTCCATGTCCATGGATCCCTCAAAGTCACAGTGCAAGTTGATAGGATGGTCAAGAGGGCGTTTGTAATGTTGGGTTTCATTAGTCAAGGATTGAGTTCAAGTGCCGCAAGTTAAAGTACAGATCTATAAAACTCTAGTTAGACCACACTTGGAATATTGTGTTTGGTTCTATATTGCTTGATTACAAGGACAATGTGGAAGCTCTAGAGAGGGTGCAGGGGAGATTTCCCAGTTGATGGCTGGATTAGAAAACATGACTTGTGAGGATAAGTTGAGTAAACTCAGTCTTTTCTGTTTGGGGAGAAGGAAGATGAGAAGTGACTTAGTAGTGATCGACAAGATAATACGAGGGGTAGATCAAGTGGGCAGCCAAAGGCCTTTTCGCAGGGCAGAAGTGGCTAATACAGGGGGGCATAAATTTAAGATGTTGGGAGGAAAGTATGGGGGGAATGTACGGGGCAGTTTTTTTTACACAGAAAGTAGTAGGAATGCAGGGATGGTGGTAGAGGCAGATGCATTAGGGACATTTAAGAGGCATGTGGATAGGCACTGGATGGAAAAAATGGAGGACTATATGGGAAGGAAGGGTTAGACTGAACTGCAGTTGGTTAAGGGATCAGCACAATATAGTAGGCCAAAGAGCCTTTACTGTCTTGCCCTGTTGTATGTTTTGTGTCCGCTAGCTCCTTAAAATTTGGTGCGTGAAAACAATGTGAATGTGTTGTTAAGTGGCCTCTGTTATATTTGCACAATAGTAATGTTAATGCATTTCCAAACTAATTTTTCAATGCTTGACTTTACTGTTCATCAAACTGATTTTAAGTTACATTAACTGCCTTTACAAGCTACACGCAGTTTAAATAGCAGCTCTGAAATCCTGTTTTCGCAGCACATCCATACAATTATACGAGTTGAAACATTTTCTAGGTTGGTATGTCTTTCAATCTGTTTGACAGGCAATTTTTCATTATCTGGACCATTTCCCCTTCCCTGCAGCTACATGATTGACTTAGATTTCCTAAAGGAAAAGAAAAAGGAGAAAAAAGAAACTGTTTTACTCACTCACCTCTTTCAATTTTTCTCTGACCCACAAAACCAATGGTGAGATCTCAACCTGACCAAGCATATACACACACACACACAGACACTTGTGCACACACACTGACACGTATGGGCAAGCACAGACACGCAGACACACAACACACTTAAGCATGCTGCACGTTAGTCCTGAATGACCCCAAAAGTGTAGTTTGCTGAATATAAATCACAGACACCGAATGCTCAGAAGTCTGCTTTGTATTGCGGGAAGCGAGCAAACTTGCTGAGGGCCAGTTGCTGATTGAAATAGATTCTTCCAAGTGAAGCACGTCATCAATGTTAACCAAGCTCCAGACAAGTAGGAAGAGGTGAAATGGGGTTTGACATCTAAATCAATCAAAGCTAGCAGGACAAAGTCATCCTCAATTCCCTGGCTAAGATTTTTTGAATCTAACAGTAATCCATTTTCAGAAGACCACTTAAAATATTTCTTCAGTACTCAAGCCTAAAAATGTTTACTTTCAGCCTATGACCCTCAAGAATTTGACAGGATTACACATCATCAGGTTCCTGTTTGTCTTTTGGTCATTACATTATTTCAAACAGTTTTGTGTACACTCAGTGGCCACTTCATTAGGTACATCTGTACACCTGTTGGATAATGCAAATGTCTGATCAGCCAATCACATGTGTAACTCTCGCTTCGGCTAGTGGTTCAATGTAGGAGATGATAGCCCCCGGCCCGGCCAAACTTAAGAAATCTCATTGGGTGGATGATGCGCAATGTGTCCCCTGTTACAAATCAGTACCCTGAAATAACAAACAGTACACAATATGCGATTAAGCTTTTTAATTCTTACTTTGACTATATGGTTAGCAAAGAAAAGAAAAGAAGAGAAAAGGGCCCAGTCTTATAAAACAGTCTGTTGCGCAATGTTGGAGCTCACTGATAAGTCGATCATCCGCCATTGACCTCCTCCAATCATCACTGCCCTTCGGACCCTCGCTCCAAGTCCACCCTGTCCGGCGGTCTACCAAATCTCTCCATTCACGTCTTCTCTCCTTATCTCTCCCCAGCAAAAGACCACAAAAATCTCTCTTCCAGCTCACAGAAACAAACAACAGCATTCTAAACCCCGTTATCTCTAGTCGTAATCCAAACATTGCGCTACAGAGAAACCATTACATTAACAGTGAAACCCTACAACGTGTTACACATGGAGGCAACTTAATGCATAAAAGCTTGCAGACATTGTTAAGAGGTTCAGTTGCTGTTGTGTATTAGTGTCCTTTTCCATCACTTGGTATCTTAACTTCTATGGCCTATTCAATCTAGGTGCTCATCTAGACACTTCTTAAATGCTGTTAGAAACTGCTTCCACCGGATCTCTCAGGCAGTGAAGTCCCAGTGTTCACCATTCCCTGGGGATAGAAGGTTTGCTTCTTCCTGAAATCTCTTAGGCCCTAACCTAAATCTATATCCTCTAGATTCATCTACTCTGATATGGGGAAGAGCTTTTTGCTGTCCTCCTCTCTATAGTCCTCATAAGTTTACAAACCTCAGTCGTATCCTCTCTTAAGCTCCTCCTCTGCCATTCTGAAGTAGCCTCTTTGACCCACATGTTTTGGTCTTGCCCTTGCTTGCAAAAATACTGGAAAGATATTTTTGGTATCATTTCAACAGCTCTGAGTATTAATTTGCAACCTCATCCCATTACTGCAATTTTTGGTTTACCAATGGTGGATAACAGTTATTTATCCCCTTCAGCTCAGCGGATGATTGCATTTGTTACATTAATGTCTAGAAGATCTATTCTATTGAACTGGAAAGAAATTAATCCCCCAACTACACTTCAATGGTTTTCCCAAACTATATCTTGTCTGAGTTTAGAAAAAATCAGAAGTGTTACTTTTGACCTTTTGGTCAAATTTGAAGAAACCTGGAGACCTTTTCATAAAAACATTCAACCTGTTATTCAACATTTTCATATGAGTTAAATTGACCTTTCCTGAACCTTTCTCTTAGCACCTTTAGTTATTTGGATAGAGGTGTGGAGTTATTAACACTACTATGTATACCTGATATGATACAATAGCCCACGTCGATTAGGTTAGCTGTTGTTAGTTCTTTTGGGGGGGAGGTTTGTTTTTGTAAATACAGTATGAGTTTGGGAGGTTATTATATCTGTGCTATTAACTGTTCGTATTTGCATTCCAGCCTTATTAATTATGTACTCTCAAGCTCTCTGCATTTGTTTTTTTTTTCTTGTGTTTTGTTTGAAAAATAATAAGATTTTTTTTAAAACTCCTCCACTGCAGGAAGGACAGATCCAGTCTCTCCATTCTCCTGTAGGTCCCCTGCACTTACTGAACACAAGGACTAATGGAGCAGTTGTCTGAATTTTTTCCTTACATCAGAATAGTAAGTTATCATGAAACGTTGCTAGGTCAAAAGAGCTTTCTGTAAGGGAGGAACTAATATGCTAGGAGGTTGCTAAAATTTTGATTACTGAACGCTGCAGGTGTGAGTTATTATTGAAAAGTTCTTTGGCATTTGGGCTTGATTCTTGGACATTTTCCTGACCACCTGTGGGTTTTTGAAACTAAAGGCTGATTTTCATATGTTAATATTTTGTAAGGATACAAACCACATTTTGAAGCTTCCTCACCATCAGCCACATTGATAAATTCTCCGGTGGAGATCTAACGTACTCAATGGATATTTCTTTGCATAACATTACTTTTGAGGATGAAGGGAATGAAGATGAGGTAGAATTTCTTCAACAGTGAGCTACTCAAGATATTACTCCCTCAACATCATACATACAACAAAGATTAGATAAGAATATTTGTCTGAAGATGTTGAAAGAAGATGTTTCACCAAAGGAGTAAAACTAGATGACCACAATCACCTGCTCAGGCAGTTTCCTCTGCAGTTATTAAAATGATGGTCAACTCAAATTCTATGGCAACACATCCTGTCAAGTACCCAGTGGGTCATCTCTCTGTATAATCATTTGGTCCTATACTAATGGGGTGATAATAGTAGGACCAGAGATTGCCACCTGTTTGACACTGTGACAGGGGAATGGGTAGATAGAGTTACTCAGTTGTACAGTACATGATCCAGATAAAATCCATTATGCTCACCAAACTCACCCCCTTAGCTAACTCAGCTTCCTCATCTGATAGGACTTCTATTCCATATAGAGAAATGGGTAGATGAATCTGAGGGAAACTGGAAGAGTCAAGTAGAAATTATCCCTTAAAATTAACTCTCTTGGCAGGTTGTATTAAAAGTTTTGATCAAAGTCTGATAAAGAAAAGGTATCTCATTTGCTTCTTTGGCTTTGTTTAAAATGTTAAGTTTATTTTTCTATCAGTGTGAACATTAAAAGGACCATCAGAATCATACAAGTTGCACAGATTTACACTTGACATTCAGCAGCATTAACATTGTCATGCTTTCTCACAACATCCAGGATGGTCACTACTGACTAAAACATTAATGAGACTCCAAAATCCATATTGTGATTACAAGATAATGTCAGACTTTGGCATTTCTGTAGAAATTAATAGAGCTTCTGACTTCCCAAAGTAATTCCACTATACACAAAACACCAGTCTTGGGTGTGATTGAATACTGTCCACTTACCTGTTGACTTCTCCTTGTAACTGTTGACACCCTTACCAACCTTATGAACATACCAACCTCCACTTTAAATATACCCAATAACTTAGCCTCCACAGCCATTTGTGCAAATGAATTCCACAGATTCACCACCTTCTGGATAAATAAATTCCTCTTCATCTCTTTTCATGATTCAAAGCATCCACTTCACATCCACTGTATCTAGGCCTTACAATATACAATAGGTTTCAGTTAGGTCACCTCCCTCCCAGTTCTTCTAATCTCCAGTGAGTACAGGGCAAGGGTCATCAGACACTCCTCATACATTAACCTTTTCATTTGCAGAATCAGTCACATGAGTCCTCTCCAATGCCAGCACATCTTTTCCATAAAATACAGGAGAGAGGTTTTCCAATGACGTCATCATCGAGAACGGCAGCTTAAGTCACTAGCTCAGGGGTGGGCAAACTTTTTGACTAGTGGGCCACAAAGGGTTCTAAAATTTGACAGGGGGGCCGGACCAGGAGCAGATGGACGGAGTGTTTTGGTAATACACCTCATAAGAGAAAATAAAATATCATGGGATATGTAGAAAACATGTGCTTTAATTTCAATTGAAAATGAACAAATGCATTACAACAAAATATCTGTCTTTGAAGTCCCATGGTATTTAGCTATTTATTGAAATGACTTTTAAAACACTGAAAATTAAATGAATAAAATACAGCTTTTTTAAATAGTAACAGTTATTATTTTAAAGCACTGAAAATTCTGTTATCCTTCAAGATATTATCATCATCACTCTCCTCCTGACTGTCTTTATTTCAAAAACGGTAGGAGATGCAGGTCTACTTGTCCTGCTCCTTCTTATTCAATTGTCCCCTGTGCCAAAACTCAACAATGACCAGCACAAAGACAGAACAGTGACAGCGCGCCAGTATGCGGAGCGTGTTATTTGATCTGGAGCGCATTTTTTATTTTGAGAACGTACATGTACCTGCGCACGACTCATGTCCATCACTTAACAGAAATGACATGTAACATGTAAGGCTTATTGAAAAAAATATTTTCAAATGCATTTTTTACATAACACAATAAAGAAAATTATTTTTTAATTTCAGTGGGAACTGTGTTGTTGGTCTCCCATTTTAGCAAGCGCATCAAAGTCTGGATTTAGTTTTGTTGTGGCGATTCTCAGGATGGATCTGAGGTGTTGGTCAGTTAACTTGGATCTGTGGCTGGCTTTGTTGATGTTCATGACGCTGAACGCCTGTTCACACAAATAGGTCGAGCCGAACAAAGAGTAAAGCGCAAATGTGGAGTAATACGCTGCACCTCAACAAAGGTCAATGTATATAGAGTGCGTCATCTATTGGGAAAACGCCAGAATTGTGGGGAAAAAAACATTAACAAGGTTTAATAATATATTTTCTTCAAGTTCTGCGGGCTGGATTAAAAAGCTAAACGGGCCGCGTATGGCCCCTGGGCCATAGTTTGCCCATGCCTGCACTAGCTCCTCCGGAAAAATGCGTATTAAGCCCCATTAACCCATCACATATAATATTTTTTGAAAAAGAGGGGCAAGAATGGAGAAAAGAAATGGAAATTAAAAAAGCGAGACTGCGGAGCCTGCGACCGAGGGTAGTGCAGCGAGAGGCTCTCCGACCCGACAGCATGCTAGCGAGGCAGCTGCTGGGCCTCGTTCAGATGAAGCGGCGAATATCTTCGAAATCCTGAAAGAGATAAGGGAGTTCCAGAAAGAAATAGAGCAGCAGCTCAGTGATATTAAGGCAGAGCTCGTCAGCGTTAATCAAAAAATAGCAGTGGCCAAGACTCGAATTGAGAAGGTGGAAGTTCGCGTTCAAAACATGGAATGGATACTGAGCAAGACAATAAAATTAATACATCACCAAGAAGGTAAACTGCTTGACCTGGAGGGAAGATCACAGCGGAAAAATATCAAAATCTACAACGTTCCCGAAGGAGCGGAGGCCTCATCTCTGACAGAGTTTGTTGGAAAGTTACTGCGGGACGCGTTGGATCTTCCCCCAGCTATGAAGCTGGAAGTCGAAAGAGCCCACCGCGCGTTAGTCTCAAAACCTACCCAGGATAGAAAGCCGCGCTCAATAATAATTAAATTCCTTCAGTACAGCACCAAGGCGGAGATTCTACAAAGGGTCTGGGGTAAGAAGAGAGTGTTTTACGATGATAAATTAATATATTTCAACCAAGCTTACCCCCACCTCGGTCCACCAGAAACACAAAGAATACTCTGAAGTAAAACAAGTACTAAAGCAACATAAGATTAGATTTCAAACTCCGTACCCTGCTGAACTTCGAGTGTTTTATGACGACGGGACACGGTTGTACTAGACAGTGGAAGAGGCGACTATAGACATGAAGGCCAGAGGGTTTCCCATCAGCGTGACCAAAATGAGGGAAAGCCTGACTGAGGAATTATCCCACTCCGCTTGGGAAATAATGCGAGAATCGAGAAGGCAGGAGACGGGAGGAGGCCGAGAGAAATATATCAGGAAGAAACCGGGAGTTTCCCAAAGACAGTCCTCACCCCCTTCAGAAGAGCCATAAGGTTTGGCTAACTTTAAAAATGTTGAGAAGCTAAACAGAAGCAAAAGTAGACGGTGATATACCTATCTCGAGAAATACTTATTATAATGTAGATTTTATATTACTTAGTTGTTATTCTTTATTCGCTCACTTACTCCTTTTTCCCCACCAAAATGAGATTATATATATATATGTATATGTGTGCGCGTATATGTGCATGTGTGTATATATATATATACACACACACATATATATATAGTTGTGTGTGTGTTTGTGCATGTATAGATATAGATATATGTGTGTGTGTGTGTGTGTGTATATATAGGAGTACACAAGGAAATCTTTTCTGTGTAATGGATTTGTTCACTGACTTTTATGAATACTGCAATGGGGGCCTTCAACTCACAAGTAGGAGGGGTTATCACCCACAGCTAGACATTTCCTCTAGCTCAATGCAGGGTCATTTACTAGAGATCTCAGCCTTGGAATCACACGTTCGTTGCCATTTTTGTTATTATTTGTGTTTCTTGGTTCTTCTTTATTCAGGGAGTAGATCTATTAAGTTTTATTCTAATTTCAATGATACATTGACAGATAAATACAGATGGCTAAGGACAAGGTAAAATTCATTTTGTTTAATGTAAAAGGGCTATTAAATCAAACCAAACTTAGGAGAATTTTATCCAAAATGAAAAAGAACAAGCTCATGTAGTATATTTACAGGAAACTCATCTAAGTGATAATGAGCATAAAAAACTAAAGAGAATGGGCTTCACTAATCTGTTTTTCTCCTCATATAAATCAGGACATAGGAGAGAAGTTGCTATTCTTATCTCAAGTAAGCTAAATTTTGAAAAAGTATTCGAAATGGGAAATAAAGAGGGCAGATATATTCTGGTAAGGGGGAATACAGACAGAAATTCTACTGAATATATATGCACCCCCGGGAAGTGATATTGGGTTCCTTCAGAAAATTACTGATAATATGGTAACGGAAACAGAAGGTCTCCTGATATGTCGGGGAGACTTAAATTTACAATTACAACCAAACTTGGACTCTTCTAATAGAAAAACCTATGAAACAAAATCTTTACATAAGAAAGTTAATACACTTTTTGAGGGTGTTGGTTTAATTGATATATGGAGGGATCTTTTCCCTGACAGAAGCGATTACACTCATTATTCTGCTCCCCATCCTGTATATACAAGAATAGACTATTACATAACATTTGGAAAAGAAAAAGACAAAATAAACACCTGTGGAATTGGGACAATAGATGTAAGTGACCATGCACCTATATATTTATCTGTTCATTTGGACCGACAACCAAAGAATACTATTTGGAAACTAAGTTCAAGTCTACTCAATGATCCGTACTTTAAGGAACAAATTTAAAAAGAAATCGGTCTCTACTTAGAATTTAATAATGGAGAGGTTTCACCTCCCATTTTATGGGATATTCTGAAGGTGGTCTTAAGAGGGAAAAATATAGCGATATCTTCATATAAGAAAAAAATAAGGAATAAAACATTAAAAGAATTACAAAATAGGCTGAAGGAACTAGAGAAAAAACACAAATTGAATTTGGCACAGAATACATCATGAGAAATTAAAAGAATTAGGAATGAAATAAATAATTTGGCTATGCAAGAAATCAGGAAAAACTTAATGTTTCTGAAACAGAGACTTTATGAAAGTGAATTGAAATCTGTGAAAATACTGGCATGGAAACTGAAAAAAAAATAGCAGAAAATACAATTCATAGAATTAGGGATCCAAAAACGAAAATGATAAAAAATAAGCTAAGTGAAATTCAAGAAGCTTTTGAAGTGTTTTACAAAACTCTATATTCCAAAGTTCCAGGGGGAAGCATTCCCCAAATTGACACCTTCTTGAATTCTCTAGAGTTACCCACTTTAAGCGAAGAACAAAATAGAAGGATGACTGCTGACATAACTGAAGTTGAATTATAAGCTGAAATTAGTAGGCTTAAATTAAGCAAGTCACCAGGATCAGATGGGTATACGGCAGAGTGGTACAAAGAATTTAAAAATGAGTTAATTCCTGTTTTACTCCCCACATTGAACTGAGCTCTAAAAAAGGCACAAATGCCACCCAGTTGGAAGGAAGCGATAATCTCAGCTATACCGAAAGAAGGCAAGGATAAAATGGAATGCGGGTCATTTAGACCAATATCCGTTCTTAATGTAGATTATAAGTTATTTACCTCCATCATGGCCAAATGATTAGAGGAGCTTCTACCCATACTGATACGTAATGATCAGACAGGTTTTATACGACAACACCAGACACAAGACAATACACGAAGGACACTTCACATTATGGATCATATACAAAAAAATAAAATCGAAGCAATAGTGATAAGCGTGGATGCTGAAAAAGCATTTGATTTGGTTAATTGGAATTTTCTTTACAGAGTTGTACATAGATTTGGTTTCCAAGACACAATTATTAAAACTATACAGACACTATATGACAATCCTACTGCTAGGATTAAATTCAATGGATATTTATCAAATAGTCTTACCCTAGAAAGGGGCACAAGACAGGGTTGTGCATGGTCACCACTACTCTTCGCGCTATATCTGGAACCATTAGCTCAATACATCGGACAAAATGAAGGTATCAGGGGGATTACTATTAAAGGGACAAAGCATAAATTGGCTTGTCATGCGGATGACATTTTGATCTATCTAGGGCAACCAACATACTCTTTACCTAAATTGATGCAATCGTTTGAACACTATGGTCAATTATCAGGATACAAGATCAACATAGATAAAACCCAATTACTTTCATATTACTATAGCCCACCAAGAGAAATTGAAAGTCGATACCCCTGGGCATGGCACACAGATTCTTTCAAATATTTGGGCATCATTATGCCAAAAGATTTGGCAAAATTATCAGAATGTAATTATCAGCCTCTATATAAAAAAATTAAGGAAGATGTGTCAAGATGGAGCCTGATTCCTTTTTTCAGTCTCAGTTCAAGGATTGAGTCTATTAAAATGAATATACTGCCCAGACTGTTATATCTCTTTCAGACCCTACCAATAGAGATTAATCAAAATCAATTCAATGAATGGAACAAGATGTTATCAAGGTATATTTGGCAGGGTAAAAGGCCTAGAGTTCATCTCAAAACTCTGCAATTAACAAAGGAAAAGGGGGATTGGGGCTTGCCTTCTCTTAGAAATTATTATCTTGCAGCACAGTTGAGAGCTGTGATATGTTGGTGCAACCCATCATATGACGCTCAATGGAAAAACATTGAGGAGTGGGTACTTCCCATCCCCATACAAGCAATTTTGGCTGATAACAACCTGCAAAGGTACATAAATACTATTGATAACCCATGGTTGAAATATTCTCTTAAAATATGGAAAACCATTATAAAAGAATATAATCTAGATGGAGATATTGCAATTCTTAAATGGTGTGCATATGATTCTGGTTTTACACCAAATAAATTGGATGCTAGATTTAAGGACTGGACAGCTAAAGGAATAATAGTTCTTTGCAACATAATGAAAGAAGGAACACTGTTCAGTTTTGAAATGTTTAAAGAGAAACACTTATTAGAAAAGCAAGATTTTTATTGGTATTTACAGATGTGACAATATGTTAATAAGATGCTTAAAAATGTAACCAAGGCAAACACATGTTTGATAGAGCTCTTTAGAAAAGCATATAATTCAGATAATGGAAGTAGAATCATTTCAAGCATGTATAAGGGGTTGTCAAATTTTAAAACACATTCGACTTCATACATTAAAACAAAATGGGAGAAGGAAGGAGGAATAATTATATCTGAGGAAGAATGGACAACAATATGGAGATATCAATGGAAGTGTACCAATTCACAGAAATGGAGGGAGTTTGGATGGAAAAACTTGATAAGATATTTTATTACACCCTCTCAGAAATCCCATTATGATAGTAACCTCCCTGTTTGCTGGAGAAATTGTGGAAATCAAAATGCAAATCATTATCATATTTTTTGGGACTGCCCTGTTATCAAAAACTATTGGACGAGGATACACAATGCCCTACAAGACATCTTTAAATGTGAAATACCCTTAGAGCGTAAGACCGTATATTTTGGATATATACCTCAAGAATGGTTGAAAAGAGATAAATATTTAATGAATATACTGTTGGTGGCTGGTAAAAAGACTCTTACTAGGAAATGGTTATCACAGGAGAGCCCAACTTTAAATACATGGGTGGAAATTACAATGGACATTTACAAAATGGAGAAGATAACAGCATCTGTTAACCATAAGCTGGAACAATTTGATTCATACTGGGAAAACTGGTTTAACTACATAACACCTCATAGGCCTGATTTTATTCTCACAAATCAAAGAATCTGTTGTAAAAAAAATGGATCACTCCCTACTTGTACATAGTTCTTTCCTTTTGCTTTTTTTTTCTTTCCACTCTTTTCTATGAGTGTATACCTCAGATAAATACATTGTGGAGATTTGTGATATATATGATTATATGATATATATGTACAATGTCTGAAATACATCTTATGGAAATGTTTGTTTGATGATGAACTTCAATTTTAAAAAAATACAAAAAAAAGATACAGGAGAGAACCAGACCATTTGGCCCAATGCATCTGCTCCACCATTTCATCATGGCTGATCCAATTTTCCTCTCAGCTCCCATTTCCTGCCTTCCCCCTCCCCGTACCCCTTCATGCCCTGATCAATCAAGAATCGATCAACCTCTGCCTTAAATATACGTAAAGACTTGGAATCCGCAGCTGCCTGTGGCAAAGAATTCCACAGATATTATTATTATTATTATTATTATTATTATTATTATTGCTAAGGGGCCCAAAACTGCTCACAATACTCCAAGTGCAATCTGACCAGTGTTTTATAAAGCCTCAGCCTCAAATCATTGCCTTTGTATTCTAATCCTCCTGAAATGAATGCTAACATTGTATATACCTTCCTACCACCAACTCAACGTGCAAGTTAGCATTTGGTCACAATGATTCCCAAGTCCCTCTGCATCTCTATTTTTTGAATTTTCTCCCCATTTATAAAATAGTCTATAAGTTTATTCCTTCCACTGAACTGCATGACCATACACTTCCCTACACTATATTCCATATGCCACTTCTTTGCCCATCTGTCCAATCTGTCCAAATCCCTCTGCAGACTAGCTGCATCCTCAACACTACCTGCCACTCCACCTATCTTTTTATCATCTGCAAATTTGGCTACAAAGCGATCAATTCCAACATCCAAATCATTGACAATTAACATAAAAAGAAGTGGCCCCAAATCTGACCACTGCAGAAAACCACTAGTCACTTGCAAACAACCAGGACAGGCCCCCTTTATTCCCACTCTTTGCCTCCTGATAGTCAGCTTATCTTCTATCCATACTAGTATTTTTCCTGTAATACTATGGATTCCTGTCCTATTTAACAGCCTCATGTGTGGCACCTTGTCAAAGGCCTTCTGAAAATCCAAGTAAACAACATCCACTGACTCTCCTTTTTCTATGCTGCCTGTTCCAACAGATTTGTCAGGCAAGATTCCCCCTTAAGGAAACTATGGCAGCTTTGGCCTTCTTTACCATGCACCTCCACATACCCTAAAGCTTTATTCTTAATAATGGGTTCCAACATCTACCCAACCACTGAAGTCAGGCTAACTGACAAATATCCTTTCTTCTGCCTCACTCCCTTCTTAAAGAGTGGAATGACACTTCTAAGCTTCCGGTCCTCTGGAACCATTACAGAATCTAACAATTCTTGAAAGATCATTAGCAATACCTTCAACATTTCTTCAGCTACCTCCTTCAGAGTCCTGAGGTGTAGCCCATCTGGTCCAGATTAACTATCTACGTCAGACCCATCACTAAAATCTTCCTGCAACCTATGGGCTCACTTTCAAGGACTCTTTATCTCATGTTCTCAATATTTGTTGCTTATTTGTTTATCTACCTATCTATTGATTTATTTATCTATTTATTATTATTATTATTCCTTTCTTTTTGTATTTGCATAGTTTGTTGTCTTTTGCAGATTGTTTGAATGCCCTGCTTGGTTGGTGCTGACTTGTGCTGATTCTTGAATGGTTATTACTCTATTGTGGATTTATTCAGTATGATCACAAGAAAATTAATCTCAGGGTTGTATATGGTTACATGTATGTAATTTGGTAATAAATTTACTTTGAACTTTGAAGACAAGCAGCACTGCTGTGCTTTCTTTGTAATTGCAATTACATGCTGGGCCCAGGCCAGGCTCTCTGACATAATAACACCTAGGATTTTAAAGTTGCTAACCCTCTCCATCTCTGATCCTCCAATAAGGACTGGCTCATTGTCTTTTTGTTTCCTTCACCTTAAATCAATAATCAGCACCTTGGTCTTGCTGACATTGAGTAAGGGGTTGTTGCTGCGGTACCGCTCACCTGATGTTCAATTTCCCTCCTGTATGCTGAGTTGTCAGCACCTTTGATTCAACCAAAGACAGTGGTGTCATCAGCAAATTTGCATATGACATAACAGCTGTGGTTAGCCACACAATGATAAATGTGAAGTGAGTAGAGCAGGGGGCTAAGTTCACTGCCTTGTGGTGTGCCTGTGCTGATGGAGGTTGCAGAGGAGACGTTGTTGCCTATCTGAACTGACTGGGGCTACATGGAGAAATCGAGGATGGAATTGCACAAGGATATATTGAGGTCATGGTCCTGAAGCTTATTGATTAGTTTTGAGGGGGTGATGGTATTGAATAAAGTAGTTGATAAAGAGCATTCTGTTGTATGTATTTTTGCTGTCCAGATACTCCAGGGTCGAGTGAAGAGCCAATGAGATGGCATAGTTTCCTCCATGGTGACACTTGATGCAAAAAACTTATTAAGTTCATCCATCATTTCTTTGTCCCTGATCACTACCTCTCCAGTGTCATTTTCCAACAGCCCAATATCCATTCTTACCTCTCTTTTATTCTATATATCTTATAAAATGTTTGGAATCCTCTTTTATATTATTGGCTAGCTTACCTTCATATTCTAGCTTTTCCCTCTTTATGTTCTTTTTTAGTTGCCTTCTATTGGTTTTTAAAACCTTCCTAATCCTTTAACTTCCCACTAACTTTTGCTATATTTGATGCCCTCTCCTTTGTTTTAATTCTGCCTTTGACTTCCCTTGTCAGCCATGGTCCTCCCTTTGGAATACTTCATCTCTGGGATGTATCTGCTGTTCTCCTGTTATTCCTGCTAATGTCTCCTTCCAATTAACTTCAGCCAATTCCTCTGTCATGTCTTTGTACCTCCCTTTACTCTGCTGGAATACTGATACATCTAACTTTAGCTTCTCTTTTTCAAATTGCAGGGTGAATTCTATCATATTATGATCACCATCTCCTAAGGGTTCCTTTACCTTGAGCTCCTTAATCAAATCTGTTTCATTACACAACACCCCATTCAGAATTGCCTTTCCCCCAGTGATCTCAACCATAATCTGCTCTAAAAAGCCATTTCGTATGCACTCTACAAATTCCCTCATAGGTATTCAGCACCAACCTAACTTTCTTAATCTACATGCGTATTGAAATCCCCCATGATTATTCAGATTCAGATTAAGATTCAGTTTATTGTCATTTAGAAACCACAAATGCAATGCAGTTAAAAAATGAGACAACGTTCCCCCAGAATGATATCACAAAAGCATATGACAAAACAGGCTGCACTAGAAAATCCACATAACGTTTGGCAATCCCCAATCCAGAGTCCAGAGAGGCTGCTGCGTATTAATATCGCGCTATCATCTTAGCGCGTTCCCCAGAAAGGAACTCCAAATCCACCAGACAAACAAGACCATAACATTGCCCTTATTACATGCCTTTCCTATCTCCTGTTGTAATTTATATTCCACATCTTGGCTGCCCTTTGGAGGCCTGTATATAACTCCTATTGGGGTCTTTTTACCCTTGCACTTTTTTAACTCTATCCACAAGGATTCTACATCTTCCAGTCCTATGTCACCTCTTTCTAAGGAGTTGATTCATTTTTTTATAAACAGAGTCATCTGTCTACCTCTTTGTCATATCGATACAAGGTATATGCTTTATACTAAACTCCCAATGATGATCTTCTTTCAGCCATGACTCAGTAATACCCACAATGTCATACCTACCAATCTCTAACAGCGCTACAAGATCATCTACCTCATTCGTTCAAAAATAACACCTTCAGTCCTGTATTTGTCACCCTTTTCAATTTTGCCCCATGTTACTCTTTAACTCATCCACCAACTGCAGTTTTGTCCTTTCATGTACCTGTCCTTACTTATAGATTCTCTAAATAATGCATCAACTTGTATACCAGATGCCCTATCCTCAGCCCTATCACATCTGTTCCCATCCTCCTGCCACATTAGTTCAACCCCTCCACAGAAACTCTAGCAAATCTGCCCACAAAGGTATTGGTGCCCCTCAGGCTCAGGGGTAACCCATCCTTTTTGTACATGTCAAGTCTTAGTCTTCTCTTAGAAAGATTGTGCCAGCTCGTGATTGTTGACAAAAGGCAGTGGAGAGCAATAAACTCTCCAGTGATATACCCATGTGTTATCCTTAATGACTATTATCAAACAATAAGAAAGTTCTAATTTTTTATTGTTTGAAATGTTACCAGTTTAATAATGAATCAGCTATGACTCAGCTAATGCAACACTCAATTTGGGATCTGAAAACCGAGAGTTCATATCCCAGTCCAAAAGCATGACCACAAAAATATAGTTACAGTTCTGAAAGTTTTGTGGATAAGGTATTAAACTGAGGTACCATCTGCTCTATGTAATGCAAAAATCCCAAGAAACTATTTTTAAAATAAGTAGGAAATATCCTTAATGTTCTGATCATTATAGGTCTCACAATTGATGTCACTAAAGCTGCTTATCTGGTTATGTTTGTGGAAGTTTGCTATGTGTCATTTGGCTGTTGTGTTTCCTGTATTACAACAGCAACTGAGCTTTAAATGTATTTAGTTCGTCAATGAATACTCTGCGAAGTCATGAGCCTGTGAAAGATGTTCAAAAACTGTGATTTTTTAAAAAAAATAACATACTTAAGATGCAAATGCACAAGGGATAATATAACTTAAAATAACTAATGATCACATTCAGCATCATTATCCAATAGTGTGCTGGAGTGAGGGTAGCAGACACCAACAGAATCAACAAACTCATTCGTAAGGCCAGTGATGTTGTGGGGGTGGAACTGGACTCTCTGACGGTGGTGTCTGAAAAGAGGATGCTTGTCCAAGTTGCATGCCATCTTGGACAATGTCTCCCATCCACTCCATAATGTACTGGTTAGGCACAGGAGTACATTCAGCCAGAGACTCATTCCACTGAGATGTAACACTGAGCATCATAGGAAGTCATTCCTGCCTGTGGGCATCAAACTTTACAATTCCTCCCTCAGAGTGTCAGACACCTTGAGCCAATAGGCTAGTCCTGGACTTATTTCCACTTGGAATAATTTGCTTATTATTATTTAATTATTTATGCTTTTATATTGCTATATTTCTACACTATTCTTGGTTGGTGCGACTGTAATGAAACCCAGTTTCCCTCGGGATCAATAATGTATGTCTATCTGTCATTCTGTAGATCTCATTCCTCCATGAACAATGACTTATTATTTACAATGACTTACAGATGATGATACTTGTGATATTCAACGGTAATAATTCAAAGTTTGAGCTGCGACTGGGAATAAGCATCATGAATAATCAGAATTCTAAATGCAGATAATACTTGTCCATACATAGCTCATCAAATTTTGGCACAAATATAATATTTCCCAGTTTTTTCTATTCTCCTGTCCTTGTCAGAATCAAACTCTGTTTTTATTAACCTGAGGATACCCCAAAGCTACAGCATTATTTATAAATGCTACCAGCAGATCTCGGAATTAACAGCTCTATTTCGCTGTGCTTCCAAAATAAGATATTGGTTTATTAATCTCAATCTCTGTTAACATTTCATGTATCTTAATTAGTGACGTGTATCAAGTGCTAACAGCTTCCCGATGAAATCATTAGCAATGCAGAACATCTTTCTTGAGTCAGTTGCTGAATTAGACCCAACTGCACCATCTGGATTTCACATTTCGTTTCACCAGATAGAATGATGCCCTTGTGGACAGAATGTTAGCACTCCCTTCAGCAGATCTGGAATATTTAATGCATTACTAAGCAATTGTAATGCCCTGGTTCAGATTTTTACTGTTATTCTGTAGGTATTTCATTTAGCAGTTCTGTAAGAGCAGTCTGTTCGGCTTTTTGCTTGATTGGGTGATTATTGAAGATATTACGTACCCTGTAACTGGGTCACTTACCAGCAAAGATAGAGAGGTCCATTGAAGTCTGATGGTACTATTTTTAACAGTATTTATTGATAAAAATACACAAAAATAATATCAGTGCAAACATACAGATAATATACGTCAATACTAAATCTAAAAGTGCGGGTATAATAATAATCAATAAGAAATAGCTCTATTGTTGTCTAGGGGATAATGTATTGTCCGATGGAAATATAAAAGTCACTCAAGTTCATGCAGGCTGCAGCCTTTGGTTGGAGAAAGATGGATTTTTAGAACTTGCCAGTTTTTCTTATTTATGAGGTCGATCCTTTGAAATGTCGTTGGGGGTGGTCTCTTCTTTAGTTAAGCCGTCTTCTGTGGTAAGGCCCCAATCCCGGCAACAGGAAAGGACACACGTGGGCCCTCCACTGGCTGTCACTATTAAACGCTGTCACGGGATTTCTAGCGTTTCTCCTGGTGCGTCTGAAGGGGTTGTTCCCCAGACCCTCTTTTATCCTTACTCACGGGGTCTCAGATGTCAATCAGGTTGGGATGATGCCATCCCCCAACCAGCCCACGTTGCTCATTCTTTGAGGGCTTCGATGAATAGCACAGTGCTCAATACACAATTCTGTCTCCAAGAGACAATGGCCGTTTCCCGTGGCTTTGTATCGCTGAGGGGCCAGGGCATTCCAAACCCCTTGTGGACTGTGTGTCTTTCTCTCATTTCCTGGGTCTCCTGACCTGGAGTGGGACCGTGATTCAGTGAAGCCAGGGACAATGATCAATAGATGATCAGTGAATATGGTGAAACGTTGAGTTCCAAACTGTGCACATTTGATTGTTTAATTAAAATGGGCCCTTTTCCTTTTGCTTTTCTTTACTAAACCTTTAGTTAAGTTAAGATTCATAAATATAATTCCTTTAATTGTATGCAATGTACTGTCTGGCATTTCATGGCACTAACTTGTTACAGGGTAGCAAATGACACAGCATCCATACAAACCAGGGTTTGGGATGGGAGAGCTAACTCAATCTCATGAGTTTGGTGGACCTACGCAGCCAAGGAAACTAGGGAGTTTCACAACCAACAATTTGGTACAATAAAAAGAAATTTATCAATGGGCACAACAGTTCCATGGCAGATGTCATCTTATTGACTCTTCATTCAAACCTGGAACATTTGGTCAGCAAAACTGCATACATCAGGATGCTGTTTATCAACTACAGCTTGGCATTCAATACCATCATTCCCTTTAAATTAATCAATAAGCTTCAAGACTTTGACCTCAATACTTCCTTGCGCAATTGTATCCTCAATTTCCTCAGTTGCAAACCCCAGTCAGTTTGGATTGGAACCAACATCACATCCACAATCTCCATCAGCAGAGCTGCACCTCAAGGCTGTGTGCTTAACCCCCTGCTCTACTTGCTTTACACATATGACTGTGAGGCTAAGCACAGTTCCAATGAGATATTTAATTTTGCTGTCAACATCACCATCCTTAGCCAATTCAAAGGTGGTGATGAATCAGCATATAGGAGGGAGATTGTAAATCAGGCTGAGCGGTGACAGAACAACAGCCTCTCATTCACTGTCAACAAGACTGAGAAGCTGAGTATTGACTGTAGGAGGAAGAAACCGGAGGTCCATCAGCCAGTCCTATTCAGAGGATCAGAGGTGGAGAGGGACAGCAACTTTACATTCAAATTTCAAAGTAAGTTTATTATTAAAGTACGTATATGTCACCATATACAACCCTGAAATTCAATTTTGTGGGCATGCTCAATAAATCCATAAAAGAATTATAACCACAACAGAATCAATGACAGACCACACCACCTTGGGCATCCAGCCAATGTGCAGAAGACAACAAGCTGCAAATACAAAATGAAAAAAATAATAATAATAAATAAACAATAAATACTAAGAACATGAGATAAAGAGTCCCTGAAAGTGAATCCATGGCTTTGAGAACATTTTAATGATGGGGGAAGTGAAGTTAGAGTGAGTAAAGTGAGTAAAACAGGGGGTTAAAAACTCAGCCTTGTGGTGCACAGGTGCTGATGGAGGAGATGTTGTTACCAATGCAAACTGACTGGGGTTGGCAAGAGAGGAAACTGAGATTCTAATTGCACAAGGAAGTATTGACACCAAGGTCTTGAAGCTTATTAATTAGTTCTGAGGAGATGATGGTATTGAATGCCGAGCTGTAGTCGATAAAGAGCATCCTGATGTATGCATCTTTACCGTCCAGATATTCCAGGGTTGATTGAAGAGCCAATGAGATTGCATCTGTTGTGGTCCTGTTGCACCAGTAGGCAAATTGG
This sequence comes from Hypanus sabinus, assembly GCF_030144855.1. Taxonomy (NCBI): domain Eukaryota; kingdom Metazoa; phylum Chordata; class Chondrichthyes; order Myliobatiformes; family Dasyatidae; genus Hypanus; species Hypanus sabinus. Next base: position 53,401,970 of record NC_082713.1, read on the forward strand.
AGCAGATCTAAGTTGCTTCACAGGCATGAGTTGATATGCTTCATCACCAACCTCTCAAGAGACTTCAGCACTGTGGATGTAAATGCTACTGGACAAAAGTCATTGAGGTAGGTTACCAAGTAGGCGCCAAGTATAATTGAAGCCTGCATGAAGCAGAGGGGTATTTCAGACTGCTGAAGTGAGAGGTTAAGGATCCCAGTGAACACTCCAGCCAGTTGATCAGCACAGGTTTTGAGTACTCTGTCTGGGCCGGACACTTTTCATGGGTTCGCCCACCTGAAGGATGCTTGCAATCAGCCTCAGAGACTGAAATCACAGGATCATCAGGCCTCTGGGATTTCATGATGGTTCCTCCATGGTTTGACGGTCAGAGCGAGCATAGAAGGCATTGAGCTCCTGTTGTCACTTATGTCACTTGATTTAATTTTATAAGAAGTGATAGAATTCAAGCCATGCCACAGCTGTTAAGCATTCTTCATTTAGTGCAGAATTGCCACTTTACCCATAAGATAGCTTTCCCGAGGTTGGACCTGGACATCTTGTAACTTTCTTGGTCACCAGACTGGAATGCCTCTGATTTGACCCTCAGAACATTGCAGATCTCATGGTTCATCCACAGCTTCTGGTTGGGGGTATACGTGTCTACAACGGCTTTAATAAAGTCTGTGACCATGGTGTATTCATTCAGATCCACAGAAGAGTCCCTGAACACGTTGCAATCCCCTGAATCGAAGCAATCCAGTAGCCACTCCTCTGCCTCCTGTGACCACCTCTTTGTTGTCCTCATCTCTGGAGCCTTGTTCTTTAGCCTCTGCCTGTATGCAGGTAGGAGAAGTACAGCCAAATGATCAGATTTACTGAAATGCAGTCCAGTCATAGAGCAGAAGGCATTCCTTATCTTAGTATAACAGTGGAGTAGGGTGCTGGGATCTCTGATGCTACAGATTATATGTTGATGATAATTGGACAGGGTTTTCTTCAAACAAGCCTGGTTGAAATCTCCGACTAATATTTGAAATGTGTCGGGTTGGGCTCATTCTTGCTTGGAGATGGCATCATGCAGTATCTCAAATGCTGGATTGTAGTCAGCCACTGGTGGGATGTAAACTGTGGTCAGGATTATGAAGAATTCCCTAGGCAAATAGAACAGCTGGCATTTGACCATTAGGAGTTCAAGGTCAGGGGAACACGAGTTCAACAATACTGCCACATAGGAGGACCACTGAGTGTTTATAATGAAGCACACACCTCCACCTTTTGTCTTTTCCAAGTCAGCAGTTCAGTCCATTCTGTGAATCAAGATGCCTCCGGATCTGACTGCCATAGCTAGCATACTAGGAGAAAGCCATGTTTCGTTCAAACATAAAATGCAACAATCTCTAATTTCTTTCTGATACAGCAATCTTGTACCCATTTACTCAGTTTTGTTCTCCAGTAACTGCACACTTGCTAAAGATGTTACATATAAGCAATGGTGTGGATGTTGAAAATTCTGCAATCACAAAACTTTGGCATCTATCTAGGCTTCATCTTGAGATCTTGGAGAATGTTCAACAAGAGCTTTTGATAAGAAGATCCAAATAATAAAGGTTAATCAATGTGGATAATAATCAGGTTTGAACAATGACTTAAGTAAAGTAAAAGGTACTTAGTTACTTTCAGAATGATTTGTGAATGCCAATCATTAAAGACTAGGAGGAAACAATGATGAATCATGATCAGTACAATAGAAATGTAAACTCCCACTGTAAGTGATAGCATAGAATGTCAGTCCCAACTTAGTAGTGACTCCTCCAGTAATATGATGAATAACGGATAAACTCTGGGAGCCTTAATTCACTGAAGCATTTTACACATTTTATTTGTGTTACTGCCTAAAATGGAATAGTATAAATTATCTACATCTTTATTTAGCATGGACAATGGATCTTTAATTATGTGAAATCTAAACTATCTGACAAGACAGTCATTATTATATAAGGTAGATGACTTTCTGATATGACTGACAAACTTTGTGCACTCCCATTACCCTCTTGCTCACAGTAAAAGAAAAGTATTTGAAGCTCCCACTGAATTTGGACTGAGTTATTCTCTTCACTTTAGATGAGAATGCTTTACATCAGTGATCTTCATCTACTGGCTTGAAGCCTGTATTTTAAATGTAACATGGTATATCACTTTACTTCTAATTAAGTTAAAAGTAAACAGCAAAGCCAGTAGTTTATATACTACACCACAGCATTTGAGAAACATAGGGTTGTTTTTCCACTTCATTAATCTATAATTTTCACTGCTGAAAGGAGACACAGTGAAGAAATGGATTTACATGGTGTCTTTAATGCAGCAAGGCTCTTCAAAGAGAGAACCTAAGAACTCATATCACAAAAAAAATCTAATGTAAGAAAGCATTAGCTAGAGTCAGGAGAGGTGTCATTGGGAAAGAGAGTGCGGACCAGTTTAAGACAGGAATCATAGGTTGTGAGTTCTGGGAGTCTAACCAGAAAAGATGAGCTACAGCTTACAATATACAGTATATAAGGATGACTGAGTGAATATTGGAATGACAAGTCCGATATGACAAATTGCTGCCTTGGGAGAGTAGTGGAACCAATAGTAAAAGTATAATGGCTTTAGGTTAATGAAATTAGACAGTACAGAGGTCATATGCTGTGCTGTACTTTTCTATTTAAATCATAACTAACCAAGGTCTGTATGTAAAGTCAACACTCTGACAGTAGTGCCCAGGATAACAGGTACTTAAATTAGAAATTCATACCACGTTATCATCAGGAAGCAATGTAAAGATGAAAAGCGAGAAATAGTCAGAGATAGATTCTTCTAGAGAAGTTGTTCCTCAAGAAATTTCAGTCAGATGGAGAAGAGTGGAACTGAAAGGGAGCTCCCTCTCCCCCCCTCCCCCCCACCAACTGGCTGAAATGGAAAACAGGAACATTGAAGGAGAAAGGTACAACTGACTTTATCAACAGCTGTACAGAAGCTAAGAAAAATGAAGATTAATAAAACCTCATAGCAACATTGTCAAACTGAAGCAGAAATGAAAAATAAAATAAGCAAACTAGGGTACAATAATGTTACATTGATTTGTTTCTGCAATGTTTAAATATTCTGTCCATCTCCTGACTGTGATGGCTGACTTTCCTCTACTGTTGACCCTTCTCAACGTACAAAATATTAGCTTCAGCCGGATTGTTGTGTGCTTCTTGGTACTTACTGTACTTGGCAAGGAAGAAACAAGAAAAATAAAAACTTTTTCAAATTGTACTATGAGGAATATTTCACATAGTATTTCAAACAGATTTAAGATTCCCACCCATCTGCACTTGGCATAGCTACTAGAAATTAAATATTCAGAGTGGTACAGCCCGTGTCTCTCAGCACCTATTTCCCAACACCTCCCTGTGAATGTTATCAATATTGAAGAAAGGCTGCCTTCCCATATTAAATTGTTTTGATGTAACTGGAAACCAAGCTAGTTACCATGTTAAGGAATCTAAGATCCTCAGTACATTTTTTCCTAAATATTTTTAAAATGATGCCAATCAGTTTAATAACCACGAAATATCACAGTAACTGTCAGTTCCAGGCTGCAGGGATTAGATTTTACTTTATTGGGAAGAAGACTCTCTGTTATAGAGGGAGTGATATTGACCAGAGCCTAGAAGGAATTTTTCATTATTTTAATCATCATGAGATGTTCCTTATACCTGAACGTGGAGAATTGGTGTCAATTCAGAGACATTTATTTTAGAGAGTACATAAATGAATCAGTATTCTTTAGCACAGATGAAATGTTTCAATTAGCTATTAAGCTACTGTTTTGGACTATATTATACCAATGATTAATAGTAGACTGTTAGATGGTAGTTAGCCAGCTGGAATTTTGCTGTGCTCTTTGCAAACAAGACATAGTGGAGCAATTTCTCACAATGCTGGGTAGATTTCAGCATTGTGAATATGCTGGGGTTGGGTAAGGGTGCAGCTTGTCCTGGGGCATGAGTGCTCATTATATTGTCCTATCCTATAGTTCGTTTTTCTGAGGATTGAATTTTGTGATGGGGCTTCATTTTCTGAGGTAAAGACGTACAGTTGCACAAAGATCTGAGAGCTTCACCATGTCTTTGTAACTCCAACACCAGGACCTGCCATTCCTGAGAATGGGAACGTTCTCCATCCATTCCTCACACTAGCTGCTTAATTGCTCATCATCATTCATGATTAGGTGTGACAGTACTACAAAGTTATTATTTTATTGATTGGTTGTAGGGTACTATAGCCCTATCTATTACATTGTTATACATGTAATCTGTTTCACAATTTCTCCAGGTTGGGACTTCATTTTAAAATACCTATGATGCTTCTCTTAGCATGCTTGTCTATAGTCCTCATTATACCAGGGTATACGTCCTGCTAGAGAAAGACAGGGACATGTGTTGTACACCTCTGTTGCTCCTGTCACTCCATAGTTTGGTATAAATGCCCATCTTCAAGCTGCCAGATTTGACTCATCTCATTTCCGTGCTGCGCTTTTGAGAGTGCCTTTGGTTTGAGAACCTGGATTCATTCGTGCAAAGGAAGCCCCAGCACTTGAAGGAAGTCAATGCAGTCACAGAAAAAAATGTCCATGGACAACACTGGTGATCAGAATTGAATCTGTGTTCTGTGGGTGTGAGGCACAGCCACACTAGTTGTGCCACTGTACCAGTCTACTGGCGTGGTTGCTAGGAGTGTTTAGAAAGTCCCTGCCATAAAATTCCACACATCTTTGAATAGATGCCAGAAAGAGATTATAAGTTTTTAGCCTATGCCTCAGAGGATCATTATTCTAATATATTGTCTGTGACAACAGATTTGCAGCTTTTGCTTTCAACTATTTTTCACTTTTTTCTATTCATTGGGCTCACATATGTAACTGAAAAGTACTTGTAATACCAATCTTTTGATATTTTTAAATATTTTAACAGGTAATTTTTTTGAGATTTTTAATATTTTATTATTTATCAGGACAATAACAATCTTATAGAGGAACCCAGAAAGGTCAGGTAATATCAGAGTAGATAACTAGCATGTTTTCCATTTATACTCTAACTGAAAGAAAAAATTGTCTTGACTTCCTTAGCAACGATACAAAGAGAGGCGAGAGTTAGTATCGGGCCATTGGAAATTGCTGCTGGAGAGGTAGTGATGGGGGACGAGGAAATAGCTCATGAAATGAATAAGTATTTTGCATCAGTCTTCACTTTGGAAGACACTAGCACTATGTTGGAGGTTCAAGAGTGCCAGTGAACAGAGGTGTGTGAAGTTGCTATTACTAGGGAGAAGGAGCTTCGGAAAACATCACCTGGATAAATAAGTCACCTGGACAAGATTGTGCACACCCCAGTGTTCAAAAAGAGGTGGCTAAAGAGGTTGTGGGGCATTAGTAATGATCTTTCAGGAATCATTGACCCGAGCATGGTTCTGGAGAAATGGAAAATTGCAAATGTCATTCCACTCTTCAAGAAGGGAGAGAGACAGAAAAAAGGAAATTATAGGCTTACTAGTCCAACCTCAGTGTTTGGGAAGATATTGCAGTCCATTGTTAAGGAAGTGGTTTCAGGATACTTGGAGGTAGGAAATAAAATAGGTCATAGTCAGCATGGTTTCCTGAAGGGAATATCTTGTCTGACAAATCTGTTGGAATTCTTTGTAAAAAATAGCAAGCAGGATAGACAATACTGCCCATGGTATTAAAAGAAAGATTCTAGCATGGAAAATGCATTGGTTGATTGGCAGGAGCCAAGAGTGGCAATAAAGAGAGCCTTTTCCAGTTGGCTGCTGGTAACTAGAGGTGTTCCATAGGGGTCTGTGTTGAGACTGATTCTTCTTATTTTATATGTCAGTGCCTTGGATGATGGAATTGATGGCTTTGAGGCCAAGTTTGTGGGCAACAAGAAGGTAGGTGAAGGGGTAGGTAGAGAGACTACAGGAAGACTTGCACAGATTAGGTCAAAGAACTGGCACTTGGAACACAGTGTCAGGAAGTGTATGGTTACACATTTTAGTAGATGAAATAAAAGGCTGTTTTCTAAATGAAGAGAATTTTTTTAAAAACTAAGGTGCAAAGGGGCTTGGGAGTTCTCATGCAGGATACTCTTTAGTTTAATTTGCAGGTTGAATCTGTGGTGAGAAAGGCAAATACATTGTTAGCATTCATTTTGAGAAGACTAGAATATAAAAGCAAGAACGTAATGTTGAGGCTTTACAGGATGTATCCTATTGTGGGGGAGTTTAAGACCAGAGGACACAGCCTCAGAGTAGAGAGGATCCTTTTAGAGCAGAGATGAGGAGGGATTTCTTGAATCAGAGAGCAGTGAATCTGTGGAATTCATTGCCGCAGGTGGCTGTGAAGGCCAAGTCATTGGGTATATATAAGATGGAGGTTGATAGATTCTTGATTAGTCAGGGCATGAAGGGATATGGGGAGAAGGCAGGAGATTGGGGCTGAGAGGGAAAATGGTGGAGCAGACTCAATGAGCCAAGTGACCTAATTCAGCTTCTATATCTTATCATCTTAAAGTCTAATATGTAATCTACAATTGACAAGGAGTCTGTGGCTGCACAATGTACTTCAAGGAAGCCCACGACCAATCTGCAAGGGTAGCCGGGTTAGTTCAGTGCTGATCATTAGATTCCCCTTTGCCACAGAAGATGTCAATCAGTCCATTGTGCACATATTTGTTCACCTTGTGACTCATGCATTAATTTTCTTCAGGAACTTCAGTAGCAGCTACTCCCTTAAACAGCTGCCTAGCTGAAATATAATGAGGGACGGGATAAATGAGAGCTTCCATTTGCCAATGTAACACTTACCCAACAGGCTGGTATATGTCTAGGGGAAAAGGAGATCCAGCCACTCACCACTCCACCTCCCGTACACGCAGTTGCTGTGAGAATCAAGTTTATGCCGCACGTACACACACCATATCAAACTCACACCAGATACCGTTATGGAATACACTTTAAAGATTTTACTAAAACTAAAAGAGTACTATGCAATACAGTATATATGAAGGAAAAGAAAATAAAGTAAAAGGTGCCAACTTATCAAAGTTCAGTCAGTTTAGTGCACATTGTTGGAGCTCAACCATCGAACCATTCGACCCCTCGTCACTTTCCTCTGACCTCCACGTTCTTGCACCTGGGACCACCCCGGTGGTCGACCGAGCAGTGCAGCGCACGTCCACCTTCCTCGGCATCTCCTTCCCGCCTCCCCTGAAAAGACCGCGAAATCCCCAAGCTCCCAGCCTCACAAGACAAAATAACATTCCCCATTGGTTAAAAAATGAATACAATCCCCATATCAGCAAGTCCAAAGCTAAATAACAGCGAGAGAAAACACTTATCAGACATAAAAACATTCCTACTCTAGCAAACCAAAGAAGCCATTTTGAGTAACATACACAGGACATTGTACATCCTCCCCTCCACCAGCAAATGTCATTCCCTCATGACATTACCAGAGTTCCCCAAGGCTTCTTGCAATACACAAAACCCAACCCAGGTGCAGAAAGCAGCGACATAACTACCCAGAGCAGTAGAAATCACACTCGGTTCTCCTGGCACCACATATGTTAACCGCTCTGGGGGCCGCCTACTTCTCTGAGATCTCCGTACCCCTTCTGTCAACCCTTCCGCCTCACTGGGCTCCCTCTTCACCTGCGAACCCTCTGCTTGGACACCCCAGGTCTACCTGTCAGATCCTCACTCCCTCTCTCACGGGGTTCCCCCTTCACCTGAGAACCCTCCGGCTCACGCTCGGGTTCCACCCTCTCTCCCCCCAATGCTGGCTGCCTCTCCATCTGACCATCAACACCTTCCTTCCTCTCGCCCAACTCAGTAGGGGAAGGGCCAGGAGCCTCCTCTTCTGGTACTGAAACGCCAGCAAATGGGAGCAGGGGCCACTCACCTGAGTTGTCATCTTCTGAATTGGTATCCATTCCCGGGTTAGGGACCCGTCCCCGCTCTTCAGCAGTGGGCTCTTCCCTCGTTCTGCGCCCTCGCAGAGTCCTTGTACTAGGCACAACCTCCCACTCTGGCTCCTTGTCCACCCGCACCGCTTGACCCAGGGGCAGCAGGTGATTCCGATGGAGTACCTTGATAGGCCCATTCCCATCCTCAGGTTTCACCCGGTAAACTGGTAGATTCGGCATCTGGCACTCTATTACATATGGGCTGGCCACCCATCGATCTGCCAACTTGTGCTTACCAGGGAGTCCCAAATTCCGTAAAAGGACCCGGTCGCCCAGCAATAATTGGTCAAACTTCACCTTTTGATCATATCTCATCTTATTCCTCTGATTTTGTTTGGTAGCCGCCGCCTCGGCCAACTCGTACGCCCTCTGTAACTCCCTCTTCATATCGGACACATACTTTAGATAGGGCTTCCTGGGTAATTCACCCACTTCAGCCCCAAAACACAAGTCAATGGGCAACCTCGCTTCCCGCCGGAACGTCAAATAATAAGGCAAGTACCCTGTAGCATCATTGCAAGTACAATTGTAACAGTGGACCAATTGTCCAATATGACAACTCCACTTATTTTTCTGCCCAATCTCCAGTGTCCCGAGCATATCCACTAGGGTCCTGTTGAACCTTTCTGGCTGAGGATCAACCTGTGGGTGATAAGGCGTAGTCCTGGATTTCTCAACCCCAAGCATAGTCAGTAATTCATGGATAAGGCGGCTCTCAAAGTCCCACCCCTGATCACTATGGATTCACCCGGGAAGGCCATAATGAACAAAATACTTCTCCCATAACACCTTTGCCACTGTCGTCGCCTTCTGATCCTTAGTGGGAAATGCCTGAGAATAGCGATTGTAATGATCGGTGATGACTAAGACATTCGCAGTGTTGTTGGTGTCAGGCTCAATTGACAGAATATCCATACATACCAGGTCCAGAGGTCCCACACTCTGCAAGTGTGGCAGAGGAGCCACCGACACTGGCAGGGTCTTCCTCTGGATGCAACGACGGCATCCCCTACAGTATTCTTCAACCTCCCCCCTCATCCGGGGCCAGTAGAGCCGGTCTTTGAGTAATCCATAGGTCTTTTCCACCCCCAAGTGTCCAGAATCATCATGCAAGGCCTGGAGTACAGTCTGCCGATACTCCTCCGGCATGACCAATTGCCAACAGCGGGGTTGGTCCGGAGGTGCCGTTACCCGGTACAAGACTTGGTTCTTTAATTTTAACCGAGACCACTCCTTCAATAACAGAGGCACGCATGGGTGTTTCGCCTTCTCAGCCAACGCCCCATCCCCCTTCTCGACCGCTCTCCACACTGTGCCAAGACCCGGGTCATTTTGCTGAGCAGCTGCCACTTCCCCCGGACTCAGTTCTGGCAACTGTTTAGTCCGCAGTGTGGTCAGGTCACTGTAAGCTAGGGGTATGGTGTCATCAAAAGCCCCCAAATGGTCCACGGCTCACTCCAGCCTTCCTCTTCCCTTGGCCTTCACGGTGATAGTAAACTGACACATCGCCTTCACTCCAGGGGCAGGGACACACTCCCACTCCTCGTCCCTCTCCTGTTCCCCCGGCTCCCGACGTGACAAAGCATCTGCATCGACATTCCTGCTTCCGGGGTGGTACCTCAGGCTGAACTCATATACTGACAAGGCCGCCAACCACCGATGTCTTGTGGCATCCAGCTTAGCCAAAGTCAAAATATAAGTGAGAGGATTGTTATCTGTTCTCACCTCAAACTTGGCTCTGTACAGGCAATCACTCAACTCGTCCACCACCGCCCACTTCAGCGCCAGGAACTCCAACTTGTGAGTGGGATAGTTTCTCTCCGATGGCGACAAGCTTCGGCTGACAAAGGCTACCAGTCTCAATGCTTTGCCATGCTCCTGGTACAGAACAGCCCCTAGACCCTCTCAGCTGGCATCCGTGTGCAGTACATATGGCTTCTGGGGATCGGCAAAATCTAACACCAGGGCCTGGGTCAGCGCCCTTTTCAAAGATCGGAACGCCTCTTCACATCGATCATCCCATCTCGAACCAAAAGGTTCCGCCGGGTTCCAGTATCCTCCAGCGTCTTGCCTCCAGTCTCCTTTCCTTTTCTTTCCCACTGGGGGATAGCCACACAACAGCTGAGTCAACGGGTGACACATTCTTCCACAAATCGATGGTAATACCCACAGAATCCCAAAAATGAGCGCAGAGCCCTCACTTTCTGTGGTCTCGGCCTGGTGGTTACAGCCTCTATCTTGGTTGGATCAGTAGCCACTCCCTCTAGCGAAATGATGTGTCCAACATAGCTGACCAACAACTTGCAGAACTGGCATTTGTCCAGGGAAAGCTTCAGCCCTTCCTCCTTAAGCTGGCTTAATACCTTTAATAGCCACTCTTCATGTTCCTCCAAAGTCGATCCAAACACTATCAAATCGTCCAGGTACACCAGCACCTCTAACAGATTCATATCCCGGACGAGCCCCCACAAATGTAACACTTACCCAACAGGCTGGTATATTGTCTAGGGGAAAAGGAGATCCAGCCACTCACTACCCTACCTCCTGTACATGCAGGTGCTGTGAGAATCAGGCTTATGCCGCGCGTACACACACAATATCAAACTCACACCAGATACCGTTACAGAATACATTTTAAAGATTTTACTAAAACTAAAAGAGTACTATGCAATACAGTATATATGAAGGAAAAGAAAATAAAGTAAAAGGTGCCAACTTATCAAAGTTCAGTCAGTTTAGTGCACATCATTGGAGCTCAACCATCGAACCATTCGACCCCTCATAACTTTCCTCGACCTCCACGTCCTCACACCCGGGACCACCCCGGTGGTCCACCGAACAGTGCAGTACACATCCACCTTCCTCAGCATCTCCTTCCCGCCTCTGCTGAAAAGACCGCGAAACCCCCAAGCTCCCAGCCTCACAAGACAAAATAACATTCCCCATTGGTTAACAAATGAATACAATCCCCATATCAGCAATTCCAAAGCTAAACAAATGCGAGAGAAAACACTTATCAGACATAAAAGCATTCCTACTCTAGCAAACCAAAGAAGCCATTTTGATTACATACACAGTACATTGTACACCAATATTAACTGATACGGATGCAATTTATGGAGTTCAACAATGGCCACCACAAGGGCTATTTAGTTATTGTGAGCTGCATTTGACACAAACATATACTGAGGAATCTTCAGAATGCACCTGTTGAAGAGAAGCAATATATATACTGAGGGAAAGCAAAAAGAGAAGGGTAAAACTGCAACTTTGAACAACTTCACCAGCTAAATCCTTCCTAAATCCTCCACATTAATCATTGTCCCTAAGTATGCAAAATGGCCTCAAGATGCTTTTATCTGCATTACCTAAAGTTGCTATTGAATAGCCAGATACTACTATTGTTATCAGATCCCCCATTCAACATAATAATTCTTCAGACACACTACACTTTCAATGCAAATACATTTATTACCCATTTGGGAGCCATCTGATTCACTAATGATTGCCTCCACAATGTTCATGGCTAATGTATTGCAAAAACTAAATGCACCATTCTTCCATCAGTTCCGTCAAGGCCAAGGGAATCAAAGGACAGGACACTATGATTTGTGAAGGTCTTTGATAGAGGTATATCTGGTGCAACATTCAGGATTCAGACTGAGACAGTTCTAAAGCTATGCAGCAGTCTAGCCCAAATGGTTGTGGTGTAATATAACTGAGATGTTGTTATCCTTCCAGAGTACAGCATTCACGCATGGCACTGCTGTCGAACAGTGTTTCACTGCACCCTCTGATCAGCTGATACAGCTTCCCAAAGGCAGCAATGAGGTTGTGTAGCCTCTGCCAATATTACTCCATTTGATCCATAAACGCCTGAGGAAAGGTCCCATGATATACAGGAAGCCATGAAATCATGTAAACTGCCATCATCCCAGGAGTTTCCACTTTATTGTTAATTCATACACCAACACAATAAACGTTTGAAGTCCTCTTTGTGAGTTGTTGAAGAGCTCTTGCCACAGTTTCCAAAGGTTGCAGCACATTTGATGCTCAGAGAGTCACTCTTTGTAAATAGAGTTTTGGATCCATGATGAGTGTGTGCCTCTGAGATAATATGTTCAGGCTTTTGTTATGCCATCATCAGTAAAAGCAGACTTTGCTCAGTGCATATCCTCATGCCGCACCCAGAAATAACTTCTACACCATAGGTATAGGAGGGTGTACTTCAATTTCATAGACAAGAGTGAAAAGTGGTCCCCTAATACTGGAACCCATTAGTGACTCCAGTACCCCTTAGAAAGCATCACTTGTGTTGCAATTATGTCTTGATGAGTAAGCAACTTGAAATATAATAAATTCCAAGTACTTTGTAGGCATTGGGAGAATGAATATACCAGAAGTGACAGTCAGTGATGAACTTCAAAGAGTGACGTGAAGAATTTGAAGTGTTTATGGAGGAAGTATGAAATAGTTGGAGTCAGAGTCATGTGGGTGGGTCAAGAGAGGGAAGATACACCCCAGATGATACTGGTTGGCGATCTGTGTCAAGAAATGTAGAGGAGGGTTGACCCAACTGCAGAGCAGCAGAGATAATTCAGCAGTGAATGTTAACTTTAATAATAGAATGCAAAAATAACAAGCCATGAATGCTCATGAAACCAGTGAGAACAGGAAGTAAACACAAGAGGTGACAAGGCAAACTTTTGGTAGAGAGAATAAAAGCTAGGAACAACTGTTTGAGGCCAACTGGTTTGATGCGTGCACAAGGACCATGGATGAGAAATGGGGTTAAATAGACTGCAGGTGAGGAGCCTGGAACAAGCAGCAGGTGAATTCTACTGGCTGAGTGGAGACTGGGAGGTATCAACAGAAGCAGGCCTGAAAGGATACCTTCCCTATAGCCAGCCCTGATGGCCAAGGATAAACCGTACATAAGACCATAAGATATAGGAGCAGAAGTAGGCCATTTGGCCCATCGAGTCTGCTCTGCCATTGAATCATGAGCTGATCCTATTCTTCCAGTCATCCCCACTCCCCTGTCTCCCCATACCATTCGATGCCCTGGCTAATCAAGAACCTATCTATCTCTACTTTAAATACACCCAATGACTTGGCCTCCACAGTTGCTCCTGGCAACAAATTCCACAGATTTACCACCCTATGACTAAAGTAATTTCTCTGCATCTCTGCACCTCTGTTCTAAATGGATGTCTTTCAATCCTGAAGTCATGCCCACTTGTCCTGGACTCCTCTACCATGGGAAATAACTTTGCCATAACTAATCTGTTCAGGCCTTTTAACATTCGGAATGTCTCTATGAGATCCCCCCTCATTCTCCCGAACTCCAGGGAATACAGACCAATACCTACCAGACGTTCCTCAGGCGGTAACCCTTTCATTCTTGGAATCATTCTCATGAATCTACTCTGAACTCTCTCCAATGTCAGTATATCCTTTCTAAAATCATGAGTGCCTTACAGAGCCTCAACATCACATCCCTGCTCTTATATTCTATACCTCTAGAAATGAATGCCAACATTGCATTTGCCTTCGTCACCACTGACTCAACCTGGAGGTTAACCTGCAGGAGGGTATCCTGCACAAGGACTCCCAAGTCCCTTTGCATCTCTGCATTTTGAATTCTCTCTACAACTAAATAATAGTCTGCCCATTTATTTCTTCCACCAAAGTGCATGACCATACGTTTTTCAACATTGTATTTCATTTTCCACTTCTTTGCCCATTCCCCTAAACTATCTAAGTCTCTCTGCGGGCTCTCTGTTTCCTCAACACTACCCGCTCCTCCACTTATCTTTGTATCATTGCCAAATTTAGCCACAAATCCATTAATCCCATAATCCAAATCATTGACATACATCGTAAGAAGCAGTGGTCCCAACACTGACCCCTGTGGAACTCCACTGGTAACCAGCAGACAGCCAGAATAGGATCCTTTTATTCCCACTCTCTGTTTTCTGCCAATCAGCCAATGCTCCACCCATGCTAGTAACTCCACTCTAATTCCATGGGACCTTATCTTGCTAAGCAGCCTCATGTGCAGCACCTTGTCAAAGGCCTTCTGAAAATCCAAGTATACCATATCTATTGCATCTCCTTCATCTACCCTGCTTGTAATTTGCTCAAACAATTACAGTAGGTTAGTCAGGCAGGATTTTCCTTTTAGGAAACCATACTGGCTTTGGCCTATCTTGTCATGTGCCTCCAGGTACTCCATAATCTCATCCCTAATAATCGATTCCAACAACTTCCCAGCCACTGATTTCAGGCTAACAGGTCTGTAGTTTCCTTTCTGCTGCCTCCCAGCCTTCTTAAATAGCAGAGTAATATCTGCAATTTTCCAATCATCTGGTACAATGCCAGAATCTATCAATTCTTGAAAGATCATCGTTAATGCCTCCATAATCTCTCCAGCTACTTCCTTCAGAACCCAAGGATGCATTCCATCAGGTCCAGGAGATTTATCCACCCTCAGACCATTAAGCTTCCTGAGCACCTTCTCAGTTGTAATTTTCACTGCACAAACCTCACTTCCCTGACACTCCTGAATGTCCGGTATACTACACATCTTCCACTGTGAAGACTGATGCAAAATATACATTCAATTTCTCTGCCATCTCTGCATCTCTCATTACAATATCTCCAGTGTCATTTTCTATTGGTCCTATATCTACCCTCAACTCTCTTTTACCCTTTATATACCTAAAAAAGCTGTTAGCATCTTCTTTGATATTAGTCGCCAGCTTCCTTTCATAATTCATTTTTTCCTTCCTAATGACCTTCTTAGCTTCCTTCTGCAAGTTTTTATAAGCTTCCCAATCCTCTATCTTCCTACTGACTTTAGTTCCTTGTAATGTCCTCTCTTTTGCTTTTACTTTGGCTTTGACTTCACTTGTGAGCCACCGTAGTGTCCTTCTTCCATTCGAAAATTTCTTATTTGGAATATATCTGTCTTACACTTCCCTCATTTTTTGCAGAAACTCCAGCCATTGCTGCTCTGCTGTCCTTCCTGCTGCTTTCTCTTTCCAGTCAACCTTGGGCAGTTCCCCCTCATGTCATTGAAATTTCCTTTATTCCACTGAAATACCGATACATTGGAATTTAGTTTCCCCTTCTCAAGTTTCAAAGTGAACTTGATCATATTATGATCACTATTCCCTAAGGGTTCCTTAATGTTAAGCTCTCTTATCACCTCCGGATCTTTGCAAAACACCCAATCCAGCACAGCTGATCCCCTAGTGGGCTCAACAACAAGCTGTTCTAAAAAGCCATCCCTTAGACATTCTACAAATTCTCTCTCTTGAGGTTCAGTACTGGTCTGGTTTTCCCAATATACTTCCATGTTAAAATCCCCAACGATTATCATGACATTGCCCTTCTGACACACCTTTTCTATCTCCTGCTTTAATTTAGAATCCACATCACAGCTGCTGTTTGGAGGCCTGTATACCACTGCCATTAGGGTCCTTTTACCCTTGCCTATTTTTAAAAGCAATCCGAAGAGACTTTACACCTTCCTATCCTATGTCATCCCTTTCTAATGATTTAATATTATGTCTTATACAAATCAGACATATCACCCCCTCTGCATACTAACCTATCTTTCCATATATCAGAATCAGAATTAGAATCAGACTTTATTCGCCAAGTACCTGTACACATACAAGGAATTTACTTCTGGCAGATGTTGTCTCTCTGCTTGAACATTCAGCTCCCAATGGCAGCCATCCTTTAGCCAAGCTTCAGAGATGCCCACAACATCATATTTGCCAATGCGTAGCTGAATTTCAAGATTGTCCATTTTATTCCTTGTGCTGCGTGCATTCAAATATAACACTTTCAGTCCAGTATTTGTTGCTTTCTGTTTTACTGCACCATGCCTCTATTGCCCTGTAACTCATCCCACTGGCTGTGATTATGCCTCATCTCCTGCCTGTCCTTGCTATCATCTCTGTTGCATGATATCTTTGATTTATTTCTATTTTCCCCTTCCTCAGCCCTACCACTCTGGTTCCCATTCCCCTGCCAAATTAGTTTAATAGAATGATCCGGATAGTTACACTGGAACTCATTGATGATCCAAGATGCAACTGGACAGCACCCAAGACCTCCTGTCTGAGCTGTACATACCCTTCCCAGTTAATCATGCACTGCACACCCCATCAGGAGCAACCATGTACCCTGGACCACTTTCCACCATACTCGTTCCAGAGATCCCGGTTCAAGTAGGTTGACTAGTCCAAAGATAATGGTTTTGAGGCAGGACATGTGGAAGGTCAGTGTGATCCTGAGAGACATCGGTAGCTGGAGATGGTAAAGGACCAGATTGATGTAACAGGTGATCTTGAGGGGAGCTATGATCCAGGGCGAGAGCTACAGGATTTGGTGCGCAGTAACAGATCTCTGGTGAACACCCAGACATGGTCCCCAGGCTGGAGCAGTCTGGCTAGGCACTGACAATGATTGGCCTGGCAGCATTACGCACAGTTGGCAGCTATGATTGCCCTCCGTGTACCCCTCAAAACATTTCAGCAGCAGTAAACCAGGGTCCTGGTGGATAGGACCAATATTGTGGGCTCCTCCATGGGGAACAATAGTGTTGGTAGCCATGAAGCATGTCAAAGGGTGACATAGGATGTGGGACAGCTTGGCCCAGACAAAAATATTTCTTCCATGTGAAAGAGGTGGGGTCAGCAAAGCATTGCAGAAACCTCTCCATCTGTTGATTGGCTCTTTCTAACTGACTTCTGGTCTAAGGATGATAGCCAGATGAAAAACTCACAGAGTAGAAGGTTTGCCTGAAGCTGGAGACGAATTATAGCCCCAGATCGACACAATGTCCTGAGGGAAGCCATGGAGGCAAATTACATGTTGGAGAACCAGATCCACTGTCTCAGCAACTGAGAGAAGCTTGGGAGGGCAATGAAGTAGCCCCCTTTGGAGAACCAGTCCACTACTGCTATGATCACCATGGCTCTATCAGAAGGTGGCAAACCAGCAAAGGAATCCATTGCGATGTGGGACAATGGGCATTGAGGGACCAGTGGAGACTGTAGGAGCCTAGTGGCCTGCTGGTTGGAGGATTTTGACTGGATGCACTGAGGACAGCCAGAGACAACCTGATGTACATTTGCTGTCATGGTGGCCCACCAGAACGGGAATCAGAGAAAATCCAGAGTCTATCGTGCACCTGGATGACCAGAGGGGGTGAGGAGTGAGCTCTGCAGGACATCAGAGCACACGGCTGCTAGTGTGTTGTCAGAGCAGGCTCATTCTGTACATTTTCTGTTGGTTTTCAAGGTCCAAGATGAATCTGGCAGGCATTGTGCACTGGCTGGGGACTGGGGTACATGAATGAAGCCATGTTGTAGCACTTCTGAAATATAGTCATCCATGGCTTGGGTCTCAGGAGTAGAGAGGGAGAACAGGTGGCCTCAGGGAACGGGTGGTGCCTGGGAGAATGTCAATCACGCAGTCAGGTCGTCTGTGAGGCAGCAAGGCACTGGCTTCCCTTTTACTGAAGGCAATGACTAATTCACGATATTCTTTTGCGAGCTTGGTGAGACTGAGGGCTTCCTCCGTCCCCACAGATTTACAGGGTAAAGTCAACTGAGGTTGCAGGCAGGTGGTCCGGCAGATGCATCCCTGACTCGGCACTGCAGTGGATGATCAGGTGAAGCGAAAGTGTTGGGCAAGTTGGTTAGGAGGAAGTGGATGGATTTGCAGTGCTCTCTGCTGTTCCTGTGCACAGGTCGTGTGAAAGCTCAGACTAGCCCCGACCCCAAAGGAGATCCGTCCATGGTCATGTTGTTAAAGGGGTGAGAGATAGACTTGGTAGGCAGTTGAAGCTGCACACACAGAGTCCAATGCAGAAAGTTACCTGCTGAGCCAGAGTCCACCAGAGCTGCTGTGTAGAGCCAGCTGATGTGGAGGAGGACAGAGAGATAAAGTGAGATGGCCTATGGTGCTGGAACAGAGAGCCAGGGAGAGGTTGCCTGGTAGAAATTCCCAAGTCTCTACCTGGAGATGTGGTTTTCCTGGATACCACAGTCATTTGAAGCATTGGTGGTCAGCTGCTTCACAGTAGGTGAGGTGCAGAAATTGTTTTTCTCAACTGACATTCATGCTCTTTGGGGTGGGGGGGTTTGAGGGAGCTGTCTCTAACTGTTTGTGTTCTGGTTGCAATGGTAATGGGGTTCTGCAGCCTAAGATTGTCCTAAGAACAGAACTGGGGGATCTGAGTGATGATCTGGAGAGCCAGTCTGATGAGACTGTCAAGGTTAAAGGGCATCTCCTAGGTAAACAACTCATCTTTAGGCACTTCGAGAGACTGTGATACTAATGCCAGAAGTGCTTCCACATTCTAGATGAACTTTGCCATCAGGGTCCTGAATTCCACAGTGTGATCCGGCTCAGAGCATGACCCAAGATGCAGCTAAGTATCAGATCCACTGCCTCACTTCCACTTCCCAATGGTCGAAAACCCAGCACAACTCGATGGTGATATCTTCATATTTGTTGCAAATGGGGGTTTTATTGTCCCAGTGGCCTAGATCATAGCTCAACCAGTCAAAAGAGAGATAAGGAAGGTGCTCACAGCCCAGTCTGTAGAATACAGATGGCTGGAGCTCGAAGTGTGAGACACACTGGAACAGGAAGTTGGAGAATCAGATTGGCAACCCATCAAGGTCTTTGTTCATGGGTATCCAGGGCTCAGAGAGAGAAGGCGGACTGGCACAGAGTTGCTGCATCAAGACGGAGAGTTGAAGAAGAGTGGTGAGCAGATGGTCAGTGATTTCCTGCTGCCTCTGGATCGTGTGCTCATGTTGGCCAATGACTTCCTTTAAGTGAGCATACTCTGCTGGGGAAATCACTGGTTCACCCATCCTGTCAGGAAACATAGAGGAGACTTGGCCCAAAAGCAGTGCAATGGAGATGATTCAGTGGTGAATGAAAACTTTATTAATAGACTGCAAAATAGCAAGCCATGATGGGCTTCAAGATAAGAGAGGACAGCAACTAAACACAAAAGGCAACAAGGTAAATTTTAGACAGGGAGAGTGAAAGCTGACAGTAATTGGTTGAGCCCAGCTACATAAACAAGACTGTGGATAAGTATTAGGGTCAAACAGACTGCAGGTGATGAGTCCGGAATGAGTATCAGGTGAATCCTATTGACTGTGTCAAGACTAGGAGATGCCTGATGTACAAATTGGGAGGTGTCTGTGGGAGCAGGCCTGGCAATTGGGGCCAGAGAAGCTATGGACCGAAAAGTGATAGTGGAGGATGCGAGACAAGGCTGTAGGGATTTAAGCATTTTTTTATTATTATTTCTGATGTTGATGGTCTAGGGTGCTATTAGAGATTCAGAACTAAAAGGACAATGGATTAGGGAAGAATAAAACCAGAGGACATGGGTTAAGGGTGAAGAGGGAAAAGTTTAAAGGGAACATGGGGGGGGGGGGTCTTCTTCACACAGAGAGTGTAGAATGCGCTGCTAAATGAAGAGGTAAATGCGAGCTCACTTTTAACATTTAAGAACAACTTGGACAGGTACATGGATGAGAGGCATATGGAGGGATATGGGCCAGGTGCAGGTCAGTGGGACTAGGCAGAAAAATGGTTTGGCACAGCCAAGGAGGGACAAAAGGCCTGTTTCTGTGCTATAATGTTCTATGCTATGGGTGAGTGGAATCCTGGTGGTGAATGAGGCCAGTTGGCAAAGCAGAAAAGATTAATATTTGAAGATATTTGTTGGTCAATACTCCAAGAAATGTGTGAGTAGACAAGACAAAATGAATCATAAAGCAGCCATCACATGAAAGCAGCTAAGTGGAGCCTGCAGCAGTTTAGCAAATGGTTAATAAAACAGACATTATAAACTTTATGTTGATTAAGAGTTCTTGTCTTACTAACAAAACTGCATGATCGATCAAACTACTATTCAATAAATAGTGATTCAATAAATCTATCTCAGTTTTGCCTCAGTGATAGCAGACTGAATGTGCAAACCTCCACTAAGTGGAAATTTTCATCATTCAAATATTAAAGACCTTTGGAAGGAAGTATACAAAAAAAAGATGATTCATTGGGCTGTGGTCTAGTCAGATTTGAATAGGCTATTTTATTTCAGGTGAAATTATACTATCCTGCAAACTGTACACCTAAATGCTGACGGTCATTCAAACTTTATGTCACAAGTGCTGAGTCACTGGATAGCACTTTTGATCAAAGTTAGCATACCTTTCCCTCAACCATTTCCTTCCTGAAACATTTATGTGAAGATTAAGAATTCAGCGTGTGTGTCTCTAAT
The DNA here is from genome assembly GCF_030144855.1 of Hypanus sabinus. Lineage (NCBI taxonomy): Eukaryota > Metazoa > Chordata > Chondrichthyes > Myliobatiformes > Dasyatidae > Hypanus > Hypanus sabinus. The sequence goes on from NC_082713.1 coordinate 53,422,334, forward strand.
TTCATCACATCAACTACATAGCTTTTTAGTCCACATTCAGAAGCTTTTGTTCACTGTATTTCCTTAATACATTCCTATATTTTGCTGATATCCCAAAAATGCAAAAAAAAAACAACTCTCAGGCATACCATCAGTGAAGGAAATTAAAATAGTCACTGGTAGAATAAATGTTGTGGGGTGAAATTGAACTTCCTGTTGCCTGGATTAACCATAAGAGAAGCAGGATTGGGCTATTCAGCAAATTACATCTGCTGCACCATTCTATCAAGGCTCATTTCTTTTCCCTCCCAAACCCATTCTCCTGCCTTCTGCATGTAACTTTTGACCACCCTTACTAATCAAGAACCTCACCTTTAAATATTCCAAATGACTTGGTCTCCACAGCTGTCTGTGGCAATGAATTCCATAGATCTACCACCCCCTGGCTAAAGAAATTCTCATGTTCTAAAGGGACATCCATTAGGTTGCAGGTTGAGTTGGTGGTAACGAGTACCCTTCTATACTGGGACTGTGCCCTCTAGTTCAAGACTATCCCACTGTTTGAAGCATACTCTCAATATCCACACTATCTCAGCCTTTCAATATTGAATGTTTCAATACAATCCCCTCTTATTGTTCTAAACTCTGGTGAGTACAGACCCAGAGCCATAAAATGCTCTTCATACATGAACCCTTTTGCTCCTGTGATCAATCTTGTAAACCTCCTCTAACTCTCTCCAGAAGCAGCATATTCTTTCTTAAATCTGGGGCTCAAAACTGCTCACAGGACTCCTAAAGAGGTCTGACCAGTGCTTTATAAAGCCTCAGCTGTATATCTTTGCTTTATATTCTAGTCCTCCCTAAATGAAATCTAACATTGCATTTGCCTTCTTTACTGCTGACTCAATCTGCTAGTTAACCTTCAGGGAATCCTACACAAGGACTCCCAAGCCCCTTTGCACCTCAATTTCTGAATTTGCTCATATAAAAATAGTCTACATCTTTATTCCTTGTACCAAAGTGTATGACAATATAATTCCTTACACTATATTCCATCTGTCACTTCTTTGTCCATTCTCCTGATCTATCTGTGTCAGGAACACAGCTGAATGGACCCAAACACAGGACGCAGACACTGAAGTACTATGGAGAGGACAGGATGGGGATGCCATGGCATTTAAGGGTTAATGCAGGTGGGGCTGGATCCCAGAGCTCAGGCGGGTAGGCAGATCCCACAGTTCGGGGCCGGGCGGGCAGATCCCATGGTTCTGGGCAGGGCGGGCAGATTCCTCATGGCAGGCCACAGGGATCCCGGGCAGGGCCACCTCCCAGGCGGGAACACAGAAGCCTGGGCCAGTCACGGATACCTGGGCAGGTGCAGGGCACAACCCTTAAGGAGCAATAGGTTGAAGGGGCAGAACCCCCACCGGGCAGCGGCAGTCCAGCCAGATCCACCTGACAGAGGCAACAGGTAGGAAGCTGGGTCCAGGGTAAGCAGCAAAACTACAGTGATCCACCGGGTACATTGGTAAATTAGGAAAGGCAACCAACAGCATGGCAGCACAAGCAAAGAGAATAAGGTAGAACAGCAGGACCAGCACACAGGAGAGAAGCAGGGGAACAAGAGCAACCAGATAGAGCATATACAGAACAGTCCAGCAACCAGGGTAGGACAGGATTCCAAGCCAGGTGGCAACCAGGACAGAACAAAATGACCACCCACACAGTCTCCGTCCCACGGCCCCTTATAAACACCTGCAGCCAAATTGGCCACAGGTGTGCCTCCTTGATCCAGGCTGATCTTAACAGGCACAAAGGGGCCGGGAGGGACAGCTGCAAGACCCGGAGTCCGGAGCACTCGGACCAGATCAAGACCCGGAACGCAGATTACGGACCGGACCAGACTCTGACACTATCAGACTCCTTGCTGCCCCAAAATTACCTGCCCCTCCACCTACCTTTATATTGTCTGCAAGCCTGGCCACAAAGCCATCAATTCCATCATCCAGAAAATTAATATATATACTATTAAACTGAGTGGATCCAACACAGGCCCCCGTAGGATGCTACTAGTCTTTGGAAGCTAATCAGAAAAAAACCTTTATTCCCACTCCTTGCTTTCTGGCAATCAGCAAGTCCTATGTCCATGTTAGTGTCTTTCCTGTAACATCATGGACTCTTACATTGTTTAGCAGCCTCAAATGTGGCACCTTGTCAAAGGTCTTCTGAAAATTCAACCACTGAAATCAGAATAACAAGCTTATAATTTCCTATCCTTTGCCTTCCTCCCTTCTTAGAGAGTGGATTTTCTAGTTTTCTGGAATCATTCTAGAATCTAGTGATTCTTGGAAAAATCACTGCTAACCCTCCAAAATCTCTTCAGATATCTTTGTTAGAACCCTGAGGTGTAGTCTGTCTGGTCAAGGTGACTTATCTACCTTTCAGTTTCCCAAGCACCTTCTCCTTCGTAATAGCGATGAGGCTCACTTCTACTCCTTGATATTATTGAATTTCTGGCATGCTGTTGGTGTCTTCCATAGTGAACACAGATGCAAAATATATGTTCAGTTTTCCCTCCATTACTACCTCCCCAGCATCATTTTCCAGAGGTCCAATGTCCACTCTTACTCTCTTTTACTCTTAAAAGGAAACTTCCAGTATCCTTTTTCATTTTATAGACCCCGTTTACTTCATATTTAATCTTTTCTCTCATTGCCTTTTCAGTTGCTTTCTGTTGGTTTTTTAAAGCTTCCCACTCCTCTAGTTTCCCACTATTTTTTTGCTATAGTGCATGTCCTCTCTTTTCCTTTCCTTTGTCAGCCACGGTTGTCTCATCCTTTCTTTAGAATTCTTCATCTTGTCTGACATGAACCAATCCTCAATTTTCTGAACTACTCCCAGAAACTCTAGCCATTACTGTTCTGCTGTCACCCCTGCTAGTCTTCCATTCCAAACAACTGGCCAGATCCTCTCTCATGCCTCTGTAATTCCCTTTACTCTACTCTAATAGTGATACATCTGACTTTACCGTCTCCTTCTCAAATTGCAGGGTGAATTCTATCATATTATGATCACTGCCTCCCAAGGGTTCCTTTACCTTAAGTTCAATAATTAAATCTGGTTCATCCAGTCCAGAAGTGTCTTTACCCTAGAGGACACAATCTAAAACACCATCTCTGAGGCGTTCTACAAATTTCTTCTCTTGGTATCTAGCCTCAACCCAGTTTTCCCACTCTACCTACGTATTGAAATCCTCCTTTCAATAAATCATGGCTGCTTTTCAGAGTATATAACTCCCATCAGGGTCTTCTGACCTTGCACTTTCTTAATTCGACCCTGAAGTATTCTACATCTCTGATCTTAAGTCACTTCTCCAAAGAATTTGATTTTATGAAAAAGATCTAGTGCTTTCTCAACATATATGACAAATAAACTCCCAGCTTATATAAAGAAGAGTTTGTTCGATTTAATTTCATTGTTACCAGCAAAGCCACCCTTCTGCCCACATGCCAGTCCTTTCAATACAATGCGTACCTTTAAATGCTAAGCCTCCAGCTGTGATCATCTTTCAACTATGACTCACAATGTCATACCTATTTTCTAATTGCGCTACAAGGTTATCTATCTTATCTTGTAAATTCTGTGCATTCAGATATAACACCTTCAGTCCTGTAATGACCATCCTTCTTTCCAATTTTGTCTACAATATAATTGCAAATAAAGTAGCAAAAATCACTGCAGTGGAGTAGCAAGCGCTTTCATTTCATTTCCAAATTTCCTTCAGACAATTAATACAAAGTAAATGAGTATTTTATATCGGTCTTCACTGTGGAAGACGTTAGCAGTGTGCTAGATGTTGAAGGGTGTGAGGGAAGAGAAGTAAATGCAATTAACATTACAAGGGAGAAGTTGCTCAAAAAGCTGAAACACCTAAGACACCCGGGTCAGATGAATTGCACACGAGGGTTTTGAAAGAGGTGGAGATTGTGGAGGCATTAATAGTGATCTTTCAAAAATTATTGGACTCTGGCATGGTCCCAGAGGACTGGAAAATTGCAAATGTCTCTCCACTCTTTAAGAAAGAGGAAGGCAACAGAAAAGAAATTATAGACCAGTTATCCTGGCCTCAGTGGTTGGGAAGATGTTGGAGTCAATTGTTAATGATGAGGTTATAGAGTACTTGGTGACACAGGACGAGATGGGACAAAGTCAGCATGGTTTCCTTAAGTGAAAATCTTGCCTGCCGAACTTATTGAAATTCTTTGAGGAGATTACAAATAGGATAGATAAAGGGAATGCAGAGGATGTTGTATATTTGGACTTTCAGAAGGCCTTTGACAAGGTGCCACACATGAGGTGGGGGGGATCTCATTGAAACCTTTCAAACGTTGAAAGGCCTAGACAGAGTAGTGTGGAAAGGATGTTTCCCATGGTGGGGGAGTCTAGAACAAGAGCACACAGCTTCAGAATAGAGGATCATCCATTTAAAACAGAGATGCAGAGAAATTTCTTTAGCCAGAGGGTGGTGAATTTGTGGCATTTGTTACTACAGGCAACTGTGGAGGCCAGCTCATTGAGGCAGAGTTTGATTGGTTCTCAATTGGACATGTCAACAAAGGTTATAGGGAGAAGGCCAGGGAATGGGTCTGAGGAGGAGAAAAGGGATCAGTCATGATTGAATGGCAGAACAGACTCGATGGACCAAATGGCCTAATTCTGTTCCTATGTCTTATGGTCCTATAGTTAGTACAATGTAGAGTGTCTACAACCAAAGACAATTTACATGTCATTGATACACTTATACATTAAACAAGTGGTACTGTTCACAACCAATGTAAAAGACGAGAACATAATCATATGAAAAGAAATGGTGTATTCTATTTTCAAAAAAAAAGCAAAACAATTCCATTGCATATTGCTGTCACAGAAGTCATTTCAAGTTGCTGCAGTACATTATCTCTCTCTCTTCCTGCCATCATAGATATTTACACTACACGCTGCATCTGCAAAGGAAACAGCATTATGAAGGACCCCATGCACCCCTCATACAAACTCTTCTCCCTCCTGCCGTCTGGGAAAAGGCTCCAAAGCATTCGGGCTCTCACGACCAGACTATGTAACAGTTTCTTCCCCCAAGCTATCAGACTCCTCAATACCTGAAGCCTGGACTGACACCTTGCCCTACTGTCCTGTTTATTACTTATTGTAATGCCTGCACTGTTTTTGTGCATTTTATGTAGTCCTGTGTAGGTCTGTAGTCTAGTGTAGCTCTCTCTGAGTTGTTTGATTTTATTACGTAGTTCAGTCTATTTTTTTGTACTGTGTCATGTAACACCATGGTCCTGAAAAACGTTGTCTCATTTTTACAATGCTCTGTACCAGCAGGTGAAAAGGCAGCTCTAACAACAGCAAGAGCTAAACTGTCCTGAGTCATCAGAGGGGCAAAGCCTGCACACGCCCAGCAAATCCACAGTTACTTCCAGGACAGCGGCGATACGCGGCGCATGTGGAAGGGCATCCAGGACATCACCAATTACAGGACAATATCACCTGACTGTGCAGGTGATGCCTCCCTCCCAAATGTGCTGAATAACATCTATGCCCAGTTTGAGGCGGAAAATGACATGGCGGCGAGGAAGTCCATCCCTCCTACAAATGACCAGGTGCTGTGACTCACCGTGGCCGATGTGAGAAGAACCCTGTGCAGGGTCAACCCATGGAAGGCTGCTGGACCAGACAACATCCCTGGTAGAGTGTTCAGAGGATGAGCAGACCAGCTAGCAGATGTTCTCACTGACATCTTCAACATCTCCCTGAGCAGCGCCACTATTCCAAAATGCTTCAAGGCCGCCACCATCATCCCCGTGCCGAAGAAGTCTTCAGTGTCCTGCCTAAATGACTACCATCCCGTTGCAGTTACATCCATCATCATGAAGTGTTTCGAGAGGCTCATCATGAGGCATATCAAGACCCTGCTGCCTCCCTCACTGGACCCCCTGCAGTTTGTGTACCGTCCCAATCGCTCAACAGATGACGCCATTGCCACCACCCTCCACCTGGCCCTAACCCACCTGGACAAAAAAGACACATACGTTTGGATGCTGTTCATAGACTTCAGTTCAGCATTCAACATAATCATCTCTCAGAAACTGATTGGAAAGCTGAGCCTACTGGGCCTGAACACCCCCCTCTGCAACTGGATCCTAGACTTCCTGACTGGGAGACCTCAGTCAGTCCGGATCAGGAGCAGCATCTCCAACACCATCACACTGAGCAAGGGAGCCCCCCAGGGTTGCGTGCTCAGTCCACTGCTGTTTACTCTGCTGACCCACGACTGTGCTGCAACACACAGCTCGAACCACATCATCAAGTTCGCCGATGACACGACCGTGGTGGGTCTCATCAGCAAGAACGACGAGTCAGCTTACAGAGAGGAGGTGCAGCAGCTAACGGACTGGTGCAGAGCCAACAAACTGTCTCCTAATGTGAACAAAACAAAAGAGATGGTTGTTGACTTCAGGAGGGCATGGAACGACCACTCCCCACTGAACATCGATGGCTCCTCAGCAGAGATTGTAAAGAGCACCAAATTTCTTGGTGTTCACCTGACGGAGAATCTCCACTGGTCCCTCAACAGCAGCTCCATAGCAAAGAAAGCCCAGCAGCGTCTCTACTTTCTGCAAAGGCTGAGGAAAGTCCATCTCCCACCTCATCACATTCTACAGAGGTTGTATTGAGAGCATCCTGAGCAGCTGCATCACGGCCTGGTTCAGAAATAGCACCATCTCGGATCGCAAGACCCTGCAGCAGATAGTGAGGTCAGCTGAGAAGATCATCGGGGTCTCTCTTCCTGCCATCATGGACCTTTACACTACACGCTGCATCCACAAAGCAAACAGCATTATGAGGGACCCCACGCACCCCTCATACAAACTGTTCTCCCTCCTGCCGTCTGGGAAAAGGCACCGAAGCATTCAGGCTCTCACGACTAGACTATGTAACAGTTTCTTTCCCCCAAGCTATCAGACTCCTCAATACCCAAAGCCTGGACTGACACCTTGCCCTACTGTCCTGTTTATTATTTATTGCAATGCCTGCACTGTATTGTGCACTTTATGCAGTCCTGAGTAGGTCTGTAGTCTAGTGTAGCTTTCTCTGTGTTGTTTGTTTGTTTGTTTTTTTTGTGTAGTTCATTCTAGCTTTTTGTACTGTGTCATGTAACACCATGGTCCTGAAAAACGTTCTCATTTTTACTATGCCCTGTACCAGCAGTTATGGTCGAACTGACAATAAAAGTTGCCTTGACTTGACTTGACTTGAGCAGTTATGGTCAAAATGACAATAGAAGTTGACTTGACTTGACTTGACTTATGGATGATATACATTATAGTCATCATGTGCTTCTGGTATGGGTGTTGACTATTCAGGTTGGAGGTGGTATGTTTATCAAATACTGTATGATTTATCCAATGGCATATTATCAAAGAAGGGAAACCACTGTGTCCTGAACATTTATTTTTCTATTAATATTGTTAAAACACTGACCTCGAGTCTTAGTCCTGAAATATTAACTCTGTTTCTCTTTCTATAGATGCTGCCTGACCTGCTGAATACTTCCAACCCTTTCAGTGCTTCTTTTATTTCCAACTTCAGGTAGCTTATTTATATTGAAAACTGGTTCATTATCAGTTTGCTCTTTGTGAGGCCTTATTACAGCATTTCTTATATTACAATGGTAACTATGCTTCAAAATAATTAGGTTTTAGGATGGCCAGGGTTTGTGAAAGGTGCTATACAAACCCATACATTGCTCCTTCACCAACGTTGTAATTCAATTGGCCCTCAAAGTCAATAATGATGATTCCTCTGAATTTCCATTCCAAAAGTACTTACATGTACACAATACCAAAGGTTCAATAATAATATGTAAATTGGGCATTTTGCAACTGGTGACTATGCTATTATCATCCTAGGGAAGCATTGTAAAAGGAAGCTGTTAGTAAGCATTTCCCTGTCTTAAAACGGTAGTTCTTATATTTCTATGCCCATATTGCAAATGTACTGATTGAAACAATGGACATTTGTAAACATTTTGATAAAGGAAGAACAAGAGAGTTATAGTATACAAAGGTGGATTCCTATTATCTTAATTTTACAAGCATCAATGCAAAAATATCTTTGCATACAATATCATCAGATCATAAGTGATAACCCAGACAGTTTTTCCCTCTCACGCAATTTAATTGTACTGCAGCCCTCACTGGTAAAAAGGCAATCAAAGTCAAACAGGTATGAACAGTGTCTTTCTTTAACACAACCCAATTTGGATTTCCCTATTTCAAAATTCAAAGTTCAAATTAAATTTGCTATCAAAGTATGTATATGCTACCTTGAGAATAATTTTCTTGCAAGCATTTACAGGGGAAAAAATTAAATACAATTGAATTAGCAAAAAAAACTATTCCTAAAAGACCAATGTTCAAAAGACGTCAAACTATGCAAATTAAAAATAAGTTGAAACATGAGTTGTAAAGAGTCCTTGAATCACTCTGTAAATCAGCTCAGAGTAGTGATGATTGAAGATGTCCATGCTGGTATGTGAGCTTGAGGCTTGTCAGACAATAGCTGTTCCTGAACCTGATAGTGTTGGATCTAAAGCTTTTGTACCTCCTGCCCAATGATAGTGGCAAGAAGATGTCCAGGTTGATGGTTGAGGTCTTTGATGATGGATGCTGCTTTCCTGTGGCAGTGCTCCATGTAAATGCATTCAATGGTGCAGAGAGTTTTACCTGTGATGGACTGGGCTTTAACACTATCACAGTAAATTTATTTAACATGTTTGTATATCTTTGGCCTTCAAAACATATTCAAAATGTCAGGTCTGCTCTGGCAGACACCTCCCAGTCTACAGGAGTCAACTACCACTTGTTTTCAACTCATTAGATAGATAGATAGATAGATAGATAGATAGATAGATAGATAGATAGATAGATAGATAGATACCTTATTCATCCCCAAGGGGAAATTCAACATTTTTCCAGTGTCCCATACACTTATTGTAGCAAAACTAATTACATACAGTATTTAACTCAGTATAAATATGATATGCATCTAAAATCACCCTCCCAAAAAGCATTAATAAATAGCTTTTAAAAAGTTCTTAAATAGTTACTAAAGTGCATTGAGTGGTAACTTAAGCTCAGTCCTAACCCCAGCACTTTAACATGTCTTGCCCCTGGTGGTTGAATTGTAGAGCCGAATGGCATAGGGGAGTAATGATCTCTTCATCCTATCTATTACCTGCAGCCTATTTAAACCCAGCCCTTGTTCACCCCTCAAACCAACCAGCCTCAACAAGGACCTCTTAGCCTTCAATTACCTTGCTGCCTGTTGCATTTAGTATCTGTTCTCTCCTGTTTTGTGGCCCCTCGTGTCATTTTATTTGCAGTCTGTCATTAAATTTATTGTTCTTCATTGAACGCCTGCGCTGCTATACTTTTGGGTCGAGCCTCCTTTACATTTCCTGACACAAACTCTCCATCTTTCTCCAGTTTGATGTTTATTTTCTCTTCAAACTACCTGTCCCTTATTTTACAACGAAAATGCCATTTCCCTTCTCCTTCCACCAAAGAAATTCTCTTCAATCTTTGCTTTATAAAATTTAACTTGGCTTTACAACCAAATACAAGAAAGATTATAAAAACTGTTGAGGGTACTTTGACACTAGCTTTAAATGAGACTGGTTTTATGATAATCTTCTTATTCAGGATCATGCCTTTGTGTAGGAAATGCAAAATGGAGACAACTAGAACTGTACATTGATGGGGAGGGTAGAGCCAACACCTGACAGTTTCAGTAACCCAGGTTCAACCCTGACTTCAGGTGCTACAAGGAGAGTACGTATTCTTTCTAGGTTTCCTCCTACATCAAAAGACAGTTAACTGGCCACTGCAAATTTACCTTTACCACGTAAGTGAGTGGTAGAATCTGGGAGAGAGTGGATGGGAATGTGGGGAGAGTAAAGTGGGTCTGACGTAATAGGGTTAATGATGGTCACCATGGATATGTTTCTCTGCTGTGCAAGTCATCTCCAGGTTACAGTCGGTTTCCATTCCTGTGAGTATTCTGAAACCCAAACAGTTAGCAAATTGGAAATATGGCCACGGACTGAGATCCCAGGTGGTAGAAGATGTCTCTGGTCCATTAGCAGCTTGGGAATCCATCCTGCCCGTATCCCAAGTGCTCAACTATATGAGCAAGTTGTACATAAGTCAGGTGGTTGAAAATTGGGAAGGACTTGTATATTTCTATGTCACAGCATCAAACTAGAGGAGGCTTTTCAGGGGTCAAAGTATAATGGGTTGTTGTTGCTCTCTGAGTTTGCCTTGGAATTTTTGCACAGTATGGATCACACCTATTGTGTTTTTCAATTGGCAGAATCCACACTGCAGTTCATGGAGAAGCTAATCAACCAATGGGAGAAGACAGCTGAGAAGAGCCCATTATTGCTTTTTCATGTGCAGACAGCAAGGAGTCTTCATAGTAATTACCACAGCTGGATTTATCCCCTCTTGGGAAGATAGTTGTAATTATAGTATTTCCAAGGCCCTTCGTACATCCCCATGTGGACCGGGACACTCTAGCTAATGCATTTTCATATTAACCCATCATTAATTTTAAGTAGTAATGCCTGCTGTCTTGAGATTACATTCTGCTAAATTTCACATTCACTGCCTGTACAAATAGCACCACGATCACTGATTAGAAAATGTCTTACATCCTTGCAGGTGATCTGGCATCTTATTGTCTTTAGCAGGATTATCTTGGCCCATTCATTGTTACTGGGTAGCTCACAGACTGTATGCAAGCTAAGACTGTCTGAACACTCTTGTATAAGTTAGAAATTACTCTTAAATAAATGCCATTCTTAATCCAACTTTCCAGTGAATCTCTGTTGTAAATGTCCTGCAACAGCAAGAAATGCAACAGTAAAACTAGAAAAGAGCTCAGCATGTATTAAATTGTGGAAAACACCAATAATTATAAAAGTAGTTAGTGCGGAAAATAAAGATCATAACTTGTCTAGTAATAATATATCCTGACTAGTCTAGTCAGACCTATCTAGTCAGAATGACATGTTTTGTAGTTCTGTAAATACTATGGGATCTTTAAAATGCAAAAATAATGTTCTTTATATAACCTGGTGTTGGTATTGAGAGACCCTGTGATTCCACTGAGGTAAGTGTACAATGGAGACTTAGTCTTTAGTGGTTTACATCATAGTCACAGCCTCCCATGTCAGTAAAAACAATATTGCAATCCTGCAAAAATATTCTAAGCAATTGGCATCAGGTGATGAATGGGAGAAGGAAGTAAGTAGCTGCTGTCACATTAAAAGCAATTTTCTGTGATCATCCCTGGAGGATCCCTAGAACTGACAGAACTTGCTGAATGAAGGTGATGATCTGGGTGTCAGTGAGTTCAAAACATATGTTAAGTATGCTTTTCATTTTATTATGCTACAACATTAAGCACGCTCCCTCAAAATAATCCAATAATTGGGCGAGACACAGTTGATATCAAATCTTTTTCATATGTTTTCTTTGCCACAAGCAGCTGTGGGGTCCAAGTCTGTGTGTATGTTTAAGACAGAGGTGAACAGATTCTTGATCAGTAAGGACATGAAGGGATACAGGGAGAAGGCAGAAGATTAGGGCTGAGGGGAAAATTAGATCAGCCATGATGAAATGGCAGAGCAGTCTCAATGGGTCAAATGACTTAATTCTGCTCCTATATTTTATGGTCTTATGGTCAAATTTGAGTTCCTGACTGGTTAAACTTTATGATTATCACCTTTTCAACACCAGATAACTCAAAGCAATTTTAAAAACTGAACAAAGCACTGGAATTGCTCAGCACATCAAGCAGCATTGATGAAGACAAAAGGAATAAGTCAATGTTTTGGTCAAGACCAAAAAAAAAACTGAAAGGGTACAGGAAAGATTACCAGCATGTACGAGGGGTGATTGATATGTTTGTGACTCCATTAAATAATTACATAGTCTATACTTTACTTCACCCACATAAAGGAGACCACATTCCAAGGATTGAACGCACTGGACCATGTTGGAAGAGATGTAAGTGAACCTCCGTCTTACCCGGAAGGGGTATTTAATTTCTTGCCTGATGGTGAGGGGAAATGAAGGAAAAGTACCTCCTCTAGTTGCAGTGAAGATTGCCAGGAGACTGGGAAGGGCGGTGGGGGGGGGTGTCAGATGGACAGGCACGAGCAGACCAGGGAGTCTCATAGAGAGTGGTCCCTGCAGAAAGCAGACGGGAAGGAGAGAGAGGGGAAGGTCTGACTGCTTGTGGGGGGGCAGGGGGGTGTTTCGGAGCTGGTAGAAGGTAATGTGTCAGATGTGGAGGCTGGTGGGATAAAAGGAGAGGATTAAATATGCCCTATTGCTGTTTGCAAGGAAATGGAGGGGGGGAGGGCAAGCTTTAGAGCAGTCATGCAGGAAATAGAGGAAATATGATTACCTTGTTGCATTCTGTTTTAACAGTCCTTCCCGCCCCTAGCTGAATTGACTTGTCTGCCCTCTACTTTCATCATGACTTTGGAGAGAAGTAAAACAAATTGTGGGAACAACATCTTATCCTGCATTTGGGCAGCCTCCAACCCAATGATATGAATACTGATTTTTCCAGTTTCAGGTAAATCACACCCCTAGTACTCTCCTCCCCTGTGCATCTAGTGTCGTCTTCCCTTTGTCTATCTCTCCCATTCCGTTCAATTCAGATGTTCCTACCTGTCCATCATTTCCTCCACATCTGGTTCCACCTATAATCCACTACCTTATATCCCAGCAACCAAATCCCCACTCCACCCTCGCCCCACATTCATTCAGCAATCTATTGGCTACTTTCCTCTTTCCTCTAAATGCTGATGCAGGGTCCTGACTCAAAACATTAGCTTTAATTGTTTGTCTCCACTGAAGCCACTTGACCCAATCAGTTCTTCAAGCATGCTGATTTTTGTTCCAGATTGCAGCATCTACATACCATGGAACTCGGGCTCCTTGGGGTCTGCTTACTGTTGAACTGGAGTTTACCTCTGCCTACCTAAGTTAACAACACTCTTATCACTGGGTTACACTTGCTGTGCAGAAGTCCTGACCAAAGTCATTAAGCAAAAGAGAAGAATTCCTTATTCTGAGTAAAATATCTTTACTTAAAATTGAGAGATACAATAACCAGCAGATACTAGAATATGAGGGGTGATTGATAAGTTTGTGGCCTAAGGTAGAAGGAGTCAATTTTAGAAAACCTAGCACATTTATTTTTCAACATAGTCTCCGCCTACATTTACACACTTAGTCCAGCAGTCGTAGAGCATACAGATCTCGGACCTCCAGAAAGCCTCCACAGCAGGGGTGATTGGTAAGTTTGTGGTCTAAGGTAGAAGGAGATGAGTTATACAGCTCTCATTACATGCACATGCAGTTCAATTCTTTGAGTGATTATGCAGAAAGTTTGAAGTTAACGCATCGGGGTGATTGATAAATTCATGGCCTAAGGTAGAAGGAAATGAGTTATTAACTTCAAACATTCTGCATAATCACTCAAAGAGTTGGCCTGCATGTGCATGTAACGAGAGCTGTATAACTCATCTCCTTCTACCTTAGTCCACTAATTTATCAATCACCCTCATGCGTCTCCCTTCCTCTCTATTTCTCTGTGGATTTATTCATGGCTATCCCATGAATCTACTTATGATTTCTGCTGACTAATTGGACAGCTTTTTATCTTGACACCGGTACCTCTGTGACTGTTAAGTCTTTCTTGTAAGGCAAACTGTTCTGCCTTCATAATTGCTGTTGCAGTTTTCCTTTCAAACACTCACATTCCCTCCTGCCTTCATAGCCAGAGTAAATAGGCTTCAGTTCCTTTCCCCCTTCCTGTACTGCATATATCACATGTTTGGTGTGATTTTCAATGTTACAAAGGCATAATTCTGAATTACTTTCCAGCTGGTCAAATTCCAATAGTTACAATGGGATGGCATATTACACTTGAATAGAGCTTCCTTTGAGAAGGCAGTTTCAATGGAAATACACATTGATGATAGGATTACATTTTCAGCTGAGAATATAAAAATATCTCTAGGCTTTAACCCAATAAGTTTCGACAATTATTATTTTCAAAGATTTCTCAAGATTGTTGTCTATTTTATGGCAGTCCCATAACACTTGGCAGTCAAAAACTACATGAGTCATTTCTATGTCTGTCTTTCCCCATCTGTCACTTCTCAAGGCTTGTACACTCATAAAATTACTAAAACCCAAGTCACACCTCTTTGTAAGCATAGCCTCTGTTTGCCCATTATCTGGAAGTGATGATAAGAGAGTGAAGACAGGAAACATAACTCTCTTCCTGGTATCTCACAATTCTCAGGTACAACTGGACCTTCAGATGCTGGAGAGGGGTACAACAAGAAAGGTGGATGATGGGTGAATCCATTGAGGGTGAAGAATACTGGTGATTCCAGGCCTGGAAAGTAGCTTGAACTCCTAAGGAGAGGTGTCTTTAGGTCCTTTGCTAGTGACATTCACCCTCCATCACAATGGGCGGGCATTGAAGAGTAAATAGCCAGCCAATAAACATCCAGAAATTACTTCCTTTCTTTGACCTGGGGCCTAAGCAGTAGTACTGGGCTCTGAAAGGCTGTGCCCACCATAATACGTATCTTCATAAAAGCATTAAAGAGCACCTTGCTTATATTAAAAGAGGTTGTGGTTTATATAGGAGGCAGAATATCTAGCCTTTATACAAGTTGAATCTTCAAGATATCCTGATGCAAACTGACTGGCTCAATTGTCATTGTTAAATAAAACAACCATACTTCATAATTCTCTTGTCCAGTGGGATCAGCATATGTCCACACACGTTAACACACAGAGCGCAGAATATACAGTAAATCTATCTATTATTTTTAAAATTATATTTTTGTCTATATAGGCAATCCCTCCATTACAAACATACAGGTAACTGAAATCTACCCAAATATATGAGATACTGAATACAATTCAATTTTATGGAATCTATGCTGGAAAAAAGGTAGGAAAAAACAATGAATTTTGTCAATTTTTATTTGAGTCCCTCAATACAGAGGAAGCAATGAGATTTGGATATGATGTTCACTGCAAAATTGCATGGCCAGTCACAGCCAATTCTCTCCTTTGCCACACCATCTCCAGTTGAGGACACATCAGCAGGCATCTGATTACAGTGCTGCTATGCTCATCATTTGCAAGGCACTTTCTCTGGCACTTTGCAGAGTGGGAAGCCATGGCCAAAGTAATCTCTCAGCCTTTCTCCTACTTCCACTGCACTTTATCCCATCACTCCCTTAAACTCCTTCTACACAAACTTTCTTGCATGAACCCCAATATTCAAGTCCCGTGCCTTTCCCTGATATCCCAGCTTCCTAAATCCTTTGCTAATCCATGAAGCTTGCCTACCAGAGGAAATTCTTTCAGATGGCCAATTGTTTTAAAAGGTCCAATGAAGTTAAACTGAATCACCAGCCATTTCCCAGAATCTCCCAGAGGTATTGGTGGTGGAAGTACTAGTTAATGAAATTGTGAAAGTTGGGCACTGTGCCTGAATCATAATGCTGATTGCCGGATGTGAGCCCTTCAAATGAAGATAACATTTGGGTGTGTGCCAAGAATTAGCAAGATGTGTGGTATAATTAAGTGGGTGTGCAGTGGAACAGATAGAGCCTCTGAATATGCAGACAAGTAATCTGCCTAAAGAATGGAAGGAAATAAAGGAAGAGTCCACACTCTTCAGCTAAAGAACATAACACACAGCAAATAAACATTAAGATGCTATTGAATCACATTGGTAACAAAAGAAGAGAAAGGTGCTGCATTGTGAAGACCTTGAATAGACTGTAGTGATTATACAAGAGTGGTTTTGTACATTGCCTAGAAATAAAAGTCCGAACAGTAATGGGGAGAACTCTAGGGTTTGAACCCAAAGTGTCAACAATTCCTTTCTTCCCACAGACGCTGTTCAAGCTGCTGGGTTCCTCCAGTTGATTTTCTTCAGTGAGGAGAATCAAGGTATATTTTCTTAAAGGAGCTCCAATTATTAGCAGATGGCTACAAAGTTAGGGAGCAAAAGTTTCAGTATGGTGGGACCAATGTCATGAGCTGCGTATATTTCAATGCAAGAAGCGTTGTAGGAATGGCAGATGAGCACAGGCCATAGACCAACACATGGAATTATGATATTGTAACCATCAGTGAGACTTGGTTGCAGGGGGGACAGGACTGGCAGCTGAATTTTCTTGGGTTCCATTGTTTTAGATGTGACAGAATAGGAGGGACTAAAGGGGGAGGGGTGGCATTACTAGTCGGAGTATATGTCATTCAAGACAGGCTGAATAACTCACCTAGTGAGGCTTTATGGGTGGAAGTGAAGAATAAGAGGCTAATGGGGCTATATTATAGACCACCCAACAGTCCACTTGATTTAAAGGAAAATATTTGTAGAAAGATCGCAAACTGTTGCAAGAAACATAAGGTTGTGGTTTTAACTTTCCTCACGTTGACTGGAACTTCCAACTGTAAAAGGACTAGATGGGACAGAATTTGCAAATGTGTTCAAGAAAGTTTCCTTAATCAGAACATTGACATCTGAAGTTCCCACAGACTCCCGTACTTCTTGTGTATGAAGAAGAAGCCAGTACCAGCTGGAGAGGTGAGGGGCTGAATGAATCCCGGAGCAAGAGTCCAGTGCATGAGGTCAAAGAGGGCTAGCCCGAGCCCAGACTCACTGCATCATTGTTCCACTCCCCAACCTCAACCATGACCAACCCATCGCCTGCTCAAGATCCAGTTAAACCCATGCAGGTC
Organism: Hypanus sabinus; assembly: GCF_030144855.1. Lineage (NCBI taxonomy): Eukaryota > Metazoa > Chordata > Chondrichthyes > Myliobatiformes > Dasyatidae > Hypanus > Hypanus sabinus. The sequence goes on from NC_082713.1 coordinate 53,439,238, forward strand.
GGTTGCACTAGACTCTCCACCAATGAGAGTTCCCAGTGCCAAAGTCAAGGTTGCTGCTTTTACTGCGGGGAAGTAGATCGCCTGCAGGCCAAATGTCCATCCAAAGGGGCAGCCACCGGTGGAACTGCTCAGACCTTCCAGTGTCAGGACTGTGATGGTACCAGCCACTATGGTCAACCCCACAGATCCTGGTTTCATTCTGAAGGCAAAGTTTACCTAGGGTAAGGCAGATGAAAGATTTTGTGGACAGTGGGGCAGCAGGTAATTTTCTTGATAGAGGAACTGCCTGTCGGTTCAACATACCACTGTAAGAGTTGAGCTAGTCCATGCCTGCAACTCACTAGGTACCAGGCAGATCCAGCAACAGGCTGGTTTTGCAGATGAGGACAGGAGGTCACGTGGAAGACATTGCTTTCTCCATTATTAACTTTCCATTCATACCCCTGATCCTCGGGTAGCCTTGGTTGTGTCAGTATAACCTATCCATGGACTGGAGGGAGGGGGAGTCCTTGCTTGATCCTTGATCCTTGTTTTTGATTTGAGGTTCCGGACCCCAGATGCTTCCGAGACTAACAGCCAATGACGGGACAGAATTCCGCTCAGGGTAACCTGGAGACTTCAGGAGATCCAGTCCTACCTTCATGGGAAGACAAGAAACTCCAGCTAATAGGCCCATGCGAGTCCTGACCCAGTCCAGTCAAGGGTGTGCTGGAATGAGATCTCTAGTTCAGGAACAAATCAAGAAGGTGCCCAAGCAATATGGAACTCTAGCAGCTAAGCCAAAGGGCTCCAGTTTCCAGGTCCCATCTAAGGGGAATGTTCCAAGACGGAGATCCTTGGAATCTAGTCCCAGGCGCTCAAGGGCCATTGGTCACACCTCGATGCCAATGTCTGAAGAGACGGATGAGGATTCGGAATGTGATTTGGCTTCTGTTTTCACTAAAGACTCTTGAGGACGATGGGGGAGACTCTGGGGTCAGCCAAAGCCACCCCCCTGCACCCCCACTTCCACTGGAGTCCCAAAAGTCAAGGAAAGGTTCAGCAGTAATTACTGCACCCAAGCCAGTAGAAATCCCTTCCATCTACAAGGATTTTGAAGAGGTCTTCAGTAAGGGAAAGTCCTCGACTTCCATTGCACCATCCCTATGACTAAATCTACTGCCAGGTACATGTCCTCCGTGTTCATTCCTAGTCCCACCCTGTCTTTTGTTCTTCAGTGGGGACATGCATCAAGATTGATATCTCACCCAGGGATTGCCAGGATCCTTAAGTTCTTTAAGAGAAGATATTGGTGGCCTGGAATGGTGAGGGAGAACCGTCAATATGTGCAGGCATGCGAGATATGTGCCAGGAATAAGGCGCCCTGCACCCAGCCTTAAGGTCTCCTTCATTCTCTGCCAGTTCCAAAAAGACTATGGGTTCACATCTCTAGGGACTTTGTTCCAAGGGGAAGACTGTTATCGTGGTAATTGTAGTTCGTTCTTAGAAGGCCTGCAAGTTCAACACCTTTGACCGACTTCCATCTGCCGTGAAGACGACTGAGATTGTCCTGCAGTAGGTCTTCAGGATCCATGATTTTTCTGTAGGCATTGTGTCAGATTGTGGTATGCAATTCCCATCTTGTTTCTAGAGGGCATTTTGCAAACTGATTGGGGCAACAGGGAGTATTTCCTCTGGGTTTCACCCACAATCCAACAGTCAGACATAGCGGGTGAACCAAGATGTGGAATGAACTCTCAGGTGCCTAGCCTCTGAGAAATTGAATGACCATTCGATATGGGCAGAAGTTGCCCACAACACTTTATGACATTTGGTGCATGGGATGTCTCCTTTGGAATGTCAATTTGGGTATTGTCTGCCGCGCTTCCCTGAGCAGGAGGCTGAAGTTGGGATTCCTGTGGCCAAAGATCTCATCCGACGCTGCAAGGAAAGATGGACAAGGGCAAGAAAGATTTAGTTAGCTTCCACCCAGAAGGCTGAAGTAAAGGCTAACCACAACAGAAGACAGGGACCAGTTTTTCAGCCTGGGCAACAGGTCTGGCTGTCAACTCAGGACTTGCCTCTCTGAGTGGAATCCGGAAAATTGGCGCCCAAGTTCATTGGACCTTTCAAGATTCTCAGGAAAGTAAACCCAGTGGCCTACACCTTGCAGCTCCCCAAGACCCTCAAGATTAATCTCACTTTCCATGTTTCCAAGTTAAAGCCTGTGAACACCAGCCATTAGCCCCACCACCATCAGCCACACTGCCACCCAGGTTTGTTGATGGGAAACACGTTCTCATCATGAGAAGAATTTTGGATGCGAGTACTGATCGAGGTGTTCAACAATATCTCATGGACTGGCAAGGATTTGGATCGGAGGAAAGGTGCTGAGTGCCTGAAAGAGACATTTTGGATCCAGCTCTCATCCATTACAACAGTCATCATCTCTCCAGACAGTCAGGGATAACAGAAGTCAGCTATAGGGAAGGGAGCCCTGTTATGACTTGCACCCATCCACACCAGTTTCTAAGGTTTAGGTGCTCCAGCTCCCTGGGGTATGGATAGCTGGTGCTGTCCTTTTAAAGATTCAGGACAGACCAGCACATTGACAATCATGTTTTGGGCACCAAGGATTCAGCATTTAAGGAGTACCTGAATTGAGTTTTGGTGCTCAATCATAAGCTCACTCATGATCTCATCTAGTGTTTACTCTGTGCTTAGATTCTCGATCCAGTTTAAAATCGTATCTCGATCCTAGCCTTGGATTCTCCAGCATTTGGGTCCAAGCAATTCTCATCAAGGACTCTCATCACAAAAGGATGTCTGGTTCTCATGTTGAGGCTCTAAATTGGAGAAAGGCCAATTTTGAAGGTAACAGAAAGGATTTAGCAAGTATGGACTGGAATGAGCTGTTTTCTGGCAAAAGTGTACGTGGCAAGTGGGAGGCCTTCAAAGGTAACATTTTGAGAGTACAAAGCTTATATGTGCCTGTCAGAATAAAAGACAAGAATAACAGATTTAGAGAACCGTAGTTTTCGAGAGACTCCAGTTAAGGGAAAAAAGGAGGTTCATAGCAGTAACAGGCAGCTAGGAAAAAGTGAGGTACTATGAAGTTTAAGAAATGAAAGAGAACAGTTAAGAAATAAATCAGGAGGGTTTAAAGAAGGCATGAGGTTTCCCGAGTAGAAAAAGTGAAGGAGAATCCTAAGGGCTTCTACAGATACATTATGTTTAGAAAAAAAGTATTGCAAGGGACAAAATTAGTCCTCTGGAAGATCAGAATGGTAATCTAAGCATGGAGCCAAAAGAGATGGGGAACAGCTTAACCCTTACACATTGTTCGGGTCAAATTTGAACCATTTTGACTCTTGACAGCAGTAAAAACACCCTAAATGCCATTTTTTAGCTGGAATTTGATGACTTTTCCTAAAGTGACCCAAAATGCACAAAGATGAAAATACTTAAAAATGTTATACTTTTGTACAAGTGCTACAAATTTTTGTACATTGAGGCTGTTCGGGTCAAATTTGACTCATATCTACTGAAATGGATTTTAGATTTCTGAAACATTAATTAAGGATTAATATACATTGAGGCTGTTCCGGGTCAAAATTGAGCCGTATCTTTTGAAATGGATTTTTGACCTTTGAAACATTAATTAAGGATTAATCACCCATTTATTAATGTCAGATAGACTATTTATACATTCTAAATAGATCTGTGGTTCAAAATTTGGAATAGACACTTGTTATGAGGGGATTCTTGGGCCGGGTCAAAATTGACCTGGTCCACACCGTGAAGGTATAGAATATGAACAGGTTGCCTGGGTTAAATCAATTTTTTGCAACTGTATTTACTTGAGAGACAAACACAGAGTCTATTGAAGTGAGGCAAAGCAGCAACAGGGTCATGGACCCCATACAGATTACAGAGAAGGAGGTGTTCGCTGTCTTGAGGCAAATCAGAGTGGACAAATCCCCAGGGCCGAACATGGTATTCCCTCAGACCCTGTAGGAGGCAAGTGCAGAAATTGCAGTGGTCCTAGCAGAGATACTTAAATCTTCAAAATGAGTATTTGATAGACAGGGATTGTTTAGGGATAGTCAGCATGGTGTGGTGCATGGTAAATCATGTCTAACCAATCTTATAGAGTTTTTCAATGATGTTACCATGAAAGTCGTTGAAGCCAAGCCAGTAGATACTGTCTACATGGACTTTATCAAGGCATTTGACAAGGTCCCACATGTGAGGTTGGTCAAGAATGTACAGTCACATAGCATTCAAAAGGAGGTTGTAAATTGGATTATACGTTAGCTTTGTGGGAGAAGCCAGAGAGTGGTAATAGATGGTTGCCTCTCTGGCTGGAGGCCTGTGACTAGTGGATTGCTACAGAGACTGGTGCTGGGTCCTTTGTTGTTTGTTATCTATATCAATGACCTGGATGATAATGTGATTAACAGGATCAACAAATTTGAGCATGACACCAAGACTGGAGATATAGTGGACAGCAAGGAAGACTATCAAAGCTTGCAATATGAACCAAACAAGCTGGAAAAATTGGCTGAAAAATGGCAATGAAATTTAATGCAGACAAGTATGAGGTGTAACAATTTGGGAGGGCCAACCACAGTTCGAGGTTGGTCAGTGAGGTGTGTGGTAGAACAAAGGGGTCACAGGTAGATGGGGTTGTAAAGAAAGCTTTTGGAATATTGGCTTTCATAGATTAGTGTATTGAGTATGGGAGTTGGGATGTTATGTTGAAGATGTATAACATGTTGGTGAGGCCTAATTTGGAGCATTGTGTGTAATTTTGATCACCTACCTATAGGAAAGATATCAATAAGAGGAAATTTACAGGGATTTTGTGACGACCTGAGTATTAAGAATTGGTTGAATAGGTTAGAACTTTATTCAATAGAAAGTAGAAGATTGAGGGGAGACTTGACAGAGGTATGCAAAATTTGGAGGGGAGTGGATAAGGTAAATGCAAGCAGGCTTTTTCCACTGAGGTTGAGTGAGACTACAACTAGAGGTCATGGGTTAAGAGTGAAAAGTGAAATATTTATGGGGAACATGAGGGGAAACCTCTTCATGCAGAGGGTGGTGAGAGTGTGAGATGAACTGCCAGCACAAGTGGTGGATGTGATTTTGAGAAGTTTGGATAAGTACATGGATGGGAGGGGTATGGAGGGCTATGGATTAGGTGCATGTCAATAGGACTAAGCAGTTTAAATGGTTGGGCATGTACTAGATGAGGCAAAGTGCCTATTTCCATTCTATGAATCTATGACTGCTGAGAGTGTGTAGTAACATGGAAAACCTCCGTGGCATCGATCAATTCTGGCTAATGGTTTGAAATCTAGAGAGGAATATGGCTCATTCTCTGATTCCAGAGGACCTCTCTTAGCATTTTCTGAAAAATATTTTTACTGACTAAGAAGATAAATAAAGTTAACAGTTGCTAGAGGACACAACCCTGTTCAACCAGGTGCATACATTCTCCATTATGAACTGTGGACTACTGTATAGGTGATGTTATTTGGTATATCAGCCAATGATATGTATTGTACTCAGGCCTCTTTTTGAAAAGGTGTTTACTCTGTACACAAGATATTGCTCCTTGCAGTACCCTTGCCATTGGTTATGAATAGCTCCAAACCCATAGAACAAGTCCACTTTGAACAAAAGCACAAATCCCAAGCCTAAACAAGCTGCCTTAACTTTCCAGTGCAAACTGGCGGAAGTGCCAATAATTCCACCCACGGGAATTGCGCAGTTAGTACTTGCAGCCAGTTCGGAAACTATGTGTCACAATGCAATCATAGATTATACACAATTGCATATTTAAGGATACAATGGTCTTATAAAAGAAATGCAGTACTTTTCAAATCATTCAGTAGCTTTATAAAATTCATTCATGTGTCTCTGATATTTGTGTAACAGCTTCAGTAAAGTTTGTAAAACAGCAGCAACAAAGATAAAACATAATCAAATGCAATTGTCGGTAATATTTAGTAGCAGCCTAAATTATTTCCATTTGAACGTTTTAACACCACAGCTATCATAGTGAAGGTGCTGTTCTAAGCAATTTTTACAGGAACTTATTAATGCAATTTGGGTCTCAAACATTCTTTTGTTCCAATCCAAAATAAAGTGCTGAATGCTCGTGTGTATAGTATATGAAAACTAGATAAAAGCCTGCCCAAGTCCCTGACACAGCTTTCGACATGATAGCTTGAAAGAGAGTTGGGATCATATTGGAAAACACCCTCAGTAAAGATTATAAAACGGAGATATAGAAGGAAACAAAGGGTGCTTTAGAGACATCTTGCTTGTCTTCAGCATGCTGTGACGTGTCCAGTTTTTATGCATAAAATATCTGCCAAGAATTCTCTTATCCCTGAAACCAAATTATACTCTTAGGTTTTATTGTTCGTTTATGATTTCTCAGCTAAGGCAGCATTGTGAACTTAATCTTCTTCTGAATCAAAAATCTTAGATGTTCTAATCGTATGGTAAACATTAACTTTCTTCAAGTCACAGAATGTGTCATATTGCAACATTTAACCTAAGGTTAAGGAACATAGAAGCAAAGTTTTATGGGGAGAGATAAGCAGGGATTTTTGAGATAACCTAGACTTAAAGCAGTATTCATACTGAGGCACTAGATAAAGAGCTTAAAGAAGGACAAACACCTGACTCTTTCAAAGTGTCTAGTGAACAGCAATGTCTGAGTTCTGTTTGTATTTTGATAGCTTACCTTGCAGCAGATTTTACTGCTCTTGTGTTACATTGTATTGATATTCGGATTTCCTGTACTTGGTACTTCCAAGATGTTGCCAAAAAGCGCTTACCAAAATCAATACATTTAAGATACACATTCATTGTTGGCAGCAACAAAATCCCATCCTTATAGCGATCTATGAAAATAATGTTGAGAATAAGGAGTGGCACCACTATCCAATGGAGATAGAGAGAGCTGAGGTCAGTAATGGAGAGAGACCAATGGCCAACGAGAAAGAACTTTCAGTGGTCTCTGCATTGAGGAAGAGGTAAATCATTGGTGAGGGGTCATCTGTCACTATGGAAGATGGATCAGCAATCAGTAAAGATCAATAGTCATTGAGCCAGAGGGCTCAATGATCAAAGTTCCAGAATGCATTGTACTCTTGGTTCAATTGCACAAAGAATTCTAAAGAAGTAGTGGAAGTCTCTGTGTATGTTACAAAGCCAGTGCTTAATCAAGTGCTGAGTAAAATTGAAACCAATTAGGATATCGGGATTTGAGGCAAGCTCAAGGAAGTAAAGCTCCTTACCTGACAGAGTGGAAGAAATACTTCCATCACAAGAACTGCCGTGGTTCATGATGATGGTTGACTACCCATCTTCTCAAGAGCAATTAAGAATACACAATAAGTGTGGTAGACAAAGGCATGTCTTTTTCATACCCTTAGCTCATAAAACCCATTGCTGGTAGAAATGGCTTAGCAAGAAAAACTGTAAATGAAAGCTTGCCTAATATTTCCAGGTGTTAAATTTAGAATTCTAGAAGAGTTAACTGAATTTACATAATGCTTTACAATTACAGATTTATGTCTTGGGTCTCAAAAATTTGATAGATCCCCTATATATTCTGATAACTAGGTACAAAGGTTTACTAGTGGTATTGAATGATTTCTCTCAGACAACTACAACTTATATATTCTGGAATGAAGAAAAGATTACACTCTTGTCTGCTTATTGTCCAGAAATACTATATTATTTTAACCCTCCCACCATGTTACTACTTGATATCAGGCTATTCTAGATTGACTGTTGGTAGTTATATCTGATAGTAGTCCAGCATTAGAATGAAAGAAACAAGATAGTCAGTTTAGATATTAATCATGTTTAGATTTAAAAATCTAAGTATTGCAATTAGTTTAAACCAGTGCATCTAGTTCTCAGATAGCTGAAATTCCCCTCTCTGCTATCACTATTCCAATCTTTAATGGGGGTTTCTGTAATTTTAGTGAAGTTTTGCTTTCTTAGTCAAATGTTCCCATCTGTTGTACAGTACCTTTCTTGGCATTGTAAACACTGGTTCATTCTCCACCATCATTAATCCAATTTTTAAGAATATATCTTTATATATCTCATAATTTATGACATTAGGACCAAGAATCACTGGGTTGATTTTTTTCCTTTAAATTCAATCCCATCTAAAATCAAAACAACCTTGATGTTCTTTATTTTTCTGAGCACTTCCCAATACTATTGTCACTACACCATGATAACAGAAATGGAATCACAATCAATGTATCACAGATGAGGGTTCATTATTGCCATCTAGTCCAAAGCATAAATTCTACATAGTCTGCCAAGCTTTTTCATTAACAAGATGCCACACATGAATAGTCTGATCCTTTGTGTTTACTTAAAATATTCTCTATACAAAGCATTGACATAAAGTGAACTCAATTCAAATTCAACCAATATTGAACCGTGTTATATCCAAGATAAAACATAATCTGGTATTTTTCTTTTAGATGTCATTATATTGTCAGATTATTATTGAAGTTAAAATAGTTAAAAGTTTAAGGTACCATGGAATTCTTTAGTAACACAGATGAAATCATATGACTTTTTTGTTTACCATTGCAAAACAGACTGCTATAACTTACGCAAACACCAACCATCAGTGATATACAATACAGCATAATCACTCCGCAAACATTCTGCCTTCTCTATCAGCTAGTAGCAATTAGATCATTGGTTGCGTGCTTTGACATTTCAGTATCAACATCAATCACATTTGAAAGGCATTATTCATTATCCTTACTACAAAAGTCGCCCTAGTTCTTTAGCATTTTCCAAAAGCCTTACAGAGAAGTTAAACTGGTCAAGTTCTAATTTACATTACGGAATTCTAATGCTTTTGACCACCTTCCACCATTTAAGTTACTAAACCTGCTTTCATTTCCTGGTCATATACTAAGTCTCCTGAAAGATGCAAAGAGGAAAAGTTCTTCAGGGCTTCTATTGGCAAATTCGCTCTAAGTATAGAAATATTATTCCTGATGAAGCATACCCAGCTATTTATAACTTATGTTGTTGTGGATAGATTCTGCACCCGTCAACAGTAAGTTACAAGTCACCTGGGGCAGAGGACCAGCTACTCAAAGAATTTGTCCTGTGAGCAACGAATCCATACAAACCAGAAAGCTCCTGGATACATTGTTTCATTTGTACTATTGGATAATGTCAGCTAATTAGTACTTTGCCCACCGCCACAAACCTTAATGTCCTAAGCTACAAAGAAAACTACCCCAGGTTTAACATATCTCCTGTCATGTTGTAACCCTTGTGAATGAGCATCAAAGCCTAAAATTTATGACTGTAAGATATGGGAGAAAAGGCTGAACAGGAAAGCAGAATATTCAATTTTGATGGCCACAGTTAGTAGATAAAGTTTACTTCTGAGAAAAGATCACTGAAGAAATCCAAGTGTCAGTGAGTTTAGAAGATAAAAAGAGGGGAAAAGGTGGCAGAGAAGAGACACTCCCAAACCCACTGAAAAATATGTTCCTACTCCTTTCTAAAAGATGACATACAATAGGATAGTTTCTGTATTGTGTCAGCATTCTGCAATACATGACCTCATGTTGTATGAAGCTGCCCAAGTAGGTATTATAGAACATTACACAACATGTCTGTGCACATACTGTATATAGGTACACAAACTCCTCTGGATAGAATTGAACTCCTAAGCAAAATTTATTTTCATATTCATACATTATAAGCCAAAGATACTGTTTATGGCATAAATCTTCTGAGCACATGAAGATAACTGGTCCTGATGAAGATCTGTAGCAGACACAACTTATGGATACTAAAGCCATTAGCCCATGTTCATTCAGTAAAAAAACATAAGTTTCCTATTGCAACATTTAACTAATTTGGTAAAATGATTTCTAAGCTTTTCTCACCTCTCTTCTATGTAGAAATCTATTAAGTGCATTGGTCACTATGTGAATAATGTCTGAATGTTCATAAAGTTACCATGTTCTGTTACTAGAAATATAGCCAGCAGCTATATTCCATTTTGAGTTTGAGGAGATTTGGTATGGCACCAAGACGCGTGAAAATTGTACAGATGTTGAATGGAGAGCATTCTAACTGGTTGCATCACCATCTGGTATGGTGGGACCACTGCACAGGATCGGAAAAAGCTGAAGACAGTTGCAAACTCAGCCAGCTCCAACATAGTCATAAGTCTCCCCAGCATTGACGGTGTCTTCGAAAAGCAATGCCTCAAAAAAGGCGGGATCCATTCAAGGACCTCCATCACCCAGCAGGTACTCTCTTATTATTACTGAAATGAGGTACAGGAGACAAAAGCCACACATTCAATGTTTTAGGAACAGCTTCCTGCCCTCTGCCATCAATACGTTCAATAGGTACATTTAATGTCAGAGAAATCTTTACAATTTACATCCTGAAATTCTTTTTCTTCACAAACATCAGATTTCTGAATGTACAATGAAATAACCCATGAACACTACCTCATTGTTTTGCTCTCTTTTTGCTCTATTGTTTGATTTATTTTTTTATATTACTTAGTACAATTTATGGTATTTTATGTATTGCATTGTACAGCTGCCGCAAAACAACAATTTTCATGACATATGTTAGTGATATTAAATCTGATTCTGATTCAGAATCTGATTTTTATTTTGCAGTAATTTTCCAACTTTACCTTTGTCATTTCAATAAGCATTCAAATATCAAATAACCAGGAAAAGGTGTCTGGACTTCTTCAGTCTTTTGACATAAATCAGATGGCTAGTACTGATGATCAGTTGAGGTGCTCTCACTTGAATCTTTTAATTCTGACTGAGTAACCATGGGAACCCCAGGAAAACAGTGTAGGGAATGGAAAGACCATATTCTTAGGTTTCTGAAACATTTTTGACTAAGTTTGACAAAGTTCCACATGGAAGGTTAGTTAAGAAGGTTCAGTCGTTAGGTATTAATGCTGGAGTAATAAAATGGATTCAACAGTGGCTAGATGGGAGATGCCAGAGAGTAGTGGTGGATAATTGTTTATCGGGATGGAGGCCGGTGACTAGCAGGGTGCCTCAGGGATCTGTTTTGGGCCCAATGTTGTTTGTAATATACATAAATGATCTGGATGATGGGGTGGTAAATTGGATTAGTAAATATGCCGATGATACTAAGGTAGGAGGTGTTGTGGATAATGAGGTGGATTTTCAAAGCTTGCAGGGAGATTTATGCTGGTTAGAAGAATGGGCTGAATGTTGGCAGATGGAGTTTAATGCTGAGAAGTGTGAGGTTCTACATTTTGGCAGGAATAATCCAAATAGAACATACAGAGTAAGTGGTAGGGCATTGAGGAATGCAGAGGAACAGAGAGATCTAGGAATAACTGTGCATAGTTCCCTGAAAGTGGAGTCTCATGTAGATAGGGTGGTGAAGAGGGCTTTTGGAACGCTGGCCTTTATAAATCAAAACATTGAGTACAGAAGTTGGGATGTAATGCTAAAGTTGTACAAGGCATTGGTAAGGCCAAATTTGGAATATTGTGTGCAGTTCTGGTCACTGAATTATAGGAAAGATATCAATAAATTAGAGAGAGTCAGAGACGATTTACTAGGATGTTACCTGGGTTTCAGCAATTAAGTTACAGAGAAAGGTTGAACAAGTTAGGTCTCTATTCATTGGAGCGTAGAAGGTTGAAGGGGGATTTGATCGAGGTATTTAAAATTTTGAGAGGGATAGATAGAGTTGATGTGAACAGGCTGTTTCCATTAAGAGTAGGGGAGATTCAAACTAGAGGACATGATTTGAGAGTTAGGGGGCAGAAGTTTAAGGGAAACACGAGGAGGTATTTCTTTACTCAAAGAGTGATAGCTGTGTGGAATGAGCTTCCTGTAGAAGTAGTAGAGGCCAGTTCAGTTGTGTCATTTAAGGTAAAATTGGATAGGTATATGGACAGGAAAGGAGTGGAGGGTTATGGGCTGAGTGCGGGTAGGTGGGACTAGGTGAGATTAAGGGTTCGGCACGGACTAGGAGGGCCAAGATGGCCTGTTTCCGTGCTGTGATTGTTATATGGTTATATGGTTAAGTTCTAATGCATGAGAAGGAGGGACTGTGGAAAATTATCCCGGCATTGTCAAAGGAAGGCAAATAATCTAGTTTGGAGGATAACTGCATGAAAAATATTCATGGTATGTGATGTAAAACAATCTTTCCTTGCTACATCTGATGAAAAACAGGCTGTACAATATCCAAATTGACATAAATGTCCTTAATGAGGTCAATAAGAAAACAATCTTAGAGTAGGTATTTTCCAGGTCTTGAGTTAAAAGCAAGGATGTAGTGTTGAAACCTTATAAAGCACTGGTAAGGCCTCATTTGGAGCATTGTGAGCAGGCTTAGGCACCTTATCTTAGAAAGGATGTGCTAAAACTAAAAAGGGTTCAAAGGAGGTTCATGAAAATGATTCCATGATCGAATGGCTTGTCATATGAAAGTGTTTGATGGCTCTGACCTGTGTTCACTAGAATTCAAAAGAATGGAGGGTGACCTATCGAATGGTGAAAGGCCTTGATAGAGTGGATGTGGAGATGTGATAGAGATGGTGGGAGAGTCCAGAGGACACAGCTGCAGAATAGACGGGTGTCCTTTTGGAATGGAGATGAAGAGGAATTTCTTTAGCCAGAGAGCGGTGAAACTTGGAATTCTATGCCATGGGTAGCTGTGGAGGTCAGATCGTTATGTATATTTAAGGCAGAGGTTGATAGATTCTTGATTTGTTAGAGCATGAAGGGATATGGGGAGAAAGCATGACCTTGCATGAAGAGATCAGGAGAACTTTCTTCATTTGGCGATTGTTTGCTGCATTTCCTTTGTTTAGCAGCTGTGCCTCATAAAGCAGGCAATTTACAACTATCAGCAGTAATTATTCCAATTAATGATGTTTCGCAATCATTTGTAGCTTGCTATATGATGTCTTTGATCTTTGATGTTAAGTTGCAATGTAACCATCTAAAGCTACTAATAATTATTTCTATTGCTGTCAATTATTTAATGCAGTGGAAACTTACCCATTTTTTTCTGTTTAAAAACCAATTGCTTTGTTATCTCATTTATCCACAATTATATTCTTTTTATCTTTCTTCCTAAACTTCTGAACTTTGCTGGGACGTCAATCTCCACCAAAGCTTCTATATTTGAGCATTACATTGAGCACAGCGTAGTGTTAAATTTTGCATGATTTCAAAATTAACGTTTCCTTCACCTCCACCAGTTCTTTCAGTTGTTTTAAAATTTCAAGAAACACATAACCTCTTTGATTGAACCTTAATATGTTGTGATTCACAGTGCTCTTCTTGTCTTGTTCTCATATTGATGCAAACATGAAGAATGCTAGCCAGTGACTCTACTTCATTAGGAGCTTGAGGACATTCAGCATATCACAAATATTTGCTGGGGACCAGTCAGATTGGTTGCAACACAGCCTGGTATGAAAACACCAATGCACAGATTCACAAAGGCTGCAGAGGGGTTGTAAATTCAATCAGTTCATTATGGGCACCACACTCCCCACATTTGAGAATATCTTCAAGAGGTGGTGCCTCAAGAAGGTGGCATTGAACACAAAGGATCCTCACCATCTAGGAGATGCCATTTTCTCATTGTCACCATTAGGGAGGAGGCACAGAAGCCTAAAGACTCACACTCAATGATTCTGAAACAGCTATTACCCTTCCACCAAGAGATTTCTGAATGGTCCATGAACCCATGAACAATCCCTCCTTATTTCTTTTCTTGTACTATTTGCTTATTTTTGTGATATAGTAATTTATCACTTGGGAGGCCGAGGCATTGATTGACAGGACATACAGTAAGGTAGCTACACTGAAGGTGCAGAAAACAGTTAACTGGATGACCATCAAGAGGGGGAAAGGGAATAGGCAGCAAGTGCAGAGTACCCCTGTGCCCTTGGGGGGGACAGCCTAGCAAAGGAAAGCCTTTTAAGGGTCAGGCCTCTGGCACTTAGTCTGGCTCTGTGGCTCAGAAGTAGGGAGAGGGGCATGCTGTAGTGATCGGGGATTCATTGGTTAGGGGAACAGACAGGAGGTTCTGTGGATGAGAATAACATTTCTGAAAGATATGTTGCTTCCTGAGTGCCAGGGTCAGTGGCATCTCAGATTGAGACCGCAGCATCCTTAAGTAGGAGGGTGAGTATCCAGAGGTCATGGTCCATAACAATACTAATGATAAGGGTATGTGGGGTGACAAGCTACTGCAAAGTGATTTCAGGGAGTTAAGAGCTCAGTTAAGGACGGGACCTCGGCATTGAGATCTCAGGATTGATATCATGTGCTAGTGAGGCTAGAAATAGGAAGAACACGCAGTTTAACACATAGCTACATATGTTGAGATGGTGCTGGAGGGAGGGCTTCAGGTTCTTCATTTGAGCTCTCTTCCAGGGAAGGAGGGGCCTATACAGAGGTAGAGTGATTGTGGAGAAAGATGTTGTTAGGCCTGCGTACAAAGTCACAAATCAAAAGATTGAGCATATTCTCAATGTTTATGTTCTGAGCTGTGTATATTTTATTGCAAGGAGTATTGCAGGAAAAGCGGATGAGCTTAGGGCATGGATCAGCACATAGAATTATGGCATTGTAGCCATTAGTGAAACTAGGTTGCAGAAGGGACAGGACTGGCAGTTCATTGTTCCAGGCTGTATTGTTTTAGACGTGACAGAATGAGAGGATTCAGGAAAATGGGTGGTTTTACGAGTGAGGAAAAATGTCACAGCAGTGCTCAGAGAGAGCAGACGGGAGAGCTTGTCTGGTGAGGTTTTATGGAAAGAACTGAGGAATAAGAAAGTTATGACCACATTGATGAGTTTATATTATGCATCACCCAACAGTCCCTGGGATTTAGAGAAGGAGATTTGTAGAGAGATCCCAGACTGTTGCAAGAAACATAAGGTTGTGATAGTAAGTGATTTAAATATTTCCATATATTGACTGGGACTCCCATACTGTAAAAGGGCTGGATGGGAAAGAATTTTACAAGTGCGTTCAGGAAAGAATCAGTAAATAGAAGTTCCAGCTGGAGAGATACTAAATCTCCTATTAGTAAATAGGAGGAAATCCTAAGAGTAAACAAGAGCAAGGAAATCCTCTTGCATTTGTACAGAGCCCTGGTGAGACCACACCTGGAGTATTGTGTACAGTTTTGATCTCCAGGGTTAAGGAAGGACATCCTGGCTGTAGAGGAAGTGCAGCGTAGATTCACGAGGTTAATTCCTGGGATGTCTGGACTGTCTTACGCAGAGATGTTAGAGAGACTGGGCTTGTACACGCTGGAATTAAGGAGATTGAGAGGTGATCTGATTGAAACATACAAGATTATTAAGGGATTGGACAAGATAGAGGCAGGAAATATGTTCCAGATGCTGGGAGAGTCCAGTACCAGAGGGCATGGTTTGAGAATAAGGGGTAGGTCATTTAGGACAGAGTTAAGGAAAAACTTCTCCCAGAGAGTTGTGGGGGTCTGGAATGCACTGCCTGGGAAGGTAGTGGAGGCCAATTCTCTGAATGCTTTCAAGAAGGAGCTAGATAGGTATCTTATGGATAGGGGAATCAAGGGAAATGGGGACAAGGTAGGAAACGGGTATTGATTGTAGATGATCAGCCATGATCTCAAAATGGCAGTGCAGACTCGAAGGGCTGAATGGTCTACTTCTGCACCTATTGTCTATTTTCTATAAAGAGACAGATCAGGTGACAGTTCCAATATTTAAGAAAGCCTCTAAGAATAAGCCAGGAAATTATAGGCCAGTAAGCCTGACATCAGTAGTGGGAAAGAAATTGGAAGGTATTCTAAACAACCAGATATATATGTATTTGGATAGCGAATAGACAAGGACTGAATAGGGATAGCCAAAATGGCTTTGTGCATGGCAGGTCATGTCTACAGAGTTTTTGAGGAAAATATCAGGGAAGTTGACGAAGGCAAGGCAGTGGATGTTGTCTAAATGGACTGTAGCAAGGCTATGACAATGTCCCATATGGGAGGTTGGTCATGAAGGTTAAGTCACTTGGCATTCAATATGAGGTAGTAAACTGGATTAGAAATTGTCTTTGTGGCAGAAGCCATACAGTTGTAGATGGTTGTCTCCTACAGGTGGCCTGTGACCGGTGGTGTGTAACAGGGATTGGTGCTGGGTGTTTTGTTGCTTGACATCTATATCAACAATCTGGATAAAAATGTGGTAAACTGGATCAGCACATTTGTGGATGACTCCATGATTGGGGCTATAGTGGACAGTGAGGGAAGTTATCAAAGCTTGGAGCAGGATCTGGACCAGATGGAAAAACAGGCTGAAAAATAGCAGATGGAGTTTAATGCAGATAAATGTGAGGTGTTGCACTTTGAAAGCACCAACCAGAGTAGGTCTTACATAGAGAGTGGTAGGATACTGAGGAGTGTGGTAGATCAGAGGAATCTAGAAATACAGATCTTATCATTCCTTGAAAGTGGTGTTACAGGTAGATAGGGTCATAAAGATAACTTTTGCACATTGGCCTTCATAGATCAAATTATTTACAGGAGTTGGGATGTTATGTTGAAATTATGTAAGATGTTGGTAAGACCTAATTTGAAATATTGTATGCAGTTTTGGTCACCTATCTGTAGAAAAGATTGGAGGAATGCAGAGAAAATTTTCAAGGATTTTGCCGATACCTGAGTTACAGGGAAAGATTGAATAGGTCAGAACTTTATTCCCTAGAATTTAGAAGATTGAGGGGAGATTTGATAAAGGTATACAAAATTGAGAGGGATACAAATTGGATAAATGGAAGCTTTCACTGAGGTTGGTTGAGATTACAACTGTAGGTCATGGTCAAGGGTGAAAGGTGAAATGTTTAAGGGGAAAATGAGAGGATCTTCACTCAGAATGTGATAAGAGTGCAGAATGAGCTACAACACAAGTGTTGTACACGGGTTTGATTTCAACAGTTAAGAGAAATTTTGATAGGTCCACAGATGGGAAGGGCATAGAGGGCTCTGATCTGGGGACAGGTCGAAGGGACAAGACAGATTAATGGTTCAGCACGGACTAGATAGGCTGAAGGGCCTGTCTGTTCTATAGTGTTATATGACTGACTAATTTTTTGTCTTTGTGTTGTATTGTTGTCACAAAACAAATTTCATGACATATAAGTAAGTGACAATAAATCTAATTCTGATTTGTTATTCCATTGAACAATTTGCATCATGTTATCAATATATTGCTCTCATACTAAGATACTTTATGCAGGATAAAGAAATAGAAAAGCAGTAATAGAAGCAAGGAAAAAGAAGCTGAGCTTTGAAAGCAGAGATTGGGGAGAGTGTGGAAAGTTTGACTGTAGAAGTAACTTCGTAAACATTTCAAGGAAGATTAATGTACCATCCATAATAATTAAGCCTTAAACAGAATGGCAGAGGAAAAGTATCATATAGGTTATTTCCAAACAGACTGGGGCTGGGAACATGGGAGTAGCATGACTATAATTAGCAATGGGAACAAAAGTTAAGAACAGCAGGAATCAGGATAGCAAACATTAGGAAGTTTGAAGTCAGGTGGTCCTGGACCAAGCCACTGAGAGTCAAGACTGGGGGGGATTAGTAATACCCCATCAAATGCACAGAGGACTCAAAACAAACCTACAAACTACACAATGTTAGCACTTACTAGCAAGACACATTTAAGACTAAATTCCTTCATCCAGCGTACAATATGTTGCAGGATATAAAATAATCTTGAGTGCCCAATCCATTATTCCCTGGGTTGTTCTAATATGAAAGGGTACGAATGTCAAAAATTAACAATCTATATGCAACAGAGCTATAGACTGGCTTGAAATGCATCCAAAAATCCATCCATTTTGAAATGCTTCAAACTGCTTCAATTGAGGGATGAAGTAGATTATAAAACTGAGATAACAGATAGAATGTCACAGATACTGCTTCAGATCCTTGTGCATCTAAACTTCAATATAATTGAGTAAATGCTTTCCTACCATCTGCCATCTGTTCAAATATTTATACATAAATAATTATGACACCATAAAGCATAACAAACAGAATGTCAAGTTCATTGTGGGTTTCTATCATGAGATGAGAAAGAGCTTTTACACAAAGCTTAGATTAGAAGTAAGTCATTAGCCAATTATTATTTCAGAGTTCTCTTTTTCAGTGGAGATTCTGGTTTTGCTGACATGGTATTTATGTAAGTAACTTCAGATGGTTCACATAACCTGTTTCAAACTGAATATGACTCAAGCTCAAAGCAACTGAAACAAAAGAAAATGAATTGAAATAAACTGACGTCAAACAGGATTTCACTTTACACATTTGATAAATTCTATCCCAGTGAACTGGAGTAGGACTAGGGTGATAGTTTAATTCATAGGTTCGTCACATGGGGTCCATGAACTTGGATGGGAGCAATTTTACACATTTATTTTCACTAACTTCTAATTGAAATTCAGCATTTCCTTCTATTATGAATGTGGACAACAAACCACAGTGGCATTAGCAGTACTGTGACTTTGTCACTCATAGAAATCACCTATATCTTCATATCATACTACAGTTGTTACAAATATCTCAAAATAACCTTTTCACTATGCTCATCACTACTTTGAAATTACGGTAGTTATTAGACCCACCGCTAGATTGAACATGATTGCAGACGCTCGTGCGGTGTAGCCAGCTAACTATCAGGCAGCCCTGCACCTAGTAGTCGTTCAGCCATCTAACGCTGAACTCGCGTGTTCCCACATTTGTGACCCAGACATCTACGTTGCTCTCCATTATTCCCTATCTACAATTGATTGTTGATCAATGCATAGAAGGAGGTGAGTCAGTTTTATTATTTGTTAAAGTTTTGCAAAACTGGACAGTTCAAGTGAGAATTTTAACTCTCCATAAGTCCACGCGGTCTTATAGGCGTGCAGGCTACAAATACAGACCAGGCACATTCAAACAGGTCTGATAGTTGGGTTAACAGTTGGAGTGTGTTATTTAAAGTAACATCTTATTATTGGTAGCAGATTGCAAAGGGATACAGATCATGCACATTGTTGTAAGTTCTGTGAGCAGCGGAGGTATTTTTCTTTTTTGTTTTTCCAATAGGTTCCAATGGGTACATTTAATGTCAGAGAAGTATATACAATATACATTCTGAAATTCTTTTTCTTATCAAACATCCACAAAAACAGAGGAGTGCCCCAAAGAATGAATGACAGTTAAATGTTAGAACCCCAAAGTTCCCAACACCCCTTCCCACACACAAGCAGCAGCAGCAAAGCAATAAAACCCCCTCCTCTACCAGCAATAAAGAATTGGCACCCCCCCCCCCCAACCAAGCACTCAAACATGCAGCAAAGCATCAATAAAGACACAGACTTGCAGCACCCTAAACACTACTTGTACTCCCGGTATTCAGCATACCACAGGCTCGGTCTCTCTCTCTCTAATAAGGGAAAAAGAGGTGTTCCCATTACACAGCGAGAGGGGAGACATAACCAAACAACTCGCTGATTTATGGTGCTAAAAGTCTGTTGCATTGCTTTTTCCGAGCTCTGTGCCCAAAGAATTCGGGTCTCTGGGCACACCGCCAGCAGCCAAGTTGCTGCTTATGATCTTCCGTCTTCCATGATGCATCAGGCAGTAGCACCAGCTTTGGATCTGCCCACATCCAGAGCCACGAAAATCTGGTACCCGGAAGGCACACTAACCTTCCAGGCTGCATCCTTGGTGTATCAAAAAGCGGCCGGTCGTGCGGCCCTGAGAGAGGGTCCCATTTCCACAAAGAACCAAAGTCAGCATGTAACTCCAGGTCAGGGTCTTCAAAAGAACCTTGAAAGGGGAAAAAAACACAAAGATTTCTTGTCATACTTCCTTTTTATGCACTGTCTGTGTAACAAAGTAATAAGGGCACATGCAGTATGTTTTACAAGCGGTGTCCATATATTATTATTCCATAAAATACCACACATCATAAAACTTTATGAGAATGCTGCAAACAATATGAGAATAGAGAACCATTATTTCTAGAGGTACAAAGGCCACACAACTCCATGCACAACAATAGCCAATTTCCAGGAAAGACAATACTTGCACTACTACTGTAAGCCCCACAGTATTACAGAGACTTTAGTAAAGCCAAGTGTACTGGAAATGGTCAAGCTGGTTTCTGGACTGGGACAGAGGAAAACACTAGAAGCAGTTGCCTTATCAAATAATGCGATACATTCTCGAATGTTTGACATTACTTTTAACATTTTGAAGCAGTTCATTGAGAAATTAGGAGCCTGGCAATTCCCATTCAGTAGGCAACTGGATGAAACTACAGATATCTCAATGTAGTCAACTCTTTTTTTGTTTGTTATGCATATGCTGATGCCATCAAAGAAGAATTCTAAATTCATGAGTCCCTTTTGGGACCTACAAAGGCCATTGACATTTTGGAAGTGATAAAAATCTTTTGCTAAACTGTACTTTGACTAGAAAGAAAAACTTCATACACTTTGCACAGATGGAGCTCCTGTGATGCTTGGTGACACATGTGGTTTTGGTACTTTAGTGAAAAAGAAAGCTCCTCTCGTCATTGTCATTTCTCATTTTTACACAGATATACACTGGCAACAAAGACTCTTCCAACAAAAGTCATTAACTTTATTAGAAGCTAGTTTCTGAATAATCACATTTTTAAGAACTTTGTCAAAAAATTAGTGCAGAATATGAAGTGCTTCTCTACCTCACAGAAGTTCACTAGCTTTCAAAAGGAAAAGTCATGAGGCACTTGTTTGAACTAAGGATAGAATTTTCACTTTATCTGAAAATAAAAGGAAACCTACTCTTAGAACAGTTTGAAAAAAAATTATTGTAACCATGGGCTGGGTTATCTAGCTGATATTCTTAGCCATATGAATGAAATAAATCTTTCAGTTTAAGGTTCTGAAGTCCTCACTATGGATGCTACTGAAAAAGTACAAGCTTTCTCAGTGAAGCTGCTGATAAGGAAGAAGAGAGTAGAGGCCAACATCTTTGCAAACTTTCAAATGCTGGTGGAAGTCCTTTACCAAGATGGAGTTGATATACAAAATTTTCTGTCAATTTCTTCGAAGAGATATATCTGCAAACACCTGGAAACGCTTTGAACTCTCAAGTTATTTTCATCTTGATGGCATTAGCGTTAGATCTGCAATCCCCTTCTTTCTGATATAATCTGCATCAAAGATGTTGTTCTAGTCAAAGATTAACTCATTGATCTTAAATCAAAAAAGTCACTACAATTGGAGTTTAGTTCAAAAAGCCTTGGAAAATTCTACTGTTCCTTAGTAACAACAGCCTTCATTCACACCGATGTCTTTTTATTTTAACTAGCTGACCTTTTTATTTAATGTGTTAATAAAGAACAAATATTACTATATCACAAATACATTTTTAATATTTTAATAATGGTATTTCAATTTAATTGGTTTCTTTTGTAATCCTATGTATTTTATTTTATAGATTTAAATACGTTATTCTGAGATGGGTCCATAGGCTTCACCAGACAACTAAACAGGTACATGGCATAAAAAACAGTTTAAGACTCCCTGGTCTAGATCATATCCCTTCCTTCATATTAGCAAAGTACTTATGTCATATGTAACAGAAAGCAGCAATGATAAGAATGTAAAGTACAGCGAGGACATACGACATGGGATCATCTTGCTGCACCTTGAAGGAATACATTTGCATCTGAACATTTGAACTTGGAACAGAACATTTGGCCCCATAAAGGAACCAATCAACAAAGATTTCATGACCTAAATTTTCCCTATTATTTCTGCCTGCAACCAGAATAGATGAAGAATAATTGCCCTGAAAAATTCTGTGTTATTCTGGGATGTGTTCCATCAGCAAAAACCTCTCTATAGTATCAGTGAGACCATCTGGGACACACCTAAATTAAATATGGCTAACCTAAGTGTATGTCTTTACATATACTCACCTGTTAGATAGAGTTTGAAAATACATTGCTTCACTACAAATAGGTATTTCCTTGGTTCTCTGAGGAGGAAATGTGGTTTCTGATCTGCACTGACTGGAGTCTCCCAATAAGGAAGTCAAGGATCCAGTTGCAGAGGGAGGTACAGCTTGTTGATTAGTACTGAGGGTACAATGGTGTTGAACACAGAGCGGTAATCAACAAACAGCAGCCTGACATAGGTATTGCTATTGTCCTGATGATCCAAGGCAGATTAGAGAGGCAATGATGTTGCTTCTGCTGTTTAACTATTGTGGCAATAGGAAAATTGCAGTGGGTCCAAGACCTTGCTAAGGCAGGATTGATTCTGGCCATGACCAACCTCTGAATGGACTTCATCACAGTAGATGTGAGTGCAACTGGGCAACAGTCACTCTGCTCTTCTTGGGGACTGGCATCATTGTCACTCTTTTAAAACAGGTGGAAACTTGCACTCAATGTCAGTAAGACCAAGGAATTGATTGTGTACTTCAGGTCAGCAAAGTCAAGGGAAAACACACCAGTCCTCAAAGGACCAACGATGGAAAGGGTAAGCACTCTCAAGTTCCTGGGAGTCAACATCACAGGATCTATCTTGGGGGCAATATATTGATGCAATTACAAAGAAGGCACGACAGTGGCTATATTTCGTTAGGAGTTTGCAGAGTCTTGGCATGTCACCAAAGACTCACAAATTTCTGCAGATGTACTGTTGAAAACATTCTAATCAGTTGCATCACCATCTGGTATGGAGGGGCCACTGCACAGGATTGGAAAAATGCTGCAGAATGTTGCAAACTCAGCCATCTCCATCATGGGCACTATCCTCTCCAGCATCGAGGACGTCTTCAAAAGAAGATGTCTCAAAAAGGCAGCACCTGTTAAGGACCCCTGTTAAGGAGGAGGTACAGGAGCCTGGAGATACACACTCAATGGTTTAGGACCAGCTTCTTCCCCCACCACCATCAGTTTCCTAAATGGACAATAAACCCATGCACACAGCTGCACTGCTTTTTTTTCTTTTCTTGTTCTCTTTTTAAAGTACTTATTTTATTTATTTTTGTAATTTATAGTTTTTTTTTTAAAACACATTTCATTGCACTGCTGCCATAAAACAACATATTTTTCATGACATGCAGTATGCCAGTGATATTAAACCCAATTCCGATTCTGAGCCGTGAGTTCATCAGGTCAATTTGGGCTGATTAACAGCATTAAGAGTCACAATTATGACCTAGATTTTAAATCCAGTATGAAAGTGATGCACCTACATAAACAGAAAAGTACAGACTAATGACAGATACCCCCAAATGCAACATCCACTACCACGATTGCTCTGAAGGCCACATTATGCATTCAGTAACCAGGAATCTAGATCTCAGAATCAGATATAATATCACTGGCATATGTCATGAAAGTTGTGCCATGATTGAGCTGGCTGAGCTTGCAACCTTTTTTTAATAATTTGTTTCAGTGGGCCCTCCATAGCAGGCAGTACAGTACTGCAACCAGTTAGAATGTCCTCCACAGTAAATCTGTAGGCATTTCCTGTTGAGATACCAAATCTACTCAAACTAATGAACGACAGCTCTGACATGCCTTCTTCATAATTGCATCAACATGTTGGGGGCAAGATAGATCTTCAGGGATGTTGACACCCAGGAACTCAAAACTGCGCACCCTTTCCACTACTATCCCCTTAACAAGGGGATTGGTTTGTGTTCCCTTGACTTCCCCTTCCTGGTTTGCAATCAATTCCTTGGTCTTACTGACGTTGAGTGCCAGGTTATTGTTATGACACCACTCAATCAGCCAATCTATCTCGCTCCTGTATGCCTCCTCATCAGCATCTGAACTTCTGCCAGCAACAGTTATGGCATCAGCAAATACATTGCAGAATATAGCATTGTATACAATAATGCCACATTTCATCTGCCCACTCCAGAGGCTGAGATGTGGTAATATGAGGAGGAGAGGGCAGCAAGAACAGAGTGTGGAAGATAGGATACAGCATCATCAACCTTCTTCTGGTGTAAAAAAATTTAATGTACAAACCTAGTAACTTAAATCTTGACCACCCCCCCTCCCCATTCACTTCCTCCTCATAATTGTGTTTTCTGCCTCCATTAAAGCCAGAAGTTGTACAAGGCAGAAATGGGCCTTTCATCCTTCTACGTCCATGCTGACCTTTTTCTCCAAATGTACTACATTAAGACCATATACTTCTATGCCATGCCATGTTTGTCTAAATGCCTCTTAAACCTAGCAAGTGTATCTGATTTCACCATGTCCTCTGGCAGCATGTTCCAAATATCAGCCACTCTCTGTGGAAAAAATCTTAGTTATCAAATCCCCACTAAAATTTCTTCGACTCATCTTAACTCATGTCCTCTCATTTTATGATTTCCCCTACCATGGGAAAAAAGATTTTGACTATCTACCCTTCTATGGCTTTCATAATCTTACATTCTTCTATCACAGCAACTCTCAGCCTCCTTTGTCTTCTATTTATGCAATTTCAATAGGTACACTTAATGTCAGAAATGTATACAATGTGCATCCTGAAATTATTTTTCTTTGCAAAGATCCACAAAAACAGAGTGCCCCAAACAATAAATGACAGTTAAGTGTTAGAACCCCAAAGCCCCCCAACTCCCCCTCCCATGCACAAGCAGCAGCAAATCAACAATCCCCCCTCCCCCACCAGCAAAAAAGCATTGGCACTCCCCCCCCCCACTGAGGCCTCAAGTGTGCAGCAAAGCACCAAAAAAGACACAACATGCACTACCCCAAAGACTGCTCATTCACCCAGTATTCAACATACCACAGGCTCTCTTTCTCCCTAAGAAGGGAAAAAGATGTCCTCATTTCACTGCAAGAGGGGAGACATAACAAAACAACCCACTGATTTACAATGTTGAAAGTCCATTGCATCACTTTTTCTGATCTCTGTGCCTGTCATAGGTCAGGTGTTGAATCAGGACCCAACTGCAGGACACAGACACTGGAGTCCCAGAAACAGGACAAGACAGAACAGGATGCAGTCTAGGCAGGGGAAGCAGGACCAGGATAAGGGGCTGGGAACAAGGAGCCTGGGGTGGACTCCAAGCCCAAGACTGGACAAGGACCAAGAACCTGGGTCTTGCCTCAGGCTCAGACCCCCAAACCCAGGCAAGGACATGACACTTGGCTAGGGACTTGGGGTCATGAGGCTTGGGTCAAGGCTGCAGGTTTGGACCTTGGGGAACTCAGATGGTGGAGCTAGGGGCAGACTAGGAACTGTACATCAACATAGAGCCAGGATTTATCCTCCAACAAGCCAAGACTCATCTCCAACTCCACACCAAAGTGGGGCAGGACCACCCATCAGGTAACATGAGAACAGCCTGACTTACCCAACAGAGGCAAACACAAGACAAGACAGATTCCCTCCCACAGGGCAATAGCAGAATAACCAGACTTACCCCATGAGGGCAAGGACAGGAAGAGACAAACACCAAGGAACAACAGATAGTTCCACTTCTGCATCAGGGTAGCTCCAAGTAGCCACTACGATCAGCAGCCTTGGCTGGCTACAGAAGCAGCCAGATCCCTACCTAACACAGAGTGGCTGACAGCCACCCAGCTGGCCCAGGAAACAGCTGAATCCATACCACAATGACCACTCCAACTACTACCAGCAAGACTCCCAGGAGCCATGGTTCTCCAACACAGACCCAAGGATGGCAAGAGTCCATTCTAGCCATGAGTATCTTGACAAGACAACCCCCCAACCACACTCAATACCAGGGCCGCTTATATTCCCAGTTCCAATATGAGCCTCGGGTGTTTCTATTTAAGTCCAACCGCAGCAAGGGACCGGCGGAAAACCTGGAGACCGGAGTCCGCAGACCAGACCACGGACTTCGGACTGAACCATCACAGTGCCCAAAGAACTCGGGTCTCTGGGCACACAGCCTGCAGCCAGCTCACTGTTTCTCATCTTCCATCTCCCACGATTCATCTGGCAGCAGCACCAGCCTTGAATCTGCCTGCCTCCAGAGCCATGAAAATTCTGGCACACTGAAGGTGTGCTAGTCTGCCAGACTGCATCCTTGGCATATCAAAAACCAGCCAGTCCCATGTCCGTAAAGTACCAAAGTCAGCGTGTAACTCCAGGTCAGGGTCTTCAAAAAAACCCTTAAAAGGGAAAGAAAATATCAAAGATAGAAATAGAGCTGTTTCTCCCTATCAAAAACCTTCCAGCCAAGCCAAAATTGTGATGAACCTCTTTTGTATTGTCTCCTGTAGTGCAGCGATCAGAACTGCACATGATACTTAAAGTATGCTCTAACCAGTGTTTCATAAAGTTGCCACATGATTTTCCAGTTCTTATATTCCATGCTCTGACCTATGAAGACATGCATGTCATTGACTTGTGTTGCTCTTCAAGGGAACAATGAGCTTGGACTCTTAGGTCTCCCTGCCCAACAACATTTCTTAGTACCTTAGCATTGACTGTAGATATCTTCCCTTATTTAACTTCCCAAAATGTATTACCTCACACTTGTCAAAATTAAACTCCATCTGCCAATATTCTGCCCAACTTTGCACCTGATTCATATTCTTCTTTAGCCTTAGACAACCTTCTATACTATCCACAATACCACCAATTTTCTGTGTCTGCAGCACGTTTGCTAAACTTGCCTCCTACATTCACATCCCATTCTGGATTACATAATATCACACCTCCATGGTCTAGACTGCTTCCAGTTCTTGAAGGTTTGAAATGGAAAAGGAGCAACAATTGTGTTGTGTAGAGGATAAGTTATATCATCTGCAAACTGAAGGATTGAAGAAATAGAGAGAAATTGGAAAAGGTGAGTATTCATGTGAGTAATACCCTCTTCATCAATCACTTCAAAATTCAAGAAGCCTCAACTTCAGTGGTGCTTCTCCCAGCCCTTCAGTTTCCCATTGACCTTAGAGCATGCAGCTGAAATTGAGAGTTTGGTTTATTGTTGTTGCACCTGTAATAAATTACCTTGTCCGACCAGAGAGAGGGAGTCAGTGAACGTCCTGCCTTGTGTTCATAGGATGTGATTGTTAGGATTAAATTGCTACTCACATATGCAAGAACTGCCTTGTGGGGTTAAGTGTAGCAATATTGCTAAGTGAAAGATATCAATATCAGAAATCCTGATTAGTAGAGATGGCTGATAGATGAGCGATGGGAATGTAGAAATTAACCAATGACTGAGTCTAAAAGAGCACTTGGTAGGATGTGCTATTTGTCAATGAATTTGACAAATGATTTAAAATGATAAGCTTCTACCTACATTGCATTTATGTTCCATGAACCATGCTCCTGCCACTTCCATCTACTGCTATTCCTTCTCACTAGCTATTGAACTCATTTTTGTAGGATCTTCTTCTCACTGATACATGAAGAAAAATGTATATTGTCACACAAAACCCATTGGAGCCATGAGAGAAATCCCATAAGTCTCATTATCTTTCTCCATATTTCTTTATCTCTCCCTCTATTCTTTATTCTTCCCCATGCATGTCCATCAGTTCACCTTGGATTATTATAGGTGGCAATAAATTGTAGCCAATTAAACCACTAGCAAATCCTTGGCATCTGGGGCAAATAAAACACATGGAAGAAGCCCCACGGGGTCACAGAGAGCATCCAAGATCAAGAATGAAACTACATTCCTTCTGTTTGGTGGTAGCAATACTAACTGTAGTGCTTTCATATCATCTTTACCTCTTCTCCATTCTTCCTTCTGCACCGTTTTGCAGTATAGGATCTGAAATCCACTGTGAAAGCACTCTACTATGATCACCTCCGCTGTACAATTTCAGTTCATAAATGACTGCTGCCAACCCTAGACACATCATCTGTCTTCCCTTTGAAATCTGCCTTTGAGTAACACCAGTCAACTGTAATATCCTGTTGATAGACCACGCAGATAGCACTGAATGTATGCAGTCAGCATTTAAAACAACAGCAGCATGAATTTAACATATAGTTTACCTTACAATGGATGAATTTGAGGGCATCACTGCACCACATTTCAATTAACGTTCATGCTTTTCTTATGATTAATTTATGATGTTTTTATTAACTATCTATTCTGGGTTAGCAATTGAAATAAGTGTCTTTCTGCTCTACTTATAGCATTATGGCACTCAGTGCTTCCAGGAAGCCTCTCACCACATCACCTGGAATATGTCAGCACTTGAAGAGAGCTCTGTGAGGACCCAAGTGAAGAACGCCACAAAAATATCATGCTGATAATGAAGAAGCTTTTCAAAAATTGGCTATCTTTAAAATAAGCTTAGGCTACAATGGATATAAAAGTACCCATCGTATTCTTGGGGATGATTGAATTGTTGACATCTCTGACCCATTGCCAGCAAATGCAAAATATATTTTGATAGTAATATGATCTATGTATGTCAGTAAGAGGAAGTCAAGTGCACCACTGAATAGTACAATACAGGTACTGAAACAGCTGCAGAAAGACAACAAGGATTTTGTTTGAATGTGGAACATGTCATTGTGTTAACTAGAAAATCCCTTCTGGTTAATATGATGAAGTGTTACAAATCCAAAGGACCCCCTTGGTTATTGGTGCAGGTACCTAAACTTATATTTTTCCCATTACAACTGATACGTTGGAGGATGAAAATGCATTTGATGCAAATGATGTTCTTGACATCCAGACAGCATTCAAGCATGAAGCGCAAGGAACCTTTGTAAAATGATAGGGAATAGCTGCCAACTCCAGTGCATTCATCAGTGTATACCAGACTTCTATGTCTGTGTGATTTAGCCAAGCAGTGATTTCATAACATCTGAAGCCAAATATACTTCATATCTGGGCCCTCTGTTGTATTGGCTGTCCCCATTTACTCAAATGAGATTGCTGACATCACTGAAAATTAAATGGTGTTTTAATTAATGTTTATATTTTAAATTAATTTACTTAAGCTTAAGTTTAAATGCAGCTCTAAAAACTCATAAGCCTGTAATGTCTCATCGAGGCAAATGTGACTACCTGCCTTCTGTTCGTTGATCCAGAGAAGGCGCCTATATGGCCTATCACTGTGCCCTGGGGAAAGGCCTCGGCGTATCTCTCTCTTTCGATGATGTTGGAGGATGTTACTGATGTTCTGTGTTTATAGGTTTAGTCTATGGCACTATGGACTTTTTCAGTCTTATGGTTTTATATTCGGTGTTGTCGCCTGCTCTTTCTCTCTTTTTTTTGTGCGGTGGAGATGGACTTGGAGGTCAATGTTCCTGTTGCATTTTGTGTGGGTGGAGGAGAGTCTGGGAATTTGATGTTCTTGTTGTGTTCTGTTTGGATTTGTTTGTATGGGGAGAGGGGGATTTGGGTGCCGACAGCATTTTGTGCGGGGAGAGGGGTTTGGGGACCAATGTTCTCGTTGCATCTTGTACAGGGGTTGCGAGGAGGGTTGATGATCATGTCAACCTTCTTCTTTTGTGTGATGGGGGTGGGTTTGCTGTTTCTCTCTGAACTTCTGAACTAACTTCCATGGTGTTTCTTTGATTACCAGTGGTAATCTGTTGTTGGTAAGTTTTAGACCAATCAACTGCTCCAGCAATATCAAGGGCACAACTGCTACACCACATAGCACTATCATCACATCTGGTCTATTGTATCTATGTATTTCAGATCAATACAGTTAGTGTATTTTTAAAAGGGAAGTAGAGTACTGGAAATAAATAAATAGAGATAAATGGGAAGTTAAAAACTGAGTGCATTATGCTGAATAACACAGATACGCTGTTGAGCAAAGACATTGATAATTGTTAGTTCACACCTGGAATCAAGAATGTGCTCCCTCATGTTTAATAGTTAAATGCATGTTAATTGCAATAGATTAAAATGGCACAGAGTGAACAAGTGCTAGTTATATTCTATACCTTTTGAGACATAATATAGAGTGCTGTCCATCTTCTTCCTCTTAACCAATTTGTAATGTTTATTATCCTCCCCTTTTTTAAACTCGGTCTTCCTCAGTAATCTTCAGTGATATCTTCCCAAACATTTTCCTAAAGTCCGTGTAAATTCTCCGTACTGAATTTCCCCATGTACCTTACCCAATATTATGTGAAGGGATTCTAGAGCATTGTCAAGCAAGATTATCTCTTTTTAAAACGTGTGCCGACAGCTGCTGGTTTCTTTTGATCTAATTGGGAACACTGGAGATTTTTCCTTCATCAAACAACTGAATAATTTCCTGCCACATACATTTTACTAAATAGCATGCAAATCTAAATGTTCAGACTTTTTATTTCAACAATCGATTCATTGGGTAAATACCACATGCAACAGAACTTCGATATATAACTTCTTGCACCTATGAAATTTCCTCCTTCATCTCCTTCAAGGTTTGATGATACATACCATTACACCATGCCTTTTTTCAGTTTCTTTATTAATGAGAAGATCAATCTGAAAGTAAAGCAATGTAATTTTTGCAAGAATAAAAGCTGAATACTTTAGGAAAAAGCTAAAAGGTAGGGCTGGGTGAGTGACGGCTACATAAATCAAAGCAAAGAACTTACTGAATGCTTCTTCCATTTTCAATTAAATACAACAAAAACATTCAGGAGTTGCACTTTATCTTTAACTAGTTTTTTCATGATATTTTGTAAAATAACTTACTATTTTTATTGATTGATTTTTGCTTTACTTCCTGATAAATTTGACATCCATATCTCTCCCTTCTTTATTTTCTTGCTCTCATCTTTGTGTGCTTTTTCTTAATATTAACAACTTTAAAAATTATTTGCAGTTTACTGTGTCAATTTTAGTTATCTCACTCTTCATCTATATAATAGCAACTCTTATCCAGTCTAGTCTTGCAGTTTTTCTATTAACTTTTTTTTACCTTCTTGTTGAACTATTAAGTCCATATTGCAGTCTCTGCTCCAAAGGTGTTCATCACATTTGGCTTATCTACTAGTCTGTTTCATTGCTCTAGACCAGAATGAGAGGCGCCTTTGCTCTAGTATATGTATTAACTAATCGCATTGTTAAATGCTGTTCCATTATCGTTTATGCTTTATGAATAGCACCTTCATGTGCCCACACTTTAGTGGGTCTATGATATCATCAAGATAAGGAAAATGTATGTGAACGTGTACAAATGCCGGACTCCCACTGCTAACAGAATTCCTATTGTATAAAAATGACAGTTGTCAAAATTCACTGCAAAATTTATCTAGACACAAAACTGAAACATTTTGTGTATAGATAAAATGTGTAAAATACCTGGTCTATAAGGTTAAATCCATGTTTTTAATTGTTTCTAGCAAATTACATTTTAGACAGGACTAATAATGATTATACAGGATTTGTACATAAGTGATAACTCAAAATATTCCACGTTGTAGGAATTATGATACTTCCTGTACAATATATGTTGCAATAAATTAAACAGCAATCAAGAATGAATGAACTCTTCTCGGGCTACCAGCCAGGGGTAGATACTGAAAATAACCGATGTTTCGATGACAAACTCTGCCATCTTTATCAGGGATGATGCCTGATATTATACACCAGGAAAGCACTACATCCTTTCTCAGTTATCAAGGAGTTAAGCAGATTAGGTTTATATGTTTTAGAATTTCAAAGAATGACATAAGTTCTCATGGAAAGATACAAAATTCTTACAGGTTTGACAAGATATATAAAGGATTGATTTTTCCCTGCTTTTATCCTGCTTAGAAAGAGAACTCACAGTACTGTATAAATAAGTGGCCATTCAGGCTAAGATAAACATACTCTTCTTCATCCGCATACAGGGTTTCTAGTGGAAGCCTCTAACCAAGAGAGTTGTAAAGGTTCAGTTGCTGGGTATATTCAGTGTAGATATTAATAGAATATTCATCATTAACGGCATGAGAGGGTGGGGGCAAGTACAGGAAAATGCCACTGATGTAAAAGATCAACTATGATTTTAATAATCAGGGAAGACAATCACACTAGAGGATATCTAGTGTATATATGTGTGAGTATATGTATACAAAATTACTATGAATTGGTCTTTCTAAGTTTTCACTCTAATAACTTGAGGGATAGAGTAGCTTCTTTCTATGCTGCAAAGCTCTATGTATCTGTAATTTTGAGATTCTGTCACATGCAGTATACACGGTATTAATGAAGGTAGCTCTATTTTGTGAGAGAACCTCTAAAAGGTACTTCAAGAGATTAAACAGGAGTATTGCTGGGAACACGGGAATACCAGCAACTCACAGGATACAGACAACAACATATGGAAGTACCAGAACATCTACAGAGTACTAGAACTTTGAGGTATTGAGGTTTAAGAGACAAGTCACAGGGCAGGTGAATGAATAAAAAAGAAATCATGCTATGGAAAAAGCATAAAATTACTACTGAGATTGCCACATTGATACAATCAATGACATCCTATACCATTCAATAGCCAGCTACTTGATCAAGCTACAAAGCTGGTTAGCTTCCCATTGCAATTTGTTTGAAAGGAAGCTGAGAATGAACAACTAACCTTGCACAATACTGTCTCAGTGATTTGATTAATAGGTTCACAGACAGATGCAACATATGTACTCCAACCCAAAAAGATTCAGAGAAATAAAGTTTGAGGGAAGAGATAGCTTTGATTATGACCAATAATATGTATTCTCCATGTAACAGGCCAGCTGCAAAACTCAAGGCAGTAGATTGCAGCTGTTTTCCTGCAGATCAAGAGACTATGAGGCGGTTCTTTCCACCACAGGTAAGTCTTTAGATTGGGTATTATTAAGTATTGTTGGATTAGAGTATGTGTGCTTAGCCCAGCTCAAACACCATGTATAAATTTGCTAAAGACACAAACATCATTGGCAGAATTTTGGTTGAATGGTTTTGCAGCAACAATGTCAGTAAAACCAAAGAATTAATTGTGGACTTCAGGAAGAGGAAGTGGAGGAAACACAGACCTGTCCTCATTGAGGGATCAGAAGTGGAAAGGGTGAGCGGTTTCAAATTCCTGAATGTCTGAGGATCTATCCTGATCCCGACATATTGATGCAATTACAAAGAAGGTACAACAGTGGCTATACTTCATTAGGAGTTTAAGAAGAATTGGTATGTCACCAAAGACATTTGCAAATTTTTTTAGATATTCCCTAGACAGCATTCTAACTGATTGCATCACTATCTAGTATGGAGGGTCCACTGCACAGGATCATAAAAAGTTATAGAAATTTGTAAATTTGTAAACCCATGAACCTCAGTATTTTCCCCTCGCTTCTTGCACTGCTTATTTCATTTTTTATATATATAATTTTAATTAATTTAAGTTTTACATATGTATGTACTATATATGCATATAGTATGTAAATATATATTTCCTATTGTAATTTATAGTTTTTATTATTATGTATTGCAATTTACTGCTGCTGCAAAACAGATTTCTCAACACATGCCATGATATTAAACTTAATTCTGATTCTGAGTAATAATAGATACCTGACGTTCATCCATATCATTACTGTATTGCCTAGTATGAAATCCTGTCAAGGTGCATCTTGTAATGAAATGACTAATGTATAAAATGAATGGCTTTCTTTACAAAAATGTGATAGGAACAAGCAACCTGCATATTTAATGAGCATATCATTTTGATTTTTTTATAAAGTGTTTCAGTTAATAATGACTAGTGAATTCAGAAATGTACTACTTTCTGGCATCCACCAATGCAGTTCTCTCCAGTGAGAATGTACACTCTTGATGAGGAAATCATTTTTTTTTTACTTTTAACTCAAAATATTTCCTTTCAATTGAGTAAAAAAATTAAAAAGGTTACTGCAAGCTTTTAAAACTCAGACAAATTAAATTGTTGATGAACAATTCGTTCTCAATTTCATGCGAGGTTTGTTCTATAAAATAGAAATTGGAATTCCTTTCATAAGCAATTGAACTTGCGTAAGATACCAGTGCAGAGATTCCTCTTCAGACCAGATGAAGCTACTGATCGTTGAACACACCAGTCAAACCTGTTTTGTAAGTGATAGCACTTCTAAAAAAAATCAACAAAGATGTAAGTAATTTTTTCTCCACTTTAGAACCACCTATTCAGACTGCCTTATTCCAAAGACCTGCTGTTTCTTCACCTGTAACACACTGACAAAAGTAGTAATTGATTTACTGACTGCTGGTTTGCACTTCAAAGCTGATGATTATTTATTTTGAGCCTAACATATCACTTTTTAAACAACCACTCTTTTTTTTCTGTTGTCTCTGTTGAAATGGTGGTGAACTTGAAATTAATACTATCACAGTCAGCTTGAATGGATAAAGTTCTCCTGCTCATTATTTTAAATGGAGGTTTGCCAAAATGGCCATTGGCAAGATTCAAAGAGAGGCAGCAGAGGGGTCAGTTTAGTTTAAATTCTAAAATTTTCTTTGTTACTGCAAATCTATGAAGTTAATATTCTTATCTCCTAAGTAAGAAGATAATGGGCTCACGCCACACTCTAGGAATTGAGCAGATGTTTATCATTGGCAATTCACAGCATTGCGAAAGATGTCATTACTCGTATTTTAAGCTTAAGTTCCATCTTCCAGTTAGCTGAAAGAGAAATATTCCACTGCATTAACAGAAGGAAAGCAAAAAAATTGCCCTAATATCCAGAAGCAAAATTCTGCAGATTGTAAGGTTGAAAATCAGAAAATGCTAAAAAAAAAATGCTCTGTAGGCCAAGGAGCATCTATAGAGAGAGAAACGTTTAACATATCAGAATATTCCCCATTAAAAATATCAATAAAATTGTTTTTTAAAGCAGTTAAAATAGCATTAGAGTCTTCTACATGTTGCGTGCAGTACTACAAGAGGAATGGTGCCATTCTGGATGGGACATGGTCCAACACTGATCGGCACTGTAATTACAAAAGTCATTGGCCCTTTGAGGCACATTGGCATGGCAAAGAGGCAATACCAGTACTCTGCTGTTTGCCATGCTGAATATAAAAGATGACAAAATGCATTGAGGAGTCCACCTTGAAGCTCAGGAAACCACTCCAAGGGTCTTGTGCCCTTCTTTGTATGAGCTTAGCAACAATCTCATCATACAGGTCCTTCTGCTTTGGGTACCAGCTGTGGCAAAAGGACAGACTAAAGTCATATGGTATTCCTGCTTCTCCGCTATTCCCAACCTGATCCAGTTTGATTTCTGGCCTCTGCCTCTCAAGAAGCTCTGAAGGAACAGTGAGATAAAACCAAGGAGTAGTGTGATGTTCTCACTGATGCCTTTCATGAGCAGATTGCTGCTGTTAATGGATGAGTCACCTACGAGCAACTTGTCCTTCAGGAAGATGCTTCACAACATCGGTTAATGTTTTCTCAAAGAAAAGATGTTGCATATCAGCGAGTGCTGTCCTGCTAGAGCAGAAATACAGATTCCAAGAACATCAACAATGAAAACTGCTATCTTCTGTTACCATTTTCTTTATGATGAGAGTTCTGCCCAGAATGCATAGAGAGCTGACTCTGAGGAGATGCTTGAAAACACCATGGACCAGACACTTATGATTTAGGATTTAACAGCCAGCTCAGCTCCAGGTTTGGAATTTGAAACAATTAATTGAAAGACCCGAATGTCTGCAGATACTGTAATTGTACGATTGACTATTCTGAAATTGCCTTGTATACAACCTAAAACATACATTTTCACACTCCAAAGTGCATCATTTCACTGCCTGTGCCTACAAAAGTGAATAATATAGATTCAATGCACTAGGGGCCTTCAGCAACAAAAAATTGCCAAATGTTGACCTCAGAATCACTTGCAACTTGATAATACGTATTTTAAAAATTCAATTTCTGCTTCTGGTCTCCCATCATCTCCCTCCACAAACAAAAACTTAATAAAAACTCTGCTACTCATATTCTATCTATGCCATCTCAATGTACCAACCAATATTATGTTTACTGAGCTACAGGGTTTCCCAAAGCAGCGACTCCATAACTATAACATTCGGAAACTACATTCCCAACTACTATATATTTCATCTTTACCTACCAAAAACATTATATTGCTTTCTTGTGTGCCCACACTTTCTTTGTCTATGATTATCAGCTTCAACAATCTTGCCCCTAATTTGTGGAATTGCATCCCCCAACCTTTCTTTTCCTTTTCACCTTTTAAGTCTTCTAAAAACACTTTTAAACTTTCCTCCTAGTCACTTGTCTTAATTTTCCTTTCTTTTGTTGCTAATTATTTTTATCTGATTATATTGCAGCATCATCTGGTTAGACCACAATTACAGTTTTGTGTGCAATTATGGTCGCTACACCAGAGGAAGGTTGTGGTTGTGCTGGAAAGAGTGCAAAACAGGTTCACAAGGATATTACCGAAACTGGAGGATGAAGAGGGATTGGATAGAATGAGCTTGTCTTTTTCTGGGTTGAGGGGTGATCTGATAGTGGTAAATTGAATTGTGAGAGGCATAGATAGGTTAGGCAGAATCTATTTTCCATGCTGTCCGAAGCAAGATTGCATAAGATTAAGGTGAGAGGAAGAAGTTTTAAAGGGAATTTGAGGGGTAGGTTTTTTACACAGGCAGTGGTGATATCTGGAACATGCTGTCAGGGGAATAGTGGAATCAGATACAATCACTAGATTTCAAAGAACTTTAGGCGGCAGCAACTGAAAATAACAAGACATGGAAGAATATGGGTAAATGGGATCAGTATAGGCGACCAGAAAGATAGGCATGGACATTCACTTTGATTATATTTATTGACATACAACACGGAATAGGTCCTCCCAGCCCTTTGAGCCACACTGCCCAGCAAATCCCAATTTAATCCTAGCATAATCACGGGACACTTTTACAATGATCAATTAATCTACCAACTGGTACATCTTTGGAATGTGGGAGAGAACCAGGGCACCCAGAGAAAACCCACAGGGTTGCAGGGAGAACGCACACTTATAGGCAGGGATGGGAATCGAACCTGGGTCGCTGATACTGTAAAGCCTTGTGCTAACCATTATGCTACCATGCTGCCTCCTTGGGCTGGAAGACCCATTTCTGTGCTGCGTGATTCGATGACTCAATAAGCTCTAGTAATAAACTGTGGAAAAAGTCTCGCCAAAAACTTCTTAAAGTGCTAATTCCTTGAGAACATGATTTCTTTCTTCAAACCCTCACCTTGCTCATAATGTCTGCAGCAGTTTTATCTCAAATTCATCAAAAGAGCCTAAACATCACACTTCACAGAATCTATGAGATTCCCTGATTTTCAGAGCCATACAACACAGAGACCCTTCAACCCAAAGAGGTCACCCAGGTCAGTGACGTACATTCACACTAATTCCACACTAATCTACTTTTCATATATTCTCCTCATACTCTCATCAACTCTCCTGAGATTCAGCTACTCACCTACACAACAGAGGCAACTTCCACTCGTCAGTCAACCTACCAACACACTTGTCTTTAGGATGCAACTTGAAACCAGAGCACCTGGAAGAAATCTCTGTGGAGACAAGGGGAATGTGCAAACATTTTTTGGGGTATCCTTATATTTTCCGAGCCATGGGGTCATGGAAAACTACAAGACTGAAACAGACCCTTTGGCCAATCTATTCCATGCTGAACCATTGACCAGCACGGTGACCATAACCCTTCATATGCCTATTGCCCATGTACCGAACCAAACCTCTGTTTAACGTTGAAATCAAGCTCACCTGCACCACATGCACTGGCTGTTCATTCCACACTCCTTTAGAGTTCTTAATGTTTTTAAAAGTTTATATTATTTTAGCTACTTAATGAAGTGTATCTCAAGGACATCATTATAGTCTGAAGTGCATAGGATACAATTTTCAGACAATTCCAGTACACTTACAATCTTAAGTACTAATTACCCTTTAATAGCTGAGTGTTTTTGTTTGTTAAAGCTGTCAATAAATAATGACAAAAGCTATTAATATCCAGGAGAACTCAATTTAATCTCCTTTTCATGAGCTCTGTCTAGTTAAGTTGAAGAGCCCATCCCACACTAGTTCTTTCAGTCAGATAATTTCTGAACAGTTATTGCATTTCAAACAAACCTTGGTGGTTATAGTGATAAATTGTTACTGAGGTTTCAAAGTACAGTATTTATGATGTGCCTGTTATATTTATGTGTAGTCTAATCTACTTTCATTGTTTGACTACTTTCAGAGAAGAAAAAAGAACGCATGTTCTTTTGTAGAAAAATGCAGAAAAAAAAGATATCGTAACCAGAACTAAAATCCTCATATTTCGCAATGACCGGAATTGCTCAACGCGCAGTGGAAGCAAGTTACCGTTACTCCGCCCACCTGAGCTGAATCCGCCTTTCTCCGCGGTCCGTTTGATTGACAGTTCGACCCGAACCGCTATTGGTCAGTGTGCTGTCAATCACTAGATTGGTACGCAGGTATAGTTCAGGTGAGTGACAGATGAGATCAGATCAGAACCAGGCGAGTAGCGCGCGGAGTGGGATTGCTGCGGGGAAATTTGGATTCCATTTGATTTTAGTTGCTTTTTATTCATACTTTTAATATACATTATATACATACATATAGAAAGAAAGTAAAGGTACAGACGATCATTGAAAGAAAGTGATGTCGAGCAGCGGGCTGGCTATCAGCGTCCCCAACACTGAAGAAAGCACTGTTTTTGCTCAACTGAAACCTGTGGCCATGGCCGACGGTGCCTCAGGGGAGCAGCCGGTGTTTGAAGACATCAAACCGCCAGTCAGGATGCTGGAGACGCAAAACGAATTGTCTCAGGTAAACTCAGAAATCCGTTCACTTCTTGTTAACTGCTACAGAAAAACATATCCAGCGGCACGGGAGTACGGCTGACCACGGCACAAACCAAAACACATATTATCATTATTATTTAAATTAAAGGTCCGTGTACTTCTCATCAATTGTCTGGACCGTATGCTTAGCACGGTCGGGGTGGGGGGAAGGTGCATGAGATCACGAGGGGCTCGTTCTCTCCCAGCGCACTTTCACTGGGCCAGCTTCGGGAGGCTTTCAAACTTCTTAAAATCAGGCCAAGACAGAAGGCGGCCTTTTTGCCGC
Source organism: Hypanus sabinus (assembly GCF_030144855.1). Classification (NCBI taxonomy): domain Eukaryota; kingdom Metazoa; phylum Chordata; class Chondrichthyes; order Myliobatiformes; family Dasyatidae; genus Hypanus; species Hypanus sabinus. The sequence goes on from NC_082713.1 coordinate 53,478,423, forward strand.
AGGCTGGTGCCAGAACGCTTGAGACAGTGACAGCGTTCTGGCTCCAAGTGTGCTGCCAAGCAAAACCAACGTAGTTTGGTTACCAAAAAAAAACATCAAATGGGTCGTGCAAAATGGTTTACAATCCTTGGGTTTCGATTTTCGTTTCGTTCATAAAGTTCTTCAATTGTCTCTGTTCTGTGTTCGTGTTGCAAACCTCGTGGTAACTTGTATTCGAGCTAATTCAATCGGAATTATTTTACGTTTTCTTGCTCTTACGTGGAGTGAGATTTGATACTTAGATTATGTTCTGTCAAAAGAGGAAGTAATGGAAAGTAGGTCAACCAGATATTCATAAACAGATTTTTAAAGGAGTTTGCATGTTATCCATATTAGGTTATTTTCACATTATTAACGTTGTTTAAGACGATCCGTCGCGAATTGTTAATATTTCCGTTCGAAACTTCGTATGGAGTCTTAGTGAAATACTACGAAATAGTAGAACTTGAATTGAAATTTGGTCAATAAAAGAAAAACGAAACGAAGAAGTTTTGAGGAATGTACACTTACAGAAAGTTGAAGTCTCTTGTCTCGGTGTCTAGACTCCTTATCTCTATGCTGCAGGCATTCAGGTGGGAAGCATTAATGACTTCAAAAGTTTGTGTCAACTCATAATTAGCATAAGATCGGGAATGTTTCAGACTACGAAAGCCTTTTTAATTTTATTTTTTAAAAAACGATCCTTATCCTCCGCCCTTATGCTGCTCAGAATAATAATAAATCTGAAAAAATTGTTCGTCAACTCTTTCAGATTTTGGACAGGTTGTGAAGGAAGTCTCAACTATTGAGCTGGGTGTCTGTTTTAATAACTTGTTAACTAATGTGGGTATTGAGTTCGATCTGTTGTTTTTTTTCTATAATTTCACTGCCTGCTGTTTTTACAATCTCTGTATATTACTACTGAAATTTGTTCCGGTACTGACCAGAAATCAGCAAGCAATCAAAATCTTACCTATTCAGTTAACATTGTTGATTTTTGCTTCTGCATGTTCTAATCAGCGTGTCCTTGCAAAAGCAATGCAACTTGCTTTTCCAAATTTTAAAATTGTAAATTTCCCTGCACGTAAATGAATATTTTACCCAACTTGGGTTTTAAAACATAATGCTCCATTATTCAAATTCCTGTGGAGTTAGAGAACCTGTTGTTATGGCTCATTATTTGAAGAACATTCATTGGCAGTGACCAGAGCTAGGAGTCAAACCAGGGGCAATTTTTTTTTGATCTTCCAGTTTATCCATTGTCGTTTATAAATACTTCATGGAAGAACACCGATTTAAATCGGTTTTAAACACCAAAAAATCTTTCTTTTGTGATCTATGTTTACTAAGAATACATTTTAGATTTCTATTACCTCCTATAATGTCCTAAGGATTACAATAAGTGCTTATTTTTCTTTATTATATCAAGGGGTAAAAATAATTTTCAGGAATATTTGTGCACTTGTTCAGAATGCAATTCTGTTAATGTTTAGTTAAAATTGAAACCTGTGAAATGTGAAGGCAAATATTTTAAATTGTGTGCCTTTACTTGACAAGTGGATCATTTTGAAATAATTTCTCTGACACAATCTTATTTTGAAAAGGAAGTTTCTTTCCATGCATAATTAAGAATATCTAATGATTTATGGTATATATTTGTGTATTCCACATTCTTCATTTTTATATCTGTGTGTAGGTGCACCTGTTAAGTGTGTTATATACACACATTCATTTTATACATAAACACCTCTGTAAATTAATGATGATAAAGAAGTCACCTTGAAGATATTCAAACAAACTAAGCAGTATTTTAGGTAAAAGACTGAACAATAAATGGGAGTGAAACTTCTAAAGATTTGTTATTTAGTACTTTTCTGGTCAGGTGCCTAATGTTAATCAGCTGTAATTATAAAAGTACAGAAAGTAATAATGTGGGAATAAGTTCTAGTTAATTTAATTTTTTAAAAAAATTAGGTTTTAAACCTATGAGATACAAAATGTATTAAATTCAAGTAATATTGCACCCAAATAAGCATTGACACCAGCAAAAAATGTTGCTTACTTGTTTTGAAATTTTGAGGTATAAAAATACTTTTTAGGGATCAATATCAATTTATTTCTTTGCTGAACATCAAGTCTTTTATTTGTTTTTATATTACATAGATGCATTGGACTGAATATTCTATGGAAATGAAGGTGTAAAATTTATCCTAAGTAGGATAGAACATTCCATAAATATTTAACTTATTGATTTTAACGGGGGCAATTTGGGAGTTGTTTTGTATTATCAGCACATGATGTAGCAGTTACTTCATATGTAAACTGATTGGAATATCCTTAGGCAATGAAGTTAGGACATTTTCCTTAATTTTGTTCAGTAGCATCCTTTTTGAATATATTTATCAATATAAACATAATCATTCCATGGCAAATGTAATGATCTTCTCAAAACCTCTTTTATTAATCCTTTGATTGAATGTTTACAAGTTTGTAGACACTGGAAACTCAGAATAAAAAAAACACTATCTTCCAGTGCTTGCATTTCTGTTGAGAGAAAGTACACTGTTGCCAAATAACTTTTGCATTAAGATACCAAAACACAGGACTATTTCCATTCTTTTTGCGTTTGTTGTTTCTTAGATTTTTGAAATATAAATAATGTAACTCAAAATATATTTTTAACTAGCTTAAGTATGAATATTTTGGCCTTTAATTTTATACTTTATATTTTATTAGAACTTTAATTGAAGTTTAATTTCTTAAAAGGACTGCAAAATTTTTAAAAATCCACACTTTCTGCAATATTTTATGTTTTCATGTCCTGAATGCTTTTAAATGATAAAAGCAAAAATAGATTGTCATTAGTTTGTCATAATGTGATTCCTTTTATTTTATGAACTAAATAATTGTTCGGAGGCTTTGAAAATTAGTAATAATGCTTCCCCACTCCCCACCATTATCCCTTGCTCCATAGATAGATATTTTCGTTGAGTCTCACTGCTAGACTGTTATTGAGCACCTTTTCTGTTCTCTTTAATGTCTAGCAAATATTTTTTTAAAATAACATACGATGAATCTTTTAAGCTAATTACTAATAACTGGTAAGGTATTGCAAATTGAAAATAAAATATTTGGTGTCAATTTCTTTTAACTAATATTAATTTTCAACAAATTTTGATAATGTATAAAATAGTGTTTTCAAAATGATCAGTGTTTTCATGTGTTATTTAATGATCAGTTGTAATGATTGGCCTTTCCATAACCACCCTGATATTCCTTAATTTAATGTTTCTGTTTGATTATTAATTATCTTCTCTTCACAGCACCAAATCGTTGCCAAACATTTGAGCGTAAAAATCATTTAAAATAATTTAAAATAGACTGATAACTCTCTAAAGGAGAATAATTAGCGTGATGCATCATTCTTCAAAGTAAAACATGTTTCATTAGCTGGGTTTGATTTAAAAAAATGTTTTGTTACACATGCTTAAGCTATTTCTGTTCTGAGTTAATTCCATTGCTTTCAAGGGATTATAAATAGGCTCTGTTGGTAACTAGTGGTGTTTTTGTTCAAAAGAAAAGTAAATTTACATTGAATTAACCATTTGATGTGATGTGCTGTCTGAGTTCACATGTAACTGCTATGCCGCTGGACTCATTTTTATGATAGACCATTAATTTATGAGGCTGAAGCACAATTTAACTTATTTTGATTGTGCTAAATTCTAGTAGAATTCTAGCAGAATTTCCTCTAATTGAGGCAAGTGAGGTTTTTTTAATGGCACTGAATGGAAGTGAACTTGGTTAGAACTGATTATACTGCTAGGACTCATTAATAACAGTATTACTCTGCCAGGGTTTAGTGAGAATCCTTCTGGATTATTCCATAGACAGATCCATTCCATGTGTTAAAATAGTAAATATTATTTTTAACTTAATACTTTACTGGATTTCCTTAGTAAAATGACTATTTTTCCTGTAATGATCATTTAGTTAGTGTCAAATACTTCCCTATTTATTTACTTTTACTATTATTATTTTACTTAATTATTTTTACTATTTAGTTTAACTTTTCTTAAAGCTAGATTGTGTAAAATAGGTAATGTACATTGCTGCATTGTCGAATAATATATACAATGAGTATGAATATTTTATTCAAGGAGCTACCATAGCTGGGCTAAGATGAACTGATCCTAAAATTCATCCACTAACTACACACCAACCTCTAATTGGCATTAAGTTGTGATCAGGAAAAGCAAGTTTGTTCGACATGAATGTTTAGTTATTCAGGTGAATTGCAGACCTTTTTTCTTGTTATGATTGGATAACTAACAAAACTGAGAGTTTCAGTATTGAAAACACCACTGTCATCTTCAGTTTTGATATAGTTCTGTAGAATGATTAAAATATTAATGCATAGCTCAAAATTTGAATCATATGTTATTTAATATCACCTTGGATATTTGTCAGTGGGATAGAAAATTTATGGCTAATGAACCAGCCAACCACAAGTTTAGATTTTGGGACAGAAGTGATTGCAAAATAAGAGGTTATAATCTTTACTCTATGAAAACAACATAACTTTGGGATTTAAATGAAAAAGTAGTCCATGCAGAAATCCAGGAATTGAAGTCAATGTTCTAACTGTTCTCACAGGCTGTGCTAGTTGCAGTCCTTTTCAATGCAAAATCAGGCTGAAAATCATAAGCTAACATGATTTTGTTTTTATGTACTGGACACACTGTAAAATCCACTGCAAATCTTGCACTTTGTTGCATGAGATTTGGGCTTTTAATTGAATGTTAAGCTATTATTGCTGCTCAGCAAACTACTTTTCTCATGTTTATTGTAATTTCCCTAAATGAATGTTTCAAACTGATAGGACTTTTTAAAATTTAAATAAAACTAATCGTTTCTATTTCCAATGTATTCTCCTGCATTGTTTGATATATGAAACATTAATTTTAAAATTATCCTTGTGGTTTCCTATCAGATTGAAATCTTTAACCTGATTGTCTGGTCTGCTGCCTTGATGGTATCAAAGAGATTCGGGGAAGGGATGTCCTTGAACTGAAGTTTGAGAGCTGTATAAGGGAAGTTTGTGCCAGAGATTGATAGGCCTTTATAGAGATTACAAGATAGACGGGAAATATTGTCACTTTATCTTGGTCCTAAATACTGGAGCAGTATTTTCCACATGACGTTTCAGAAACAACCCAGTTACATTGTTTTCATTGTAAGTACTTAATTTGTAGGTAATATAAGGCAATGTTTCTGGAAATAATTAGTGGTTCAATTGATTTTGATTTGAATTTAGGTTGAATTGGAAAGATGACAGCAGTCACTTCTATTTTTTGTCTATGTGTGTCTTACTACCACTGTAAGTGCATTTCGAACTTGATTATTTTCCTTTCAAATCCTAATCTATTTTTCCAAGTGGACATGAAAATCTAAAAGTAAGGAGGGCTTCAAAAATTTTTCTGAGACTATCTTTCTAGTTGAATTTATAGTCTTGTGCTAAGTTTTATTTTATTAAAATGTACTGGAAACATTTGAAATAAAATGGCAAACCATTGGCACACAAAGATTGGTAGTAAGTGCTCAAGTCTGACAGAACATTTATGAACTGTAAACATCCTGCACTAGAACAAAGTAGCCCAACAAACTCGTGGAACTGGAAACCCATTACACCATTCTGTCTGTACTGTATCTAATTTTCTCCTTGTTAAGCGATTTAGTGAGGAGCTTTAAGATATAAAACTTAGCAATTTATTGTTGACTGTCGCAGGAAGCTATTTTCAATTTGGCATCTATGTTCCAGTGATTACAGGTGTAACTGATGGAAGGGGAGTGTATCTCAATACTTCCTAACTGAAAAGGTCACCTTAATGGCCTTTTTAAAATTAAATCATAATTACATTTAGTTTGAATTGCATGAAGAAACTTCACCTGAAACTCAAGGTTTCTTGATTTCTATGTTAATTATGTGAAGTCTATTATCATTGCACAATAATCTTCTAACAGATGACAGCTTGAATATACATTTGGCATTAATCTAACACAATCTGAAAATTTATCTTTAAGTTCCTTATTGCTTTGCAATTTCTTGAATTCTAGCAGTCATTACTAAAATGAATAATTTTGAAAATACCCCTTACATTCACAGAAGAGAGGAAATGTTGCAGCCGGGCTTGGAAGGAAATTGTAGCAAAATTTTCAGGTTGAAATCACTGCCCATTACTCCTCTGACATTTAGGGCAGCAATGAAGGTCCCCCAACTCTTGCAGCCCATACCGTCACAGAGAGATGTAGAAAGATTCATCAATGCTGTTTCTGTAACAATTTTGTTTCACCATTTGGGGTTAATAGCCCTGAGCTGAACCCAAACTTGGAGGATCAGTGCACCACTCTTGGTCTGCTCTCTACCCTTTGACCTGTTTGGCATAGGTGACCCTACTAAGAGCCAAAGCAAAAAGCCCTGAACCTAGCCAACATAACTCTCAAGGTCACTGAGCCACTCAAGCCTCCAAAATACAACAAGGTTGTGATCCTCTTGGAGGCTTCAGGCTGAATATGTTGTACTCCTATCACAAGCTTGTAAAGCTGGAGGCTTGGATTTTGCAGATGGAGTTAGCTACCCACACTTGCCACTCGGATCCCTAACTTGTAGGCTTGCTTGATCATCCTAGGTCTAAGTGGAGGCCCTCAAGCAATGGATTTCGGTAACATGCTGGCAAAATCCAAGTCCAAATAAGTTAAAAAGAAACTGTGCTTTCACTCCCCTTGCTTTCATTATCACAACCATATTACAGGTCGACCTTCACTAATCCGACTACCTGTAATCCGGTTCCTTCGATAATCCAGCACTGATTTCAAATTTTCCGCGCAACTGTAATTTCAAATTTCCTGGGCCACTGTACCAATCTGCCGCGCGTTGCTTTGGTTGTGCTAGGTCTGTTCATGTGTTGGCATGCTCTTGTAAGCACAGACAGGCGATTCCTGCTTGTTTTCCTGCATTTATTAATATCATTTGATGAGGCACGGCTACTCGGCACCTGCCGCCAGTCACACACTGCCCTCTGGCATCGCACGGCCAGCATTCTGTTCTCTTCTGCTGACGACCTCAGAACAGACGTGGCGACCCGTTGAATTTAAGCACATTACTAAGCAGAGGAAAAGAAACTAATGAAGATTCCCTCAGTAACTGCGAGTGAAGAGGGGAGAGCCCAGTGCCGAATCCCCAGCCACCTGGCAGTCATGTGAAATGTGGCGTATAGAAGACCTCCTTTCTCTGATTTCTGCTTCTGCTCACCCAGATGTGCTGCCACCATTATCAACAGTTTTTGAAAAAACTGCTGTGCCAGTTTCGGCACCAGTTCCTGATGCTTCACTCATTTTTCAAATGAAGATGTTGATGATCCTGACAACCTCACACTTGCAGACATGTAACTTTGCCTTAAGGTATATTAAATGTCTCACTTTAGAAGCGGAAGTGCTCAACTGTTCTGTACAAGTTAATTCCTGTACATTTACCTGTACCCTTTATCTGTGCCTGTACGGTATATTACTTTATTAAACTTTCACTTGCTACTCATTTAATATTTCTGTTTAATTATTATCTAACGTACTGATTTGCATGAGATTTTAAAGGTATGATGAGGCGGTTAGCTATTGCTTAATGTGATCCTTCTGTAATTTGGCATTTTCACTAATCTGGCACTCCACAGGTCCCAATGGTGCAGGATTATAGAAGGTCAACCTGTATTGACATCTTTTAGTGGGCTCAGGGCTAAAGCACAAAGGTTCTGGGATTGGGGGGGGGGGGGTGTGTGTGTGTGTGTTGTCCTAATATTAGGCTGGGGTTAAATCAGTGGGTTGCTGGGCTAGAAGGACTGGAAGGACCTACATCTCCAAATAAAATAAAAGTATGCCCCACATCTGGAGCACAGTGAACAGAAGTCAGCAGAAAAGTTCATGACTCATTCATTTGTATGAAAGTCTTAAAACTTGCAGACTTGAGGGTAGATGTTCACATTTCCTTGCTGGCAAAGTCCAGCAAAATCAGGCCAGCCAAGATTTTTTTTTTGGCTTGGCTATTTTGCTATTGATACCTGTTCACCTTGGTAACTCACCCAAGTGGTGATTCTTCGTTTCATTGGCAATGTGTTTTATAGTGGGTGCCTGATGAGATTGTAGCATAACTTGGTTAACTATATTCCACTATATCCTAAGATTGATGAGACCATTTGCTTTTCCTTTTGGAAAATCACATTTGCTCTTGGAAAATACAATAGACTTGCTTGTTGACTTCTAGATACCCACACAAAATGATAAAATAGAAACAATTCAACAGATGTTTGAAATATTAACTTTTTAACTTACAGGTTCTTTATTTATGAACTTACATTTAAAAAAGTGGACTGCTATTAGTAATACAATCTAGTGCATCCACTAAATTTAGATAGAATGTAAAGATTAGGATCTGAGTACCAGTTGAAAGAATGGTTTTTAAATCAAAGAAGGAATATAATCAAATTAGAAATGTAGATAACTGTCTGGGTAACTTCCAACCTAATGGCATGAGCTACCTCATCCTCCCAACCACTTCACCATTCCCCATTTGTGTTTCTTACCTGGCCATCACCTCCCTCTGGTACTTCTCCCCTTTCCCTTTCTTCCATGGTCTTCTGACCTCTCCTGTCAGATTCCCCCTTCTCCAGCCCTTATCTGTTCCACCAATCAACATCCCAGCTCTTTACCTCACCCACTCCCCCTCTCCTGGTTTCACCTATCACCTGCTACCTTGTACTTCTTCCTCCCCTCCCACACCCACCTTCTTATTCTGCCTTCTTCCCCCTTCCTTTTTAGTCTTGATGAAGTGCCCTGGGCTGAAACATCAACTGTTTACTCTTTTCCATAGATGCTGCCTGACCTTCTGAGTTCCTCCAGCATTTTGTGTGTATAATGAGATGTATAATTGTTTTCCTTCCGAATGCATCTCTAATTGATTCCTCTCCAACTTTGCACCTAATCATCAAATTTTTGATGGTTGACCATGTGCAGATTTTGGAAGTAGATGCCTGTCTGATTATTGATACCCAATTACTGTTTTCCCACTGCAACCTCTTACTGTTTCAATGCCGATGAACAAGAATGTCAGTTTTCATTGCAAGCTTGAGCAAACTTCTCAAGTTAGCTTTTTTTCCTCAATGTGATTTCTTTTGTGCACACACGCTTAGATCAATTATATTGTGTATTGTAATTATGAAAGTATTGTAATGCTGTTAAAAGGTTAAAGGCTAAATTGTAAATTCCATTTAGTTAACATTCATTCTTTACGGATTTGGTCGAGTTTTTCCTCATTTTGTACAGCATTCCACAGGCTAGCAAAAAGAAGTAATTTAGACAAAGAAAGTAGAGCTGCTGGTACAACTGTTGTGAACAGCTGTGTCTACTTAATGGACAAATAAAATGAAAACTGGAATGAACTGAAGACAACTGTAGTCATCCAGAGGTTCTTTTGATTGCATTCTATGTGCTTTGAGCAGTGGCAAATTTGTTGTTGACAGATTTTTGCCTAACCACAGTGTTAGATAGCATAAAATATTCATTTGATTATTCTGTATTTGTATATTTTCCAATTTTATCATTGATATGTCATTTTCTAGACTTTTTGGTGCCAGTGTTTACAAATGAAACAAGTAATTCAAATCAATTTGCTCTGTACGCTTGACAACATCTAAAGGGCATATTACGGAGTAAGTTACTAGTGTTCTATTAAAATACTCCACATTATAAACAGCAGAATACTGGTTAATATACTTACTCATAATCCAAAGGCCCCAATTAAGAATGCACAGAGAAGAGTTCAAATCCCACCAAAGCAGATGAAGAATTTATACTTGATTAACTAAGCAATCTAGAATTTAAAGACAGAAGTTTATCTCAGATGTGGTAGTCATAAACCTATATGGTTGGTTCATTAATGCACATCAATAAAAGGGATTTGCTTTCCTTTATCTGACCTGTGGTTGAAGCATAGTCACAAAATGTTAGGTAAAATATTGTAAGAAACACAATTAGAACACTACTGAGTGCACCAAAGCACCAGATTTCTCAACCAATGGGGATTATAGAATGCTCCAAGGCATCTAAAATAAGCTATACACAGGGGGCACTGAGCCAGCTACAGTAACAAAACTATATTATAGTGCATGACCAGGAAATATCTCACGACTTGGGATCAAGCCAAAGGACCCAATGTGGTTCAATGGGATGTCAAGAAAATGCTTGATACATCACCAAGAATAGTTAAAATTCAGTGTTCAGTTGGCAGAGAGTTTTTCCACAACTTTAAGATCAGAATAAACCTCTGATCAGTCCTGCTTCATCAGTTGTAAATAGATGAAAATAGAGCATCCAACAGTATGACATATGTCAATATTCCCTCTAATTTATAATGACCAATATGCACAAAAATCTTGTGCAGTGCAATTTTTTTGCCAGTGACAACAGCGTGTGCACTGAATAATTTCTTCAATAAAAACAGTATATATAAGCCAGTTCTAAAATTTGCAGACAAGTCATTACAAACAGCGTGTTGTCACCACCATCCTCATCAGAAACCAGAAAAAGAAATGTGGTTGTGTATGAATGTGGAATATACTTAACCTGCTGACGTGTTAGAGAGTGACAATGTATTGTGCCCAGTTTAACTTCCCTTGTACGCTAGTAGCAAAAGATGAGAGGGAACATTGACATGTGTAAAAGCAAGCAATTCTGCAGATATGGAAATCTTGAGCAATACACACAAAATACTGGAGGAACTCACCAAGTCAGGCAGCGTCTATAGGGAGAAATGAACGGTCCACCTTTCAGATTGAAACCCTTCATCAGGATTGGAAAGGAAGGTGGCATAAGCCGGAATGAGAAGCTGAGGGGAGGGACGAGTGCAAGTTAGCAGATGAGGGTGAAGTTGGGTGGGTGGGAAGGTGGGATGAACTAAGAAGCTGGGCGGGGATGGGTGGAAGAGGTAAAGAGCTGAAAAAGAAGGAATCTGATAGAGGAGAACAGTGGACTATGGAAGAAAGGGAAGGAGGAGAGGCAGCAGAGGGAGTGGATAAACAACTGAAAAGAGAAGTGGTGAGGGGGAACCGGAATGGGGAATGAAATGAGAGGGAATGGAAAGGGTGAAATTACCAGAAGTTAGAGAAATCAATGTTCATGATATCAGGTTGGAATCTATCCAGGTAGAAAATGAAGTGTGGCTTCTCCAGCCTGAATGTGGCTTCATTCCCCCCAGCAGTAATCAGAGGGGTATACTTGTTGCTGAGGACAATGGCCACATTTGCCTTCACCCAGTCCTCCCATTACAGGGATAGAGTCGCCCTTGACCTTGCATACTACCCCAAGAATCCTTACATATTACCCCCAGCACCAGATTCCACCATCTATAATGGGACAATACCACTAAGCACATCTTTCCATTTTCCATGACCCCACTCTCTATGCAATTGGTTTGTTGACTTGTTCCTCCCCATTGATCTGGAAGTGGGATAAGTCCTAAAGCTCCCTCACTACAATTCAGGCCCCACACAATCTTTCCAGGTGAATCTGTTGGGGTCATCTACTGTGTCTAGTTCTCCCAGTGCAGCCTCTTCGATATTGCTGAAACCCAATGTAGAGAGGAGAGCCACTTTGTTCAGCACTTTCACTTTGTCAGCTACAAAAGAAGAATTTCCCGGTGGCCACCTATTTCAATTCAATTTCTATCTCCCATTCTGACAGTCCATGGCCTCTTCTGGTGCCTCTCCTTCTTCCCTTTCCTCCGCAGTCCACTCTCCTTTCCTTTCAGATTCCTCCTTCAGCTGTTTACCTCTACCTCTTCCACTTACCACTCCCCCACCCATCCACCTTCCCCCCCTCACCTACTAGTTTGTATTATTTCCCCTCCCCTTCCTTTTTATTCTGGCTTCTACTCCCTTTCTTTCCAGACCTGATGAAGGGTATCAGCCTAGAATATTGACTGTTCATTCTCCTTCATAGATGCTGCCTGATCTGCTGATTTCCAGCAGCATTTTGTGACTTACGTTAGAGACAGAGGTATAGCACAGAAAAGGGCTGTTTCGCCAACCGGGTCTGTGCAAACCATTAATCACCCACTCCTACTAACCTAACATTAATTCCAGTTTTATCCTTCCTACATTCTCACAACTCTCCACACATTCTTCCACTCCCCTACACGTTAAAGGGAAATTTCCAGCAGGCAGTTACCTACCATCCTGCATACCGTTGGAATAGGGAAGGAAAACTTACTGGAAGGAAATTCTGCATTCTGTTTCCTTTTCATTACCTCATTGTAGTTCTGTTTAGAATGAACTGTTTGGATGATGTGCAAACAAACCCTTTGCACTCTATCTCCATAGATGTGGCAATAATATTCAAATTTCAGGCACACAGTGACAACCCACATGATCCCAGGGTGAATGCACAAACTCCTCACTGATTGGAGCCAAGATCAGGATTGAACACAAGTCTCTGGTACTTTGAGGCAGAGGCTCTACTAGCTACCTAACTGTGCCACTCCAATATTATGCTTAAACATTAGGACCTGGGCTGCTAGTCACTCTTTACGGAAGGACTGAGTTTGTGCAATTGCTGTCCTCGTGTGCAGACAGAAAGGCATTATCCATAGTCTCAGATTTGTATGATTACTGGACTGTAGTTTATGTTGGTTTCCCTCAGTTTTTTGGTGCTGGTTTTTTTGTGAACAATTGGCGGGTGGGTGATCTGTTAATTTTTGTGTGGGGGGGGTCTTTGGGATTTGGTGCTACTGTCGCTGTTTTTCCTGTGAGTGAAGGGATCAGGGGTTGTTATTGCGACTGTTTTTTGCTGCGGGGGGAGGGGTGATTTGGGGGTCAGTGGGTTTTGTTTCTTTTTCGTGCCGGTTGAGGCGGAGAGTTGATGTCCTTTCCTTCATTATCACCCACGGTCTTTCTGTATTTAGTGGCTATCTGGAGTAGCCAAATATCAGAGTTGTATTGCACATGCATACTTCGACAATAAAATGAACCTTTAGAATCATGACTTGGAGTGAGAGCTGGTGTCATCATTTAAATAATAGCCGGCACTGTGCCAATTGTAGATTATAGCATGATTTGCCTTGACAGTGGGGGCGGGGGTGCATTTCCGGACAATTAAAATTCTGTCCACCTGTTTAGGGGATTGCTAATCACAAATGTGGCAGTAAGAAGTCAGAAACTTCTGGAAGGACGAGCTGAATGAGGCATCTTCACTCAAAGGTCTATTCTGAATATATAAGGAGCACAGGGATCACCGATACAGTTTCTAAATGGGCAGCACAGTAATGTACGGGTTAGCGCAACACTTTACAGCGACGGCCGTCTGGGTTCAATTCTGCCAAGGTGTGTACGTTATCCGCGTGTCTGCATGGCTTTGCTCCAGGTGCTCTGGTTTCCTCCCAAAGAGTGGACATGCTACATCAGTGCCAGAAGCATGATGACACTTGTGGGATGTCCCTAGCACATCCTCAAATGGTGTAGGTCGTTAATGCAAATGTGTGTTTGAATGTTTCAATGAACTGATGAGAAATAAAATCAATTTTTATAATTCCATTCTGATGTAATTGAACTGACTGGACTGGACTTCTGACTTTTAAAAAAGAACAAAGGTGGGTGAGAGAAATTCATAAGTCCATCTTTGAAAAATAAATTTCAACATGTAAAGTTAAAAATTAACTTTGTGGTAAGCCACTGAGAATAATATACTACCCTAAATCCTCAAAAAAAAGCCAATTTTGCACACCAATATGCAGAGCCCTAGAGGGAAGAAAGAAGCAAGGATTAAGATTCGCCCAGCTCAGCTTCCATAGACTATAGAATATTTGTGTAGGAGGAAGGAGATGTGGGCTTCTAGTGGTGAACATTATGAACATTTGTGTTACATTGGATCAGATATTCTGAAATGCGATTAATGAGCTGAATTTTCAATGAGCATCACTTTTCCTTTACCTCCCTTTCACTGTCCTTTAAAGTAGACAGCTTACAGCCCAGGCAGCTGGGTAGTTATGGTGGAGTCCACTCCATCTGACATTTATAACAGATATTTATATGCTTCTGACAACAGGACTTGAGGCTCTTAATGGCATCCTGAATGCTTTGAGAACTCGGGGGTGGGGATGCTCAGATTCCTGCAAGTTGATGTTACAATTTTTTAAATTGGCCATGAGAACATCCTTGAATCATGGAACATCGAACAGTACTGTTCCGGTAGGCCATGTTTTACTGATCATGACGCCTATTTACTTAGACATACAGCATGAACAGGCCCTTCCTGCCCTTCTAGCAACCCACCCAGCCTAATCACAAGACAATGACCAATTAAGTACGTACAAACAGAGGACGCCAAATTGAACTCCGAACTCCAGTGTCCCAAGCTGTAGTAGTTTATCGTGGACTGTACTCACTAGTTTTAAAAAGCATGTGGGGTCTGTTGGGAACTGTCTGCAGAGCAATAGGGTTGCAGAGTAAGTTGGAGACAGTTCCTTGTGGACCTTGTCTGTGGAGCGGGGGGGGGGGGGCGGGGGTCTGATGGGACTTGGCTGTGGAGCAGGAGATACTATTAACCTTGGGTTAATAGCACCTAGGATTAATTACCAAGGGCTAATTAAAAGAAGCAGGATTTGAGGGGAGCGGCAATTGTGGAGTGTTAGGGTGGTCAGGCTTTGGCTCAACGGACTTGGGAAAGAATGGTCACAGGCAAGAACTTAAGTTTGACAAGCTGGAAGCATAACAAGTGTGAGTTGGTTGGTAGTTCAGGCACAGGAATGCTCCTCCTGTGAGGTGTAGGATTTCAGTGTCCCTGATGATTACATCTGTGGGAAGTGTGCCCAACTTCAGTTCCTGACTGACAAGGTCAAGGAAATGGAGCTAGAGCTAAATGTACTCAGGACTATCTGAAAGACTGAAATTTATAGATGAGTCCTTTACTGAGGTAGACAAGAGATTTGGCAGCCACAAAAGCGAAGCCAGGATGGTGTGTATCCTCCCAGGTGCTAGGGTCCAGGATGTCTTGGAGCAGCTGCAAAAGATTCTCAAAAGGAAGGGTGAGAAAGGAAGTAAGAGGTTATGGTGCACATTGAATTGACTTTATTTCTTACATCCTTCACATACATGAGTAAAGATCTTTGATATGTCTCCATCTAAATATGCCATGTGCAATCATAGTAATTTATAATAAATAGAACAGTCAATGTAATATAGAGTATGCTCAAGCCAGCGTGAGTTAATCAGTCAGATGGCCTGGTGGAAGAAGCTGTCTTGGAGCCTGTTGGTCCTGGCATTTGTGGTTGGGGTGACTCGGGTCCCCAATGATCCTACGGGCCCTTTTTACATGCCAGTCTTTGAAAATGTCCTGAATCATGGGAAGTTCACAACTACAGATGCGCTGGGCTGTCTGCACCACTCTCTGCAGAGTCCTGCGATTGAGGGAGCTACAGTTCCCATACCAGGCAGTGGTGCAGCCAGTCAGGATGCTCTCAGTTGTGCTCCTGTAGAAAGTTCTTAGGATTTGGGGGCCCATACCAAACTTCCTCAACCGTCTGAGGTGAAAGAGGCGCTGTTGTGCCTTTTTCACCACCCAGCTGGTGTTTACAGACCACATAAGGTTCTTGGTGATGTGGATGCCGAGGAACTTGAAACTGTTTATCTTCTCAACCCCAGATCCATTGATATCAATAGGGGTTAGCCTGTCTCCATTCCTCCTGTAATCCACAACCAGCTCCTTTGTTCTTGAAACATTGAGGGAGAGGTTGTTTTTTTGACACCGCTGTGTCAGAGGGATGTCTTCTTCCCTGTGGGCCACCTCATTATTGTTTGAGATAATCAATGTAGTGTCATTGGCAAATTTAATTAGCGGATTGGAGTTGTGGGTGGCAATACAGTTATGGGGATACAGCGAGTAAAGGAAGGGATTCAGTACATAGCCCTGAGGGGCTCCTGTATCGAGAGTCAGAGGGTTGGAGGTGAGGGAGCCCACTCTTACAACCTGCTGGGGATCTGACAGGAAGTCCAGGATCCAGCTGCACGGGGAAGCTCAAGGACAAGGTCTCTGAGTTTCATGTCGATCTAGAATGGAACTATGGTGTTAAATGCTGAACTGTAGTCCAAGAACAGCAGTCTCACGTAAGCATCCTTTTCCAGGTGTGTAAGGACAGGGTGTCATTAGCAGCAATGACATAAATTCACTAGATTATGGAATGGTTCCGGCAGGCTGTTGAATTGCAAATATCACGTCACTCTTAAGAAGGAAAGGAGGCAGAAGAAAGGAAACTATAGGCCAGTTAGACTGACTTTAGTTGTTGGGACGATGTTGGAATCCATTATTAACATAAGGTTTCAGGATATTTGGAGGTACATGATAAAGTCGGCCAATGTCAGCATGGGTTCCTTCAGGGGAAATCTTTCCTGACATGTCTGCTGGAATTCTTTGAGGAAATTACAGCTAGGATAGACAAGGAGTCAGTGGATGTTGTAACTCTGGACTTTGACAAGGTGCCAAACGTGAGGCTGTTAACAAGATAAGAGCCCATGTTATTACAGGAAAGATACTAGCATGGATAGATGATTGCATGATTGATGGGATGCAAAGAGTGGGAATAAAGGGAGCCTTTTCTAGTTGGCTTCCAGTGTGTGACTATTGGTGTTCTGCAGGGATCGGTATTGAGACTGCCTCTTTTACATTATATTTTAATGATTTTGATGATGGAATTAATGGTTTTATAGCCAAGTTTGCAGACGATACAAAGAAAGGTGGAGGGGCAGGAAGCAGGGAGGCTGCAGAGGGACTTGGGCAGATGAGGAGAATGGATTAAGTAGTGGCAGATGGAATACAGTGTTGGAAACTGTATGTTTATGCACTTTGGTATAAGGAACAAAAACATGACTATTTTCTAAATGGGCAGAAAATTCAAAACACAAAGGTGCAGAGGGACCCAGGAATCCTCGGGGCAAAATTCCCTAAAGGTTAACTTGCAGGTTGAGTCAGTGGTGAGGAAGTCAAATGTAATGTTAGCATTCATTTTGTAAGGACTAGAACATAAAAGCAATGATGTAATGCTGAGGTTTTATGAAGTGCTGGTGAGGCCTCACTGAGAATTTTGAGCAGTTTTGGGCCCTTATCTATGAAAGGATGTGATAACGTTAAAGAGGGATCGGTGGAGATTCGCACAAATAATTCTAGAAATGAAAGTTTTCATAGATGAGGAGAGTTTGATGACTCTGGGCCTGTACTCGCTGAAGTTTAGAAGTACGAGGGAGGATCTCATTGAAACCTATCGAGTATTGAATGGTCTAGTCAAAGTGGAAATGGAGAGGATGTTTCCTATAGTGGGTAAGTCTAGGGCCAGAGGGCACAATGTCCAAATAGAGGCACATCCATTTAGAACAGAGATGAGAAGGAATTTCTTCAGCCAGAGTGTAGTGAATCTGTGAAATACATTGCCATGGACGGTTGTGGCCGCCAAGTTATTGAGCATATTTAAACCAGAGGTTGATTGTTTCTTGATTAGTCAAAACATCAATGGTTATCAACAGTTACAGGGAGAAGGAAGGAGAGTGGAGTTGAGAGGGATAATAAATTGACTATGATGGAATGGCAAAGCAGACTTGATGGGCTGAATGACCTAATTTGTTCCTATGCTCCTAATTCTGTTCCACCAGCTTCAGGAACAGTTATTACCCCTCAACAATCCATCTCTTGAACCAGGAGGATAACTTCACTCAACCTCACTTGCCCTATCACTGGAGTTCCCACAACCTATGGACTCACTTTCAAGGATTCGTCATCTCATGTTCTCTATTTTTTATTTATTTTTGTTGATATTTCTTTTATTTTCTTTTGTATGTGCACAGTTGGCTGTGTTTCCACACTGGTTATCTGCCCTGTTGGGTGCAGTCTTCCACTGATTGTATTATGGTTGTTGAATTTACTAAGTATTCCCTCAACAAAACAATCATCAGAGTTGCAATCGGTGACATATATATATATTTTGATAATACATTTACTTGAACTTTGAATCTTTTATAGTCTTAAACTAATGCACCATATCTTTCCTATAGTCAAACTACTAGAACTGCACTAAAGTTTTGTGTAGCTGTAAACATGATTTCCTCTTATACTCAACACTCATACCAATGAAGGCAGGCAGTCCACACAATTCTTACAATCTTATCCACTTGTGTAGCCACTCAGTGAACTATAGACCCCGAGATCCCACCGTACCTCGGTGCTATTGAGGGGAAAACCATTAACTGTATATGCTCTCCTTTCATTTGACCTCCTAAATGCAATACATTACACTTGCCTGGATTATCTCCATCTGCTACAATCAGTTCTTCTATCTACCTGGCAATCTGTTACCTTGACCTCATTAGGAGTAGAATAGACACTCTGAGAGTCTATTGTTAGGCATGCCTATAACGTGGCTTGCCTATTATTCATTGTGAGTATATGTAACATTTTGACATTGGGTATGTTGGTGACGTTAATGTTTGTTTACTCATACTGCCAGTGGATGTGAACATGTTTTTGCTGAGACAGTTTTGCTACTGCATTTTTCCAATCCTTTGAGGTTTCTGTTATGGATGGGCTGTGGTTCAGGAAAAAAAAACAGGAATATAAGGATCACTGCTGCCTGGTAGACCATGAGTTTTCTGCTGTGTTTGAGGTCTTGACCTTCAAATGTATTCCTCAGAGGCTATCTTGAAACACAGAAAGTGATGATGAGATTCATTGTCTGTCTCCACTGGTGGGTGGCTTTTGAAATAGGGGAAATAGGACAAATTTTCCAGGGTGCCATCTTGTTGGAGGTGTGTGTTGCTTTGAGAAGTTAGTGGAAGGTCTTTGTTTTGTGAGTATTTAATAAAAGGTCTATGCTTTGTAAACAAACAAGAATAACTTAGAACTGGGCCTGTAAACGTGTGCATATGTGAGCTTTGTCTGTATTGCAGTTCAATAATTGTAGTTGAAGTCTTCTTAGTTTGGGAATGGAGGTATCATAGGTCGATCAGTATCCCATTTGCACCACACCAATAAGAAATTTATTGGACAGAAGCTTCAGTATAACTGATTAAAATTCAGTAAATATTGGGAAGATGATGCAGCCTTGCTTAACAACAGTTTGCACAGCACGGAGATCTATCTACATGTCAAGTCCATTTGCTCTGTTGCAAAAGGCAGGATCTCCCAGTGGCTACTCATTTCAATCCAGATTCATGTTCCCTTCCCTGTCCATTGCCTTCCCTATTACCAGCATGAGGCCAAACTCGGGGTGGAAGAATAAAGCTTCATATTCCATCTGGGTAGCCTCCAATTTGAACATTGATTTCTCCAACTTCTGGAAATTATTCCCCTCCATCTCCTTTTTCCATTCCCCATTCTGGTCATCTTGTCCAGATCTACACATCACCTCCCTCTAGTTACCCTCCCTTTTCCTTTCTTCCATGGTGTACTGTCCTCTCCAATCAGCTTTCTTCTTCAGCCTTTTACCTCTGTCATCTATCACCTCTCAGCTTCTTACCTCATACCCCCGCCATCTCTACATACCTACGTTCCTCCTCACTTGATCTTGCCTATCACTTGCCAACTTTTACTCCTCCTCCCCGCTGCCTTATTCTTGCTTCTGCCCCCTTCCTTTCAACTCCTGAGAAAGAGTCTCAGCCCATATCGTTGACTGTTTATTCCCCATCATAGATTCTGCCTGATTTGCTTAATTCCTTGAGCATTTTGTATGTGTTGCACAGAGGTTTATTGGCCCTTTGTTTATGATTACAGCTTACATACCATCATGCAGTACCCATACAATGAAGATGAATTTATGAAGGCAGCAAAATTTGCAGATTTCCCACTGTACATGTTTCTTGGATGGAATAATTCAAAGACCCTATAATTTCCTCTTCCTCAACAAGAATGTTCTTGACTCTATCCCAAGGCAAACTAAAAAGTTAAAAAAGGCTTGTGTCAGCTGAAAAATATTAAACCTTAGAGAAGAGACAGTATCCCTGCTGATGCTTTAACATTTGGTAGAGAGGAACTTCAGACAAGAATATATAACTTCCACTCTGAGAAGAGGTGGACCTGTCAGGAGACTGTAAAGCGGTTGCAGTCAAGATGGAGACCATGAGTGCTCTAGAGGAAGCAGCACCAACTTCTACAGAGCACAGAAATCATGGGCAGAGAACAGAGTTTGATCATTTCAAATTTTATTAGAGGAAATTTCTGGTCATTCATATTTGTTTTGACAAGATACACAAATGATGAGGACAAGAAATTTGGACTCCAGTCAAGGAAAATGGGATATGTTTTTCCTATAAACATTGGATCTGTTGTACATACTGCCCTGCACTTATGATATTGGTCACTCCTGTAAACAAATAACTTGTATCGAACTTATGATTTCTGCGTACCAACCTGTTGTCTTTCTCCTGCATGGTGCCTAAATGAAAGAAGTTCTGGCTGTTCATTCATGACACATTATATTGGCAATCGACATGCTCATTAACCATCTATATTAATTACTACTTCCTGTGCAGAAGGATGGCAGTAAGCCAAATTGCTAACGAATCATGCCCCTCCTTTTCCCCATGTCAACAACTGCAATCTTCTTGGTAAACTCGCTTATTATTGTCACAATAACCTAGGTCTGGTGAAAATCTCATCGGCATACCATACATACTGATCAATTAATTATAATAGTGCATTGCGGTAGTACGAGTTAAAAATAACAGAGTGTAGAATGAAGTGTTACACTTCAGAGAAAGTGCAGTGCAAGTAGATAATAGGTTTAATCGATGTAGATTGAGCTTAAGAGTCCATTTTATCATACTAAGGAAGCTTTCAATAATCTTAGAACCATGGGAAAGAAGCAATTCTTGAACCTGGTGGTATGTGCTTTCACACTTCTCTATCTACTGCCCAATGGGAGGGAGGAGAGGGGAGGATATCTGGAGTGAGTGGGAACTTTGATTTTGCTGACTTGTTTGCTGAGGCAGTGAGAAGTATAGATGGAGGCCGTGGAGAGGAAGCTGATTTTGTGATGTACTGAGCTGTGTCCACAACTCTTGTGGTCACGGGCAGAGCAGTTGCCACACCTAGCAGTAATGTATCCAGATAGGATACCTTCAGTAGTGGATTGATTAAAAATTACTGAGGATCAAAGGTACGTGCTAAATTTCCTTAACCTTCTGATGAAACAGTGGTACTGGAAAGCTTTCTTAGCCATATCATCTATGTGGTTAGACCTGGACAGGCTGTTGGTGACTCTGAGGAACTTGAAACTCACAACCCTCTTGACCTTAGCAACATTGATGTAAACAGGAGCATGTTCACTGCTCCCCTTCCTAATGTCAATGACCTATTCTTTTGCTTTGAGATTTTGAAAGATTATTGTCATGACACCATATTGCAAGGCTCTCAATCTGTACTCCAATTTACCATCATTTGAGATGGGGCCCACTGCGGTGGTATCATTGGTAGGTGTGTAGGTGGAATTGGACCAGAATCTGGCCATGCAGTTGTGCATGTATAGGCAGTAGGGGTTTGAGAACTTGGCCCTGTGCCGCATCAGCATTGAAGATCATCGTAGCCTTACTGATTGTCATCTGATGGTCAGGAAGTCCAGGATCTATTTGCAAAGGGATGTGTGGAGTTGCAGATTTGCTGTTTGAGTTGAGTTTGCTTGGGGATTACAATACTGAAGGCAGAGCTGTAGTCAATAAACAATAGTTTGACACAGGTCCCTTTACTGCCCAGGTGCTCCAGAGATGAGTGTAGAATCAGGGAGATAGCATCTGCCATAGACCTGTAGGGGAATGACAGTGAGCTGAGGTTGTCTGTTAATACTTGCTACCACCAACCACACAAACACTTCATGACAGTGATTGTCAGAATCGCTGAGCAGTAGCCACTAAGTCATGTACCTTATTTTTCTTAGATACTGGGGCGATCGCAGTCTTAAAGCAGACGGGAGTCTCAGATGAAGCAGGAGGAAGTTAAAAATGTCCACAATTATTCCCCCGCCCCACCCCAGCTGTTCTGTACAGAATCTAAGGACACAGTCAGGGAACTATCCGGACCAGTTGCTTTCCACGAGCTTACTCTCCGGTGACTGTTGGCAGTTGTCAGGGTGGGTAGCGACATTCCAATCCCCATCTGTTCAAAGTGTGCAGAATGCGTCATCACTGTTGTCAGTGTTGCTGCTGACTTCATTTTGTAGCTCATTGTCACAATTGATGGCTTGTCCGGGGTTATAAATTGGGCTGGTATTATTTGTGGCATCATTGATAGCTTTCTGGGCATCATATCTCAATTTCCTGTAAAGGTTAGGGTCACCTGAACACTGAGACCTGGACTTCAGTAGGGAGTGTATCTTCCAGTTTATCCTGTTTTACAGTTCAGGGTTGTACACAGTCTTAATGATTAATTCAAATTGTTTGAAAAAAATATTGTTACTAAAAAGATTGCAGCAACAATCATCCATTGTTCCAGATAACAGTTTCAATTGTGTCATCATATATCAATATGCGTGTCCTTTTATCCTTCAACCTACCTGCAAACTGTATTGATACTCCTGATACCGAAAGGAAGTCCTTCTGCATTAATCATTCTCCAAAGGCATGCATCATAGGAGACACAGGCTTAAGTTTTGAAATCCAATAGAGGCCAATGTCATTGGGACAGATTAAGTAGGTGACCTTATCATGTTTTTAAATCAAAAAGGATTTGGATTGAATAATAAATTGAGAAAGAAAATAGAATCAAATTGTGCATAGATAATACAGAAACTATTTCATCTTTCAAGGAAAAGTAGGGAAAAATTGAAAGAAATTGAGAGTTATAATTAGGAAAGCTGTGGGATTAATTTTGCATTGTTTAATCAAAAACAAACAGTGGCATAATCTGCTGAATTGTCTCCCTCTGTGTTGTAAGTGTATATGGTTCCATGGTAGAATCATCTGAGTTTGAAAGCAGGAATTTGGAAACATTAACTTCTAGAATAAAGCACACAGTATAGCAGTGAAAGTGGCCAGAGGTAGGGGGCAGTCATGTTAAAATGAAGTGCAGAATGTCTTCATTCAGGCTCCTACCTTGCTTCTTGGATAGAGGGAGGACAGTCTGTGAACTTGGAGCTACGTGTATCTATCATGGGGTACTGAGAGGTGAATAAGTACAAGGGAATAACTTTGATTGTTTGTATCTTTCCTCAGAGAGTAAAATCTTCAAAAAAAAAAAATTCTTTAACTCAGTAAGTAGAACATTTTTTAAATTTCCCTTCCGTTCTTTTCTCCCTAGACGAATATATTTCTAGGAGAAGATACTATTAAATCATCAGGTTTACTGAAGTCACATTTATTGCAACTGCTGCAAACAAATGCATCATCTCCAAGTCAAGTAAGTTCAAACCTTTTGTTTTATTTAAATTATAATTAGATACATTTAGTAAATACCTATGTTACAAAGATCTGACTCAATTTTTCAAATTATTATGACTAGGAATTCCTCTTGCTATGACCTAATGGTCCTTCAACAATTTATTCAGTGTTTGGGTCCAAGACAAAATAACATACATATGACCAAGCAGAATCAGAGGTGATAAATCCTATCACAAGAGAAAATCTGCAGATGCTGGAAATCCGAGCAACACACTCAGCATTTTGTGTGTATTACAGGGTTAATTGGTGTCATAAAATTTATTCTAGCAAATATCATTTGGACTTTTTGAATACTTTAATCTTTCTTGAAAAATAATGATTAATTTAAATCCAACTTCAGAATTAGACAACACAAGTTACTGTTGTAGCTTACTTTGCATAACAGCAAACGGTGTTGTAAATACTCTGAGATGAGAAAAGTATTTGTCAATGATGATAAAGATTTGTTGACTGTGTGCATATCTCTGCAGTTCCCGTGTTATTTTCCATTACATACCAATAGGAGCCATGTTCATGAACAGATGTCTGGGCTATTATGCTGTGTTACTATGTACTTAATGGTTTTTGTGATGTGTTAAGTACAGTTAGTGGTTGTTGACTGCAGCAAAGTGCAATTGTCCATTCATCTTGATCAGACTTCATCAGACTCTTTTTAACAGTTTATAAGTCTTCCATTTATTAGGTCCTCAGCAGATTAGAGATTATTTCAATTATTTGATCAGATTTCTCCCCATCTTTATTTTTCTGAAAATCCACCGGTATCAAATTGACTTTTCAGTTGTTTAAATCTTGTACAAACTGTTGACTCCAATAATTATGAAATACATTTTGGGATGCTTTCTCAATATAATGGACTACTACAATAGTTGAGTGGAAAATCAATTCTCATTCCATGTTGTCAGTGCAGCTTTTTACTTAATACAGTATAATATTTATGCAGTTCATCTCGATTTTTCTATGTTTACAAGCTGTATGTCCAACAAATGGATCAGATGCAGTTTTGCTAAATAATCCAGTTCATAATAAAGAGAATTATAGGGGCTGTAAGCTGGTCAATAATATGTTCCAGTTTCTCATTCCCAGGGTAGGTATTGGCCTGTAATATTCGGTGACATTGAATATTTTAAGTGTTAAAATATTAAAAGCTTGGTTAAAACTTATTCACTACTTTCAGATTTTAAGATAGTGGATAAAGTTTAACTGGACATTTTAATATTTTAAGTCATACCGTTCACTGAATAGCCTCTAAGTCATTTAAAAAAATACTATATATGTGGATTGATATGATACAATAAAACATTGTTAGATTTTAAAGCAATAGAAATGTTTTGATTTTTATATTAAAGAGCTCGCTTTAAACTTAAGATAGAAATGTCACTGTCCCAATCTTTATGTTGCCTCTGCAGTGCAGTTCTCTCTGGGTCAGTGTACTTCTATTGCAGAAGCCACACTTGTCTCAGATTAGGCTCAGGCAGAAGGGCTGAGTGAAACTGCCATCAAGTTTGCCTCAAGAAATTATTAATGAATATCACACAGCAAAAGTTGGAAAACGATTGCAAACTGCACTGCATTTGATTTCTTTAGTAATGTCAGTGTGCAGCTAAATCTGGATTTAAGCATGAGGCAGAATATATATTACGTAAAAAGTAACCATTTCCTTTCTATGTTTTCTATATTCCTTTCTATTTCTAACAGTCTGAGGTGTTAGGACACATTTTTTTGCTTGTGGGAAAGCGTTCAACTTGCTCAATTGCTTTTATTCAATAGAGCAAGCTTATTATTTATAGAGGTATTTGTGGTATGGCACAGTAACTATGGGCTCCTGGTACGACCACCAGCTGACCTTAAACTCCCTTCCATTGAGTTGTTAGTTAAGCTTGGCAAAACTGAATGAGATCCAAGAAATATAACACTGAAATCCTTGAATTACTCCCAATGTACAGAAGCTATTAAAATAAAGCATAGCTGTCAAACCAAGACTGTCTATGCTTTTGAAATATGAAGTAGCACTGATTAGAAAAATATCTAATATTTCCCTTACTGAAACCACAATCCTGAATTAGTCAAACAATGCACGAAGTAAGAATTCCAGCAGCAGGCTTTGGCTGCGGAAGTTAAAGTGCAATCCTAATTTTATGAGTAGAACTATATATACTGTATATATACTGCCATTTAACTATGAAAATACATGTATCCAATAAGCAATTTCTTTTCATGGTATCATGCAGCAGTATACTTAACAACAGTATCTCTTGTATTACTTTAATCCTTATGTTCAGCTTTCTCAGGTTGAGACTGACAGTATAAATAATGTAGAAGTGTCTGAGGATGCTTATATTGAGAAATTCAGTGCTGGTAATTTTGCTACCAATTTACTGGATGGGCCATTTTCAGCCTGTGTCTTGCCATTTGTGCACTCAGTGCTCCTCTTACTGATCGTATGATATTGCAGCACTGATTGTTATCAGAATAAAATTACAATTTTGTCAAACTACCTGTTGTAATGCTGCTAGCAGCTTGGTGGCAAGTTATTTTTCTACAGTTTTGGTTAATACATTCCACAGAGCACTTCACGCTGTTTAAGGGGAAAAGAAAATCTTCACAAGTATACAGAAGAGCAGTTTAAAAGTAAAGAACATCATTGAGAGATCATTTTAATGACTGAAATTTTATTATTAGGGAAGTTCCTGTTTTACCTTCTGTGTCTGCTCACTGTGGTTGGTGTGTTGAATAATGTATTCTGTAAGTTCATAAGTATTGATCGACTTTTCTTACTGGAAAACCTGAGGTATATCATTCACTTGTTATGTAGCTTGTCTAGAGCTTTAAAATGCCATGACGAGATAATTTATCATTTCTTCTTTGGAAAATTTTTAAATGTTTAAAGATTTTCAGCATTGAGAGCTGTTTAATATTAAAGTAAAATTGCAACTTAAAACTTTTGAGCTTTGACATCACAGAATTAAAAAGTTTATCACAATAGGCATCCGTGCTTGTTTACCAATGTACTCAAAACAAACACCTGTATTTTTTTTTAAAAGGTAAAATCAGAAATGGACAAGTATCTGGCCCCGCTAATTCCACCAGCTCCAACAATTCTGGACCAGAAGAAATACCGAAGGGAGAGTGCCTCAGTAGTAGACGAGTTTTTTGAGGAGCAAATTACATCTCCATACAGCTTGAATATCAACCTAATTCTGCCTGATATCACACACCTGAGAACAGGTCTTTACAGATCTACAAAGCCAGCCCTCCCACAAGTAAAGACGGAGCAAGACACTAATTTTACCCAGTCGTGCACATCCAGCACGATAAATGCCCTGCCTGAGTTCACCAGTGTGTTCAGTGTGCCACACTCAGTTCCTGTGAATAATATTTTCATCAAGCAAGAGGCCCCTTCCCCAGATCTACCGCTCCCTGTCAGTTCACAGCAACCCCAGATGTACCAAATGCCAATGAACACAGATGTTGTCAATATGCCTTTGAGCTCCACACAGTCACTCAGCAACACTACAGTTATTCACAGTCGTAACAATGTCACCATGTCAACAGGCATGGGTAGACCAAACAATCCATGTTCCCAATCTTCAGTTAAACATTTTCAAACTGTTGTATCCACACCAAATGGCTATGTTGTGCCAGCCCAATTTTATCAGCAGCAGAATTCATACTTACCACCCTCACCACCTAACTCCCAGCCTGGTAGCCCAGAAAACCAGCCCGAACTGATCAATACACTCTCGCCTCCTCCATCATATGCTGCATCAGTGGCATCAAAGATCGTCCATCATTCGCAGATCCACAATCTTCCACCCACTTTGCAGACATGTCAACCTAGCTTCCAGCAAACGAAATATAGTCGACGTAACAACCCTGAGTTGGAGAAGCGACGCATTCATCACTGTGATTTCCCAGGTGCTTGTCAATGTTAGAGTTTCTTTTGGTATGATGTATAGGAGAATGGATATTATGATTTAAATATATTGCAATTTAATTTATTTTCTCTTTTCCCACCTTGACTAGAGGCACTAATTCAAGCTGAGGTGTGTTTTGTATCTTGCCCAAGTAGCCATTCATATATAAGTATATCAATACAGCTTGCTATAGACTGTTCCATCCTTTAAATCGATTCTGCCATTTAACAAGGTTCTGGCTGATATGTCACCTAACTCCATCTAACACCTTAGCCATATATCCCCAACATCCTTTTTACATATAAGCTTTTTCCTAGCTTCACTCTCGAATGCCTTGGCCATAAGTTTTAGACTTTGCACCTTGATCATGGACTCCTCAAGCAGAAGAAATAATCTTTTTCCAGTTGTCTTATTAATTTGTATTTATAGTTCAAAAACATCACTCATATCATCCTTTAAACTTCTAAATTCCAAAACAACTCTGGTTTCTCTAATATCTCCTCATACTTTAAGCTTTGGAATCTCAATGTCTTTCCAGTATATCCATTTTGCATTCATTCCATGTTTGATACATCCTTCCCAAGTTGTGATGCTCGGAAATGGTATATTGGATTCCAGATATAACCTGACCAGGGTTTTATACAACTTTGGCATAACATTAGATTTTCAAGTATTATATTTCAGTTTCTATTACTTTGCTTCTTCTTTTAATAGTATTTTTTTTAAATCTTTTGCTCCCAGGTTAACTGTTTTAACAGAAAAATTAGTCATTCAGTATAATATCCATAAATCATTAATAAAAATAGTATGTAGCCAAGGCCCCAGTACAAATCCTTGTTGGATATCATCAATCACATTCTGCCAATTAGACAATCTGCTCTCATTCTCTTTCCAATGTCTTTCAATTTCTTTATTATATTAATAATCTACCATTCTTTTTAATTCTGAGTTTGAAATTTAGTAAACATTAAGAACATGTAAAAGTTTTTTTCACATAAAATAAACCCCACAGCATGTTCTTGTCATCTTTCAAAGATACTGATGACTTCCTAATTTGAATTAGGAATTCATTGAACCGGCTTTCAAGGAGCTTACATTCTTATTAGCCTCTTTTTCCTACTATAATCATGAAATAATAATGTTTATTTTGATATCCCTTGAGTTCCTTTTCAAGCTTAATTTTATATCTTTCATGATCTGTTTTGTCACCTTGCTATTAAGTATTGGTTTGAATTGCCAGGTCCTGTGTTAATTTTTGCATTTTTCTACTTGGTTTACAGTTTCCCCTAACTTAGCTATGATGACTAGCTTGGACAGCTAAAGCTCGCACCCCTTAGATATAAACATTTTGTAGCTTAAAGGGACTTGTATTGTCCAAAGCTTTCTTAATATTGGAATCCAGCTATGTGGCCTACTCTGCTATATTCCCATCTGTTTTACAAATATAAAATATATTCAGAAATTCATTGTAGTTTTTGGGCTAGTTAACCACGGAAGTAACAACAAAATCCAATTCATTGCATTAAACAAAATTAACTCTTAAAACACTAACCAGCAAACAACCTTTTTCTAGCTACTCAAGATACCAATCAATAAACTTAAGTCATTACAAAGTCACCATCAACATTGAACTGTGACGCAGTGCCACATTTTGAGATTTCCCCTCTTGTTACAGCTCACTCTCACTGCTGTCACTGACTTCCTTTGTTCAATTTTCTCACACTGTTTCCACCAGATTCATCTTTTCCCATTGAAAGTTGGTCAATGTTCTATTGTAGAAAAGAATACGGTGCACACTAGACCTGTTGT
This sequence comes from Hypanus sabinus, assembly GCF_030144855.1. Lineage (NCBI taxonomy): Eukaryota > Metazoa > Chordata > Chondrichthyes > Myliobatiformes > Dasyatidae > Hypanus > Hypanus sabinus. The sequence continues at coordinate 53,507,671 of NC_082713.1, forward strand.
CATTACACTTATCAGGAGTGGAGAGTAGGTTAGGAATGTGATATGATATTCTTATTCCTTTTCCAGGGACCTGTCTACATAGAGGTCAGTTTCAGTAACCATAATGCTTGCGTCATGTAGCTGAATCTCCTTGCTGTGTCAAGGGCTTTAATCATGAACCATCTTACGTCAAGTTTTGCAGTGATAGTTGTGACTGTGTAAATGACGAGAGCTTATCTGCTTATCAATGCACATAGTCTGCAATTCTCTTTTGAAACAATTTGATGAACCATTCTAAAGAATCGAGTTAATCCAGTTTTTTTTTGTCCTTAAGTCTTGGCTACATAAGAATGTTAGAAAATAGGAACCTAAGTAGGCTACTTAGCTAATTAAGCCTGCCTCCCCAGTCTTCAACTGTTCCCCCGCCAGATCTCCATTGCCCTCAATACCCCAAAGTATTTACCCCCACTTTCAATATTTCTAATGATCTAGCATGGTCTAATGATCAATGGTCTGGGCAGAGAATTCCAGAAATTCTCTGAGAAGAAATTTCTATTTACCTTTGTTTCGAATGATCACTGTTTTACATTGAAACGATGTCCCCTCATTCAAAATTTTACCACTAGCAAAGATATTTCAACATCCATTCTGTCCTGTCCCCCTAGGATGATATATGTTTCAATAAGATTACTCTTTACTCTTCAAAGAATACAGACATAACCTGTTTAGCCTTTCTTGGATGGGATAAGCCTCTCTTCCCGGAATTAGCAGATGAATCGCTTGACTTTCTCCATTGCTACTATATCCTTTCTTTGGTAAGGGGGGTAAAAACTGTACATAGTACTTTTGCAAGGCTTCTCCATACAGTTGTAACAAAACTTGCTTATTTCTAAACTCTAAACCTTTTGAAATATAGATCAACCTATCATTTGCCCTCTTAACTACTTGCTGCACCATCCTGCTAACTTTTTGTGATGCATGCTCAAAAATACCCAGATCCCTCTATATTTCATTCATTTGCAATTTTTTTCTATTAGATAATAATCAGCCTTTTGATTCTTCTTGCAGAAGTGCATAACTTCATATTTTCCCACTGTAAACTAAATTTAACAGATCTTCACTGGCCCACTCAGTCTATCTACATCCTACTGCTGAGTCTCAATGTCCCCATCACTAACTGTGGACAACTAAATGGACAGTTCTATTGCTATGTCATTCTGCAACAGTAACAAGTGTTGGCATAGTTCAATAATGTTATTTGTCATAAAAAGCCAATTATGTCAGTCGCCAATTGCCTTGCTGTGTTTGGAGTGTCGGGTTCCTTGCAGATGAACTATTGTTTATAGGGGAAAAGTATATAACAATCTGAGGTGAGTTTTTGAATGTGTTTATGTACTGGCCTGTTGGGACTTTGGTAGAAGAGCTGTAGAAACTCAAAAAAAAAATTGGCATCCATGTAAGTTTCAATGCTTTCACAGTTCTTGTATTGAAGTCTCTGGCAAGCACATGCTAAGGTCCTGGCAGATTCGCCTTCTGTATTGTTGCTATAAACATATGTAGCGTTTGTTCGAAGAAGCTGGATAGGTTAGAGAAGATTTAGGTCAGAAACAGTTTGTTAAAAACAGGTATGATACTTTTTTGCAGCATATTGTCACATGTGTATTATTGTTTGGAGTAGCTTGTGATAATCAACTGCCAACCTAATCTGTTGCCTTAAGTCTGTTGGTTTACATGGTAACTCCAGGTATCTGCAGTAATTTGTAAACAGCAGTTATCAGAAAGTACCTGGAATTACTTATCAATTTTATGGTGTTATTCTATGACTCACCACATTTAAAAACAAAATGTTTTAGATCTGCAAGCAAATATGACTGCAACATTCCATATATAATAAAAAAAATTGAATGACACTACCTCAGATCTTTACAGAGACTATTTTAAAAATCTCAAAATCTTCATTCTCAGCACCTCTGTTTTGAGGTTACTTATCCAACGCGGACATCAGTAAATTTAGCAGATTATTCTCTGCATCCAGAAGGGAATCTAAAATGGTCAAAATACTTTTCAAAATAAAGTGTCCTATTTATGTTTTGTTTTGCAGGCTGCACTAAAGTTTACACCAAGAGTTCTCATTTGAAAGCCCACCAAAGAACCCACACAGGTATTCTTTTATGCTTAGCTATCATATCACAGTATCCACAATTAATATATTTATTCCAATGAAATTCATGTACGGTTGATGCAATGAATTACATTGAGCCACTCAATTTTTAAGAATATGATAACTAAGTTAGATCAACTCTTAGCACTTAACAAGATTCCTCCTTGCTATATCTGAGAAGTGAAAATCACCATTTTAATTGCTAGGCGCTTTAGCATCCAGCACTTTTATTTAATACTTCCATGTGAATATATACATGTAAGAAACATTTTCTGTGAAGCAAAATAACACGTTATGGCATGCTGTAGCAGATTTTGTCATAAATTTGAGGGTCTTGTCTGCTATTAGCTTCAATTCTTTAATCCAGTATATATCTTTTAACTTTTTTTTGGCTGATTGTTTATTGCATGATAAAAGAATAAGAGTACAAATACTCAATTCCAATTTCTCTTTAAAACTGAGTTTCCTCAGGTATACAGTACAAACAAACACTGGATATCAAATTTAGCTGTTTGGATCTACATAATTTTCTGCCCTTTTTAGTCATAGTATGATGGCTCTTGGTCATTTTGTTAGACTGCTAAGAAAGTGTAGTCAGTTCTGATTACTTTACAGCTGCTACTTGCTGACCACAGTAAAGAAGTGTGTCTCCTGTTACAGCAATGATTCAACAACAGAAAAAAGTCATCATATCAGAAAGCAAAAGAAATAATCTATAAAAACAGATTTTATAACTGATTTTGGAACTAGTTCTGAATCCTGTCAAATACATGCTTGTTGTAAACATAGTATTAAATATTGCCTGCTGAAAAATTCCAAAATGGTTTTTACCATCAGCCAGAAATCGAGATTCATCACCAAACTCAACTAGGTTGTTTGGAAATACAATTCACATTCTTGACAAAGGAACTCCATTCATAGTGTACTTGAATTATTTTTTTAATCTTTTTGTTTATAATTCCACCTTGATTATTAAGCAAGAAATAAAATGGTGAACTTATTGTTTGTTTCATATTCTCTAATTATAAATTGTTCATTTAGAAAATTAGCATTCTTTGAAGACTGCAGAATACTTAGCGAATTGCCCTAAATGATTTTGTGTTTCCAGTTTAGAACATTAAAACAACTAGTACTACTTTATTCATTCTCAGATTTGGAATCTGAAGCAAAGTACATTAGCACTTAATATTCCATTGCATTTGTTTTATTGAAATATAGCTTTGATTTTGATTGAAACTGTATATAAATTCTTTGCCTAATAGATATTAACACTCACCAGTAGGAAATTACCTACCAAGTTACAAGCACTTAATTATTTGAAAAATTCACTCTGTTATTTTAATAAAAGGATTAACCCATTTATTTTAATCTTGCCTTTGTTTCCCCACTACAAACCTTTTAAACCATATTGTAACAATCTTTCAGTGTTATATCTTTTTAGAAACCAAGGGGAACTCTGCCAGTGGCTCAGCAGATTTGCTAAACAAATGGCATTTGGGTGGTGGATCCAGCTATCATATTGCTTTTAACAGATTGAGTGAAATACTTAGCAATGTAATTCTAATTCTGGACAAGTTATTTGTCTTTTGCATGTTTTTTTCTTTTTATTTTTGAATTATTTTCCTGGGTTCAACTCTTCTTTCCTCAGCTTTCTTTTCTCATGAAAGGTCCAAGCCTAACGTTAACTAATAACTCATCAGATTTATCTAAGTTTCTTTCTTTTTTTCTTTTCTGTCCAGTTCTGCTGATGTTCAGAATTATTTGTCCTGCCCCTTTACCTGAGCTTTAGAATTGAAAGCTGAGAGAGTAAATAATGAAATGCTAAGGAAATGGGTGTCAGAAAATAAACTTACTGTTTATACCCCTATCAATATTACAGTAAACATAAGGATATCCAGTACTACAAATTAGAATTTGTTTTACTGTCCTTATTTAAAACAGGGTCAGACCTTCAATGGTCAAGGCAAGAAGGCATTCTTTTCATTGTTATACAAGCCAAAAGCCAGTTCCGGCTATGTCAAAAGGTTATTCATAAAGCATATTTGTAACTTCACAGTATTGTACAGAAGTGTTTTCATTAGCATTAAAGCATGACACACAATCCTTTGACTGCATCCACCCTCAAAGTCTTCACATGTCCCAGCCTGCTTTTCTCTGTTAGATAAACGAGGCCACCCACACACACACCATTCAAATTCTAACAAGCATGACAGACACAAGTAGATCCCAGAGAGGAAAAAAAAACACGTTCAACTCAATTTCAATGTCAAAAAATAAAATCATAATATGTAATTGCAATCGGGCTTCAAAATAACTTTGTGGAAACAAAAGCTGCATAAAACATCAAAATATTAAAGACTTTCTTAAGAAATGAGTGCATAATGGAGACTACTGAACTCTGGATAATTAGAAATTTCAATTGCCAGCTAAATGGAAAAATGGTGAAAAGTTCTGTAGGGATATGCAAAAAGAACATGCTAAATGTTTATGGACCTGATAATTCTCTTGTGTTGTACAATGTATGTCCTCATGCTTGCTGCAAAAATGCTAAGGGCAAGGGATGCAAGCTTACTGGAAAAACAATTTTGTTACATTTGCCATTCTCAATTTGAGTTTATTGTGGTTCTACACATGTAATGTACTAATGTTTGGAAGAGTGGAATATTTGCAGCAGTATTCAGTACATGCCTCAGTGCCACTTTAGAAAATTCTCTTACTATTATGAATGATATGGGCACTAATACAGAAGCATGCTTCTGTATAACTGCTATTATGATGATTAAAGGGAATATGGCTGAGTATATCTCTGCTCAGAGAGACCAGAATTTGAAACTACAGTTGGATAAGTATCCTTTTGATTCACTCATATACTTTTCACATTGCCTCTTCATTTCCCATGCCTCAAACCAACCCTTTACTCTCAAATTCCAACCCTTACTCTCCTACGTTTCAGTCCTCAACCACTTTTCACTGAAACGATATACTTTTCCCATTGGAATCCCTGTACCATGAACAAACTCCCACCCCACTTGCACCCAGCTGTTTTCCATTGTGGTCCACAGTGATGGTACACTCGGGGAATGGTCTATGCACATAGTAAGCATGAAGGCATGTTCTATTGCTTTGATACCTTGGGCCTCAGGAGCAGATGGATATATTGTAGCAACAGACCCTCACATGTAACATATGTTGGTCACTAAGCCCCATACAATTAATGCATCTTTCCAGGAGCAAAAGAATTTCTAGAATCATGACTTTGCCAATTGGAACATGTGATGTTGCTAGCCAATTCACTTTGCTGCAATGCAACATTGTCTGTTATAACCAGTTGCAGGAATGATCAGAATCGGGTTTATTATCATTGCCCTATCTCGTGGAATTTGTTGCTTTGTGGCAGCAGTGCAAGACATAAAAAAATTTCTATAAGTTGCACTAAATAGGTAAATAGTGCAAAAGAAGAGTAGTAAGGTAGTGTTCATGCATTCATGAATTGTTCAGAAATCTGATGACAGAAGAGAAGAAGCTGGTCCTAGAGTGATGATTGTGGGTCCTCAGGATCCTGCATCATCTCCCTGGTGGTAGTAATGAGAAGAGACTAATTTCCGGATGGTGGGGATCCTTCGTGAGGCACTACCTTTTGAAGATGTGCTGATGATGGGGAGGGTTGTGTCCATAATGGAACTGGCTATATCTACAATCCTCTGTAGCCTTTTTCAATCCTGTGCATTTGCGCCTCCATAGTGATGCAACCAGCGACGATATTCTCTATGGTACATCGGTAGAAATTGCAATTACAGTTGAAATCAAATTATTTTTGATCTTTAGTGATGTCAGCTGAGTAAATTAAAAATCAAAACGTTCATTTATGTAACTTTGTATTTTTAATAGATCTGTGGAGTTCATGGGGTAAAGAAATATGATAGGGCTGCATTCTAATTGCGATATGCGAGTAATTCATGCCAGATTGTCCTGACAGAAGTTAAGCACAATTTTGAAATTGAGCTCCAAGATCATAAAAGGAACATTCATTCAGCAATAGTTGCTCTGTTTATCACATTGCCCAATATATCCACATGATGTCATTCTAGTCACTGGTACCTGCTGAAGCTTGCTGTACTCTTAAAGCATTGTTCTGCCCAAAGGACTCAGAAGAAACATTTAACAGGCCAGCATATAGTAAGTGCTGAAGATCATACTCATGATTTAAACACGGAAAATGCAAGTGGCAATAGGTCATTCTGCTTCTCATGCATGTTTCCTCATTCAGTAAGATCATGGCTGGTCATTTTCCATATCACTTGATCACCTTAATGTCTAAATATAAATGCTCTCTTTTGACCATACACTCAGAAAATGATTCTCCAAAGTTCTCTTAGCTAGAGAAGTTCGAAGATTCAACTTTCTCAAGGTGAAGAATTTTTTGCTCAAAGCAAGTTTTGAATCAACAGCAGATTTGGATATATTGCACTTATCAAAATCATTGATGTAGATTCTGAACAACTGGAAATTTTGAACGATCACACTGGTATCCATTGGTCAGTCTTCTACTTAAATGCCCTTCTTATTCCAATGTATAGTTTCCTGAATATTAAGCAATCCCCACACCTCACCAATCTCCACAAATATGTTAACTTCAATTTGGTTCAATAATCTTCTGTGGCAACTTATTGAGGTTCTTACAGTACAAATACACCACATCCACTGGTCAGCTTTTATCCTGTAATTTATGAGTTTTAATAAACAGCTTTATCAAACGTAACTTCTCTTTCATAAATCTGTTGATGCTGAAAGTCATATTATCATTCTAAGTGCCACTTTACAAACTCTTTAATAATAGTCTCCAGCATTTTCTGTACTTGTCATGTGAGTTTCTTCCTTTCTTCCTTTGTTTCATAAGTGTTGAAGTTTAATGCTTGCCTTACAATCTGTGGGATCATTCTAAAATGAAGCTTTCACTGTTGCTACTCAAAGCCCTAGGATTAAGATCATCAGATTCTGGGGACGCAGCACCTTCAATCCTGTTAATTTATTGAAAAGTAATTCTTTAACTAATCCTTAGGGTATTGGTATGCCTGCCTAAATACCCATGTAAACAGTAGAAAAACATCTTTCCCAAGCTTGTACAGAGTATTACATGAAGCTCAAATCCCACCCTCTTAGCATAAATGTGGGAGCTATATCCACCCACACTCCACATCTGGTGATGGAAGCTTCAGCTCCAATAAACCACAAAAAGTGTGTGGGAGTGTGCAAGTTCCGATGATGCAATCTGATTTTTAGCATGGAATCTTAGCTTTCTACTATCCAAGTTCAATGTTGCAAAGGGTTTTGAAAATGTTTCTGCAATCTGGCAGTGTGATTTCCAACAGACTAGTTGGTGACAAGTGGGGTGCCACAGGGCTCGGTATTGGGACCACAGCTGTTTACGATTTACGTCAATGATTTGGATGAAGGCATTGAGAATAACATCAGCAAGTTTGCTGATGATACTAAGCTGGGTGGCAGTGTGACATGTGATGAGGATGTTAGGAGAATTCAGGGTGACTTGGATAGGCTGGGTGAGTGCGCAGATACTTGGCAAATGACATTTAATGTGAATAAGTGTGATGTTATCCACTTTGGGAGTAAGAACAGAAAGGCAGATTATTATCTGAATGGTGTAGAGTTAGGTAAGGGAGAAATACAAAGAAATCTAGGAGTCCTTGTTCATCAGTCACTGAAGGTGAATGAGCAAGTGCAGCAGGCAGTGAAGAAGGCTAATGGAATGTTGGCCTTTATTATAAAGGGAATTGAGTGCAAGAGCAAGGAAATCCTCTTGCATTTGTACAGAGCCCTGGTGAGACCACACCTGGAGTATTGTGTACAGTTTTGGTCTCCAGGGTTAAGGAAGGACATCCTGGCTGTAGAGGAAGTGCAGCGTAGATGCACGAGGTTAATTCCTGGGATGTCTGGACTGTCTTACACAGAGAGGTTAGAGACTGGGCATGTACGTGATGGAATTAAGGAGATTGAGAGGGGATCTGATTGAAACATACAAGATTATTAAGGGATTGGACAAGATAAAGGCAGGAAATATGTTCCAGATGCTGGGAGAGCATGGTTTGAGAATAAGAGGTAGGTCATTTAGGCCAGAATTAAGGAAAAACTTCTTCTCCCAGAGAGTTGTGGGGGTCTGGAATGCACTGCCTCGGAAGGTAGTGGAGGCCAGTTCTCTGAATGCTTTCAAGAAGGAGCTAGATAGGTATCTTATGGATAGGGGAATCAAGGGATATGGTGACAAGGTAGGAACCGGGTATTGATGGTAGATGATCAGCCATGATCTCAGAATGGTGGTGCAGGCTCGAAGGGCCAAATGGTCTACTTCTGCACCTATTGTCTATTTGCAGATTGGGATTCACTGCCAGAGTAGTTCTTGGATCATCACCATTAAAATCCCACTCTGCCACCTAACTAATGTCCTTACAATTGGTCGAATGATCTGCAACATGATGGTTCAGTCTGAACCTGACTGCCAAGGCCTAGGCTGCTTAGGACTGACGTCTGAAGTCTCTTTCAGTGCAATATGAGGAGCAGTTCATCAGATTGGCGGCAGCCATACTGCCCAGGAACATAAAAACAGAAGTCATTAAGCTCATTATTTGTTCTTGATTTTTTTTTTGGTTATGTTTTGTGAGTCAGTGTTTTATGATGTTCACTAGTTGGAATTAAGAAGAGTGTGATGAGCTACCTTGTTGTGCTGTAGGTCTCGTGGTGAAATGTACAATACTTTGTGGATTCTCACCAGGTAACAAGGAATGAAAATGCAGATACTTTTCTAAGTCAGGAAGAGATGAACGAGAGATAAAGTTGGCACAAATGATGGGGTGCCCTTGTATTTCTTGCCCTTTTCCTATTGGTGTAGACCATGGATTTTCAGTAGCCAGAAGAGCTTGCTGTATATTAGCTGTGCTGGGTAGAATGAGTGTGCATAATGAGGATGCCAGTAAAGGAGATACTTTTTTCCTGGATAACATCTTCATTGATGTTCAAGGTGCATGTGTACAATGGATTAGAAGCAGTCTATTAAGTTTGTCAGATAACACATCATATTAAAAGTGTGTATTTGTGAATTATAAGTGAAATTCCAAGCAAACTGTCACCTAATGTCTCTAATGAAACAGCGGTCTTGCAGAATAGTGTAACAAACCCTCTCTCTTCAGACTGCTTGCTGTGTGTTACACTAAATGCAGACAAAACAATCAAATTAAAAATCAAAGCAAAACCAGATTAACCATGATATTTTCCTGCCAGCTATCACATTTCTCTAGTCGGCCGAACATGTAGCATTAAACCAGCAGGTACAACGAATAAGCTCACCCACCTGGTCAATTTCCTTTCCTTGTATCTTGATCATGAATGTACTACAATCATTTCAGACATTTTTTTTAGGTCTCAGGGTATAAATGGTATCTGCAAAGCGATACTTATTCCTCCTTCCTAGACGTTCTAATTTGAAATGGTATGTTGGTGATAATGAGATGTTTTGAATCCTATCTGTCCATTTGCTGAAGCTAATCCCACAGTTTTGTTAACCAGAGCGTTCCAGGATTTTTGAGAAACAATGAAGATTGCACTCTAAACATTTAGCAGTGAAATCTAGACAAATGCAGCATTTCAATCAGGTTGACGTATTCGTTCTTTCACCACTGTCCATCAGTTCAAATAACTGAAGTGAGGACAAAAAGAGAAACAGTTTTGGCTCTGTTTATACCAACAGAAAACTGCCTTGGCTTTGATAAGTCAGAATGCATTTGTGGCATACACATAAAGCTGCATTCTATTTTCTGCATCTGATGAAAGTGCATGACCAGTGTCGGGTTTCAATTTTAATCTTGGAGTAATAATCAGGTCTGATGCCAATATCTCATGCCACAGAAAATAAGCTGGAAGGTTTCACTGCAAAAGGACCAGCGGTTTAGTTTAATTAATACAGAAAATACCACCTGACAATCAGACCAGAACTCACTTCAGAGTGCTGTTGAAATTTGTTTCAGAAACCTGCTAAACCAGATTTCAGTTTGCCTCATTCATGTTATTTCAGGCAGTGCTGAATTGTCAGTGAACTGTTGACACTAAGGTAACAGAAACGGCTGAGCTTTGTGGAAACCCCAACTCACCTGGGAACAGAGGCACTGATTACCTCACATTTTATTGTTTTTACCTGTCTCAGTGTGCTGCATTCTTCTTAAACCGGCATAGTCTAAACTGAAATGTTTGTTGAAAAAAAAATGATCTCGAGCAGTAGACAATCTAATAAATGATACATTGGGTAAAATTTATTTTCACTGTACCTATATTCCAGTCTGACAATTTCTCAAATAAATTACAAATTTTAGGAAAGCAGCATTACAGCAAACATGGAAAAATGCCTTTTCTTTCTATTTGGAGTGCGGAGTTCAAGAAAAAGCAAATCCCTCTTTGGAAACTTTAGATGTGCACAATTTCCATTGATCACACAGTGTTCTGTTTGTTGTAAAACACAGTGAAATGAGAGATTTTAATGGGAAGAATTTCCCACAGTTAACCCTCAATATGAACTTTGAGAACAAAACTTACAAATGTGAGTTTATACCTTTGAAATTGTGAAGTCACCTCGCATAACAGCCCACTGATAAATGAAGATCAAACAGAAACAGTGTATTGGAAGCATGCAAAAGTTCAGTCAGCATCTGTGGTGAAAACAGATGCACTTTTATTTCCTTTTGACAGAAATGAAAACTAAAATGTCGAGCAAGTTAAGGGACAACATATAAACTGAAAAGAAGAGTCTAAAGTGAAGAGTGTAATTTCTTGTCTTGAAACAGAAACAGTAAGGACTAAAGAACAAAAAAACAAAGGAAGGCTTAGTTAAAGAAACCTTCAACTTCTGCCAACTTTTATACAATGAGAACTTTATTCATACTGCCCAGTTTGCTTTGCATTGAAGAGAAAGGAAATGTATTAACTCCATCAACATCTGATTCACAAATAGTTATTGATCAGGACTACAAGAAAGTGCTTACATTGGCAATGATCAGGAGTAAAGATATTAGGTAGACATTTGAAGGAAAATCATTCTGTTCATCCTTTTCTCTTTTGGTGATTTCAGTTTTAAATCAATTGAAAATTATTTTGATGAAATCATGAGAGTATAAATGTTAATTTAAGATTTGTTTTAACCTTTAAGCTTTGAGACTAATTGAGAAAACGAAGAATAAATTTGTTTGAAGTTGTCATAAAGTCACAGAGCACTACAGCACAGAGAAACTTTTTGGCCTGTCTAGTCTTGACAAACTCTTATTCTGCCTAGTCCCATCAACCTGTAACAGGTCCCTTTATACCTCCTCCCATCATGTACTTATCCAAACTTCTCTTAAATTTCACAATCAAACCTGCATCCAGTGTGTGGACTGGTAGCTCATTCCACACTAACCTGTGAGTGAAGAAGTTCCCATAACGTTCCCCTTAAACATTTTATCTTTCACCTTTAACCTATGGCCTCTAGTTTTAGTTTCACCTTACTGCCGCGGAAAAAAGCCTGCTTGCATTTACCCTGTCTATACCATTATAATATTGTATATCTCTATCAAATTTCAAAGTATATACAGTATATATGTCACCATATACAACCCTGAGATTGGTTTTCTTGTGGTAATACTCAATAAATCCAAGAACCAAAATAGAATCATTGAAAGATCGCACCCAAAAGGACAGACAACCAATATGCAAAAGACAACAAGCTGCACAAATAAAAACAAAAATAGAAAAAAATAATAAATAAATAAGCAATAAATATAGAGAACATGAGATGAAAAAACCTTGAAAGTGAGTCCATAGGTTGTGGGCACAGTTCAGTAATGGGACAAGTGAAATTATCCCCACTGATTCAAGAGCCTGATGGCTGAGGGGTAATAACTGTTCCTGAACTTGATGGTGTGGGTCCTGAGGCTCCTGTACCTTCTTCCTGATAGCAGTAGCAAGAAGAGAGTATGATCTGGGTGGTGTCGGTCTCTGATGATGGATGCTGCTTTCCTGTGACAGTGCTCTATATAGATGTGCTCAATGGTGGGGAGGGCTTTACCCGTGATGGACTGGGCTATATCCATTACTTTTTGTCAGAATTTCCATTCAACGGCATTGGTGTTTCCATAGAAGGCTGTGATGCTGCCAGTCAATATACTCTCCACCGTTCACCTATAGAAGTCTATCAAAATTTTAAATGAATCTTCACAAAATGCTAAGGATCTCTCTTTGTACTCCTACACCCTAGAAAATGAGGTCCTAGTTTATTCAATCTTTCCCTATAACTCAGGTCCCCAACTCCTGGCAACTTCCTTATAAATTTTCTCAGTATTCTTTCAATATTATTGACAACTTTACCATAGGTAGGATGCCAGAACTGCACACAGTACTCCAAAGAAGGCCTCACCAATGTCTTGTACAACTTCAGTATAACATTCCAACTCCAGAAGAAGGACTATGTGCCAAATGTACCCTTTATGATCCCATCTACCTGTGAAGCCACTTTTAAGGAATTATGGATCTGTACCCCCAGATCTCTTTGTTCTACTGCACTCTTCAGTGCCCATTGTGTAAGTCCTACCCTGGTTGATCCTTTGGGTGCTGAAAGGATCCTGGTAGGTTTGTTTTTCAAACTGATGTGCATTGTGGAACATATATTTTCTCTGCATACTCTTCTTGCTGAAAGTCTACAAAGCACTAGCTGACATGCAACAACATAACGTTGCAAGATTTTTCAGCGACTGAGGGAGATGGAGCAGAGGTTCAGAGATACGGTGGTGAGAATCCTGGCAGGGAAAGGTCCAGAGGAAAAAGAATGGGTTTTCTTACAGGCTATATATGTGGATGAAAAGTTATTGCCTTCTCCTGTAACAAGAGGTGCTTCCCTCACTGGCTTCGTGACTTTGACTGTGGAATGATTGTTGGTGCCAGACCAACAATCTGAGTATCTCAGAAACTGCTGATCTCCTGGGATTTTAACACCCAGTGGTCTCTAGAGTGTTCAGAGAATGGTGTGGAAAACAAAAAAAAAATCCAGTGAGTGGTGGGAGTTCTGTGGGCAAAAATGCATTGTTAATGAGAGAGCTCAGAGGAGAATGGCCAAACTGGTTCAAGCTGACAGGAAGATGACAGTAACTCAAATAACCATGCATTACAACAGCGGTGTGCAAAAGAGCATCTCTGAATACACAACATGTCGGACCCTGAAGTGGATGGGCTTACAGCAGCAGAATACCACAATCATATGCTCAGTCTACACTCTGTTAAGTACTTCCTGTACCTAATAAAATGGCCACTGAGTGTATGGTCCACAATAAATATTGACTTAGATATTCTCCAGTTACCCAATTATTCAATGTATTATTACTTAAATATGTGCAGGATGGCCCATGGCTTGATACAAATGCTAAAGAAAATGTATTACATGGGATAAGTTGAAAATATCACTTTAAATCAAAATGTATTTAGTATATAACACTTCAAACTTAGTGAAATAAAAGTTATGTATTATAGCTCTAAGTGTTATGTTGGTCTCTGAAACTTGACAACACCTTCATTGGAATTTTGACTGTCATTATAATTGGTCCATGTCCTGCAACTTTAAACAACATAGGAGAATTGGAGAGATTTCCCAAGTATATGCATGCCATGAGCTTAACAAGAAATGCGTGAATGAACTTGGAAATTTTCCCAGTTGTTTGGAATTTGAATTCCAGGTGAAAGGATATTGCCACATTTTGTTTGTCTAATGATTGTCGATACACATGTAGTATTTGAAATGCAGATGTAAAGGATTAACAGAATTCTGGGCTCAGGAATTATTGTATTTATGAATAGTGAATTAATTCAATATCAGAAGAACCATTAATTGTGCAGGGTTACAACCAAAATTCCAAAGGTTTTTGGAGGGTGCACAGCTAGAGTTAACTATGATGATGAGTTATTATCAACAGAGCTATGAAAAGAAACAATATCTAATTAGTCCAAAGAAATCCCAAATGAATGGTGGTTGGTAATGGTTCTGTAAGCACCTAATGAAGCTTTAATGAAGCCTCCATAAGTAAGCGAGCAGCTCTTAATCACATTGATGGAGCATGATCCGAAGGGACAATAAAGGAATCTCTCTTTCTGCCATACCTTTTCCCCTTAGATTGTACTGCATAATTATCCCGTAGTCCAATCCAATAAAATTAACTTGTGCAACAATATTGATTTCAAAGTGTTCAACTACAATTACAAAATTATTTTGTCCTACACGGCTTTTAGAGTTACTTCAAATGTTATCAAAGACTAAAAGAGACTGCACGGTGGCAATGGCCATTTGATCCTTCAGTAAAAACATCATCTGCCCAAATGAGAATGAAAAATATGCTGCAGCTACCCTTTTGCTGAGGCCTGGTTCAAGAAGTCATTCGGCAGGATTTAGGATAAGACACCTTAATATTGGGAAGGATAGAGCCAGAGTCAGAACTTGGTATTTGGCAGGATTGGGATCAAGAGGCTGGTAGTCATGCTTTGTGTTATATTCACTTACGTGCCTTGCAAGTTACCTCCTGGAAATAAATGGGTTAATTCAATAGCAATGCTATTGGAACAAGAGCATTCTTGTTCAGTTTAATGCCATGAAATCAACCTTTCTACTCCCTATAATTAAACAGTCACATCTCCACAGCAGGGATTTTATAGCCAGTAAGTCCTCATTGAATTTAATAGGTGCTGCCCCTCCTGTTCATGCAGCAAAGTCACTGGTTAGAAGTCAAAGGATGTCTATGACTTTTTAAGAGGAATGACAAACTTATGGCCCCAAGCTTTGGCAATCAGATATGTGTTTGTTTACAAATTATGCACAATTTAATAGAGAAAAAAAATAGTTCTTGAGGCACAGATCTATCTGATCCATGAAGAGAAATGTTTGGAGTAACTTAACCATTGGATCCCACCTAAATATTTCAACAACAGTAAACATCTTGAAACTACAATCTATAAATCTTAATTGTTTGCAGAATTACTATCACTAGGAGGGTACGATTTATCAGGATTTGTGTAGGACTTTCTTTAGTACAGATATATATTTAGAGAACATTTTACATTTATATTTAAACAGTAGGGCTGCTGCTACGGTTCCAAAATAACAACACACTTTACACATGTAACTCAAGTTGGACAAATCAAAAAGTTTTAAAGAAACTTACGAAATAATTGATTAATTGATAAGGAAATAACAGCTAATAGATTTGATATTAATGGCAGCGTTGTGAAATGAATGAAGGAATGTGGAGGAGCTGAATCAAGCTCAATCCCCATTGCCAAAGTGGGAGGGTTGAGATTTAGCAGGGACTAGACAGTCAATAGGCTTCAGCCATAAAGTGCCAGAAAACCCGCTCAGCCTTTAACAGCCTCTTCTCAAAACTCCAGAAGATGCTTAGTTCAAAGTTTTTAAGTGTTGTTTATACTGAAAGATATTTAAAACAATCAAATTGCAATCATCTATTTTAAAATTAATTATGCAAAAATAAACTGAATAAAAATGTGTTAAAACACTAAGAAATTATTTAAAACATTTAAACAATAAGAATACAAGTAAATAACTTTATTCTTTTCTCCTCATCTTCATTTGGCGAGTACCCTTTAAAATGAATGGAGATTTTGATTCTCTGCTAGATCTGGATTGTATAAGATTGAAGAGGCAGTTTCTCCAGCATAATGCTGGGAATCTCAGAAGGATCAGGCTTTTCCTTTGGATTCTATATGAAGCCCAGCAACAGGTTGATGATAAATGTGCTAGTTTCTGCCACTCAGCACTAGTCAGACATACATTAGGCCCCATGTAAGTCCAGCATTTACTTATTGGGTTGCAGCTGAACATTAACGGTTCTTTTCAAATTCATTGGCCTCAGCAGCTTTGTTTGTCTTGGTGCTTATGAAGGTGGGTCCCCTCAACCAGTGTGTTGGTTATTTGCATCGCAGATATTGCTGGCACTTCATATGACAGATATTAAATCTGCTCTGGCAAACCACAGTGAGAGATTTGTGGTGTCCTATACAACCTAGAACTGTTACATTCACAGCTGGGGGAAGTCAGAAAGTGAAAGTCTATAAACAGCTTTCAATTAAATTGCAGAGTTCGCTCTAACAATCTGGATCTCACATCACCAAATTGTAAGAGGATTCAGAATTTAAAGATATCTATCTGTGAGTTTTCTAATAATTAGAAGGTTATTGTATTTTAACAATTTAATTTTTCTTAGAGCATCTTTTTCTGGGATTCTTCTGTAAATATTAGGGACTGTTAATGTATTGTTAGATAAATCAGCATATGCATTGCTGAAGTGATGTCTCACAGGAACTAACTACTACTCTGAAGTGCCCAGTTCAAGCACTCATGCTAGTTTGACAAGCTATCGAAATTAGTTGCAAGCCTGACAAACGGAAAGAAAAAACAAGTTTATTTTTCCCTCATTCCATACTTACTTATCCAGTTTTGTTTGCTTTAATTGCTGATAAGCTTTAAGTGTTGGGCAATGCTGATCCATACAGGCCAGTGTGTAGCACCTGAGTTTTGTGAAGGGCTTATCTCTGATGGTTTAATGGCTGATGTAGTCACGCTTTGATAACATGTTGCTGAAGTATTAAAGACTTATTTATACCTCAACAACACATTCTGATTGTCAAAAAAATACAATTTGGAGGGCAGCCTTTGCTAACTTCGAGGGCTATACTTTATGACACACCTGCTGCTAAACTCAAGAATCAATTTGTCTTTAATTATTGTCTTCTCATACTCACGCTGAACAACATTGTCTTAAGTATCAGTAACCCTTCTAAGTTTTATATAACAGTCATGTGTCACCATGACTAGTGAAAGTTGAAATTAAAGATATGACATCTCAAGATCCACTTGTCCATAGCCATCATTTTCCAACACAGCATAACTTGATTAAAATTAAAATAGAACAAGTGGCTAAAAGCTCCTTCCCAGTTGCAAGCATAGTCACATTTGTCCAATCAACTCTGCCTGCAAAATTCATTCCATTAGTTAGTAAAGCCACTGCCTCACTGCCCAGTGACCTCTGATGCTGACTGACTGGAGATTCTCACTGGAGCCACTTGAGTTTCTGTCAGGTGCTTCAGCTTGCTCCTGCTTCAACAGAGAGATGGATTGGCAGGTTAATTGACCACTGTCATTTACTCATCATGTGTTGATCAGTGGTCAAATCTGGGGGAAGGTGAAGAAAATAAAATGGAATGTGTATAGGATTAATGGATTAAATCATGGCTTTGATACGCTAAGTGGACTGTTTCCTTGATTATTAACTCTATAAATAGAACCTATTTGAATCCACTGATATGATTCTAGATTTTCTTTAATACTGAAGACACAGGATAAATATTTGTACATTAATCCTTGTCTGAGAATATTTGTATACAGTTCCCACCACCAGTTCATGGAAGTCAAACAACTTGTGCTATTCTAGGGCTGGTACTTGGCTTTCTGTTCTGTATGGTTAACATATGAAATTTTGTTCCTGTCAGTGTGAAAGGCAAGGATAACAGTTTTAGGGAACTTGGTTTTCAAGAGATATTGAGGCTCTGATTAAGAAAAAGGCAGGTGTATAGCAGGTATAGGCTGGCAAGGATAGACAAATGAAGTTCTTGAGGAGCGTAAGAAATGCAAGGGAACACTTAAGAGGGAAATCATGAAGCTAAAAGAAGGCATGAGGTTTCTCTGTCAGGCAGAGTGAAGGAGAACTCTAAGGGCCTCTCCAGAGCAAAAGGATAGTAAGGGATAAGACTGGTCCTCCAAAACATCAGAGTGGTAACCTACGTATGGAGTGAAAAGGGATAGGGAAGACCTTAAATAGATTATTTGCATCTGTATTTACTCAGGAGATGGACACTGAGTCTATATTTGTGAGAGAATGCAGCAGTTAGGTTATGCACCCTGTACAGATTACAGAGGAGGTGTTTGCTGCCTTGAAGCAAATCAGGGTGGATAAATCCCCAGGGCCTGACAAGGTGTTCCCTCGGACCCTGTGGGAGGCAGATGCAGAAATTGTCGCAAAGAAAGCTTTTGACAGATTGGCCTTCATAAGTTAATGCATTGAACAGGGGAGGGATGTTATGTTGAAGTTGAATAAGATGTTGGCGAGGCCTAATTTGGAGCATTGTTTGCAATTTTGGTCACCTACCTACAGGGAAGATGAAAACAAGGTTGAAAGAGTACAGAGAAAATTTACAAGGTTGTGGCCAGGACTTGAGGACCGGAGTTATAGGGAAAGGTTGAATAGGTTAGGACTTCATTTCCTAGAACAAAGAAGACTGAGGTGAGAATTAATAGAGATACAGTATAAAAAATTATGAGGAGTATAGATAGGGTAAATATAAGCAGGCTTTTTCCACTGAGGTTGTGTGAGACTACAACTAGAGGTCATGAGTTAAGGGTGAAAAGTGAAATGTTTCAAGGGAACATTAGGGGAAAATTCACTCAGAGGGTGGTGAGAGAGTGGAACAAGCTGCTAGTGCAAGTGGAGAATACAGGATCGAATAAAACATAGAAGAGAAATTTGGATAGGAATATGGAGTGCTATAGTGCTGGTGGAGCTCAATAAGACTAAGCAGATTAATGGTTCAGCATGGACTAGATGGGCTGAAGGTACTCTTTCTGTGCTATAGTGTTCTACGACTCTATCACAGTGGACTTCAGAGGAATCAGGAAAAATGTGAAGCCGATTACATGTAGATATTAAACTTTGACAAGGTTGAATACCTCATCATAAAGCTAGATAGGTAAACACTGATAGGTAAGCCTTGGGGCTCTATCTTAAGTTATACTCACATCACAAATTAATCAAAATTCAATCATGCAAAGGCATTCAGTGTTAAGAATATGGTGAACTTACATCTTCTGTTGAACCATTATAATTCTGGGCTTTGTCATCCAGGTGTTAGTAAAGATTCATTCATAAAGAACAAGATGTTTATAGGATACTGTTTTGAACAATACAACTAAGAGTCTCAATAACCATTGCACAAATAATTTATTTCATGTGAAAGACCTATAAAGTTTTCAATCTGATTAAAAAATTGCATAAATACACAATGTGTATCCAATACAAAAGGAAATGAATGCTTACCCATGTTTTAAGGTTCTAAAGGAATCTGTTATTTTTATAACATCACTGAGCAAATGATTGCTGAATGAAATTGGCTTTAAAGGCAAAGTGATAAATGATATTTCTGTATAAAGGTATTCCTTTAGGTTAGTTCTGTGAATGACCTTGAGCTATTCAAACACTTGCAAATCAAACATATGTAAATATATACCAAGTTGTATATCAGCCATTTGGAGTTCATATTGATCCTGTATTTTTAGCAAACTCTGTTTTGCTTCCTTCTCATTTTGAATTTAACCTAACTCAATATTTGGTTTAATTTTTTATCTCATTGATAACTTGATGAGATAATTCAGCAGCATTGGGTCTTTTTTTTTTGATTTACTGAGTAATTGTGAAGAACACACCACAGCACCAGGACATTGTTATGCTTAAGAGCTATATCAGAGGAGCGAATAAAGGGATTCAAGGTCCCGGATTCTTCAGGCAGAAGGTCATTAACTAATTAACTTCTTCTGGCAAAAACCCAGAGGACAGAAACATTGTTCTCTTATTTTTAAGTTAGCTTTTTGATTGATTTAGAATTTCTGCCTTAGATCATAGATCCACGTATTCATTTCAGGATTGAGGAGTAAAAACTTGAATTGGAGACTGCTTCAGTATTACATTTTGAGAATACCTACTCCATTATTGGTTATGGTACCCTGTTCATTGCTAAACTTCTCAATTCTGGTTCAGTATAGTATGTTTGATCATGTGATATTTGGTCATATGAGAAGTAAAAAATGATATCTCAGTTTATAAATAGTATAGGTATTTGATCAGTCTCAGCTGAATGCTCTCACTTTCCTAGTAAGTTGGTTGCAGCAAAACTCCTACGTCAGTGGCTTGATCACAAAATCTACGCTGACACCTCATTGCAGGAAGCCAAGCACTTTTGGAGAAGTTCCTATGGGTGAGATATTAAAATATCTAATCTCACTCAATGCCCTTGAAACAACTTAATTGCTCATTAAAAATTGCTGTACTGTATGTATAAAGAGATGTGCACAAATTTGCAACTCCACTCCTATATTACATCAGTAATGAGATTTCAAAAGTAATTTATGGAACATGAAATGATTTGGCACATTCTGAAAGGGATGTCAAAAATAGTACATAAGGTGCAAGTCTTTCTTGTTTGGTCTCTTATAATTGATTGCATTTATCACTTGGGAAGTTCTATTACTTCATTGTTACTCATGAATAGACAGAATATATACATATTCAAGTACTGAGTTCTACCTTTCTATTACATTGATAGCAGCAATGCCTGAGTGTTTCATCTACCATTTGGAGATCCCTGGATGTCAGCCTTAGTAACATGCGAGTCATCCCCAAAAGACTTCTAGCACATAAACAATTCACAGGCTCAAAAATATCTGGTGCCTGCAGTAATTCAGATATGGAAGTAAACTGAGTATTCTGCCAGCGGAAGGACACTGGCAAAATAAAATTAATTTGCATGACATTTTTGTCAGCAGTTTCAGGAGGTAAATTCTGAGGTTCAATAAAGCATGTATTACAAACAAAAGTGATTCTTCAGATGCTGGAAATGCAGAATAACTCATACAAAATGCTGGAGGAACTCAGCAGATCAGCATCCAGAAAGAACTCCTTATTCCTTTCCATAGATACAGCCTGACCTGGAGAGTTCCTCCAGCATTTTCTGTGTTACTGAAGCACATACTTGTATTCGGAGGGCAGGAGGCGATCTAATTGAGGTAGTTGAAGTTATGAAAGAATTTAGAGAGTGGAAAGAAAAATAAATTCTCAAATAAGGAACGGGATTAGGAAATAATTTCATTGCTACTGTTAATTTTTCATGAGATAATTGAATAATTTTTCACACATCTAGCTTCTGGAGAGTTTGAAAATCAACACTTCTAGCTTCTAAGGTTCTTACTCAAGTTTTTTTTTAAATGAATGGGTATTGATAGTTGAATATGAAATTTCAGGGGAATATGAATTAATAGAGGATAATAAAGAATGAGAGTATGGGTTATTTCTGTATTGAGAAAGAAAATATAGTTATTGATGGAGCTTTATCTTAAATGGCATTATGAGCATATTAATGGTGAATTAAATTCTGTTTTACACTGCGTCATAACAAAATTAACACTTCATTGTTTTAACTATTTAGTTATGGTTAGGATTTAAATTTGCTGGATTTGATTCCGCTGCTTCCAGTCAAGGTGGCACCGAGCTGCAGTTTCAGTTTCTGTCAAGGCAGAGGCTCAGGTGTAATGGTTTTCTAGATCATAGGGATGGTTCTGGGAATAGAGAGGGGAGTTTAGGATCAGGTTTACGTTTAGGCACAGGGATGTGATGGACTTAGAGGTCAGGCCAGAATCTGTGCCTCTGCTCCAAGCTCAAAAGCCAGTGATGTGGACGTGGGATGAAGGACGATGGTTAGATGTTGGTCCAGCACGCCAGCGAGGTGAAGGCTGGTACACCCCCCACCCCCCCACCCACCACCTCAGCGAGCCATCAGCGGGTTCCAGAGTCAAGGTTCCATGCAGGCAGGAGATAAGCAAGCTGGAGACCCTTTAGGGTTTCGAGTCAGCGACACCAGTGTTCGAGGCCTAGTGCTTGGGGTCCTCATCCACGGTTTTTTTTATCACAATTTTCAAATCCTGGGGTCGATACCGAAGATCAAAGTCTGAGGCCCGATGGCCGGAGCCCTGAGTCTACGAGTGCACTGAAGGTTGGAGACCGAACTCAGCCTGTACTGGGGTAGGAGGACTGGGTGTGTGCATGCGTAGCTGAGAGAAACAGGGCTAGTTCTGCTGTCGTTGACTTGTTGCTTATTGAGTTCTGTTTTGTTGTGTTTTGTGATGTTCTACCAAAGATTGAGGGCATACTATGTTGGCACTGTAATCTGTGGTGACATTTGCAGGCTGGCCCCAGCACATCCTTAGGCTATGTTGGTCGTTAACGCAAACAACACTTTGTTTAGATCAACATGTGATAAACAAACAAATCTGAATTATTATCCTGTGATGGATACAAGATGAGGAGCCCAGCACTATTCACAAGATGAGGCCTCTCCAGTGCCTTATAAAGCCACAGCATCACATCCCTGCTCTTGTATTCGAGACTTCTTGAACATTGCATTTGCCTTCCTCACTGCCGACTCATCCTGCAAGTTAACCTTTAAGGTGTTCTGCACAAAGACTTCCAAGTCCCTTTGCATCCCAGATTTTTGGATTTTTGCTCCGCTTAGAAAACAGTCTGCACATTTGATTCTGATTCTAGAATTTCTCAGTACCACGATAAGATTCTGATGACTTTCCTCCGCTCCTCACTCTTTTTTCCTCACTTTTTTCTTCCTTATCATGGAAAGCAATGTCAGGGAATCTAATGTTTATAGCTCAGTTGTATTTATTCAGTGAGCCAGGGAGGGAGTTGAGATGTCCTGTGATTCCGAGTCACTGCACTGCTGATTGCTGCCGTTCTTCAGAGTAACAGCTCAGAGCTTAGACCCGGCCATATCAGTACTCACTGAGTGGAATTTCAAACAAAAATAACCATGGTACATATTGAAAGAAGTATTCATTTAATAAAGGCAATAATTCTAGAGGCATTTTGAAATTAGTCAACAAGAAAAAAAACAAATATTTGAGGTCAAAGTGTCTGAGTTTCATTCATTCAGCTTTATTATTCCTGCTATCAGAAAAAAGTGTGCTAATATTTGGACCACACCCTAGTGCAAAAAGCCATTCAGCCTAGCAAATTCTCCCATTGATAAAGTATTTGTTAACTTGTGCAGAACCTATTCTAAAGAGACTGATTATCTGACTCTTGTGTAGTGGCCCCTCTAAGTAGTAGGCTGAGAAACCAGATAGCTTTGCTTGCTATTGTTCTGCTGTCAGGAATTTTTACCTCTCAGTGCTTACTAGGTGGCACAAACAAATGTGATGAATAGGGAAAAATTTAATTATATCAAAGGAGATTAATAGACAATCTGAGCTGCAAATACAAGGGTTTCTACAAGTGATATCTGAGAAAGTGAGGGAGAAAAGTGGCAGTGTATGTTAAGAATTAACCTATTTTAAAATGCAGAATGTACATTTAATATATACATACCCCTCTTTTATAGATGCAGATAAGCATTTTGTTTAATATAGATAATGAAAGTGATATATTGTTATGCAATTCATAGAAATTTATACAGAGCAGTGATGGGTGACATCAAAACAACAACCTGCTCCTTGTAGCATTTGATAATTAATTCCAGTAAATGCATAAATAAAATCCACACTGTATATCATAAAGTCATCTCATTTAGTAACACAAATAGTTATCCTTCGTTTGAAGACTTTATCCCTACAACAGAAATTATATCTTTAATAAATTAGGGTAATGAATTGCCTACTAGTTAGGGTGTACAGAAGGATCACTCCTTTCAAGTGTTATACAAAGGTACAACTTGCAATAATAGAATTCCTTGTTGTTTTCGTTCAAACAAAAATGTAAGTTTTGCGTGAAAAATTTCATATCTGTATGTACTTAATAAATTTATGACTGATATAAAATAGATCCATATAACCCAGAAATAATTGATCATTTATTTTTTACATAATTTGTATTTCTAAAAGGACCACACCAATTACTTGCACAGTATTTTGCTTTGTCAGCAAACTTGGAAATATGGCATCTACTTCCCCCAACCAAGCTGCTAATGTAGATTGGGAATAGTTGAGGCACAAGCACCTCGCTCATCAATATCTCACTAGTCACAGGCTGCTAAGGATTTCAGTATATTCTCCCCAGTACTGTGTCATGTAGCCTTGTTGACCAAATCTTGTGTGGGACTTCACCAAAAGGGAGTCTAAAAATCCAGATCCATCACATTTATTTGTCCTCCGAAGTTATATCCTCAGAATATTAATCAAGTGTGATTTTCCTTCTGTAAGTCATGCAGATTCTGTTCCATTCTCATTATTCCTTGGAGTGTTCTAATGTTACAGTTTTCTTTATAGATTACAGCATTAGGGTAACAGGTCTCTTCCTCCTTACTTGGAACAGTGGGGTTACATTTGTTCCCATCCAGTGCATAGGAATACTCCCAATATTTATTAATGTACTGTTCATTTCCACAGCATTACCATCAAATCTTCATTAAGAATATTATTAAAGTATATATTAAATAGTATAATTACTGTCTGTTTAGAGAACAATCCATAATTATTGTATTGTGATGGATGCTGGCCTTGAGCCAATTCAGAATTATTGGGATTGGGGTGGGTTGAATAAGTACTGAATTCAGTACTTATAAGTCAGATAAGAAAACGTGCTAAACTTTGGCCTTGGGATTTGGAAAGATTGAATGATCAGAGCAGAAGGGGATTGTGACTGAGCAGTACGAGTTTGGAGAATCCAGAATCAGAGGGTCAGTGGCTGGAGCCTAACCTTTGGTAGCTTAGGAGCATTGAAGGATCAGAAGGATTGACGGCCTAGACCTTTGGGCAGGGGTGCAAATATTTGCGAGGGTTGGTGAGTTGGGGGATAGGACCACTAGCATTAGTTCTGAAAGGTACAGTAATGATATGGGGTTGGGTGTGATGGCAATAAACTTGGGCAGAAGGATTCCAAAAGGATGCAAATTATCTCACCATGGTTCTGGTCCAGTGTTGCATTGGGAAGACCTGGTCATCCTGGAAGAGTTCAATGTTGTCATGGAAATGCACTTAGGAATATGTTTCCCCACATTGATTGAAAAGAAGCATTGAATGGCATGTGTATGATTTCCTTGTGTCACTGATGTGGAGATCAGAGGTTCAAGTGACAGAAAAGGTCATTATCACCTCTAGAAAACACGTTTCCAATTGACTAGCATAGAAAGAACAGTATATTCAGCAAAAAATTCCATGAAAAATAATGAGAATATAATCAGAATTTTGTTTAACAATATAGTTAAAGAGATAAATATTAGTCAGAAAATGACTTTAATATTTAATCACCCCTAACAGTGCAGCAGTCACTCAACAATACACTGGCTAACCTGGTTTTTCAGACGGCGTGAGATAAGAATTTACAACCTTCTGCATACTACTACTGAGCCATACCTGGTGCCAGATTAGTGCCTACATTTGTACCACATAGTTGCTCAGGTTTCATCAACTTGTACACAAAGATTTAAACCAAAAGCATTCTAATGTCAATGGCAGCATTTCCCATTATTTCACTGATGTGTACAGCTTCTAGTATTCTCATTTGATAATTTTCTGTAGAATTTTATTCTGCAACACAGCAGGTGAAAGTGGCCACTTCACTAGGTATCTCCTGCACCTAATAAAGTAGCCACTGAGTGTATGTTTATGATCTTCTGCTGTAACTCATCCACCTCAACGTTTGATGTGTTGTGTGTTCAGAGATGCTCTTCTGCACACCACTGTTGTAACACATGACTATTTGAGTGGCTGTCACCTTCCTATCAGCTTGAACCAGTTTGGCCATTTTCTTCTGACTACTCTCGTTAACAAAGCACTTTTGCCCATGGAACTGCCACTCACTGGATTTTTTTGTTGTTTTGTATGTTCCTCTATAAATTCATGAGACTGTTGTGCATGAAAATCCCAGGAGATCAACAGTGTCTGAGGTACTCAAACTACTCCGTCTGACACCAACAACCATTCCTTGGTCAAAGTCACTTAGGTTACATTTCTTCCCCACTATGATGTTTGGTCTGAGCAACAATTGAACTTCTTGACCGTGTCTGTATGCACTGAGTTGCTGCCTGGTTAACTGATTATATATTTGCATTAACAAGCAGGTGAACAGGTGAACCTAATAAAGTGGCCAGTAATTGTAAATTATTCAACCAGCAGTTCACTTGTTCATCTATTGCCAGTGTTAATCCATTACACTGTTGTTAGCTGTGTACGCATTCCTTATCACTACATGTTATTTCCATCTACATAATGAATTATAATTCAATTATAATTTTCCTGTCAGGAAGTGTTCTTAACAATTTTGAGCAAGCATTGTTGTATTATCTGAAATATCTCTCTGAATGTAATACAGTCTGAATGTAATACAGTCTAACAGCTTTAGTGAGCTAGCACTAGGCTAGCACACATTGTTTGGCTTTGCCTGGGTTAAATTGTTTGAGATGTTTGCTTAAGTGCCAGATGCTGCTCTGGATTAGGCAAATTTATTTATGGCATAGGGTAAATCAACCAGAACTCTAAATCTTGTCTCCGTTATATCTAAAAAGTCAATTCTTTAATGTATTTCCACTGGTTTTGAAGGAATGTCTATGACATTGTACCTTAGATTTTCATCTCAGCCTAGCACTATTGGGTAGAATGACTGATCATAGGACCATAACTCCAACCAAAAGTGCCTTCTCATAGATCTTGATAAATGACAGGATGAGACTCATCCAATCTCAATACTTGTAAACACCTGCTGGCAAAAAACATGGGGACATTTTTCTTTTTTCAGCCTTTAATAGTTAATGGTTTGTTTTTCCTGTTGAATCAAATTGTGATAAATTCCAACACTAAAGTAGTTTATTTCTCACTATAATCAGTTAATACTGAAATTTCAGAGCCATGAGTGACCAGTTATCATGTTCTAAAATGAGTTCAAAGTAAATTTATTATTGAAGTACATTAATGTTACCATATACAACCCTGTGATTCATTTCCTTGCAGGCATACAAGAAACACAATAGGATCATTGATAAATCACATGCAGTAAGATGGGCAAAGAACCATTGTGCAAAAGAAAACAAACTGTGCAAATACAAAAAGAAAAAAATAATAATAAATAAATAAGCAATAAATATCAAGAACATGAGATGAAGAGCCTTGAAAGTGAGTCCATAGGCTGTGTCACAGAACACTCATTTTGCTTTGGTTGATGGAGAAGAGTAGAAAGATCAGTAGAGAAACGTGAGGTAGAACAAGCTTTTTGACAATTGTTATAAACATGGCATTTTCACATTGATACCTGCAGCCAGAAGTTAGCAGGTGACTACTAAGTGTTCTCGCTAAAGGAAACTAGTGTAACAGGAAGAATAGATCACTGAAGTGGTTGCTAGCTATCTGATTAATCATATTATTGGATATATCTGAACTCAATATCTTGTGCTTTTAGTAGTATTGCATCAGAGGAAACATGCCAAAGTGATTATCCGTTGCTGACAAACATATCTCCATTCCTGAAAAACCTTTTTCAAAAGGACTGTGGCAAGACTATGGAATGAAATAATAAAATTGTTCTGTCTGTTCAGTCCATTTTACATCTTGGTAAAAATCACAGAGTTCTACATAATGGATTGCCAGTGCAGCATTTTCCATTTTCATACTGTCATTGAAACGATGTCTTCACAACGTTAGCAGTAAACATGGTAATGCCAACAGTAAGACATCCAGGTAACACCTGCAATCCTTTAGAGCAGAAAGAGTGCACAGCCAGTATCGGTAATAATTATTGATCACAGCTCCTTTAGCATGATGCAATATTGATCTTTAAGGAGTGGTATCAATCAATAGGCTTCAAAGTTTCCCACATTATAATTCCTTTGTACATTATTTTAAAATAGAAAAAGAATGGTAATTCTAATGAAACTACAGTATAAGAATAATTCTAACTCTCTTCACCAAGTGGAATAGGATGGTAGCCCTCATAATTGCAGAGAATATAATTTGCAACAACACACAAATGTTGGAGGAACTCAGCAGGTCAGGCAGCATCTATAGAGGGAAATAAACAGTTGACATTTTGGGCCAAGACCCTTCATCGGGGCTTATCAGGAATATAACTATTTGTCATTTCTGTCCTTTGTCATTCTTCCATGGCTAATTTCATTGGTGGCTCAGGCAAGCAGCTTTTTTGTTATACAGATGCCTAGATTCCAATCATCATCAACATCCTGGGACTCAAGACCTGAAGACACTGAGCCATAATTGTTGGTCTTAGAAATTGCTCAACACTTTAAATACTTCATAAAGGGTTCCAAAAAGAATTATAATTTGATTTCTACCTGAATAGATTTTTTTGAAGAGCCAGCATGATGATAATATTTATACTGATCAGACAGAAATTGTTCACAGTTAGTTATTAACATGTAGTCCTCAGCCACTGGTTTGTGTGAATGTGACACAGATAATCTCGTAATCAGTAACATTTAAAAATGATGCTGCCCTTTAATGGAGGTGACATATTCACGTTTGTCTGTTTCAATTGCAGGTGAAAAACCATACAAGTGTACATGGGAAGGTTGTGATTGGCGTTTTGCTCGCTCTGATGAACTTACCAGACACTACAGAAAGCACACAGGAGCTAAACCTTTCAAGTGCATCGCTTGTGGTCGTTGCTTTTCACGTTCGGATCACTTGGCTCTTCACATGAAGAGACACCAGAATTAGACCAAGTGTGACTGACAGATATCTAAAGTGTACAGATGAACTAAATACTGCCATTTCCACACACATATACAGGAGATAAATAGCTGCATCTATATGAAAGAATATATTGTTGGTAGTAGAATGATGTTTAAGTGGAAAACAATTATGCAATGCATTCAATTCACAGAAAAATGTATTATTTATTCTGTATTTCCTGAAAGCAAACCTGAAATGTTCTAGAAAACATGAAATTATTGGGGAACTGCAATAAATTTCTATATTCAACAAATGATTTAATTTGGAATGTGAATTTGGAACTTAAATTAGCTGATAGTCATAGTTAAATAGACTGATTATTAAGGGATGCAAAGGCACTCAATATAAGTATAGTCTTGAAATGACTGAAAGTGGTGTTATTATACAACTAACACAATCTGATGTTAGCCTTCCCTCCGCATTGTATTAACAGAAGAGATAACTTATATTCTTCTTTAACAAACTGGCATCCAGTAAAGAGAGGGATTTCTTGAGGATGATAGTGAAAGCTTCAGGTTGAATTGGGCAGTTTGAGGGAGTGGGCAGATATATAGCGTATATGATGTGGATAACTGTGAGGATGATAGTGAAAGCTTCAGGTTGAATTGGGCAGTTTGAGGGAGTGGGCAGATATATAGCGTATATAATGTGGATAACTGTGAGCTCTTCCGCTTTGGTGGCAATGATAAAAAGCAGGTTATCAGAATAACAGTAAACTGGGAAAGGGGGAGAGTAATGAGGTTGAACTTCCCTTCTGTTCCAGTTCCTGAAGTAAGCACGCTTATGTAGCAGACAATTAAGAAGAAAATTCATGCACTGATCTTCACAGCAAGAGGATTCGAGCATAGAAGCAGTGACATGTGCATTTCTGGTTTCCTTATCTGAGGAAGGATGTTCTTGCCATGCAAGGGGATCAGTAAAGATGATTCCTAGGATGGCAGGACTGACAGATGCGGCTGGGTTAATTAAACTTACGATTAATAGATTTTAGAAGAGTGATAGGGAAACTTATAAAAGCTGCAATATTCTAACATTTAGATGCTCCCGGTGGGGTGGGGAAGAGATTGAAATCCAAAGGTAAGAAGAAAGCCTTTTATGACTGAGAAGAATTTCTTCTCGCAGAGAATTCTGACCCTGTGAAATCCTCTGTCACAGAAAGCAATTGATGTCAAAAGACCAAGTATATTCAACAAGGAGTTAGGTATTGATCTTTGGGGAAGAGGTACGAGAAGGAAGCTGGAATAGGGTACTGATTTTAGTTGATCAGCTATAATCTTATGGAATGCGAGAGGTTCAGAATCAGGTTTAATATCACTGGCATATATCATGAAATCATGAAATGCGGCAGCAGTAGATTGCAATGCATAATAATAAAAACTATAAATTACAGTAAGAAGTGTTTATGAAAAAAAGAAAATGAAATTAAGTAATGCAAAGAGAGGAAAAAATATTGAGGTAGTATTCAAGGGTTCATCATCCAATCAGAAATCTGTTGGCAGAAGGAAGAAGCTGGTCCTGAAACAGTAAGAGCCTGTATTCTAGCTCCTGTACTTTCTCCTCGATGGTAGCAACTGTAAGAAGGCATGTCCTACCTGATGAGGATTCTTAATGATGAATGCTGCATTTATTGAGGCATCACCTTGAGGCATGTCCTCGTTGCTGGAGAGGCTGGTGCCCATGATGGAGCCAGCTGAGTTAACGACTTTCAGCAGCTGTTTCTGTTCCTTTAATGCTCTGCTCTTTTTATCTCATGTTTAGAAGTTGGGACAGATATTTGTCTCATCCTGTGTGAATGACCTTCCCTGAAGAGAGTACTGCTTAAAGAATCTGTGCCAGGGAACTATAATCTCATCCATGGTTTGCGTTGTCACCACAGGGAGCACAGGATTACTGTAACTCCCTTTAACGGTTCATCAGTTTAGTATGTATACAATGGACTTCAATGCAGTGGTATCGTTCACAGACATTCCTTTGCTTATTTTGGCAGAAGATTATTTTAAAAACATTTAGGAAGATAGATAGAATCAGAAGCCGTTAAAAAACATGAAAATAAAGAACATTAGATTACAACATTGACAAATGCAGACATGGTAGGCCTGAAACTACTGTATAATGAGTTGATTCAGTGAAGGTTCTCTTTTTCAGCTCTGCGTACTGGAACTGCAGTGCACAGTACAGGCATTACAGCACATCTGTATCTTGATTTTAGAAAGGAAAGTTAACGAGTTTCTTTAGCAATGGTTATGTGAACAATTATGGTGAAAGTTGAGAAAGATGTCGCAGGTTGCAATGTAACTCCTGGATTAATTCACACTAAATATTAGCTCTATATTTTGTGCCAAGTTCCGGCTTAAAGTACGGTGTTACTATTACTTTGCTTGTGCATATGAACTGTTGAATATTGACTGCATTGACGAGGGCGTTTGAATATAGACAATTTGCCTTAAATACACATGTCAGCTACTGAACACGGTAGGGTGGACAGTTTTTAGAAAGTATTTGATATAATGCATGGTAGAATTTTTTTATATATCTGCTGATTGCCATTAGCTAATAAAGCTGTTGTAACCTCATGAACGGAAGCATCATGTGGGCTTCCCATTCAACTGTTGGCGAAGCAACTTTTTAATATTGTTAATGACTTTAAATCATTTTCAAATCCTGATTTTAAGGGTAATTTGAGATTTTACTGCTGCTTTAAATATCAGTTAGTCAGCTTTCACATTATTCTCTTGAAGTTTTGCCATGAGACTGAACTGATGATCATTTTGATTCATAAATTTAAACACTAACAAAATTATATGTATGCCCCTCAGATAACCTCAGCATTACTTTAGACAGGTTTAATGATATTCATGCATCCATCAGTAATATCCTCATGGATATACAAGACCAAAAGACTAGGAGTAGAATTGGGCCATTCGGCCCATCGAGTCTTCTCTGCCATTCCATCATGGCTGATTTATTATCTCTTTCAACCCCATTCACCTGCCTACTCCCCCTAACCTTCGACGCCATGACTAATCAAGAACCTATCAACCTCCACCTTAAATATACTCAATGGCTTGGCTTGCACTGCTGTCTGCAGCAAGGAATTACACAGATTCACTACCCTCTGGCTAAAGAAACATTTCCTCATCCCTGGTCTAAATAGACATCCTTCATTTCTGAGTCTGCTCTCAGGCAGACTCCCTCCCTATAGGAAACATCCTCTCTACATCCATGTTAACCAGACTTTTCAATATTTGATCCATTTCAATGAGATATTTCTTCTAAACTCTAGCCAGTATGAATAATATGTCTGTATCATATATCTAATACATTTCATCACTTCATTTACAGAAACAAAATTATATCAGAAATCATATGCTAAAATGAAATCTAATGCAACAAGTAAGCAAGTTGAAAAGAAGTTAGTGATGTGTTTCTATTAGTGTGTATTTTAAAGCACTCACGCTGTAGATCACGTTTGTAAATGTGTAACATATTGCAGTAATCAAAGTTGAAATGATAGACTTTATCAGAAAAAAAGTAGAGGTATTTTGTACTTCTTTGGAAGTGAGAGCAAAAATACCTGTTTTCACTAGTCTTTTCCCTCCTCCCAATCCCAAATAGACTCATAAGGTAGGAAATCAGAAGAAGCAAGTTAATCTGCTTTTTGCTTGGACATGAAAAATGACCATGTGGACAAAGTATCTAAAGGCTACTGCCAGGTTAGAGACTCTATCCAAGTGTACAGTAACATTTTCTAGCCAGGAAATAAGAGAGTTAAGGTTGATGAAACAAATGTCAATTTCAAACAA
Organism: Hypanus sabinus; assembly: GCF_030144855.1. Classification (NCBI taxonomy): domain Eukaryota; kingdom Metazoa; phylum Chordata; class Chondrichthyes; order Myliobatiformes; family Dasyatidae; genus Hypanus; species Hypanus sabinus. The sequence goes on from NC_082713.1 coordinate 53,540,204, forward strand.
CAATGATGTTTACAAATTCTATAAAGACAATTTTACCAACTTGGATGAATCAACTCACAGATGAGAAATAGATCACAATGTTAGTAATAACAATGATAACATTTATTTAATTGTCAGCATGTTGGACAGCTGTCTATTAAGGTGATTAGCTTTAAGAAGCTAGATTGATACTGTGAGGAAGAAAAGAGCAAATAATTTCCTAATCCACCTGAAAGATGGCAAAAGATTTTTGGGGACACTTAATTGGATACTATCAGCCAAATAAATCCACATTCAATCTGATGATACACAAGGAGCATGCAGCATAAATAGTACTGTGTCAAGTTGTGTACTAGTGGATGAAAAGTTTACAACACCTGTGGAACAGGTACCCAAAGATACAAAAGCATGTAAATATTTGAATATCTCACTTGTATATAATTTTTATAAGTGTTAATGTAATGTTTATATTCAGAACAAAGGGGAAGAAAATGGTGGTAGTTTTACTTTGTTATCACTTATTTTTATAATGTAGCATTTCACAATTTTGAAGAGAAATCAAAAATAATTAATGTTTGGAAATAAATTTTCTGATATAGTGATTTTGGATTTTTCTAAAAACTATATTGTATAATAAGAGAAAAGGAACAAAATAAAAACCGTTTATAGTTCAAACCTTAACTTGTTGATTGTCTTTGAATCATTGTTCCATGTATGCAGATTAATAACTTTAAAGGAACCTTTAAAGAAACATGGCACATAAGATGTTAATAATATGTTAAGGTTTTCTGGTTCAGAACATGAAGTTTAGTGACCCACAGTTGTATTGTTTCAGAGAGATCCAGAAACTGCTTATCTTGATAGGGAACAAAAAGCACATAATTACATTTCACCAGGTCTCTGTTGCAGACTATCCACCTCAAAAACGACATATTAATCAAAATATTTTATTGAACAATGTTTTGAAACATCTCAGTAAACTACAAGAAGGAAGAAAAGAGAATGATGCACCTTTAGCAATGATCTTTGCATCCTTATTGGCAACAGGAGTAGTATTGGAGGGTGGCAAAAACTATCTCTTTGTTGGGAATTATAGTTCAGTAAGTCTTATGTCAGTGTTGGGGAAATGATTGGAGAAGATTCTAAGAGAAGCGATTTATATGCATTTGGGGACGTATAGTCTGATAAGAGATGATCAGCGTGTCTTTGTGAGGGGCATGTCATGTCTCATTGTCATAGTCAAATTCTTTGAGGAAGTGACAAAACAAATTGATGAAGGTAGAGCAGTAGTTGCATTGTATATAGATTTTAGGAAGGCATTTGACAAGATTCCCCATGGTAGGCTCATTCAAAAAGTCAGGAGGCATGGGATCCAGGGAAACTTGGATGTGTGAATTCAGGATGGGCTTGCCCATAGAAGGAAAAGGGTATATTCTGATCAGTGACCAGTGATGTTGGGCAGGGATCTGTTCTGGGACCCCTGATCTTTGTGATCTTTAGTAATGACTTAGATAAGAAAGTGGAAGGGTTGTTTCACAAGTTTGTAGATGGCATAAAGTTTGGCCATGTTGTAGATAGTGTAGAAGTTCACTACAGATTAAAATGGGACACTGATAAGATGATGAGCTGGGATAAGGAGTAGCAAATGGATTTCAATCTGTACTTGGAAGGTCAAACTTGAAGACAGGGTACAGGGTTAATGATAGGGTTCTTAGCAGTCTGAAGGAACAGAGGGATCTTGGAGTCCACATATATAGATCCCTAAAAATTGCATGTTGATAAGATGGCTAAGAAGGTGTATGTTGTGTTGGCTTTCACTAGATCAGGAATTGAGTTCAGGAGCCAAAAGGTAAAGTTGCAGCTCTAGAAAAGTCTGGTTTAACCACACTTGGAGTATTGTGTTCAGTTCTACTAGCTTCGTTATAGGAAGGATGTTGAAGCTTTAGAGAGGATGCAGAAGAGATTTACAAGGATACTGCTTGGATTAGAGAGCATGTCATTTGAGGATAGGTTGAGCAATCTAGGGCTTTTCTCTTCGAGTGATGGTTCCAAGTTCACAAATCAACATGGCTTTGTGAAAGTGAAAGGGAAATTTTAACCAATTTACTGGCATTCTTTGAAGAAGTAACATTTGTTGTAGATGTACATTTTTTTAAGGAAAGCATTTGATGTGCTGAATCAAAGGTTATTGCAAAACAATAAGAGGGGTGTATTGTCTAAATGGTGAGAGAGTGCCTGAGATGCAAAACATTCTTAGAAGGTTTTTTGAATCATCCAATAGAACAATTGCAAATACCATGATGAATTAGAAAAGATAATTCAATGCAGTTGTTTACTATTAAGGGAATTTAGTGCAAAAAATAGGGCTGGTATCCTTCCATTGTATAGGATATTAGTGAGATCACATCTTGAATACCATGTACCATAAGGTACTAATGCACTTGAAGCAGTTCGGGGGATGTTTATTGAGCTATTAGCATGGTGTTTGGTGATGGGCAGAGTGAGAGACACGGGAGTTCACTGAGTTTTAATTAGAACTGTGCAGAGCCAAATGAAATATAATAAATTCCAGGCCAACAGGGCCACTAGCTAAAACTCTCAAACTAAAATGTAATGCAATAACTGTAGCTCGGAAGCAGTAACTAAATACTAAACTAATACCACTCCTTTCCAGCATGAATCTAAATTGTAATCTACTTTCCTGGAACGTGGACTAAGAAAGCAAGGAGTGTTGCTGTCGCTGTGCTTTGGCGAAGTGTCGACAAGACAAATGAAAGGAAAGGAGTTAAATATCAGCAAATGAAACAATAGTTGCCTGGAATGCGCACTCACACGTGTGATTGTTGATACCTTTCAACTGTTCGACTGTGAGGATGCCTAGACTCCGTGGAAGAGTCCATGGTAGTGACAGGCTCCTGTCCCTGGGCACAGGTCCCAAGACACTAGAGATCTGTACCTAATGGAAGTCCTGAATGAGAGACTTGAGATCCCAGCTCAATCCAGGTTTCAGAGCTGAACCAAAACCCAAAACACACTCCTCCCAATCCATGAGATACTGGACCTGGGCAAGATGCCAGAAGACGCTGTATTGAATAGTTCAAAGACCCATCCACCGAGCTGGAAGGCGGGGGAGGGAGGGGTGAATGGAGCAAGTGGGGAGGAAGTTATCGGCTTGAGCTAGGGAACAAGGAATACTGGGTGACTCTTCATCGATGATGGTAGGCTCAATGTACAGGAGGTTCTGTGGATCTCCTTCTCCACTACAAATTGTCCCACATGGTATGGGCCAACTTACAGCCCTCAGCTTTCAAAGGAAGATTTCTATATGCCAACCACACTTTCTCCCCTGGCTTGAGAGGCCTCATCTGTCAGTGGGGCCTATCGGTCTGGCAGGCATATTGCTTCTGTATACACAGCAGAGAAGCCCTGGCCTATCTCCATGTGCACTTGTAGAATTGAACCAACTATTCAGCAGCTGAAACTTCCATGTCGAGCTTCTTGATCAGGGGACAGAGGTGACTGGAATCTCTGCTGGCATTCAAAAGGGACCTGCCAGTGGATAATGACTAGAGGTTATTGTGGACAATTTCTGCCCACACAAGTTGGGAGCTCCAGTTTGTGGAGTTCGATGAGACAAGGCAGTACAGGGCTGCCTCCTGTTCCCGATTCACTCTCTCAGAATGGGGGTGGGACCTGATGAAAGGTAGGCTGTGGCTCCCAAAAAAGAAGAGAAATCCTTCCAAAATTGGTTCATCGGCTCTAGTCCTTGATCAGACACTATGTCCTAATGGAAGCCGTGCAGGCTGAGCACATATTGAACCATGAGGGTAGCAGCTTCACAAGCCAACAGGAGCTCAAGGAGAGCAATGAAGGGCAGCCTTGGAGAACCAGTCCATAACTACCAGATTGGTAGCTTTCCATCTGATGGAGACAGACCAGTGATAAAGTCCTCTGAGATGTGGGACCAGGGGTGGTGAGGCAGCAGGCAGAACAAACCAGCCTGGCACTGGCATGATATCTTACTCTGGCCACAAGTGGGACATGCAGAGGTGAAGTCTTCAACATTTTGTGATATAGACAGCTACCAAAACTGTCTCTTTATAAATTCCAGGATCCATAGAATCCCTGGATGACCAACCAAATGGTTTCAAAAGTTTCAAAGGTGCAGTTAATGTCAGAGAAATATATACAATATACATCCTGAAATACGTTTTCTTCGCAATCATCCATGAAAACAGAGGAGTGTCCCAAAGCATGAATGACAGTTAAATGTTACAACCCCTAAGACCCTCCCCAGTTCCCCCCCCACATGGAAGCAGCAGCAAAGCGACGATCCCCCCACCAGCAAAAAAAAACCATCAGCACCCCCACCGAGAACTCAAGCGAGCAGCAAAGCATCAATAAAGACACAAACCTGCAGTACCCCGAAGACCCGGCATTCATTCATTCATTCATTCTCATTCTCATTCTCATTCTCACTCTCTCTCTCTCTCTCTCCCTCCCTCCCTAATAAGGGAAAAAGAGATGTCTCCATTTCACAGCGAGAGGGGAGACATATCAAACAACTTGCTGACTTACGACGTTAAAAGTCCGTTGTGTCACTGTTTCCGAGCTCTGTGCCCAAAGAACTCGGGTCTCTAGACACACAGCCAGCAGCCAGTTTGCTGCTTTTGATCTTCCATCTCCCATGACACACTGATTTTCTGCAGAGGCACCGACCTCGAGTCCGCCTGTCTCCAGAGCCACGAAATCCCGAACTCCGAAGGTGCGCTAATCTCCTAGGCCACATCACCATTGGAAGAGTGACCCCATTCCAACACTCTGGGGTGCTCCGTGGCAGGGACTAACAGCTGGTTGGGATGTTCCCTAGCTGGGCCTGAAATTGACTGTTAGCTAATCCTCAACACTGCTCGAATTCCATAAATCACTGGGGCAGCTATGCATAAGTGAGGAAGGATGGGCTCTGGAATGGAGTTATGCTCAGAGATGTCAGACTGGTAGGAGAGAGCACTGGCCTTAGTACTCGTACTGCCAGGATGGTAGGTGAGGATCAAATTGAATAGGGTAAAGAAGAGCTCAACGGTCTTGATGGGAGTTGTCTTATGGCATCACAAATGTAGGAGAGGTTCTTCTGATCTGTCTGTACCAGAAAGGGGTGCTCATCCCCCTCCAGCCAGTGTCACCATGCCTCCAAGACCTCCTTGACAGCCAGATGGTCTTGGTTCCCAACATTATAGTTACACTGTGTGGGAATCAAGCAATGGAAAGGAAAAGCACAGAGGTGCAGCCGATTATGTACTGAAGAGTGCTGGGAGAATGCCAACATCTGATGCATTCAAACTTGATGCGATGTTACTGCATCGGGGCAGTGATAAGGTGTTGCTTTAGCTCTGGGAATGCTGCATCTGCTTCACTTGTCCATTGCAATCCTGCAGAGGTCCTCGGTGCATTCACTTATGGGGACCGCAGTGGAACAGAAGTTTCTGATGAAACCGTAACAAAAGATTGCAAACCCTATGAAGCGGCTCATCTGTTTGACTGTAGGTGTTTTGAGCCATGCTGTGACTGCCTGAACTTTACATGGGTTCATTTGAACACTAGAAGGAGTGAGCATGTAGCCCAAGATCAACACCAGCTCTCAGTGGAACTCACACTTCTTTGGCTTGGCATAAAGCCTGTTCTGAAGGAGCTGTCTGAGAAACTTACCAACGTTCTGGGCGTGTTCCTGGCGAGGGCAGGATTAGATAAAAATATCTTCCAAATACAGAAAAACTAACTACTTCTTCGTCCCAGAGCACATCATTGACCAGGGTCCGAGAAACAGCTGGGGCATTGGCCAAACCAAATGGCACCATGAAGTACTCATAGTGGCTCATGGAGGTGTTGAATGCTGTCTTCCACTTGTCCCCTTCTCAGATGTGAACCAAATTATAAGCATTGCACAGATCTATCTTGGAGAATGTTTCTGCTGCTTGATGTTCAAATGCAGAGGCAAGCAGAGGAAGAGAGTAGCAATTCCTTACTTTGAGCGGCTGATAATCAATGCAGGGACAGTTCTTGCCATCATGCTTGCTCACTAAGAAAGAAGCCCACCCCTGCTGGCAAGGTTGACAGACAGATAAATCCGAGGCCAATGCTTCCTTGTTGTATTTTTTCATGCCACCGTTTCAGGATGAGAGAGGGAAAAGAGTTCGCCCGGGGGTACACTTAAACTGGGTAAGATTTCAATGGTTTTCTCATGGCCGGTGAGGAGGCAGGGAGGTGGAAGAATACAGCAGGGAGATTTAGCCCGTCAGAATTTCCCTTCCTGCTGATGTGTATATCATCCTTTAGAGAGTGCTTGGGATATAATACCAGGATGTGTCCTGGATCACAACAGCAGAAGCAGGACAATGTTCTTCAGCGCCAACCTAGATAGGAGCATGTGCCCCACCTGCATAGGCTCCACCACGAACTGTGAACTGGGTGATGAAGGAAAGGGTGAAAACAGTGATCTAAAGAAGAGGAAACAATACAATATTTTTTTGGCTTTTTAGAGCAGTTTGTGGTTGAGTCCACTTGGAGAATGGCAATTCTGGATTGGATGCTGTATAATGAACCAGATTTGATTGGGAAGCTTGTGGTAAAGGAACACTTAGGAGGCAGTGATCATAATATGACAGAATTCACCATACAGTTTGAAAAGGAGAAGGTAAAATTGGATGTATCAGTATTACAGTGGAGTAAGGAAGTTATAGAGGCCCGAGAGAGGAGCTGGCCAAAGTTGTTTGGAAGGGGACACCAACAACGATGACAGCAGAATGGCAATGACTGGTGTTTCTGGAGGAGATTCGGAAGGCACAAGAAAGATACATCCCAAAGATAGAGAAGTATTTTAAAGAGAGGATGAGGCCACCATTGCTATCAAGGGAAGTTAAAGGCAGCATAAAAGCAAAAGAGAGGGGATATAATATAACAAAAATTAGTGGGGAGGAAGAGGATTGGGAAGTTTTTAAAAACCAACAGAAGGCAATTTTAAAAAACCCTGAACAGAGAAAAGATGAAATATGATGGTAAGCTAGCCAATAATGTAGAAGAGGATACAAGCTTTTCAGATATATAAAGAGTAAAAGAGAGACGAGAGTGGATATCAGACCACTGGAAAATGATGCTGGAGTGATAATGAGGGACAAAGAGGAACTTAGCAAGTGTTGTGTGTCAGTCTTCACTGTGAAAGAGTGACTGCAAAGTGCCAGAAGTGAGAAAGTGTCAAGGGGCAGAAGTGAATGTCATTGCTATTACTAAGGAGGAGTGCTTGGGAAGCTGAAAAGTCAGAAGGTAGATAAGTCATTTTGACCAGATGAACTAGACCATAGGGTTCTGAAGGATGTACTGTAACTGAAGAGATTGTGGAGGAATTATTAATGATCTTCCAAGAATCAGTAAATTCTGGATTGGTTCCTGAGCACTGAAAAATTGCAAATGTCACTCCACTCTTTAAGAAGAAAGGAAGTGATAGGCCAGTTAGCCCGACTTCAGTGGTTGGAAGGATATTGAAGTCTATTACTAAGGATCAGGTTTCAGGGTACTTGGAGGCACATGATAAAATTAGCCAAAATCATCATGGTTTTTTAAAGGGAAAACTTGCCTGACAAAGGTATGGGAATTATTTGAGGAAATAACAGACAGTATAGACCAGAGGTTGGCAACCTGCGGCTCCCCGTGGTTTGTTAGCTTTTGAAATGTAATTCGAAATTTGAAGATTATGGTGATCTTGTACAATATGAAAACTTTGCGGAGACACCGTTTCCTGGCACATCCGAACCGGCTCACAATTAGCTACCGTTCCGGCTAAGGGAGATAGCCTACGGGGGTTTGTGAGTACGTGTCTTTTGGAGCATCCGCGCCCACGGGGACGGGTTGAGGGAGGCTTTAAAGCAAGGCTGTTTAGTTCGAATAAAGTTACCTTTGACTGCAGTCTTTATTTTAGCGCTGCGTGTAGCACACCGCTACAACGTGTTTTTTTATCGCTATTAATATACATCACAACTGCCAATGCCTGACACCCGCCAGTGCGCGTATTCTTTTAATTCTTCGATCCAAGTTCTTGGAGTAACCTTCAACCCAACGTCTTTTTTTCGGAGTTCAAAATGTTTTTGTTGCATGCAGAAATGTAATTTCGTTTTCTCTGCAGGAGTTCATCAATTTCATAAATGCAACACATTATAGTTTGTTTATACATAGCATAAAGGCAAAAAAAACCCGTTGTATGCAGTGTTATTTCATTTTGTGGCTCCCAGTGTTTTCTTTTCTGTGGGAAATGGGTCCATATTGGCTCTTTCAGTGGTAAACGTTGCCGACCCCTGGTATAGACAAAGGAGAGTCAGTGTATGTTCATTTCAATTTTCAGAAGACCTTTGACAAGGTGCCGCATATAAGGCTGCTTAATGAAGTAAGAGCCCATGGTATTACGGGAAAAATAGAACAATGGATAGAAGATTGGCTGACTGGCAGGAGTCTAAGAGAGAGAATAAAGGAATCCTTTTCTGGTTGGCTGCCAGTGACTAGTGGTGTGTCACAAGGGTCAATGTTGGGACCGCTTCTTTTCATTTTGTATGTCAGTGATTTGGGATGAAAGAATTGATAGATTTATGGTCAAGTTTACAGACAATATGAAGATAAGTGGAAGAGCAAGTAGAATTGAGGAAGCAGGGTGTCTGCATAGTGGCAGATGGAATATAATGCAGGCAGGTGCATGGTCATATATTTTGGCATGAACCTTTGCCACCTAGTCAGAAGGAATAAAGACGAGGACTGTTTTGTAAATGGGAAGAAAATTCAAAAATCGGAGGTGCAGAAGGGCTTGGCAGTCCTTGTGCAGGATTCCCTACAGGTTAACTTGCAAGTTGAGTCAGTGGTAAGAAAGGCAAATGCACAGTTAGCATTCATTTTGAGCGGAGTAGAGTACAAAATCAAGGATATAATGCTGAAGCTTTATAAGGCATAGGTCAGACCACACTTAGAGTATCGTGAGTAGTTTTGGGCCCCTTATCTAAGAAAGAATGTGCTGGCAATGGAGAGAGTCCAGATGTTCACAAGAATGATCCCAAGAATTAAAAGTGGATATGAGGAGCGTTTGATGGCTTTGGGCCTATACTCACTGGAGTTTAGAAGAATTTCTTTGAAACCTATCAAATATTGAAAGGTCTGTACAGAGTAGACGTGAAGAGGATGTTTTCTATAGTGGGGTAGTCTAGGACCAGAGGGCATAGTTTCAATATTGAGGGATGTCCATTTATTCCATAGATTCATCACCCTTTGACTAATTTTTTTTTTCCTCAACAGAGATAAGGAAAAATTTCTTTTGCCAGAGGGTGGTGAATCTGTGGAATTCTTTGCCACAGGCCAAGTCATTGGCTATATTTAAGGTTCTTGATTAATCAAGGTGTCAAAGATTGTGGGGAGAAGGCAAGAGAATGGGGTTAAGAGGGATAATAAATCAGCCATTATGGAATGGCAGAGCAGACTCGCTGCGCCCATGCTCCTAGTTCTGATGAAAGTTCAGGACTTGTTTTCTCTACGCCACTCCGTTGCCCAGTTGTCAATTCAAATGGCCAGATCTATTAGGTCGTCCAGGCTGTCCTGTTCATCACACACCGCAATCTCATGCCGGACTCCTGCGCTCAGCCCACACTGAAAGCAGTGATGAGGGATCCCTCATTCCACCCTATGTCAATCACAAGTATCCAAAACATTACGGCATTGTCCCTCACTGTCCCTTTCTCTTTGCACTGGTCCAGGAGTCAGAGGGTAGCCTACTGACTCCGCACTGGAAGGTCAATCACTCTTTTGAATCTGACTATAAATTGCTGGAAAGGCTGGGCTGCAGGGGAACCTTGTTCTCATAGGGTGTTGAACAGGGTGAGTGGGGCTCCATCAAAGAGATTCACCATGTAAGCCAGTTTATGCATGTCTTCAGCATATTGACCTGCCCAGGCTTGGAAAGTCAGCTCACACTGGGCAACAAAGCCCCTACAGCAATTGAGATCACCAGAGCATTTGCCTGGTGGAGAAGTACTTGGTTCTGACCTGGAAACTGCTGAACGAGTCAAGGGATTAGCTGAGGCTGATGGGGCTGTTGCAAAGGAAAATGTGGGAGATGCTGGGAGTGGAACTGTCCTGGCTGAAGGCTGCAGCTGCTGAATTGTGACAATGCCTCCTGATTCTGGCTGTCTGTGCTGAGTTGCTGAACTGTCATCGTGAGTGCTGATACCTGTTCTTCCTGTTCGGACTGGACATTCTTCTCTGAAAGGAATTGTGGCACTGAGCGAGCCATTTCCGCCAACCTTGACTGTACTGACTTCAATTTCTCCTCCACCTAACCAACGAGCTTTGGTTTGGAGTGGGCTTGCTGCTCTGAGAGTAATTATCATGCTGCATGACCCACTTCTACCAACCCAGCCTCGACTGAATTTAGCTTCCCTTCTACCTGCCCAACAGGATCAGCTGCTCTTTCTCCACTGGTTCCATGTTAGTGTCCGAAACTTGCTGACACGGTGTCCTGTGATGGTCCAAGTGCAGAGAGAGACACAATGGCAGAGTGAGCAGTTCTTTGACTTTTAGTAAGAACTGCAGAGAAGAAAAGGTATTATAATAGGCACCAGGCCAGCAAGGCCACTAGCTAAAACTCTCAAACTAAAAGTTAACAATGTCACTGAGATTCAGAAGCAATAACTTAATACTAAACTAATACTGTTTCTTTGCAGCATCAATTTAAGTAACAATCTTCTTTCTCAGAAAGTGGACTAAGAAAGCAGGGAGTATTTCCATCACTATTCTTCAATCCTGAAATGAAAGGAAGGGAGTTAAACACAACCACAATGAAACAATACAGACCTACAAAGTACCCAGGACATCTTCAAGGAGCAGTGTCTCAGAAAGGCAGCGTCCATTATTAAGGACCCCCAGCATCCATGGCATGCCCTTTTCTCACTGTTACCATTGGATAGGAGGTGCAGAACTCTGAAGGCACACACTCAACACTCAACGATTCAGGAACAGCTTCTTCCCCTCTGCCATCTAATTCCTAAGTGGACATTGAACCTGAGAACACCACCTCACTTTCTAAATATATATAATTTCTGTTCTGCACAATTTTTTATCTATTCAATATACATATACAGCAATTGATTGATTTTTCTTCAAAATTATGTATTGCATTGAACTGCTGCTGCCAAATTAACAAATTTCACGACACATGCCACTGATAATAAGCCTGATTCTGACTCTAAATAGCTGGAATATGCATACTCACAAGTGTGATTACCGACCCCATTCGATACTCACCTGCAAGGGCACCTAGTTTCCAGGCCAGAGTCCTTGGGTGTGACATCTATATCTGAAATGGACAGGTTGTTTTCCAAGAGGAAACTAGTTAGCCTAGGGTTGTATCTGCTGGAGTTTAGAACGATGAGAGTGAATTTGATGGAAACAAATTTGAGGTCCTGAAGCATTCTTAATTAGATCAAAAAGTATAAAACAAGCCCTTTGATACATTTCATCCATGTCAACTATCAAGCACACATCCATACTAATCCTGTTTTACCTTAAACAAATACATCATGATCTCCCAGCCAATTTTCCAGCTCCTTACACGAGGTTAATTCACTGTAGCTAACAAATACTTTGCAATCAGTAGTTCCTTTGGCACACAGGAGGAAAATGAAGTACTGTGGTTACACACACACACACACACACACACACCAGAATCAAACCCAGATCACTGCATCTCTGAGGCTAAGTGAATATGGCGAAGATATTTCCTCCTGAGGAAGAATCTAGAACCAGGGGCCAATTGTAAAAACAAAATAAGGGTTTTCCAACAGAAATAGGGTGAAAGTTTGCTCTCAGAGGGTAATGACTCTTTGAAGCCCTCCTCCTCAAAGGGCAGTGGAAGGGTTTTGAATATTTTTAAGCCAGAGGTACATGGACACTTGATATGCAAGGACTTGAAAGATATTTTGTCAGGAATGTTCAGTAATATTACAATCAGAACAGCCATGATCTTATTAAGCAGTGAAGCAAATTCAAGGGCCTGAGTAAGCTATATGTGTTCACACAGAATGCTCAGCAAGTCAAATGAAGTGTGCCTGTTCTCATCATTTTCATAAGATTACTACAACCTTAAGAAACTGTGTTACATGGTTACAGATTATAGTCTTGTGTCATGCCTACAGTTTCATTTCAACAAACTATGCTAATAAAAGCCCTGGTTACTTGATTCTCCATATCTTAGTGATCAAGTATTACTCAGCCCCATAAACTAATTCTCTTGAAAGCCAATAAATGCCACCTGTGAAGAGAAAAATGGTGCTCATCAGACAGGTCTTTGATTCCTCACTAGGAATGCTGCAGAAACTTCACTAAATACTTCCAGATTTCTCCACCTTACTCTTGTGAAATGAACTAAGTGATGAAAAGATGTGAGGGATAAATCAGCTGGTTTACTCTTTGTGCTTTCTGTTTCTTCAAAGTCTTTGAAGAGACTCAGACCTGAAAGGCTTTCTAAATCACTGTTATCACAGAGATCTGATTGAGTGGTCGGTGCTTGAGAACAGGTGACTATCTGCTGGATGACAGAGCAGCATAATATCCTCATGCACTTGCTGGTTGGGCCTGTATAAATGATGGAAGTGCAGATTTTGATGGCAGTTGCAGTCTGTTCTGTTGAGGTGACCTTCATTTTCCTGAGTATTTCCTGGATGGATGAAATCACAATTTGCAAGTGACATTTAAGTTGTTAACTGATGATAATTTATATGCACTGGGTAGTTAAGAAAATCGACAAACATAGCTAATAGACAAACACAAAAGCAAGCTAATGATAAAGGGGAATGGGAACATAACCTAAAAGAAACTTTTTTTTGACTAGTTACATAATTCTGATACTCCTGTTGTGAACAGAAGTCTCTCATTTGGCACAATCAGTTTCATTTTTGAACAGGGTTTTCTGCATCATACATGAATATATTTTCTGGAATCCATTTTAATATTTATTATTTGTTAATTCATTTGTGTAATATTATTCTATGGATTGTGTGTTGTGTGCCTTTGTCTGGAGGAACATTGTTTCATTTGATGGTATATATATGCCTGGTTGAATCTCTGCTCCAGGAGGAAAATTGTGGGGATCGTTTACCCTCAAAGAGTCATCTACCCTATTATCCAAATAGATTACACTTTGGGATCATAGTAGACTCCACTTAGATGGCTTTATCATTAAGCATTATATTTAAAATTCATTGTTTAGGTTACAAGAACACATTTCTACATACAGATTCTTAATTGTAGTCTTCATGCAACCTTAACATTTCCTAATATAATTAAACATGCTGCAAATTAAGAACAACTGAAAACCTGAAAATCAATTGCTATGATTTGCAATAAATTTGACTTACTGTTAACAGCTTCATGGGTCATAGAAACCATAGCTAAAGACTAAAGAGAGATACAAGTCAGAAAGTTGAAGGTTCAAGTCTTAATTCAGGATTTAAGTATATAATTTAGTATAACAAGTTATTGAAACAATGAGGGAGGGTTGCTCAGTCAGGGCCATTTCTCAGGTGGACAATAAACTGAGGCCTTTTTCTGATGGATCTAAACTCTTCCATGGAACTATTATCATTGAGTAATACAGCACGGGCCATGCCCATCATCCCAGCTTGTCCATGTCAAACAAGATGCCATTCTAAGCTTTTCCAATGTGCTTTTTCTTACCATGTACCTGCCCTTGTGTCATTTAAATTGTAAGAGAGGAATGGTTCAATCATCCATCTTATGTTACCAAAATAATTTCAGTGGTTATTTATTTTTTTTGTGGGAGCATATGGTTTCTTTTTTCTTTATATCCCACATCTGCTTGTGATAAATTTGGGAACAGTCAATACATTAGGATATGATAAAATAAACTTACTGATTAGCAATTGAGGTAAAGAATTTAATTTCAATGAATTAAATAAATACTGCTTTATTAGATTATGGTTGTGTAACTAACAGTGTGACTATGTTCAGAAAATCAAGTTGAACAGAAATCATGGTCATATGTGAAACTATTAAGAGCCATCAGTAACAGAAAAGCTACAGTATCATCAGTACAGAGTACAATTCCAAAGCCATACTTATCTTCAGAATCAGGTTTAATATCATCGGCATATGTCGTGAAATTTGTTAACTTAGCAGCAGCAATACAATGCAATACATGATAAATATTTTTAAAATCTGCATTATTATATATATATATATATATACACAAAAACCCCATTTCCAGAAGAGTTGGGATATTTTCCAAAATGCAATAAAAACAAAAATCTGTGATATGTTAATTCACATGAACCCTTATTTAACTGACAAAAGTACAAAGAAAAGATTTTCAATAGCTTTACTGACCAACTTAATTGTATTTTGTAAATATACAGAAATGTAGAATTTGATGGCTGCAACACACTCAACAAAAGTTGGGACAGAGTTAAATAAGATTGAAAAGTGCACAAAATATTCAAGTAACACCAGTTTGGAAGACTCCACATTAAGCAGGCTAATTGGTAGCAGGTGAGGTATCATGACTGGGTATGAAAATAGCGTCCATCAAAGGCTCAGTCTTTGCAAGCAAGGATGGGTCGTGGCTCACCCCTTTGTGCCAGAGTTCGTGAGAGCATTGTTAGTCAGTTCAAAAGGAACATTTCCCAACGCAAGATTGCAGAGAATGTAGGTCTTTCAACATCTACAGTACATAATATTGTGAAAAGATTCAGAGAATTTAGAGACATCTCAGTGCGTAAAGGGCAAGGCTGGAAACCACTGTTGAATGCGCGTGATCTTTGAGCCCTCAGGCGGTACTACCTAAGAAACCGTCATGCTACTGTGACAATTATAGCCACCTGGGCTCGGGAGTACTTTGGAAAACCATTGTCACTTAACACAGTCCGTCACTGCATCCAGAAATGCAACTTGAAACTGTATTACGCAACGAGGAAGCCATACATCAACTCTATGCAGAAACACCGGCGAGTTCTCTGGGCCCGAGCTCATCTCAGATGGACCAAAAGACTGTGGAACCATGTGCTGTGGTCAGATAAGTCCACATTTCAGCTAGTTTTCGGAAAAAACGGGCGTCGAGTTCTCCGTGCCAAAGATGAAAATGACCATCCTGATTGTTATCAGCGAAAGGTGCAAAAGCCAGCATCTGTGATGGTATGGGGGTGCATCAGTGCCCACGGCATGGGTGAGTTGCATGTATGCGAAGGTACCATTGACTCTGAGGTGTATATTAGGATTTTAGAGAGACATATGTTGCCATCAAGGCGATGTCTCTTCCCGGGACGTCCATGCTTATTTCAGCAGGACAATGCCAGACCACATTCTGCACAGGCTACAACAGTGTGGCTTTGTAGACACAGAGTGTGTGTGCTTGACTGGCCTGCTGCCAGTCCAGATCTATCTCCTATTGAAAATGTATGGCACGTCATGAAGAGGAGAATCAGACAACGAAGACCACGGACTGTTGAGCAGCTGAAGTCTTATATCAAGCAAGAATGGACAAAATTTCCAATTGCCAATCTACTACAATTAATATCCTCAGTTTCAAAACGATTAACAAGTGTTATTAAAAGGAAAGGTGATGTAACACAATGGTAAACATGCCTCTGTCCCAACTTTTGTTGAGTGTGTTGCAGCCATCAAATTCTAAATTTGTGTATATTTACAAAATACATTTAAGTTGGTCAGTAAAACTATTGAAAATCTTTTCTTTATGCTTTTGTCAGTTAAATAAAGGTTCACGTGAATTAACATATCACAGATTTTTGTTTTTATTGCATTTTGGAAAATATCCCAACTTTTCTGGAAATGGGGTTTGTATATATATATATACACGGTGTAAAAACTGAAATTTTTTTTAAAAGTAGTGAGGTAGTGTCCATTAGTTCAATGTCCATTTAGAAATCCAACAGCAGAAAAGAAACTGTTCCTGAATCGTTGAGTGTGTGCCTTCAGGCTTCTGTACCTTCTCCCTGATAGTAACAAAGAGAAGAGGGCATGTCCTGGGTGGTGGGGGTCCTTGATGATAAAAGCCACTTTTCTGAAGCACCACTCCTTGAAGATGTCTTGGATACTATGGAAGCTAGTACCCATGATGGAGCAGACAAATTTTTTAACTTTCTGCAGCTTACTTCGATCCTGTGCTGTATCCACCCCCCCCCCCACCCCACCCCGTACCAGATGATGATGCAGCCAGTCAGAATACTCTTCAAATCCAATCTGACATCCTTCAAACTAAAAGAGTAGCATTGGACATAAGTAGTGTATTTCCAGTCCTGGTGCAGGGTCTCAGCCTGAAATGTCAGCTCTTTACTGTATTCCTCTGCATAGATGGTGTCTGACCTTGCTGAGACACTCCAGCAGTTTGTGTGTCTTATTCAGTATGCTCAGGATTGTGCTTAACCGTAAACGATATTTAAGTTGTCAATTGTTTCTGGAATATCACCTCCTTCTGTGATGTTACATGAGATTTGACCCAAATATATCACTTATTTTCTATTGTACGTACAACACCCAAGGCTTAATCTGCAGTCCTTGTTAGTTTATTAAAGTTCCAAGACAATGGAAACTTCAGAACAAATACTATGTCATTATGGGCTAAAATGTCAACCTTGCGATGGTGGATGTCACAACAAGTGCTGCCACTGAGGCAGTATCTCATTGACTGAAAGTTCATGGGTTTAGATAACAGCAAATGCTCCCAGGTGTGTCCTTCACCCTCAGACTCAGCTGTTAAAGAAGTAAAGGTGAATGTTGTAGGAGTTACAGTCAGCCTCTTTATTAAATAGTGGCTTTAACCTGAATTTTGTCACACAAGCAGAACAGATATAAACAAATGATGAGAATATCACCCTTCTGTTGGTTAATTCGATGACATGGATTCCATTGTACACATAATATTTACTTCCATACGTCCAAGATGACGGTTTTTCTTAATCACCAATTTTTTGCCAAAACTGGATAGGTTTTATCATCTCCCTGCAACTTATTGCAGGACCACAATAAGCCACATTAGATTGGCAATCAAATAAGGAAGAAGAACATTACCTTTAGGCATGCAAACCCTGCATAAGCTTGCTTTTTTCAAGTAAAATGGTTGTTACAGAATTATGAACTAAAATGTTTACAAGGGCTTTTTTTGAC
This sequence comes from Hypanus sabinus, assembly GCF_030144855.1. Lineage (NCBI taxonomy): Eukaryota > Metazoa > Chordata > Chondrichthyes > Myliobatiformes > Dasyatidae > Hypanus > Hypanus sabinus. Next base: position 53,557,400 of record NC_082713.1, read on the forward strand.
AAAAGTCAAGTTATTCTGAGAATATTTTACAAGTTAATTGTACAAATAAATTTCTCTTAGAGCATATAATTGATTACTGAGATATATATCCCAGCTTAGATACACAAAAGCTTACTATTACATTCCTCTGGACTGGAAAGGTGTTTCAGCTGTGCTATCCTCAAGGTTGTGATCTACGTTCAGTGCATACTTTATTAGCTACCTCCTGTACCTAATAAAGTGGCCACTTTATGTTCATGGTCTTCTGCTGCTGTTGCCCGTCCACTTCAACGTTCAACATGTTGTGCATTTAGAAATGCTCTTCTGCATTCCACTGTTCTAATGCATGATATTTGAGTTACTGTCACTGTCCTTCCTGTCAGCTTGAACCAGTCTGGCCATTTTCTTCAGACCTCTCTCATTAACAAGATAATTACACCCAGAGAACTCCCATTCACTGGATATGTTTTGTTTCTTGCTCCATTTCTGTAAGCTCAAGAGACTGGTGGGTATGAAAATTCCAGGAGGTCAGAAGTTTCTGAGATACTCAAACCACCTCTTCTGGCACCAACAATCACTCCACAGTCCAAGTCACTTAGATCACAATTCTTCACCATTCTGATGTCTGGCTTGAACAACAACTGAACTTCCGGCAAAGCACACAAAATGCTGGAGGAACTCGGCAGGCCAGGCAGCATCTATGGAGAAGAATACAGTCGATGTTTTGGGCCAAGATCTGTTGACTAGCCTGCCGAAGAGTCTTTGGTTGAAATGTTAAATGTACTCTTTTCCATAGGTCCTGCCTGGCCTGCTGAGTTCCTCCAGCATTTTGTGTGTGTTGCTTGGATTTCCAGCATCTGTAGATTTTCTCGTGTTTGTAACTGAACTTCTTGACCATGTCTGCTTGCTTTTGTCCATTGAGCAGCAACCACATGATAAGCTGATGAAATATTTGTATTAATGATCAGGTGTACCCAATAAAGTGGCTACTGAGTGTATTTTTCTCAAAATCTAACGTGAGAATATAATATAAGCTACAAGCCACATGCCCTAAGCTCACCCCTTCCGTGCTCCCAGTCCTCCTTGCTCCTCCCACCCCCTACCAATCCAGCTGTACCATTACAGCATTCAAAGGGATCATGACTAATCGCCACCCTCAGTTCCAGTTTCCATATTACGAAAGAACAGGTGCAAAGCTGTAGTATCCAATCATTCTCTTATTGCTGTGCTCTGTGAAAAGGTATTTCACTGAACAAACAAAACATTTGAGACCTACTGGGTGCATCTCACACCTCTAAATTATTGCTGCTTCCGATATTGTCTGAGGTAGGCTGGGATGACCTAGAAGCACAGAGGAAGAAGCTAGCTGTGACCATGCTTGCTAGTGTACTCCCTGTGGCAAAGATCCAGCTATTGTGGTCTTCCTTGGAAGGTCCTACCCTAGATTCCAAATAGTTGGGCTTTGGTTTCTAAACAATGGATGTGAGTAGACACTTCTGTATTAATGGAACTCTTTGATAACCTTCCACTTGTTCTTCTCCTTTGCAAAGATAAAATAGAAAGGTAAATGCTACCTGTTGTGAGAATGTTTCTATTGTTATCCTTCCTAGGAAGGGAAGAGCACATTAGATGGAAAGGACAATCAATCTTTCACTTAGCAAGTGTTAATACTGCCAATTTATGGCTGTACAATCAATAAATTAATTACAGAAATAAATCACTCAAATGGCCTCTGCTGGATTGTGATGCACATGCATTTAACAACCCTTGGAGATAATATGTCAAAGTTGAAGTCAATTTATTATCAAAGTACGTAGACAGTATGTCACCAGCTGCTACCTTGAGGTTTATTTTCTATCAGGCACTTATTTACAGGGAAGTAAAGAAACACAACAAAACTTGATGAAAAACTGTACATAAATAAAGACTGACAAGCTGCCAATGTGCAAAGGAAGAGAAATTACACAAATAATAACAGAGTCTAGCATGTGTGGAGTGGGGTGGCAAGAATAAGAGCCTCCACACCATTTCCCAGCTATCCATGAGCAAGAGAGATTAATTTTTGTGAAAGGATGGAAATTCATCAGGCTCATTGAGCATGAAGGAGCAATGGAATTCACTTCACTGTTTTACTGAAACCGATGCATTCCATCCGTCTATAAACTAAATGATTTCTGTATTTTCTAAAACTTCATTCCAGTTCAGCAGCCTTGAAGTTGCAAACTTTGTGAAGTATCACACAGACAGCTCATTTACTATAAAACGACTGGCTTATTTCAGCAGATGGTGTTAACCAGAGACAGGTTACTGCAACTGAAACTGAACCTACCTGTCAATAATATTTTGTACAACTGACTGTTGTCCAGGGAAATATTGTGCAGTGGTACGTACATGCAGCAAACAATAATTCATTATAAAAAGCATTTTTCATTGTACCAGGCACACGACACAGCGCCCATTATGTGCCCACTCTAGTCCGAGGTCACAGTAACCAGTGGCATACTAAATATATAGAATGTGAAAAAGAAACCGAGCGCAGGTAGTGCAGAAGTTGGCTGATGCAGATAGTACGTGGTGCACCCCATTCACCATTTATGTCAGCAGTTTATGTGTCCCTGACAAATGGATTCAACTTCAAAGCTCAAATTCATTATCAAAGTATGTGTATATCACCATATTCTACCCTGAGATTCATTTTCTTGTGGGCATCCACAGTAACCACAAAATACGCAGTGGTCCTAACACAGACTCCTTAGAACAGCTCCATCCTCTGCTAAGATAAACAACTATTTAGCGTGAATTTGCAGTTCTCTTTCAGTAAGTCAGTTTTTTATCCATGCTGATGTTGACCTTTCTGCTCGAAGAGCCTCGCTGTTGTTACTTTGCATTTTATGTACTTTGGTGTACACTTTCATAAAGTTCCTTTAGATAACATCCACTCCATTCCCTTCAGCAGCTCTCATTCTGTCACTTCATTAGAAAGGCAAATAAATCTGTCAGACACGATACTTCTTGATTAATCCAAATCTCTCCAAATGTCTGTTAAATTCTTATCTTTTCTAAAACTTTCCTTGCTACTAATAGAAAGTGGACTGGCTTGTAGTTACTAGAAATGTCCTCGCAATTTGCTAGTTTACCCTGAATATGCACTGATATCAATATTATTTAGCCATTATCACAGTGGTATTTATAGGAGCTTGCTGAAGGCAAATTGTCAGCTGTGTTTCCTATATTTTATTCTATTTCAAAATGCTTTATCAGCTGTTACTATCTTAATCCAGTTCTGTAGTTTTAAAAGATGTGGTCAATAAATAAAAGCCTCTTCCCTTTCCCTGTTCCCTTTTTCACATGATCGCATTTCACACCGGCGTACCAGAACATTACTTTGTATTCTCAAGAATTTAACATCAATTTCGACAGACAGTAATTATTACCCAAAGAACAGTCCTCAACACCAAGTGATGCCCATGGCTGGAGAAGAGGTTGTAAGAAAGGTCACATTGGATGAAAATTTACTGAAAGACTAGGCATGTGGGTGCACTGAGGTAACTAACTTCCACTTATCCAGATCCAGCAGCAAATATCCCTCATAATTTTTGCCTATTGTTGACTTAGGAAAATTATAACTGACAAATTTTAAATTTTAATCAGGCTCCTAACTATAAAATGTCTTCAATCCCCAACGTAAGCATCCCTCACTTTGGAGCCATAGAGCGTGAGACACCATGGAAACAAGCCATTTGCTCCACCATGTCCACACCAGCCAGTGAGAAGCTGCCCATTATTTACCCCAGCTCCCAGCACTTGGTCTATAACCTTCTATACCTAGGCAATTCAAGATCTCATCTGCACACTTCATAAATGCTGTCAGTGGATCAGTTTCCACCACCTTTACAGGCTATGTGTTCCAAGTACTCACTACTCTCTGAGTGAAGAAAGCCTCCTCCTACCCAGTCTAGTTCTCTCAGCCATTTACCCTCAATCTATGTGGTCTAGTTCCTGCAGAATACCCTAGCCATATTCTACTTAAATTTATATACTTCAATCATGTCTACTCTTAACCTCCTTCACTCCAAGGAAAACACACATGGCCTCTCCTGTCTCCCCTCATAAATGAAATGCACCACCCCAGCTAAAACCCTGATGCATCTCCTTTACATTCTCTCCAGCCCAGTCACTTCTTTCTGATACTGCCTCATCATTACTCATCAAAGCCTAATGCTCACCAAAATCCCATTTTGATTTCACTTCAACACTGTGACCTCATAACCTGTCCCAGAATGGCCACCTTCATTGTCTTGTTGATGCACCATCAATAACTCTCGGAGACGGGAGGCGAACGATAGGCTTTTATTTGCTGCAAGAGACCACCACACAACATCTTGGAGACTGAGGGAGGAGCAGTGCCTCCAATCGCCTTTATACAGGGGTCTGTGGGAGGAGCCACAGGAGCAGTCAGCAGGGGGGGCATATCCAGACAGGTATATGTAGTTCACCACATTCACCACCTCCCCCCCCCCCTTTGTTCTAAAATGGAGTCCCCATGGGGTGAAGTTTCTTACAAGTATATTTACAGGTTAAGTCTATCAGGCGGTCGAATCTGTCGCTGCGATCTACGCAGCACCGGCTGTGATTGCACAGGGGCCGGTGGTGATTGCACCGGTGACGGTGGTTGTGTTGGCTCCAGCCTGACTTGAGGTGTCAGTAATCCCTCATGTGTGTGTGAGGTGCCCGGTATGGGAGTGTCGTGATGAGTTTGTGTAGGGCTTGGTGTGCGTGGTGTCTCATGGGTATACACCTCGGTGGGTACGGGGTTCATAGTCACCATGGAGTGTTCGGGGTAGGGGTCTGGTGCTCCTGCGGGCGCCAGGTCGCGGACGGAGACCGTGTCCTCACGCCCATCAGGTAAGACCACGTATGCATACTGGGGGTTCGCATGAAGTAGGTGAACCCTCTCGACCATCGGGGAGTATTTATTGCTCCTCGCATGTTTCCGGAGCAGCACTGGCCCTGGGGACGTCAGCCAAGCCGGTAGGGTGGTCCCAGTAGCAGACTTCCTAAGAAAAGAAAAGAGTCGCTCATGAGGGGTGGCATTGGTGGATGAGCATAACAGGGAGCGGATGGAGTGGAGTGCCTCAGGGAGGACCTCCTGCCAGCGAGAGACCGGCAATCCCTTTGACTTAAGGGCTAAAAGTGTGGCCTTCCACACTGTGGCATTCTCCTTCTCCACCTGTCCATTTCCCCGGGGATTATAGCTCGTGGTCCTACTAGTAGCAATGCCCCTAGCCAACAGGTACTGGCGCAGCTCATCACTTATAAAGGAGGCCCTCTATCACTGTGGATATATACAGGGATATCCGAACAGAGTGAAGAGCTGGTGCAGGGCTTTTATGACGGATGTGGCAATGGTATTGGGGCAGGGGATGGCAAAGGGGAACTGCGAGTACTCATCGATTATGTTGAGAAAGTAGACATTGCGGTTGGTGGAGGGAAGGGGGCCCTTGAAGTCGATACTCAGTCGCTCAAAGGGGCAGGTGGCCTTGATAAATTGTGCCTTTTCAGGACGGTAGAAGTGCGGTTTGCACTCAGTGCAGACTTGGCAGTCCCTGGTCATCGTCCTGATTTCCTCAAGGGAGTAAGGCAGGTTCCGGGCTTTCACAAAATGGAAAAGCCGGGTGACCCCTGGGTGGCAAAGATCTGCATGAAGGGCGTATAGCTGGTCGAGCTGTGCACTGGCACACGCTCCCCGGGATAGGGCATCGGGGGCTCATTGAGCCCCAGGCTAGTACAGGATGTCATAGTTGTAGGTGGAGAGTTCTATTCTCCACCACAAAATTTTATCATTTTTGATTTTGCCCCACTGTTGGTTGCTGAACATGAACGCAACCGAGCGCTGGTCGGTCAGTAAGGTGAACCTTTTGCCAGCGAGATAGTGCCTCCAGAGCCTAACAGCCTCCACTATGGCCTGGGCTTCTTTCTCCACCACGGAGTGCCGAATTTCAGGGCCTTGAAGGATACGAGAGAAGAATGCTACTGGCCTTCCTGCCTGATTGAGGGTAGCAGCCAGCGCGAAGCCGGAGGCATCACTCTCTACTTGTCCACCGCATGCATCGCTGCTTTGGCAATGTCCCCTTTAATGCGGCTGAAGGCCGCGCGGGCCTCGGCAGAGAGGGGAAATGCGGTGGACTTGACCGGGGGTGGGCCTTGTCTGCGTAGACGGTGTTCACCGGCCTCAGGTACTGTCTTTTGAGGGCGTCCGGTGCCCCTTGGTAGGTCAGCAGGACTCTGATTAGGGAGTACACCCGCGGACTGACCCTGGAGAGGAGAACTCTGTGCACGATAGCAGGCTCAGTCACGGGAATCTCTTGCAGGTACGATTGGAAGCGTGCAAGCCAGAGTTCAAAGGCAATGGCTGCTTCGGGAGCTTGAGGGTTAATGTCCAATCTGTCCGGTCGTAAAATGCTCTCCATGTTTAAAATTGCAGCTAATAAAATTGATGCACCATCAATAACTCTCGGAGACGGGAGGTGAACGATAGGCTTTATTAACTCCAAGAGACCACCACACAACATCCTGGAGACTGAGGGGGGAGCAGTGCCTCCAACTGCCTTTATACAGGGGTCTGTGGGAGGAGCCACAGGAGCAGTCAGCGGGGGGCATGTCCAGACAGGTATATGTGGTTCCCCATACTTGTCTCCCTCTTTAAAGCTATCACTGACTTTTCTAGGGCTTACCTGGCTCCCCACCCCCCCAAACCTCGCAATCTCCAGAACCTGATGAAAAAAATGCACTGTAAACAAGCAGGGATATAAACATATTAACATCTCGTTCTCCGATGTAAAGTTTCACTTCTCAGTTGCACATTTTACTTGTTAATTATGAGTAAAGTCCCTGAAATTAATCTTTTTCCTTGTGTTTACCTGATGCTCAATTAGTTTCTACAAGGTAATTTCACAATATCCTGAGGACTGAATTCTGATAAGATAGAAGCATGCGTGGGAGGAATAGTATTTGCTTTACAAGTATTAAATGGAACTCTTGCTACTTCACTTATTTCTTGGCTGACTCAGTTCCTAAGAAATTAATGTGCAATGCAGTTAACATGAATTGAACAATACTGGATCAGCTTTTTGCACATTAACCTCATCAATCACCATATATAAATACACCGATGAAAAAACTGCAAAGAGGAAATGATCACGAAGTCCAAGTTGTAGAAAAATGTAGCACATATGAATGACAGACTTCCACTTCCAAATTGAAAAAGTCTTCTAGTAGTTTAAATTATCTAAATCATAATTAACTTCAGCAATCTGTAAACGCCCAAACAAATTCATGAATAGACTTCTTAGCTCTAGGCAAAAGCAAATCTAACTACCGAAAAGAGATTTCTTTCTCCATCAGGGAAGTGATCATGAAGTTTCACTGTGCTCTCAAAGTCACGTATTCCCAGTAGCACTGACCTTACATCATATTCACAAAGTGTGAAAAGTAAATTAATCATACCAATACAAAGAGGATTCCAAACTCTGTAGGCAGAACATGAAATACACTGTAGCCTTAGTTGGGATGTATTCCAAAACTAATTGTATAGTAAAACAATTTTAAATCAATTTTCAAAGATTATCAAACTAAACTTTTTATTCAAGTATCACATGGTAATATCAGATTACTTCCGAGAGACATGAAAGTCAATAATGCTCCAGAGAGAAAATAAGGACAAATCTAGGTTGAGCTAATAGTTTTCAGTATGGAAGGTTACATAGAATTAGATTGGTCCATTCATTTCAGCTCATCCAGAAACTCAGTATGACTATCCTTCATCCCAGAAAATTAATAAGAAATGCAAGCAGGAATAAAGCAGATGGCTCCTCAAGGGTGATCTGCCAATCTGTGTTGCCAGCCATAATTAATCATGTTCCCTCAAATCTGCATTCTCATTTCTCAGTTCCAAAAACTAAATGACTCAATGACTCTAATATTGAGTATCATCAGCCCTCCTGACATAAGTAATTGCAACGATTTGAAAACCAAGATATATGCTGTGAGGAAAACTGCTGGTTTAAATTCTCAAAAGCAATGCACCACTTCATTTAATTTAAAGTTGGGAATCATCTTCACATGGATAAATAAATAATTCAGTTAACTTAGAGCACGTTTTGAAGTTGCGTCAACACACAGCACCAAAACTGAAAGATGCAATCTGATGAAATATCACAGAATCACAGAATGAGGCCCTCGCCAGTTTTTATTGAAGCGCCACAGAGAGCATCCTATTCCATTTCCATCACGATTTGGCATGTCAGCATCTGGCTGACACCACAAGAAAGTACAGAAAGTTGTAGACACAGGTCAGTATGTCACAGAAAACAGCCTCACCTTCATGGACTCTGTCTACACTTTTTGTTGCCCTGGTAGAGCCTACAACATAATCAAGACCTCACACCCAGGACATTTTCTCTTCTTCCCCTTCCCACTGGACAGAAATTGGATCCTGGGGTAGTATGTGGTCACATATATGCTCTTTGATAATAAACTTACTTTGAACTTTGAAGATACACAAGCCTGAAAGCACATACCTTCAGGCTCAAGGACAGCTTCTATCCCGCTGTTGTAAAACTATTGAATTGTCTCTCAGTATGCTAAAAAGAATTCTCAATCTGCCTGCCCTTTCTCTGTGACTGTAAAACCTTATTCTGTACTCTGTTATTCTTTTCCCTTATATTAACCTCAAATCAGTGACATGATGAAATGATCATATGGATAACATGCAAAACAAAGTTGTTCACTGGTACATGCGATAATAATAAAACAATTTACCATTTGCTCCATAACTGCACAAACTAAAAATAATTCATGTACTCCACTTCCCATTCTCTTTCAATAACTCTACCATGTACAAGATAAGAAAGTCCAGTTAGTCAGGGTTGCAGGTGTTCATGTTATTTTTGACCTGTATTGCCTTCACACATTCAGACAGACAAACCCAGAATGCATTGCTATTGTATAATTTCATTGTAAAGGCTTAGCTGGTACCTTACAGGCAGAGCCTCAACTATGTAGAACTTGGTGCTTAAGTAAACAACCTAATCAATGGAACAAATTTCTTTTGTTATTCAAACCTGCCCCATGCACACAACTCAGTTTAGTGCCTTTGTGGCCTTCAAATTATGTTAACTCACACTATTTTGAAATAAGTTCCATAAATCTACATTACCAATGTAACATGCTCTTTAGTTTCATCAGATTTCACATAATTACATGATGTAGGAATGTCTAACAAACAGCCGGGTTGTAAAGATTATGGTGTGGACTTTGGGCACATTAACTTCTTAGTGTTTTAGTTATAGCACTAAAAGCACCATTATATCAGATTAAACGTGAGAGGTCTCCTACTGACATAAAATAGACAAAACATTTCTCTCCGCAACGACTTTGAGGAGCCACTCAAATGGTGAAGTCTAGCCCTCTTTGAAACATAATGGAAAATTAATTACTGGCCACCTCAGCAGCCTAAATAAAATCTGTCTCTTCTACTAGAAAGGATCAGCTGAAACTTGTTTCATGGCTAAAAGTGATGATAGCATTACTTGCTGCCAGAAAGTTATTGCTCAGAAGCATTTCCTATCGTTCTTTTTATGGAATCAGTACACTGCAAAGCTAGAAGGCTCAGCAGCTTGCTGGCTGCCATTATTTAAAACAGGTTCCATTTACAGTCCAAACACACAAGGCCCCTCCCGATTGAAAGCCAGGAATTGGGGGGGATCTCATCAATGACAGAAAGGCAGTCAATGCACACTGGAAGGAATACTACCTTTGAAATGATTACATCCTTTAGAAAGGAATAATTCCCCTGAGTACCTTCCCCACCAGTCTGTTTATGCCAGATATGCTGCCACACTTGACTGACAAAATGTTGAGAAGGTGACATCATCTTGAAACGTCAAGGTCCCTCGAGCAGTGATTATTCCCAACGAAATCCTAAAATCTACCAGTGAAGTAGTTCAATGAAAAATCCGCAGACTCATTGGAAAAAGGCAAATATACCCAAAGATCTCAGAAATGCCACAATCATGGCCTTCTTCCAGAAGGGAGACAAGTCTGATTGTGGTAAATATCAAGGGATTTCCCAGTTGTCTGGCAAAGAGAAAGTCATTACCAATTACCTCGTGCCTTTGAATCCCAGTGTGGATTCCGTCAATCCAGCACCACAACAAATGCTACCTTCACACACACACAACTATATGGCCTCTCCTGATCACACTTTATTAACTCCATTGGTCAGGAGGGACTGTGGAACTCCCTCCTCAAGTTTGACTGCCCACAGAAATTCATTTCTGTTCTATTTTTGCTTCACCACAGCACACAAGCTGTCTTTAACCCACTGTCTACAAGAGAAGCAAGCACAGTGAAGACCAGTGACAAGGAGACATTAGCGAAACATTTCTTTCAATCAGTTAAAGGCATATTCCTTGCTTTCAGCCAACTATTGAGTAAGACTTTTGCAAGGTACCGAGAGATGAGGAAGAGTGATCTACTGTCATTTTGGTGTATGCCCCTGGAAAATTGCACATGCTGTCCTGAAGATCTTTTTTTGCATTTGCACACAGCTAGTGGACATTCCCAGGAGATCTGGCAGCTGCCTTGTTTGCCATTTGTCCAGACACCTGTTAGAGCTCTGGGCCCAGGTGTCCATCTATCCCCACCAACACTGGCACAGAGAATCCTGATATAATTCACAGCTCTGGTAAACAAGCCATCAGTCCACTGCCTAAATCATATATGCCATGTATTCATGATGCTGAGATCCTGCAAATGTCACCAGCAGGGTCCCAAAACCACTCCAAGGCAAAGAAGTTGAAGGCAGCATGACTGGTCATTTTTGCCTGCCGTGTCCTACTGTCCTCATCCAGAAGCCAGTAAATAGTTGTCACCAGGTGATGAGAGATGCGGAACTTACTGTACTTGGCCACTCGTCCAGGGTGAGGAATCTTATCCTCTGACACTACAACCAGCAAGGTGCCATCTGCCTTGCTGTATGGATCCCACCCTATATGTTCAGGTTGGAATGTCCAAACTAAGTCTGAGTAGGTTTTGCGTGTGCTGACATGACCTCTGGGAGCTGAAAAGTGCAGCTTAAGTCTCCTCCAAAGTTTGGAACTTGAAACGCAAAGTTCACAGCTTAGCTCCAACATTTACAAAACCAGCTCTCGTCTCAAATTCTGTAAACAAAACCTTTCTCAAAGTCACTCAAGAAAGCAGCTGTGAGCTGGAGTACTTATTGATGGATTTTTAAAAATCAATTTTCAATCACAAAGCCAATTTGTTCTTGGATTGCTTTTACCAGTAAGTTTCAAGAAACCCATAACACATAGGGAACAACACCAAACTCACATTACTATTACACAAATTAAACAACTGGCATTTGAAATTAGGAACATGCCTCTTCGAAGAATCTGCTCCCTGATGACTCAATGTACAGGGGTTATATACATCTGGATTACCATCACAGCAACAGGTTAAATCCCAGCCTCCTTCTGCTTCTTGTATTTTAATGTGAAAGTCCTGCTTACAGTTCATGAAGTGGAAACACCTGTTGGATTCATACTGTGAGAGAGTTGCAAGTTAATAACAGATGAACTATCTAGATCTGAATGGTTGCTTTTCTGGCATGTTGCTAGGGACATAACAATTTAATTAAGATGCTTTTCTTTCTGAAAGACCCTTAGGACCTGCACTAAATCCCCAATCCAGGTGCAATTAACAGTCACCCAAAGTCACACTCTTTCCCCAGCTACTCTCCAAACCATTTTGTGCACATCTCCCTAGCGTAAAATAACAATCTAGTCTGGAAAATACACATGTGCCATGTAGCGAATAAAGACGAGTATATGAGAAGAAATCTCTTTAGACTCTATGACTTTAAAGAGAAGAAATGACTGAACCATTGAACAGCACAGTTTTAAAAAAAGAATAGTTCTACAAATAAGCATCCTTTATTGAAGAAAGTCAATATACAACAATCAGCAGAGACTGACATGGAATCGTATCACATCATCCACAACATTCCCAAAGGCACAAGATCTAGCAAAAAAAAACCTAATCAACTGCATTAGCATTATCTGACCAGTAGGCTCACCATACATTGATATGACCAGTATCAAAATGGCATCCAAAGACATTGAAGCAATAGAAATTAATTAGAAAGAAGGTTATAGTGGAAGCAACTGATGCTGTCACTGCCCTGAAGATCTCCTGCAGTGAAGAGTTGAGAATTCAACATGATAATCATCTTTCTTTGAGTGTGGTCTGCCTCCAAACATTGGATCACTTTCCCTTTCATGCCCGTTAGGTTCAGTTTTACCAGAGACCTTGATGCCACATTCACTGAAATGCTGCCTTGTTCCCAAGGCAGTCACTCTCTTCTCTTCTCTGCAATGTGATTCTTTGATCCATATTTGCTGATCATGGAGATCAGACTGATCAGATTGTCAGGACAATGTCTGTAATGTAACGGTATTGGAACATCTCAGTTAGAGGTGCAGCTAGTTTTGGAGCACAGATCTACAAAATTCTAAGCAGGATGATGTTTGGTCCTATTGTCTTTGTTGTATCCAATGCTCTTGGCCATTTCTAGATATCATAGGGAAAAGCACTGAATCAACAGTTGAGGGATCTAGGTTGGTAATTAGAAGGAAGCCCATGTATGAATGGATGCATTGAGATTTTATGTGGTCTGGTGACAGCATTGCGGATTCACAAGAATATTCTTTCCCTGCCTCTACACCTGTGTTGCCATCTGTGGTGGGACAAGAGATACCCAGAGGTCATGACGGAGGAGCCTAACATACTGTGTGTTAGGTGTGATTCTGTGAGTGGCACTAGGTCAGACTGTGTTTGATTATTCTATTGGACAGCTCTCCCAATCTAAACTCAAGAGCCCAGATGGTTAGGAGGAAGGTTGTTCAAGATCAACTGTATTGAGAGTAACCTTACGACATCTGAATTGGTGCCTGGATCGACATCAGGTGTTCTTTCTGATTTTATTTTTTTATTCCAATGTAGATGCAATGATAAAACTGGGTGGTTCATTGGACCATTTCATAGTGTTAACCACACAGTCTGGTTTTGAAGTCACGTAGAGGCCAGATTGGGAAAAGATAGCCGGTTTCACCCCCTATAGGATATTATTGAACAAGATGGGATTTTACAACATTATTACATGTGATCATTATTACATAGACTGGTTGTTACTTTTCTTTCTAAGCTCCAGATTACTAACTGAATTTAAATTCCACTGCTGCCACAGTAGGATGTGAGCTGAGGTCTCTGGATCACTAGGCCGGAAATCTTATCTGCTGCACCACCAATGTATCTTTATTAATTATTAATATCACAGAATTTTAAAAGGTCTCTGGTCCATTCTTCTTGGTCCGAAGGTTAACACTTGTAAAAGAATTGAAATTAGTAATTTACAAAAGGTTTATTGAATTTTAAATAGGTCACTAAAATGACAAGGCAGCTGCTAACTTCAGTTAGTATGAAAAGTAAACAGCAAGTGCAATTTCATAACACTAGAGGCTTTGCCATAAATACTGTTTGAAATCCATCCCTGCTAATACAAGGAATGACCTTTCATAATCTTAATCATGTTATCCGGGAAAGTGAAGTAAAACTGTGAGATGGTCTTCCAATCGCTTGGTTTTTGCTGTCTGAGCAAAAGGCAACAGTAACAGGAGCATGTTAACACTGAAATAATCTGAATTGGAACACAGAAGCACAACCCTTGCTAAAGGAGAACACAACAAGAGTTCAATTACAAACAATTGTTAAGTGGCTAATGCATCTGTTTATTATTAAGGCAGCTGTTATAGTTCCCAGTTTTCAAAGGCAGATAGCAATATAGCACAGACTCTAGTCCACAGAAAACATTATATATAGCAGATGCAATTGAAATTGCACTTTGCCAAACAGACATATGCTAGTTGATGAGAATAAGCAGAATATCAGATATCTCATAACACTTAAAACATTTTCTGACCACTTTTACTCCCAATTTCATACTGCCCCTAAATACTCCATATATTGTTAGCCCCAAGGTGTGCAACTGGAGGGGGGCTTTACTGCATCTCAAAGTTACTTCAAAACCTGAAGCTGGAATCCTGAGATCATTTTTGTGGCAGGGGTATTTAAAGCGTGGCTATGCACTATTGCATGCAATGTTCAATGCACCATGCCCTGACTGACAGAAGGCAACCTCGTCCAAGGTCTCTGCACAAGCTTACCTGGTCAGCAATGACCCCTAAGGAGGACTCAGTGGTGTTGGTTGGACTTCTGCATGGCAGGTGGACATTGCCCGACACTGTGTGATCAAAATGCTGCTCGCCATTTGGCAAAGGGGGTCAGGGAGAAACACCTGAACGCTGAGCAGGCCTTGGTGTGTGCAGGTGTGCTCTGCTTTATTTGCTGAAGAGCCTGCAAATAGAATCAAATATTATACAATTACCAGTGAATATTCTCACCTCTCATCTTGTGAAAGTCGTTGATAGATCAGTTGTGACGGGTAGCTCGAGGACACTGTCTAGATGAGCTTCTGCAGTGACGGCCTGCAGACAGGTTGACAGGCCTCCAGCAATTACAACTATTTTCCTTTATGTGAGGCATGACTTCCGTCATGAAGAGTTTTCTCTCTTTGACTTCAGTTTTATGGAGATTTTCCAGGTCATGTATTTTTCCATGTTTTATGAGGTCTAGGGTCAAGCAAAAAGATTGGTGACTAAGTATCATTTGGTAGCACTATTAATGATACCTTCCAACATGTTGCTGATGTTTAGACCTAAATTGATGGAATAGTAATTAACTGCATTTGATCTGCCCTGCCTGTTGTGATATAAACGTACCTGGATAACTTTCTACATTGTTAGGTAGCTGATGCACCATTAATAACCCTCTGAGACGTGAGGCGAGATATAGGCTTTTATTGATTGGAAGAAAGAACAAGCAGCAATTGACCACCACACTGCATCCTGGAGACTGAGGGCAGGGCTCGGGCCCCAATCGCCTTTATACCGGGGTCTGTGGGAGGAGCCACGGTCAGTGAGAGGAGCCACAGGAGCAGTCAGCGGGGGGGGGGGGGGGGGCCTGTCCAGACAGGTAAATGTAGTTCATCACAGTTGCTTCTCATGTGGTCACTGGCCTGGAGCAGTTTGTTGGCTGCATCACTTATCCAGCTGGAACTTTGCAGCAAATGTGGCCACAATAATTCAATCCAAAGTCCTTGACAACAAGCCAATTATACCAAAATGGCCCCTGTGATTTGGATGACCTCAGGAAGGGGCTACAATGAATCATTCCTCGGTGCTCCTGGCTGAAGCTGGTTGCCGAACCTCCAGGTTCACTTATCAGTTAGATTTTGCCATGAATGGGGATGTTCTCAGAGATTCTGGATATCTGAACATTCTCTGGATTGTGGAATTGTGTTAGAGAATTGGAAAACCCCTATTCACTGTATTTTATTTATTTATTTAGAGATACAACCTTTGTCCCCAAACACACCCATGTGACCAATTAACCTATCAACATGCACATATTTGGAGTGTTGGAAGAAACCAAAGGAAAGCCACACAGTCACAGGGAGAATGTACAAGCTCCTTACAGACTGCGGTGGGAATTGAACATGGGTCACTGTCACTGTAATAGTGTTACGCTACAGTGCAGCCCTGGTCTAGCTTATTCAATAAAGCTAGTAAAGAGAGAGCAGGAAACTATTAACCAATTAACCTAGCATCGTTCGTTAAGAAAATGATGGAATAAGTTTTAAGGAGGGAATAGCAGGACACTTAAAATGAAACTGAGAGGCAGTATGTGGTGAGAACAACACTATTACAACTCCAGTCACTCAGTTTCAATCCCACCGCTGTCTGTAAGGTGTTTATACATTTGTCACATGACCACGTAGGTTTCCTCTGGGTGCTCTGGTTTCCTCCCATATTCCAAAGATGTACAGGTTAGTAGGTTAATTGTTCAGTTGGGCAACACAGGCACGTTGGGCCGGAGGCGCCTGGTATCATGCTGTATCGCTAAATGAAGAATAATAAAATAAGACAATCACTCAAAGTCAACATGGTTTTGGGAAATGGCTACTGCATACTTTGACACTGTAACAAATAGACAATGACCCATATTCACTGAAGATATTTGATAAGTTGTTGCATAATGTCCCATTCCACACTCACCATTTTTATTGCTGCACTGTAGAAAGCATCCTTTCTGGATACATCACGGCTTGGTATAGCAACTGCTCTGCCTGTGGCTGAGGTAGAATGCAGAGAGTTGTGGACAGCTCAGTCTGTCACAGAAACCACACACCCCTTCATGGACTTTGTCTATATTTCTCACTGCCTCGGTAAAGCAACCAGAGAAATGAAGGACTCCAGCCACTCTGAACATTCTATTTTCTCCCCCATCCCACTGTATCTTGGTAGAAGAATCAAAAGTCTGAAGGAATGTATCACCAGGTTCAAAGACAGCTTCTATACCACTGTTATAAAACTACTGATTGATCCCCTAGTAGAAAGCGATGGACACTTGACCACACTCACTATCTAAACCTTGCGATGAATTGATCTTTGTGGATGGCATCCAAAACAAAGCTTTTCACTAGACCTCGGTACACTTGACAATAATAAAACAATTTACAAATTTACATCAGAAAGGACTGACATAGGCACGTTTTGTAAGGGAGATAATTTATTGGCATAGAAACTGGATTGATTAACTAACAGAAAACAGAGACTCAGAAAAAATGGGTCAGATGAAACTGGCAGTCAGGAAGTAGTGGGATCCTCATCTATTGACAATGTGTATGAATGAATTGAAAGAATGGACTGAAAGTAGTGAGTCCACTTTTACTATGAAGAACAACTGATTAGCAAGTACCGTAGTGACGGGCTGCAAAGAGCCTGAATGAGGATAAGAAGACAAGGGAGAGCGCAGGAGAATAGTGCTGAGGCCAAGAATGGTTCAGCCATGAGTTCACTGAATGATGGAGCAGGTTCGAGCAGACAAAATATTTCCCTTCCACCTCTTTCCTGTATTTTCATGCCAATTTGTCTTTTGATTTTATTCATCGAGTTTTGTCATAAAGCTTTGTTACATGGACTCCCTTACAAGGCAATGATTAAGAATGAATCACATTGCCAAGTTGGTAATTTGGTTTTTTGTTGTCACATGAGGAAGTGGGCTTGAAATCAGAGACCAGATGAGAATGGCAGATTTTCATCCTTAAAGTATACTAGCCAAAAATAATTTTATAGCAGTTTAGTAGTTTAATAACTACTATGCTCATACTTTACCAGCTCATATTTTATTCAAGATTATTTAATGAGTTAAATTTAAGTTCCCTAGCTTCCTGTGAACTGATAAGTGGGTGCCAAGTGTTGGTCACTTGGATGGTGATCTGGAGTCGGCCAAAGGGATATAAATTAATAATTTTAGATCAATGCTACATTTTTTATAGACAGAAGATTCCTGGGCAGCAGAAAGTTATTATGTATAAAAATGTATAACACCAACATTTTAATCAGATAATATAGCTTTTCATAAAACATACAGACTTCTTTGCCAACCACAGAAACAGCACATGCATTGACAGATTCCCTCATTCATTCGTTTTCAGGATGTGATCATAATTAACAATGACTTCATTAAAAATACCTAGCAAGAAGGTTCATTTGAAGGAGAGGAATCTTCTTTCACTGCTGCAGTATTACTTATGATAACTTAGAGGAAACACCTTACTAGACAACTGGAACCCTAGTCTAAGTTCTGTTGTGATGAAAGATTATTGGGTAGATGAAGGAAATAATTCAAGGATATTCTCAAATCCCTTTTCAAAAAAGTATAGAAGTCCCGTCAGCAGATGCAAATCCCTGACCAATCAGAATGGAAAAGGAGCAGCAAGAACCTTCAGGGTGAGATAGCTGAGATACCTCACAACTTCGGTGACCTGGTTCAACCCTGACCAGTGTGGACTGTGGCAGTGTGACATGTGATGAGGATGTTAGGAGAATTCAGGGTGACTTGGATAGGCTGAGTGAATGGGCAGTTACTTGGCAGATGAAGTTTAATGTGAATAAGTGTGAGGTTATCCACTTTGGGAGTAAGAACAGGAAGGCAGATTATTATCTGAACGGTGTAGAGTTGGGTAAGGGAGAAATACAAAGAGATCTAGGAGTCTTTGTTCATCAGTCACTGAAGGTGAATGAGCAAGTGCAGCAGGCAGTGAAGAAGGCTAATGGAATGTTGGCCTTTATTACAAAGGGAATTGAGTACAAGAGCAAGGAAATCCTTTTGCATTTGTACAGGGCCCTGGTGAGACCACACCTGGAATATTGTGTACAGTTTTGGTCTCCAGGGTTAAGGAAGGACATCCTGGCTGTAGGGGAAGTGCAGTGTAGATTCACAAGGTTAATTCCTGGTATGTCCGGACTGTCTTATGCAGAGAGGTTAGAGAGACTGGGCTTGTAAGCGCTGGAATTAAGGAGATTGAGAGGGGATCTGATTGCAACATATAAGATTATTAAGGGATTGGACAAGTTAGAGGCAGGAAATATGTTCCAGATACTGGGAGAGTCCAGTACCAGAGGGCATGGTTTAAGAATAGGGGGTAGGTCATTTAGGACAGAGTTAAGGAAAAACTTCTTCTCCCAGAGAGTTGTGGGGGTCTGGAATCCACTGCCTCAGAAGGCAGTGGAGGCCAATTCTCTGGATGGTTTCAAGAAGGAACTAGATATGTATCTTATGGATAGGGGAATCAAGGGATATGGGGACAAGGCAGGAACCGGGTATTGATAGTAGATGATCAGCCATGATCTCAGAATGGTGGTGCAGGCTTGAAGGGCCGAATGGTCTACCTCTGCACCTATTGTCTATTGTCTATTGAGTCTGCACGTTTTCCCTGGGAGTGCATGGTTTTCCTTTCCTGTTTCCTCACACATCCCAAAGATGCCCAGGATGGTAGGTTAGATGGCGACAGAAATCCTCCTAGTGAAAGAATGTGGTAGAGTATGGGGAAATTTGACGGAATAGGGGGAGAACAAAAATGAGATCAATGGGTGTTCAGAAGGATGAATTTAACCTTGAATTCATTCATTAGGACCACAAGCAAAAGATAAACATCTCAGGCAGTACATAACCTCCCATAATACCCACATTGCACTCTCCCCCACCCAGCAGCCAAACTGTAGGGCCTACATTGGTCTGATCTGCCACCTCCAAGCCCATAGAAATGGAACAAAAGCAAGTCATCCTCCATGTTAGTCACTGCCTGGAAGGATAGGCGTAGAAACATTCTTTCTCGGTGAACTGATAAGGGTAATAAATTAATGCATTTCATCACTTAGATACCACAGTTTTACAAAAAGTAAATTCAGATGTTAAACAAAAAGTGTGGGCCAAAGTATTCAGGGCTCTCTCTCAGCTGACAGCCAAGTTGAATACAGCTGCTGAAGTGACTTGTAATTTGAGGAGACATTTGGAGATTTGTGACCTTAGCTGCATGTTGACATCGTAAATTTTCAAACTTTTTTAAAGGAGTGTAGTACTTCTGGAAAGTGAGAGGGACTCCCGGTCTCTCTTCACCTGTCAGATTTCTGCACAAGTATATTATTGGGAAAACTTCAAGGCTATGAAATGTTAATATACTAGGTATGTGCAATTAGCTTCTTCGTAATTTTCTGGCTTGTAGTTTTTAATGTTCTGTAAATCATAGAAAACCATGTGAACATATTCAGTCATAGGGGTTTTGAATAGTTCTTTCATTCTAATTGCCAGGATTTACTGACATCTCATGATGTAGTTATTGCTCTGAGATATCCTTGGTAGGTTGTCATTGGTAGTTTTCCTAATGGCTTTCTTTGCAGTTAATAAATTCCCTCACTGTTCAGTCATCAATACGTGCTATGTGAATGTTTAACTGGGGTCAAAAGAAAAGAGATGTTGGCAAGCACAGGTATGGTAGCTGAAGCTTGATGCGGCAGAACAACATTGCACTCCGGAGGAAAAAATTATTTACATGAATGAAAGAATGTGAAACGGATAAATAAAGAGTAGGAAAATGAGATGAAGCATCATCTTGAGTGAGCAGAATGGTTTACTTTCTTGGTATAAGTTTTTATGATTGTATCAGCTTTTGCAAGTCACTGTACATGAGTCATAACCTTTTATCTTAATATTCCAAAAGAATGTAATGTCAACGCAGCCTAAACCACCCTATCAGAATTTAGCAAAGAGAAGGACATGGAGGTTAGAGACTTCAGTGGAAATGGTATTAATATGCTAGGGAATCTCATGGTAAAGGAGCAGGTAGTGTTGGGTCTCTTAAGGAGCTTTAAGATGAATAAGTCCCCAGGGCCTAATGGGATATATCCCAGGTTATTGAGGAAGGCAAGAGAAGAGATTGTTGGGGCCTTGACCAATATCCTTATGTCCTCTCTAGCCACTGGCAAGGTCCCAGACGATAGTCGAGTAGTAAATGTTGTTCCATTATTTAAGAAGGGAACCATAGATAATCCTGGAAACAAGAGACTGCTGAGCATTACATCAATAGTAACGAAGTTATTGAGAGAATTTTTAGGGAAAGGATTTATGAGCATTTGGTATAGCATGGCCTAATCAGGAAGAACCAGCATAGCTTTGTGCAGAGCGAGTTGTGTCTTCGTAACTTGATTGAGTTTTTGACAAGGGTGATCAATGAAGGTAGAGCTGTAGATGTTGTCCACATGGATTATAGAAAGGTATTTAACAAGGTTTCTCATGAGAGGCTGCTCCAGAAGATTAAGATGCATGGGAAGCCATGGTGAATTGGCTATTTGGATTCAGAACTGGCTCACCCATAGAAAACAAAAGGTAGTGATCAAAGAGATTTACAGTATTCCATTGGGAACTCTGCCATTAGTGGTGTTCTGCAGGGATCTCTGATGCTTCTGGAGAATGAAAGTATAAATGGGTGTTAGTTAGTTTGAAGATGATATGAAGACTGTTGGTGTAGTGGATAGTGTGGAACACCAGTAAAGAATACAGCAGGATATAGATCAGCTGCAGATTTGGACAGAAAAATGGCAGATGGAGTTTAAATGGGCCAAATGTGAAGTGTTGCATCTTTGCATTCACATGTAAAGAGACATAACATTGTTAAGGACAAGACCATGAACAGGTTTGATGAGCAGAGGGATATTGGGGTCCTAGTACATTGCTCCCTGAAAATGGCTAACACTGATAAGGCAGTGGTTAAGGTGGCATGTGGCAGTCTTGTTTTTATTAGTCAAGGCATTGAGTTCAAAGGTCAGGAAGTTATGTTGCAACTTTATAGAGCTCTAGCTAGGCCACATCGGGAGTATCGCTCAGATTTCTGGTCACCCCACTATAGTAAAGATGTCGATGCCTTGGAGAGGGTGCAGAAGAGTTTTACCAGGATGTTGCCAGGATTAGAGGGCATGTGCTATCATGAAAGGTTGGACAAACTTGGATTATTTTCTCCAGAGTGGCAGAGACTGAGCAGAGATCTGATAAAGATTCATAAGATTATGAGCGGCATAGATAGACAGGAAGTGTTTTTTCTCATGTTGAAATATCTAATAGCAGAGGGCATGTACTTAAGGTGAGAGGGGATAATTTCAAAGGAGATGTGAGAGGCAAGGGAGTGTTGGGTGCCTGGAACTGGTGCCTGGAACTGGTCTGGGTTGGTGGGAGAAGCAGATACGTCGGGAACTTCTGAGAGACATTTCGATAGGGATATGAATGTGGGGGAAATGGAAGAATATGAATATTGTGTAGGCAAATGAGAATAGCTTAGTTGACCATTTGATTACTAATTTAATTGGTTTGGCAAAACATTGTAGACGAAAGGCCTGTTCCTGTACTTTGCTCTTCTATGCTGTATCGCTGCGATTGCACAAAGATTTTAAAACAATGGCATAGACTGACAAACTTAATTTAGAACTGTTTTATTTGATCCAGTGAGAGCAGCATAAATCATTCACATCATAATTCACTGAAAACAAAAGAATATTGGTGATCATTGCAACATAACTAATTACTGTGAGTCATTACATCAAAGAATCAGCAGGTTTCAATGAATCAATATTGTGATGCAGCCATGAACAAGATAATGCAAATATAGGATCATACAAATTAGCAGTTGGATTAGGCTATGCAGTCCCTCAGGCCTGTTCTGCCATTTTATAAAACTATGTATAATCTGAGAGTCACCTCTAAACTCCATAGCCTATACTCCTAGGATTATCAACAAACTACCCACATCTACCTTATAAACATTCAGAGATTCTGCTTTCTCTATCATTTGTGGAATAAAGTTTTGTAGACTCACAAAGCTCTAAGAGAGTGAATAAAGTCACTTCCTCTATCGTAAAGGGACAGACCTTTATTTTAAACAGTGATCCGTATTTCTAGATTGTTGCATCAAAGGAAACATCTTCTCTACATCTACCATATCAAGACTTCTCAGAATCTATACCTTCAATCAAGCTTCATCACACTTGTCTAAATCCAAAGTTCAAAGTACATAGACGAGGAAATCTGCAGATGCTGAATATTCAAGCAACGCACACAAAATGCTGGTGGAATGCAGCAGGCCAGGCAACATCTATAAGGAGAGATACTAAGAGATTTGAAAGTAGTGGGAAATGCGAAATGATAGGAGAAGACCGGAGGGGGTGGGATGAAGCTGAGCTGGAAGGTGATTGGTGAAAGGGATACAGAGCTGGAGAAGGGAAAGGATCATGGGGCGGGAGGCCTCGGGAGAAAGAAAGGGGGAGGGGGAAGCACCAGAGGGAGATGGAGAACAGACAGAGTGATGGGCAGAGAGAAAGAGGAAAAAAAAACAACTAAATATGTCAGGGATGGGGTAAGAAGGAAAGGAGGGGCATTAACGGAAATTAGAGAAGTCAATGTTCATGCTTTCAAATTTCTTAGTATCTCTCTTTTCAGTTAGTTCTGACGAAGGGTCTCGGCCTGAAACGTCGACAGTGCTTCTCCTTATAGATGCTGCCTGGCCTGTTGTGTTCCACCAGCATTTTCTGTGTGTTGTTCAAAGTACATATGTGTCACCTATACAACTCTGAGATTAATTTTATTTTCTTGTAGGCATCCTCAATAAATCCAATAACTATAGTAGTGTGGTGACCCACTTCCCAGCTCACTCGAACCAGCTCACAAAGTGGCGCACGCCGGCATTGAGGTGAGTCCCAAAAAGGGCACCAGGCTTTCTTCGCCAGCACGGGGAAAAGCCCGCACGCAGGATAGGACTGTGAATATGCGCCCCCTACAGCATTCCGGCCTGGGGAGGGCGGGAACAGGAAGGCTTTAAAGCGAGGCCACAAAGTTTGAATAAACCTTTTTTGCAACTGCAACTCACCAACTGCGTGTCATTATTTCAGTGCTGCGTGTAGCACACCGCTACAATTGGTGACCCCGACGGCCCAAACGATATTTGGACCGGAGATGAACGACACCACATCTGTTCATATAGTTTTGTTAAAACTGCCAAGCTTCTGGACGCTGCAACCTCACCTATGGTTCCAACAAGCAGAAGCCCAATTCCACGTTCGGCAGATAACCTCGGGTGCCACACGTTACTACTACGTGGTGAGCTCCCTCGACCAGGAGACAGCCGCCCAGGTTGAGGAGTTCATACAGTCGCCCCCGGAGGACGGCAAATACACAGAATTCAAAGCCTTGCTCATAAGGACTTTTGGACTCTCATAGAGCGAGCGAACTGCCAGCTTACTACACCTGGATGGTTTGGGAGACAGGCCACTGTCGGCTTTGATGAACGAGATGCTGGCCCTGGCTGGAGGACACAAGCCCTGCCTCAAGTTTGAGCAGGTGTTCCCAGAGCAGCTGCCCGAAGACATACGCTTGCTGCTGTCCAACGCGGATTTCAGCGACCCCCAGAAGGTGGCGGCCCGGGCGGACATGCTGTGGAAAGCCAAGAAGGAGAGTGGGGCGTCCGTCGCACAGATCACCAAGCCACGCGCCCAACAGCAGACCAGACCGGGCCCGGCCGCAGAGCCCACTAACCCCAGAGGCAGGGGTGAGGAGACCAATGAACAATAGTGCTTCTACCGCCAGCGGTGGGGCACAGAAGCCCGCCGCTGTAGCCCGCCCTGCAAGTTCCTGGGAAACGCCAGGGCCAGCTGCCGCTGATGGGTACGGCGGCTGGCCATCGGGATAGCCTCCTGTATGTCTGGGACAAGCAGTCGGGACGCCACTTTTTGGTCAACTCTGGAGCCGAGATCAGTGTCTTACCTCTTACAACACCTGCAACAGAGCACTGGGTCCCTGAGGGCTGCAAATGGCAGCACAGTAAGGACCTACGGCACCAGTACGGTGCGGCTACAGTTCGGCTCCAGCCGGTTCACGTGGGACTTCACACTGGCTGCCATAGCCCAACCGCTCCTGGGAGCGGATTTTTTGCAAGTTTACAGCCTACTGATCGACCTGCAAGGAAAGAGACTGGTCCACGCCGAGACCTTCCCTGGGTGAAGCCCAGTTGCCGGCCCCACACCTAGACTCCATCACGCTGTCCGACAATGACTTCACCAGAGTCCTGGCGGATTTCCCATCGGTTCTGGCACCACAGTTCACGGCAGCCATGCCCAGACATGGGGTACAGCACCACATCCCGACCCAGGGACCACACCTCCACGCCCGTGCTCGAAGGCTTCCCCCCAACAAGCTCTGACTGGCGAAGGAGGAGTTCAAGAGGATGGAGGAATTGGGGATCATACGGCGGTCCGACAGCCCATGGGCCTCCCCCCTGCACATGGTGCCCAAAGCAACAGGAGGCTGGAGACCATGCGGCGACTACCGCAGGCTGAACGAGGCTACAACTCCAGACCGCCACCCCGTGCCGCACATTCAGGACTTTGCAGCAAACCTGCACAGCGCACGGATCTTCTCCAAGGTAGACCTCGTCCGGGTATACCATCAAATTCCGTTGCATCCGGACAACGTCCCCAAGACGGCTCTCATCACCCCGTTTGGCCCTTTTGAGTTCCTCCACATGCCGTTCGGCCTGAAGAATGCCGCACAGACGTTCCAGCGGTTAATGGACGCGGTCGGACGTGACCTGGACTTCGCTTTCATCTATTTGGATGACATCCTCATAGCCAGCAGCAGTCGTCACGCGCATCTGTCCCACCTCCGTCAACTCTTCGCCCGACTGAGTGAATACGGTCTAACAATCAACCCGGCCAAATGTCAGTTCATGCTCAACACCATCGACTTCCTGGGCCACAGGATTACAAAAGATGGGGCAACCCCTCTGCCCACCAAGGTAGACGCGGTCCACCACTTTCCCCAACCCAACACAATCAAAGGCCTGCAGGAATTCGTGGGTATGGTGAATTTCTACCACCGCTTCCTCCCCTCAGCAGCCTGAATCATGTGCCCCCTGTTCGCCCTGATGTCGGGTAAGGGCAAGGACATTACCTGGGACGAGGAGTCCGCCGCCGCTTTCATTCAAACGAAGGAAGCCTTGGCAAATGCCACGATGCTAGTGCACCCCAGAATGGATGTCCCTACCACCCTCACAGTGGATGCATCCAACACGGCAGTCGGTGGAGTGTTGGAGCAGCTCATCGAGGGGCACTGGCAACCCCTGGTGTTCTTCAGCCAACACCTACGACCACCCGAGCTCAAATACAGTGCTTTCGACCGGGGACTGTTGGCTCTATACCTGGCAATTCGGCATTTCAGGTGCTTCTTAGAAGGTAGGCCCTTCACCACATTCATGGACCACAAACCTCTTACCTTTGCATTCACGAAAGCATCCGACCCCTGGTCGTCCTGCCAGCAGCGACATCTGTCCTACATCTCCGAATACATGACGGATGTCCAGCATGTCTCGGGAAAGGACAATGTTGTGGCGGATGCTCTCTCCAGACCTAACATCCTAGCCCTGTCCCAGGGGGTAGACTATGAAGCATTGGCGGAGGTGCAACAGGCAGACGAGGAGATCCCTAGTTACAGAACCGCAGTCTCCGGTTTGCAGCTCCAGGACCTCCCCGTAGGCTCAGGTGAGAGGACCCTACTCTGTGGCGTCACCACCGGCCAACCCTGCCCCATTGTCCCAGCAGCCTGGCAGCTTTTTTCGACTCCATTCACAACTTAGCGCACCCCTCCATCAGGTCAACCGTCCGGATGGTCTCCAACAGGTTCATTTGGCACGAACTCCGCAAGCAGGTCAGTGAATGGGCCAAAACGTGCATGCACTGCCAAACAGCCAAGGTGCAGCGGCACACCAAAGCCCTGTCGCAGCAGTTCCACCCCACTCACCGGTGTTTCGACCACATTCATGTGGATATCGTGGGTCCCCTGCCAGTGTCACGAGGAGCACGGCACCTCCTGACTATCATAGACCAGTTCACAAGATGGCCAGAGGCAGTCCCGCTCACCGACACCACCTCCGAATCCTGCGCCCGAGCACTGACTGCACCTGGGTATCTCACATTGGTGTACCGGCCCACATTACCTCCCACATAGGTGCCCAGTTCACCTCCAGCCTGTGGTCAGCAATGGCCAGCCTTTTGGGGACTCAGCTGCACCACACAACTGCCTACCACCCACAGTCGAAAGGGCTAGTGGAGCGTTTCCACCGTCACCTGAAGTCGGCTCTCATGGCCCGCCTCAAAGGGCCTAACTGTGTGGACGAGCTTCCCTGGGTCCTACTCGGAATCCGCACGGTGACCAAAGAGGATCTGCACACCTCTTCGGCCAAGTTGGTGTACGGCGCACCCCTGGTCGTCCCAGAAGAGTTCATACTAGCCCCAAGGGGGCAAGAGGAAGAACCCGCAGCAGTCCTGGACAGACTACGTGAGCGGCTCGGTAACCTGGCCCCCATACCCACTTCGCAGCATGGGCAGAACCCGACCTGCGTACCCAAAGACCTGCAGAACTGTAAGTTTGTTTTTGTACGACGGGGCAGACTCTGCTACAGCGGCCCTACGAGGGGCCATTTACGGTGATCAGAAACAACAGGTCCACGTTCGTGCTGGACATTGGGGGGAAAGAAGAAGTTTTCACAATGGACCGACTCAAACCCGCCCATGTGGACTTGGCACAGCCGCTCAAGATTCAGGCACCGCGGCGCAGAGGCAGACCTCCCAAACAGAGTCCGACCCAGACTGAGGACATTGGGGGGTGCATCGCCGGTTCTGGGGGGAGGGGTTATGTGCCGACCCACTTCCCAATGAACTCAAACCGGCTCACAAAGTGGCGCGCGCCGGCCTTGAGGCCGGTCCCAAAAAGGGTGCCAGGCTTTCTTCACCAGCAAGGGGAAAAGCCCGCGTGCGGGACGGGACTGTGAATACAGCATTCCCGCCCGGGGAGGGCAGGAACAGGAAGACTTCAAAGCGAGGCCGTGAAGTTTGAATAAATCTCTTTTGCAACTGCAACTCGCTGACTGCGTGTCGTTATTTCAACGCTGTGTGTAGCACACCGCTACAGTAGAATCAATGAAAGACCTCTCTGGGCTTTCAACCAGAGTGCAAAAGACAACAAACTGTGCAAATAAAAAAGAAAGAAATAATAATAATAATAATAATAATAATTAAGTAAGCAATAAAAATTGAGAACATGAAATGAAGAGTCCTTGGAAGTGAATCCACAGGTTGTGGCAAGGTTTCAGTGATGGGACAAGTAAGGTTGAAAGAAGTTGTCCTCTTTGGTTCAAGATGCTGATGGCTGAGGGGTAAGTAACTGTTCCTGAACCTGGTGGAGAGCCCTGAGGCTCCTTTCCCACCTTACTGAAGGCAGCAGGGAGAAGAGAGCATGTCCTGGGCGGTGGGGGTCCTGATGATGGATGCTGCTTTCTTGTGACAAAGCCCTGTGTCGATGTGCTCAATGTTGGGAACGGCTTTACCCGTGATGGATGGGGCCATATCCATTACTATTTGTAGGATTTTTCTGTTCAAGGGCATTGTTGTTTCCATACCAGGCTGCCAAGTAGCCAATCAACACACTCTCCATCTATAGAAGTTTGTCAGAGTTTTGATGTCATGCCAAATCTTCACAAGCTCCTAAGGAAGTAGAGGCTCTGCCGTATTATCTTCATAATTGTATTTAAGTACTAGGTCCAGGACAAGTCCTCCGAAATGATGACTCCTAGGAATTTAATGTCGTCGACCCTCTCCACCTCTGGTGAGGACTGGCTCATGGACCTCTGGCTTCCTTCTCCTGAAGTCGATAATCAGCTCCTTGGTCTTGTTGACAATGAGTAAGAGGTTGTTGTTGTGGAACCACACAGACAAATTTTCAATTACCCTCCTATATGCTGATTCGTCACCACCTTTGATTTGGCCAATGACAGTGGTGTCATCAGCAAACTTGAATATGACATTGGAGTTGTACTAAGCCACAAAGTCATAAATGTAAAACAAGTAGAACACGGGGCTAAGCACACAGTCTTGTGGTGCACCTATGCTGATGGAGACTGTGGAGGCGATGATGTTGCTGATCTAAACTGACAGGTTTACAGTGAGGAAATTGAGGATCCAATTGCACAAGGAGGTATTGAGCCCAAGGTCTTGGAGCTTATTGATTAGTTTTGAGGGGTTGATAGTACTGAATGCCAAGCTGTCATCAAAAATGAACATCCTCATGCATGCATCTTTGCTGTCCAGACGTTCCAGGGTTGATTGAAGAGCCAATGAAGAGGCATCTATTGTTGACCTGTTGTGACAGTAGACAAGTTGGAGTGGATCCGAATCGTTTCTCAGGCAGGAGTTGTTGTGTTTCATCACCAGCCTCTCAAAACTCTTCATCACTGTGGATGTAAATGCTATTGGATGATAGTCATTGAAGAAGGTTATTCTTGGGCAGCAGTATAAGTGAAGTCTGCTTGAAGCAGGTGAGTACGTCAGATTGCTGAAGGGAGAGGTTAAAGATCTCAGTAGACACTCCAGCAAGTCGTTCAGCAAAGGTCTTTAGTACTTGGCCAGGTACCCTGTCTGGGCCGGATGCCTTGCATGGGTTTTCCCTCATGAAGGCTGCTCACATGTCGGCCTCAGAGGCAGGTTCAAGACTAGCCTGATCAACACGTCCTAAAGTAGATGGAGAAGGGGAAGATACTGCATTTTAAAATATCACGAATAATCAAACACATGAAAATGAATTAATTAGTATAGTATATCAGAACAGCAGGACCTGGAGCAGTAGCCATTAATGGCACTGCTTGCAAAAGTGAGGGAGTATCAAGGCTGTGAAGGAATTAGCTGTCATCGTGATACTGTGAATGATTACAACAGAGTCAAGGTTTGTATGGACTGAGGTAATCATGATTTCCGAAGGACAGGAAACAAATCCAACCCAAAACTGGACCAGCTCCAAACAAACACACATAACAAAAAAAATGCAGTAGGTCCACCAGAAAGGAAAGGAGTCCAAAGTGCTCATTTTTTGATGCAAAACTGAAGAAATTGGTTTCAAACATCTGAAAAGAAATGAAAGAATTGAAACAGAGAATGAAGAAATTGAGAGGCTGATCCAGAGTGCCATCTAGAGGCTTGCCCTTGCCACTACACTGTGACGGCAAAAGAGAACAGTAGCTCAAGTTTAATTGTTGTTCAACCATACACATGTACACAGCTAAGTGAAACAACATTCCTCCAGTGCCAAGGTGCAAAACACAGTACATACAGTCACACACAGCACATATGTGGTGGTTACGATAGCACATACAGTCACAAAAAAATACCATTAACACAAGTCCCTGAGTGGTATGGCATGAAGA
The DNA here is from genome assembly GCF_030144855.1 of Hypanus sabinus. Classification (NCBI taxonomy): domain Eukaryota; kingdom Metazoa; phylum Chordata; class Chondrichthyes; order Myliobatiformes; family Dasyatidae; genus Hypanus; species Hypanus sabinus. The sequence continues at coordinate 53,587,191 of NC_082713.1, forward strand.
TTGATGTTATATTGACCTGGAGCATATTTCTGCAAGAACAAATATGCTGCCATTCCTCACCTTGCACTGGTTCAGTAGACAAAGGCAAATCAGATTGCCTCGCACTGATTCCAGCTTGTCTTCAGGGGAGCAAACCCTGGGGAGCAGCACCATTGGGAGGGGCCAGCCCTCAACACAGCACGGGTATTTCCAATGTGCCCACCAGGTCTCTGCTCTCCCCCACGCCAGCTCTGGCCCCTCCTCCCCTGGGTGGCTGTAACAGGCAACGCAACGGCATAAGGCCCTGGTCTACAATACAACCGAGGCCACGCAATTCCCCCACCAGCAGTCTCGCCAGTTAACCAAACTTTGGAGTATTTTATATTACCAATATCCAACAGGGTCTTGTCATCACAAGACAAACATTTAAACACACATTTGCATCATTCGTTGAACCCGGAGAGACCACTACAACCATCTTACCAGAAATCCAGTAATCATGGTGATTGTGGTACAGATGAGCACCCGCTTCCTACTTCCCACTCCTTTTGAGGATTTCGGTGTCAGCCAGCAATAAGTGTTGAATGCTTTCACGTTTCAGCAGGAACCAATGCAGCTTTAATTAATGCTCTCCTGTACTAATAAGGCTAGCTTGCAGACCTTTGGAGAGAATTGTTTAGTGGCTGGAGCCTGTGCTGGTGCTTACTTTAAAAGATGCTTACCTTCTGCTCTCATTCAGCCAGAGTTCATAAACATAGAGTACAGAAAAAGGCCCTTCAGCTCAACAACCATCGACCAACACTTGGGCTAATCCCGATTTGCATTACATCTCATTCGCCCCACTTTATCATCAACACTCCCTGGATCCGTCTATTTCATTTGAAGTAGCAAGTGAGGGTGAGACATTCTTGCAAAGTGAGAGCTATTTGAAAAGAACAAGTCTCATCGAGACTGAGTTTTGTTTGAGCCAATGAAAGGAAGGGAGGTGTAGGTGTAGCGATCATTATTGGAGCATCTATTGTTGGAGTGGGAGGCTTTGGCAAGTTCCAATTGTACAAGCATGTATTGTGGCCAAGGTCTTGAACCAATTTGATTTGTCTTGAGAGGATAATGATATTGTAGTCGATAATGAGAATCTGGATATGTGAGTCTTTGCTGTCCAGATGTTCCAAGGTTGAGTGAAGAGCCAAAGAGATGGCATCTGCTGTGGACCTGTTACTCTGGTAGGCACACTGGAGCAGATCTAAGTCACTCCTCAGGCAGGAGTTGATATGTTTCACACCAACTTCTCAGATTACTTCATCACTGTGGATGTAAGTGCCACTTGATAATAGTCATTGAGGCAGGTTCTTCTTAGGAACCAGGATAGAAAGCCTTTCTTAGAAAGCCAAAGCTAGAGACTGAAGATATCAGTAAACACTCCACTACAATCTTCAGCATGTAATTTCCCTTTAAGCAATATACTTTTAAAACAACTTAATGAACTACAGATTTCACAATATTACAAAGGACTTGGTGAACTTAACTCTCAAGCATGCAGGTACGGCACCTTTCAGCAGACAAAGGTTCATTGCCATGGCCAGAGCTGAAGCGGGAGGTGGGGAACCCCAATCCAGGATGAAACACAGAGGAATGAGATCCCTTGACCTAGCGTCTTACATGTGCAGTCGCTGGGGAACAAAATTGAGGACCTGAGGGAAAGATTGCTCTATTGGAGAAAATGAAAGATTGTTGTGTTCTATGTTTGACCAAGATGTGGCTTACTCCCAGCACACCAGATCCGGTGATCAGATCTGAAGGCTTCTCAAATCACAGATTGAAGCAAACTGCTGATACAGAGATGGGAGGAGGAGCGTGCTTTCTGATAAACTCTCAGTGGTGCGATCATGAGGCAGTTTTCTCAAACTCACATTCCTCTGACCTTGAACACCTAATGGTCAAATGCTAACCTTTCTATTTACCTAAGGAGTTCTCCTCCATAATCCTAACTACAGATTACTTGCCACTAGCAGCAGACTAAAATCAAGCACGTGAGATACTGCACGATGCCATCTCCAAACAAGAAACAGCCCAGCCCGACACATTTCAGATCATAGTCAGAGACTTCGATCAGGCTTGTTTGAAGAATCCCTGCCAATTACCATCAGCCTGTAGCACCAGAGATCCCGACACACATGACCACTGTTATACTAAGCCTTCTGTTTCATGCCCAGACTGCACTTCCATAAATCTGACCACTTGGCTGCCCTTCTGCTGCTTGCATTCAGTCAGAGACTAAAGAATGGACTCCTGAGATTAGGACAACAAAGAAGTGCTCTGGGGAAGCAGAGGAGCAGCCATAGGATTGTTTCAAGTTGGTGGACTGGTCCGTGTTCAAGGACACATCTGAATGAATACATCATGGTTGCCATGAACTTCATTGAAACAGTTGTAGACAAGTGTATCCTCACAAAATCAATCAGAGTCTGCCCCAACCAGAAGCCCTGGATGATCCACAAGATCTTCAGTCTTCTGAGGACCAGAACAGAGGCATTCAAGTCTGGTGACAAGAGGTCCACGTACAATCTCCAGACAGCCGTCTCACGGGCAAAGAGGCAATTCCAGACTAAACTTGAATCACTGAAGGATGTTGAACAGCTGTGGCAGGGCTTGAATACTATCAACTCTTAAAAAATTAAATCAAGCTACATAGATGACAACAGGCCTTCACTTCCAGATGAGCTTGATGCCTTCTACGCTCACTTTGACCATCAAAACACGGAAGAACCATCACAAACTTCTACACCCTCCGATGGCCCAGTGATTTCAGTCTCTGAGGATGACGTGTGTACAGGCTTCAAGAGGGTGAACCCACAAAAAGCAAACCTCCCAGATAGGGTAACAGTCAAGTATTAAAGATCTGTGCTGATCAAATGGCCAGAGTGTTCACTGAGATCTCTAACCTCTCGCTGAGTGGAGGTGAGGTGAAGCCTTCAGAAGGCAGCTGATGGGTACACTCAGTGCATTGCCAAGCTTGCCAGGAAGGGTTCTGTGGTAAACTATGTATACCTGTCTGGACACACTCCTCTGCTGACTGCTCCTGTGGCTCCTCCCACAGACCCCTGTATAAAGGCGATTGGGGCACTGCTCCTCCCTCAGTCTTCAAGATGTCGTGCTCCCTTTTTGCTGTTAATAAAAGCCTATCGTTCATTTCCAGTCTCCTAGAGCTATTGATGGTGCATCAACTTTATTAACAGCAATTTTAAAACATGGAGAGCATTTTACGACCCAACAGATTGGATCTCGACCCTCAATCCCATGAAGCCGGCGACGCCTTCGAACTCTGGCTAGCATGCTTCGAATCGTACCTGGAGGAGATTCGAATGACTGAGCCTGCCAAGATGTGCAGAGTTCTCCTCTCCGGGGTCAGTCCACGGATCTACTCCATGATCAGGGACTAACCGCGAGCTACCAGGGCGCGATGGACGCCCTCAAAAGACAATACCTGTGGCCGGTGAACACTGACTACGCAAGACATTGCTTAGCGACACGGCAGCAGTGGGCCGGAGAGTCGAACGCTGAGTTTGTCCGGGCCCTACAGACACTCGTGCGGGCCTGCGACTGCAGGGGACTGACAGCGGAACAGCATGCAGAGCTCCTGGTACGAGACGCCTTTGTTACGGGGATCAGGTTAGTGTACATGCGCCAGCAGCTGCTGGAACACGCCGATCTTACCTTACATTCGGCAATCGAGGGGGCCGACACGCTGGAGGCCGCTCTGCACAACGCTGATGCTCTCCAGGCACGCAATCTCCCGCTGGCCTCATGGATGCTGCAGACCCCGCAACCCGCTGGCAAACCGACCTCAGCTACTGCCAGTCACGAGTCTGTGAAGTCCCTGCAACCCGCCAACGAACCGACCACGGCTGCTGCCAGTTGCAAGTCCGCGAAGTGTTACTTCTGCAGACTCGAGAATCACCCCCGAAAACGCTGCCCGGCCTAAGCGGCTACCTGCTCCAGCTGCAGAAAGAAGGGCCACTTCACCAAGGCCTGTAGGTCCAAACCACAAGCGGGATGGAGCAGCGCCACGTACAAGGCATGGGGGTCACCATCTTGCCTGCTCGCCGTGTGCGAGACATGGGGGCGGCCATCTTGGTCGGCGTCACTTCACACCGCCTCCAACCCACAGGTGCTTACCGGGCACTCCACCGCACCGGACCAAGACGGCGATTCAACACTGGCCTCCGTGACCCTCAACCAAAGCGCCCCACACCAGCTTGCAAGGTCAATGATGGACATCCTGGTGGAGGGGCACAGGACTAGCTGCCTGTTTAACACGGGCAGCACTGAGAGTTTTATTGACCAGGACACAATGCAACGTTGCGGACTCGTGACACGGCCGGTAAGCCAGAGGGTCACCGTGGCTTCCAGGTCACATTCCACAGACATCCGGGGGGTTGTGTAGCAACATTGGTGGTGCAGGGCACAGAATATCGGGACTTTGTCTTACTGGCCATGCCTCAACTGTGTGCCCCTGTGCTATTGGGGCTGGACTTCCAGAGCCACCTGAAAAGTGTGACAATGGAGTATGACAGGCCCCTCCCACCACTCAGGAATCCTCCGTTTTGTGGGACTTCATCATATACCCCACTACTGACCACACACACACACCAACCCGCACATCCCACCCAACACCATGCCAACAGCTGCACTACGGACACCACTTGTGGCCTCTCCACCCTCAAGATCCCTCCCCCACCGCTGTTCGCCAACCTGACCCCCGACTGTAAACCTGTGGCAACTAAAAGCAGGAGGTACAGCGCGGGGGACAGGGCCTTCATTCAGTCAGAGGTGCAGCGACTGCTCAGGGAGGGGATCATTGAGCCAAGCACAAGTCCTTGGAGGGCCCAGGTGGTCATTGTTCGGAATGGGCAGAGCAATAGGATGGTCGTGGACTATAGTTAGACCATCAATAGGTTCACGCAGCTTGACGCGTACCCCCTACCCCGCATCGCAGATATGGTCAATCAGATAGCTCAGTACAACGTGTACTCGACCATAGACCTAAAATCCGCTTACCATCAACTCCTCATCCACCTGGAGGACCACCCCTACACTGCCTTCAAGGCAGGCGACAGGCTCTATCACTTACTGCGCGTCCCCTTTGGTGTCACGAATGGTGTCTCTGTCTTCCAGAGGGAAATGGACCGGATGGTGGACCAGTGCCAACTCAAAGCCACATTCCCATATCTGGATAACATCACCATCTGCAGTCACGACTGGCAGGATCACGACACCAACCTCCAACAATTTTTCCAAGCAGCAAAAGCTTTTAACCTTACCTATAACAGGGACAAGTGTGTGTTCGGAACCACCCGACTTGCTATCCTTGGGTATGTCATGGAGAACAGCGTCATTAGCCCTGACCCCGACCATATGCTCCCCCTGTTGGAACTCCCTCTTCCCACCACCCTCAGAGCCCTCAAACGGTGCCTGGGCTTCTTTTCCTATTATGCCCAATGGGTCCCTCACCACACAGACAAGGCCCACCCCCGGACATGCCCACCGCATTTCCCCTCTCAGCTGAAGCCCGCGTGGCCTTCAGCCGCATTAAAGGGGACATTGCCAAAGCAACAATGCATGCGGTGGACGAGACCATTCCCTTCCAAGTAGAGAGTGACGCCTCCGTCTTTGCGCTGGTTGCTACCCTCAATCAGGCAGGAAGGCCAGTAGCATTCTTCTCTCGTACCCTTCAAGGCTCTGAAATTTGGCACTCCGCGGTGGAGAAAGAAGCCCAGGCCATAGTGGAAGCTTTTAGGCACTGGAGGCACTATCCCACCAGCAAAAGGTTCACCTTGCTGACCGACCAGCACTCAGTTGCGTTCATGTTCAGCAACCAACAGCGGGGCAAAATCAAAAATGATAAAATTTTGCAGTGGAGAATAGAACTCTCCACCTACAACTATGACATCCTGTACCGGCCTGGAAGGCTCAATGAGCCCCCTGATGCCCTATCCCGGGGAGCATGTTCCAGCACGCAACTCAACCGGCTAAACGCCCTCCATGCAGATCTTTGCCACCCGGGGGTCACCCGGCTTTTCCATTTTATGAAAGCCCGGAACCTGCCTTACTCCCTAGAGGAAATCAGGACGATGACCAGGGACTGTCAAGTCTGCACTGACTGCAAACCGCACTTCTACCGTCCTGAAAAGGCACAATTTATCAAGGCCACCCGCCCATTTGAGTGACTGAGTGTCGACTTTAACGGCCCCCTTCCCTCCACCGATCGCAATGTCTACTTTCTCAACATAATCGACGAGTACTCGCGGTTCCCCTTTGCCATCCCCTGCCCCGATACCACTGCCACATCCATCATAAAAGCCCTGCCCCAGCTCTTCACTCTGTTCGGATATCCCTGCTATATCCACAGTGATAGAGGGTCCTCCTTTATGAGTGACGAGCTGCGCCAGTACCTGCTAGCTAGGGGTATTGCTACTAGTAGGACCACGAGCTATAATCCCTGGGGGAATGGACAGGTGGAGAGGGAGAATGCCACACTCTTAGCCCTTAAGTCAAAAGGGTTGCCGGTCTCTCGCTAGCAGGAGGTCCTCCCCGAGGCACTCCACTCTATCCGCTCCTTGTTATGTACGTCCACCAATGCCACCCCTCATGAGCAACTCTTTTCTTTTCCCAGGAAGTTGGCCACTGGGACCACCCTACCAGTTTGGCTGACGTTCCCAGGGCTAGTGCTGCTCCGGAAACATGCGAGGAGCAATACTCCCCGATGGTCGAGAGGGTTCACCTACTACATGCGAACCCCCAGTATGCATACGTGGTCTTACCTGATGGGCGGGAGGACATGGTCTCCATCCACGACCTGACGCCCGCAGGAGCACCAGACCCCTACCCCGAACACTCCACGGTGACTATGAACCCTGTACCCACCTAGGTGTATACTCACGAGACACTGCACACACCAAGCCCTACACAGACTCCTAACGACACTCCCATACCAGGCGCCTCGCACACGCGTGAGAGATTACTGACGCCTAATGGGCTGTCACCTGAAGTCAGGCCAGAGCCAGCACAACCACTGTCTCCGGTGCAATCACCACTGGTGCTACGTAGATCGCAGTGACAGATTCGACCGCCTGATAGACTCGACCTGTAAATATACTTGTAAGAAACTTCGCCACATGGGGACTCTCTTTTGAAACAAAGGGGGGGGGCGGTGAATGTGGTAAACTATGTATGCCTGTCTGGACACGCCCCTCCGCTGACTGCTCCTGTGGCTCCTCCCACAGACCCCTGTATAAAGGCAATTGGGGCACTGCCCCTCCCTCAGTCTTCGAGATGTCTTGCTCCCTTTTTACTGTTAATAAAAGCCTAGTGTTCACTTCCAGTCTCCTAGAGTTATTGATGGTGCATCAGGTTCAATACCAAGGAGTATGGATAGCCTGTCACCAGCTCTCTCCAGGCTTTGCACAGAGGTTCAAGTATATTTTATAGAAAATACAAACAGACCAAAAAGGGCTGCTAGATTGGTCGGACAGTGTTAGCTGCAAGTCAATACAGAGAAAGTGTAAAGCAATAGATTTTGGTAGAAAAATCAAGAATAGATGGATATAGACTAAATAGCATAGATTTATTGAGTATATAGAAGGATTGAAATGCATATGTGTATAACTTATAAAATGATGGGGCATATAAAAAGTGTGTGAGATCTTGAGTTTCATAATTATTGGTGAAGAGCACAAAAACAAGCAGTTTTTATTGAGCCTTTATAAAACATAGTTTACACTCCAGCTGCAGCATTGCATTGAGTTCTGGTTGCCACATTTTAAGAAGAATACAAAAGTCCTGGCAGAAATGATTTGCAAGAATGATTCACAAAAGTGGAATTTCAGGTGTAGGTTTCGACTGGAGAAAGTGAGACTGTTATTCTTGGAGAGGAAACTTTTAACAGAAGGTTTGAAGGGAGACTTAACCTTGAGTCCATGTTTCAAGAAAACACAAAGGCAGCAGGAAGAGGGCAACTACCCTTCGGATGTCTCCTGTCTCAACTACAGAACAGCCTGCAAAAGGGTTTCCTCATTAGCCACCTCAGAATCCATAAACTGGGAGTGGAAGCAAGTCACTCTCAATCAAGAGGGATTGTTACAGAGAAGAACAAGACTGTAATAAACATAAAGAAATTATTGGTTCAGGGACAGGAAGCAGCTCCAAAGTGAGGGGAAAATGTTATGTTGAGGGGCCAATATGGTAGATGGGCAGTGAAAGAAAAATCTTTCTTCATGCAGAGAACGGTGTTGATCTGGGACTCACTGCCTCCGAGACAGGTGAAAGTAGGGTCAAGTCAGAGCTTGAGGTCTTAATAGAAGCTACTTGAAGCTACTTTCCCTAGAGCGTGGGAGGCTCCAGGGAAAGAAGAAAGATGGAACTGAGTACACTGATCTAAACTAAACTGAACCTGTGGCCCGCAATGTTTCTGAGATTCTAATATTCCAGGAAATCAAGTGGATTACTTGATGCATCCTGGATCCAGCCCAGAGTAAACATTAGGTCACTGGGCTCAAGGTTCCTAGAACAGGAACACTTCCTCTTCATGTTACAGTGAAGCCCAAACATGAGCCCCACTCAGATTAACAACCCATCAAAGCTTCCCTGGAGCCTCTAGAATCAAGAACTATGTAAGTGAATACCGAAGGGCCCAAAGAGTGGGTAGGCAAAGACACAGAAGGAAATGCAAGTCAGACAAACTGTGGCAGAGGATGGAGGCAGCAAATCATAAAAACTCCAGGATAATGTCCAAAATGAGCTGGCGGCTCTGGCCTGATCTCATGTGGATGCATGGCAATATCCCTCAAACATCTACGCAGTTTCGGTGGAACTGCTTGGACTGATAAACTTCAGTAAATGCATAGGTTATCTACATCTCACTATTTTCACCAAACCAACGGAGCAGGTTCATCCTCTTTGACATAACCCAGCAAGCAGAATATTTGCATATGTTACTTTGAAATCGGTGGAGGTAACGCTAAAACACACAAAGATTAAGTCATGAGTAAAACTACATCATTGTTGAAAGAAACTCTGTTTAAGCCTCTTGTGATCCTGGAATCAAGATTGTATGCATAACATTGCAAATAAAAGATGATTTCCTGCTATCGAGTTCTAGTGATCACTTACCCTTATTTCCATGCTTTTCATAATGCTCCCTGCGAAGCACAAAGATATTAATTGTTTAAGGCAGCACCAAATCTATAAAACATTTGGCTCTGTGAGCAGCCACAGATATCAATACCATCATTGTTTCACAACAAGATTTAGCAGAGTGAAATAAAACTTATTGCCAAATCCCGAGAAAACAAACATCAAAATGATAGTGAAATTATAACAAATCAGTTTTTATAGTGTAGACAGAACAAAAAGAGTTTAACCAACTTTTACTTTCTGCTTGACAGTGCACATGGGGGTCAAAGATTCACACAGGTGTGAGAGAAAAAGTCAAAATGGAACTCTCAGTAAAAGTTACTACTATGGAGAAGGCACACATCTCAGGCAGCAGAAGCAAAACACTTCACACTCAGTACAGGGTAAGTTAGACAGTATGAACTGGGACCATCAACGTTTTTTTCCTGACAACTTGAACCCAGGTGATTGAAGCAACCTCCTGCAATTTTCTGCAGCGACTGTGGGAATGGAAGGGTTTCCTTCAAAGGCCTCGAGTTCTAATTAAACAATCAGTGAAGTGAAACCCACAGGGCTCAGTGACAACCCTTCCCTCACCTTCCACAACAAGCAACTCCAGCCCACCACCAATTCACACTTGGATCAAAGGTGGAGAGCGGGGTGCTTAATTAGCATATCTCATAATGCATTTGGAGCTCATTCTTGCTGGCCTCCTAGGAGGAGCTAGTAAAAGGAAAACAGGAGACGTCAATCAGAAACACCTGAAGGAAGCATTCAGCCATCCAATTTCTATAGACAATAGACAATAGGTGCAGAAGTAGACCATTCGGCCCTTCGAGCCTGCACCGCCATTCTGAGATCATGGCTGATCAATTCCTATCAATACCCGGTTCCTGCCTTGTCCCCATATCCCTTGATTCCCCTATCCATCAGATATCTATCTAGCTCCTTCTTGAAAGCATCCAGAGAATTGGCCTCCACTACCTTCCGAGGCAGTGCATTCCAGACACCCACAACTCTCTGGAAGAAGTTTTTCCTTAACTCTGTCCTAAATGACCTACCCCTTATTCTCAAACCATGCCCTCTGGTACTGGACTCTCCCAGCATCTGGAACATATTTCCTGCCTCTAGGAACATGGAGCTTAGGATGTACCTCTAAGATAGGTAGATGGAGCTTAGAAAATTAGAGGGCTATGTGGTAGGGAAATTCTAGGTAGTTTCTAGAGTAGGTTACCTGGTTGGCACAACATTGTTGGCTGAAGATAAGGTGCTGTAGATTTCTATGTTCTACAAGGTACTTGATCAATCCAGTGGACGGCTTTATCCCAGATGGTTTCAAAAGGGTTGAGAGTTGTTTGCGTTGGACTCCAGATAAAAATGTTACAATCGACTCCTAATCTTGTGCCTCTTTGAAGTTGGAAATGCCTTGGGGTGTCAGCTTAATCGCTTGCTACCTGGTACCCAATCTCTGACCAACTCTTATAGATGTTGCATTTACAGAGCTGGTGAAATTGGGTTTCAGGTCTGTAGTAAACTTCAGAATGTGAATGGCGAGGCGTGTGGAGTGTTGGGGGTGCTGCCACTGGAAGCTAGATTTTATTTTGCTGGAAATGGTAACATTTTTCACTTTTGTGGCATAAATGTTATTTGTTACTTATCAACTCTGCCTGTATGTTGTCTAGGTCTTAGAGTGTATAAGCACAGACGAATTATCTTGATGAAGGGTTGCAAATAGAATTCGACATTGCATGAAAACAGTCAATGTCCCCCTTTCTAACTTTAACAAAAGGAAGGTCAGTCATGAAGCATCTAAAGATGGTTGGGATACTTCGAGGAACTCCAGCAGTGACATCCTAAGGTTGGAATAAGACCATAAGACAAAGGAGCAGAATTAGGCCATTCAGCTCATCGAGTCTGCTCCACCATTCCACCATGGCTGATCCTGAATCACATTCAACCCTATACACCTGCTCTCTTGCCATATCTTTTGATGCCCTGACCGATCAGAAAATGATCAACTTCCGCCATAAATATACGGATGTACTTGACCTCCACCACAGTCTGTGGCAGAGCACTCCACAGGTTTACTACTCTCCGGCTAAAAATATCAGAATCAGAATCAGACTTTTATCGCCAAGTACCTGTGCACATACAAGGAATTTACTTCCGGCAGATGTTGTCTCTCTGCTCATAACAATAATAATGATAAATATAAATGAAAATATAGATTTTTCATACAAGTAGTGCAATCCAAGTAATAGTTAGCCCACAGTTAACTGGCAGTTAACTGTTCAGCAAAGTGACCGCAGTAGGGAAAAAACTTCTCCAGTGCCTATTAGTCTTAGTCTGGAGGGATCTGAAGCACCTACCAGACGGAAGCAGTTCAAACAGTCCATGCACAGGATGGAAGGAGTCCTTTATGATGTTCCCCACCCTCTTCTTCAACCTGGAAGAGTACAGGTCCACAACAGAGGGCAGGGAGGCTCCAATGATGCGCTCGGCAGTCCTCACTGTGCGCTGTAGTCTGGTTCTATCCTGCTTGGTGGCGGCTCCAAACCACACAGTGATGGAGGTGCACAGGACAGACTCAATGACTGCAGTATAGAACTGCAGCAGCAATTCCTGAGGCAGACCATATTTCCTCAAGAGCCGCAGGAAGTACATCCGCTGCTGGGCCTTCTTCAGGATGGAGCTGATGTTCTGCTCCCACTTCAGATCCTGAGAGATGGTGGTTCCCAGGAACCTGAAGTTCTCCACGGTGGACACAGGGCTGCTGAGGACTGTGAGGGGGGACATAACGGGGGGATGTCTCCTGAAATCCACTATCATTTCCTTTGTCTTGAGCGTGTTCAGCTCCAGATTGTTCCTCCTTAAAATATTAAATATTAAAAATATTCCTCCTTAACTCTGTTCTAAAAGGTCACCCCTCAATTTTGAGGCTGTCTAGTCCTTTCAACGTTCAGCAGGTTTCAATGAGATTCCCCGCATTCTTCTAAATTCCAGTGAGTACAGGCCCAAAGCTGCCAAATGTTCCTCATATGTTAATCACTTCATTCCCAGAATCATCCTCGTGAACCTCCTCTGGACTGTCTCCAATGACAACATATCCTTTCTGAGATATGGGGCCCAAAACTGTACTCCAAGTGAAAGCAAAGGGTAGCAGTGAATGGGTGTTTCTCAGACTGGCTGGAGGTGACTAGTGGGGTACCACAGGGCTCTGTATTGGGACCACAGCTCTTTACGATTTATGTCAATGATTTAGATGAGGACATTGAAAACTATATCAGCAAGTTTGGGTGGCAGTGTGACATGCGAAGAGGACGTTAGGAGAATACAGGGAGACTTGGATAGGCTGAGTGAATGGGCAGATACTTGGCAGATGTCATTCAATGTGAATAAATGTGAAGTTATCCACTTTGGAAGCTGGAACAAGAGGGCAGAGTATTGTCTGAACGGTGTTGAGTTAGGTAAGGGAGAAATGCAAAGAGACCTAGGAGTCCTAGTTCACCAGTCAATGAAGGTGAATGAGCAAGTGCAACAGGCAGTGAAGAGGGCAAATGGAATGTTGGCCTTTGTTACAAGGGGAATTGAATACAAGAGCAAGGATGTCCTTTTGCATTTGTACAGGGCCCTGGTGAGACCACACCTGGAATATTGTGTACAGTTTTGGTCTCCAGGTTTAAGGAAGGACATTCATCCCCACTCTCCCCTATTCCCATTCAACAGTATTCCACAGCCCTAACAATTACAGCTCTACTCTCTCTCTGCACCAGTTATAAATCTTTCCAACCTGTCTACTCAAACCTTCTACACGTTACTCCCTGGGCACCTTGCTGCAGCCTCCCACCACTGGCATTGCCTCTTACCTGCTGGCTGGTCTGTACACCAACCAAATGCCGTGCAGGACATGGTACAACAAAGAGTTAATCATCTCCAGCTGTTAAACCAGGGAGTGGTTTCTGTCTCCCCAGGCTTGTTGGGTTTTTAAATCAGTTTCCATTTCACAAGTAATCTGCCACATCCCAGCAGGACCATTCAGTCTTCAGTCAGAGCATAAAGAGGGGCAATGGCAGGAGGGTGCTAATGTCATGAATTCTCAACACTAGCTGGAAATCAGCAGCCTATGTTATACTGCTGTATTTATTCAATAGAGGACATTAAACAGATGTTCATGTGCTGTTGCCAGAAGTTTTGAATTTTTGAATTGAGTTAAACTGACTTTTTTCTTACATCCTTCACATACATCAGTAAAAATCTTTATATTACTTTTTCATCTATGGGCAATTTATAGTCATTTGTAATAAATAGTGTGTACAACAGGACAACCAATAGCACAGAAATACAACCGTATCCGCGTGAATTAATCAGTCTGATGACCTGGTGGAAGAAGCTGTCCTGGAGCCTCTTGGTCCTGGCTTTAATGCTGTGGTACCGTTTCCCAGAGGGTAGCAGCTGGAACAGTCTGCAGTTGGGCGACTCGGGTCCCCAGTGATCCTACAGGCCCGTTTTACACACCAGTCTTTGTAAATGTCCTGAATAATGGGAAGTTCACAACTACAGATGTGCCGGGCTGTCCGCACCACTCTCTGCAGAGTCCTGCGATTAAGGGAAGTACAGTTCCCATACCAGGCAGAGGTGCAGCCAGTCAGGATGCTCTCAGTTGTGCCCCTGTAGAAAGTCCTTGAGATTTGGGGACTCAGAAAAACTTCTTCAACTGTCCGAGGTGAAAGAGGTGTTGTTCTTTTTTCACCACCCAGCTGGTAGGTACAGACCACAGTGAAATCCCCAGTGAGGTGTATGCCAAGGAACTTGAAACTGTTCACCCTCTCACATGTCAATAAGGGTTAGCCTGCCTCCATTCCTCCTGTAATCTACAACCAGCTCTTTGTTGTTGCAACATTGAGGGAGAGGTTGTTTTTTTGACACCACTGTGTCAGGGTGATGACTCCTCTGTAGGCTGCCTCAGTATTATTTGAGGTAAGGCCAATCAATGTGGTATCATCTGCAAACATAATTAGCAGATTGGAGCTGTGGGTGGTGACACAGTCATGGGTATACTGTGATTAAAGGAGGGGGCTTAGGACACAGCCCTGAGGGACTCCTGTGTTGCGGGGCAGAGGGGCAGAGGAGAGGGAGCCCAATCTTATCAGCTGCCAGCAATCTGACAGAAAGTCCAGGATCCAGATACACAAGGCAGGGCGAAGGCCAAGGTCTCTGAGCTTCTTGTCAAGCTTGGAGGGAATTATGGTGTTAAATGCTGAACTCAGTCCAAGAACAGCATTCTCATGTAAATATCATTCTTCTCCAGATGTATAAGGACCGTGTGCAGAGCTGTGGGAATTGCATTGTCTGCCAACTTTTGATTTCACATTAACTTAATTTCTGAATCAAACTCACAGGGGATCAAAGAGGCAAGTTTCCTGTATGTAGGGACAACCTGCATTCTACTTGGTGCGTTTTTTTGTATAAAGCAACACAGATCTAAATCGATAAGTGAGCTGGGCCTAATTCTGTGTCATTCATCAATAAAGGTACATTTCTTCTTTCCAATTTATGAAAGCAAAATCTATGTTCAATTCTATTATCAAATAAGATCACATAAAATTACACCTGTCATAAAACCCTATGGATATGTTTGTAAATAATATGCATTTTACATGAAATCCATATTGTGCCTGTAATAAGTGTAAATGTACCTTTAAGAAGAAGAAATCTCAGAGATCAGGGTCTGCTAGGATTTACTGCCAATAGCAAAGCATCACCCTTCATTGTTTAACTTGCTGTTATGTACCTGCCTGCTCCTTAATGCCTTGCTTAGCTGGCTGTCAAATTTGTCGAATATAGTGTATATAAATATTTCTGAATTTCACTGACTTTCATTATCAAACAAATATTATTAAAAATTAAACTACTTAGAAAGTTAAAGGTACTGTTTTAACCACACACTAAAACACTTAGACATTTGTAAACATTCAGCAGTTGTAATTTGTCTGTTAGTTACCTTGCACTCCTGCAGCTTATTTCCTATTCTGCTGAATAGAGGTATTGGTCTTGGGCTGGGTCATCCAGCAATTTCCCTGGCATGAGTTGTAGGTGCTGGTGACTTGTCACGTTCTACTGCTGGTTTACATACAGAAGTGCAATCCAAAATTCACCAGTGCAGATCAACCACCACTTTTAGGAATTTGGAACAAAAATGCCAACAATTTTTTGTAAGATCTTCTGTAGCTCAGTCAAAATTAGTCTGAGTGCATGGACTGAGATTTCAGTTCAACCTTTAAGTATCTTATTTGAGCATTTATTCCAAAGCAGTAATGGTACAGTAGATGCTTTGTCAGACTTGCAGCCCCATGTCTGAGTTATGAAATCAATTGAATTTATTCCAACCACTTATTATAGACGTCCCATTATACTCCTTAAAGAACAAATTATCTCCCAATTATAGACAGGTAATCCAGCTTCAAACCACCAGCATCAAATGGAGAATTGTATCATTTGCATTTATAGAATTTGCCAGATTTTCACACATTTCTATGGTGATTACACTTGAGGGCACTTCACTGTCTGTAGAGTGCTTTGGGATGTCCTCAGTTTATGAGCTTTGTTTGTTTAGTTTTAATTACTGGAAGATGGACTTGATTTAACATTTTCCTGTCAACACCCAATCCCCTTCCTAAGTACCTCAACTCCATTTTTGCTCTCTCTTCCTCTGTGTCTGACCCTTCCTGCGTGTGCCTCTCCCGCTCTTTCTGCTCTCTCTCTCTCTCTCTCTCTCTCTCTCTCTCTCTTTTATATATGAATTTTTGATAAAATAAGAAATTCTATTTTCATTGCAGAATCATGGAAGATCTTAAGAAGGGACAATTTTTTCAAACTTTATAAATTTGAGAGAAAAGACAAACCAGTAACTTTGTAAATACAGTTAAACGTGAAACAACAGAACGACGGAGGATCAGAACGGGAGTGCGGCGGGAACCATCTTGAATTTTTCTCATTCCCATCAGAGTTAAGAAAGGCAGGACTGCGCAGGCATGTGACAGCGGGCAGTGAAGCGAGGAAGATTTGAAAAGGTCACAGCCTTATACAGCGGGCAGCGGAGTGAACCGGGAGCAGAGTTAGGGCTTAAGGGCTTGGGCTTAACGGGCTTAGGCGGAAGTGGGCAAGGCAAGGTAGGTTTAGGTTTCAGTTTTTCCTGTTATTTGAGGAAAGGGGAAGTATGAGTGTGAGGGCAGCTTGTGGTTCTCAGTGTCGGATCTGGGAGGTCCTGGAGCCTCCAAACCTCCTGGAAGTCCATATCTGCACCAGGTGCGCCAAGCTGCAGCTCTTAAGGGACCGTGTTAGGGAACTGCAGCTGCAGTTCGATGACCTTCGTCTGGTCAGGGAGAGTGAGGAGTTGTTAGAGAGGAGTTACAGGTAGGTGGTCACACCAGGACCACGGGAGGCAGACAGGTGGGTCACGGATGGGAGGGGGAAGGGGAAGAGGCAGGTACTAGAGAGTACCCCTGTGGCTGTACCCCTTGACAATAAGTACTCCTGTTTGAGTATTGTTGGGGGGGGGGGACAGCCTACCTGGGGGAAGCAACAGTGGCCGTGCATCTGGCACAGAGTCCGGCCCTGTAGCTCAGAAGGGTAGGGAAAGGAAGAGGAAGGCAGTAGTATTAGGGGACTCGATGGTTAAGGGGTCAGATAGGCGATTGTGTGGACGCGATCAGGAGACCCAGATGGTAGTTTGCCTCCCTGGTGCCAGGGTCCGGGATGTTTCTGATTGTGTCCAAGATATCCTGAAGTGGGAGGGCGAGGA
Source organism: Hypanus sabinus (assembly GCF_030144855.1). Classification (NCBI taxonomy): domain Eukaryota; kingdom Metazoa; phylum Chordata; class Chondrichthyes; order Myliobatiformes; family Dasyatidae; genus Hypanus; species Hypanus sabinus. The sequence continues at coordinate 53,604,142 of NC_082713.1, forward strand.
GCCAGAAGTCGTGGTACTTATAGGTACCAATGACATAGGTAGGAGAAGGGAAGAGGTCCTGAAAGGAGAATATAGGGAGTTAGGAAGGCAGTTGAGAAGAAGGACTACAAAGGTAGTAATCTCGGGATTACTGCCTGTGCCATGCGACAGTGAGAGTAGGAATGGAATGAGGTGGAGGATAAATGCGTGGCTGAGGGATTGGAGCAGGGAGCAGGGATTCAAGTTTCTGGATCATTGGGACCTCTTTTGGGGCAGGTGTGACCTGTACAAAAAGGACGGGTTACACTTGAATCCTAGGGGCACTAATGTCCTGGCGGGGAGATTTACTAAGGCTACTGGGGAGACTTTAAACTAGAATGGTTGTGGGGTGGGAATCAATTTGAAGAGACTAGGGGAGGGGAGGTTAGTTCACAAATAGAGAAAGCTAGTAGACAGTGTGTGAGGGAGGATAGGCAGGTGATAGAGAAGGGAAGCGCTCAGACCGAAGATGTAGGGGAGAAGGAAGAAAAAGATAATAAAGTTGATCACATCGTTGGGAATAAACAGAGAAGAAGAGGTGGAGAGTTTCTTAAATGCATCTATTTTAGTGCTAGGAGCATTGTAAGAAAGGTGGAAGTAGATGATCTTAGAGCATGGATTGATACTATGATATTGTAGCTATTAGTGAAACATGGTTGCAGGAGGGGTGTGATTGGCAACTAAATATTCCTGGATTTCATTACTTCAGGTGTGATAGAATCGGAGGGGCAAGAGGAGGAGGTGCTGCATTGCTTGTCCAAGAAAATATTACAGCGGTGCTTTGGCAGGATAGATTAAAGGGCTCATCTAGGGAGACTATTTGGATGGAATTGAGGAATGGGAAAGGTGTAGTAACACTTATAGGAGTGTATTATAGACCAATCGGAGGAGCAAATTTGTAAGTAGATAGCAGATATTTGTAGTAGACACAAGGTTGTGATTGTGGGAGATATTAATTTTCCACACATAGACTGGGAAGCCGATTCTGTAAAAGGGCTGGATGGTTTGGAATTTGTAAAATGTGTGCAGGATAGTTTTTTGCAGCAATATTTAGAGGTACCGACTAGAGAAAGGGCAGTGTTGGATCTCCTGTTAGGGAATGAGATAGGTCAGGTGATGGACGTATGTGTTGGGGAGCACTTCGGGTCCAGTGATCACAATACTATTATTTTCAATATAATTATGGAGAAGGATAGGACTGGACCCAGGGTTGAGATTTTTGATTGGAGAAAGGCTAACTTTGAGGAGATGCGAAAGGACTTAGGAGTGGATTGGGACAATTTGTTTTATGGGAAGGATGTAATAGAGAAATGGAGGTCATTTAAAGGTAAAATTTTGAGGGTACAGAATCTTTATGTTCCTGTTAGGTTGAAAGGAAAGGGTAAAAGTTTGAGAGCACCATGGTTTTCAAGGGATATTGGAAACTTGGTTCGGAAAAAGAAGGAGATCTACAATAAATATAGGCAGCATGGAGTAAATGAGGTGCTTGAGGAATATAAAGAATGAAAAAAGAATCTTAAGAAAGAAATTAGAAAAGCTAAAAGTAGATACGAGGTTGCTTTGGCAAGTAAGGTGAAAATAAATCCAAAGGGTTTCTACAGTTATATTAATAGCTAAAGGATAGTGAGGGATAAAATTGGTCCCATAGAGTGGACAGCTATGTGTGGAGCCAAAAGAGATGGGGGAGATTTTGAACAATTTCTTTTCTTCAGAATTCACTAAGGAGAAGGATATTGAATTGTGTAAGGTAAAGGAAACAAGTAGGGAAATTATGGAAACTATGACAATTAAAGAAGAGGAAGTACTAGCACTTTTAAGGAATTTAAAATGGATAAATCTCCAGGTCCTGACAGAATATTCCCTAGGACCTTGAGGGAAGTTAGTGTAGAAATAGCAGGGTCTCTGACAGAAATATATCAAATGTCATTAGAAACAGGGATGGTGCCAGAGGATTGGCATATTGCTCTTGTGGTTCCACTGTTTAAAAAGGGTTCTAAGAGTAAACCTAGCAATTATACGCCTGTCAGTTTGACATCAGTGGTGGGTAAATTAATGGAAAGTATTCTTAGAGATGGTATATATAATTATCTGGATAGACAGGGTCTGATTAGGAATAGTCAGCATGGATTTGTGTGTAGAATGTCATGTTTGACAAATCTTATTGAATTTTTTGAAGAGGTTACGAGGAAAGTTGACAAGGGTAAAGCAGTGGATGTTGTCTATATAGACTTCAGTAAGGCCTTTGACAAGGTTCCACACGGAAGGTTAGTTAGGAAGGTTCAATCGTTAGGTATTAATATTGAAGTAGTAAAATGGATTCAACAGTGGCTAGATGGGAGATGCCAGAGAGTAGTGGTGGAAAACTGTTTGTCAGGTTGGAGGCCGGTGACTAGTGGTGTGCCTCAGGGATCTGTACTGGGTCCAGTGTTGTTTGTCAAATACATTAATGATCTGGATGATGGGGTGGTAAATTGGATTAGTAAGTATGCAGATGATACTAAGGTAGGAGGCGTTGTGGATAATGAAGTAGGTTTTCAAAGCTTGTAGAAAGATTTAGGCCAGTTAGAAGAGTGGGCTGAACGATGGTAGATGGAGTTTAATGCTGATAAGTGTGAGGTGCTACATTTTGGTAGGAATAATCCAAATAGGATATACATGGTAAATGGTAGGGCATTGAAGAATGCAGTAAAACATTGTGATCTAAGAATAATGGTGCATAATTCCCTGAAGGTGGAATCTCATGTGGATAGGGTGGTGAAGAAAGCTTTTGGTATGCTGGCCTTTATAAATCAGAGCATTGAATATAGCAGTTGGGATGTAATGTTAAAATTGTACAAGCCATTGGCAAGGCCGAATTTGGAGTATTGTGTACAGTTCTGGTCACTGAATTATAGGAAAGATATCAACAAAATAGAGAGAGTACAGTGGAGATTTACTAGAATGTTACCTGGGTTTCAGCACCTAAGTTACAGGGAAAGGCTGAACAAGTTAAGTCTTTATTCTTTGGAGCGTAAAAGGTTGAGGGGGAACTTGATAGAGGTATTTAAAATTATGAGGGGGATAGATCGAGTTGACGTGGATAGGCTTTTTCCATTGATAGTAGGGGAGATTCAAACAAGAGGACATGAGTTGAGAGTTAGGGGGCAAAAGTTTAAGGGTAACACAAGGGGTAATTTCTTTACTCAGAGAGTGGTAACTGTGTGGAATGAGCTTCCAATAGAAGTGGTAGAGGCAGGTTCCGTATTGTCATTTAAAGTAAAATTGGATAGGTATATGGACAGGAAAGGAATGGAGGGTTATGGGCTGAGTGTGGGCCAGTGAGACTAGGTGAGTGTAAGCGTCGGCATGGACTAGAAGGGCCGAGATGGCCTGTTTCTGTGCTGTAATTGTTATATGGTTATAACTACATGCTTCATTTAATTCTACATTTGCAATATTATTAGTTACACTAAACATCAATTAAACAAACCAAAAAACAGAAAAGTTAGGAAAGGAGAATGATCTGGTCTCTGAATGTATTTCCATGCATACAGTGCTGGTTAAAGTATTACAACGAGACTGCAGCAGTTGCTGATATAAACGTGCATGAATGGGGCAATTATTGTACAAAGTAGTCTCTGTGAAAACAACTATTCATTAAACTGACAGCTGAGCTCACTGCTTTAAGTTACCCATTATCTCCATAACTGCAAATGAGGTAATAAATCTCAAGCATTTAACAACAAGAGACTCCGCTTAAAGTTCAACAAATGTCACTGTGACATTGATACTCTCTCTTATGCTCTCCTTCAGGTGAAGTGGACAAATATTAGCTGAATTATGAATTTTTCATCAATCTTACTTTATTGTTGGATAAGAGAGCTTATTATTGAATTAGAGAGGAAAAGGATTCTTGAAAAATTTCATGGACTGCCAAGATCAAATCAGTTTCACGAAAGATCAAGTTTATATTACATTTTTATGACTACAGTGGTGTTTACATTCCCACTTTGATATGTTCGCACCTGAAACTTAAATCTGCCTGTCTCCTTCCACTGATACTGTTAGGCCAATTTTATATTAGGTTTTCAGTAAATCAAGATGAAAATACTACAAATGATCAAAATCTGAAGTAAAAGCAGGAATGCTGAAAATAGAAGATCAGACAAAGAGAGTAGAGTAGATATTTCTGATCTATTACCTTCCATCAGATCTAGGAATAATGTAGTTAGCCAGGGACTGGGATTGGAATAAAGAATTGAAGTCCAGGTAGCTCAGTATCACATTTGCAGACTGAAACAAGGTGTTCCTCAAAGCGGCAGACTGGTCATAATTTTGTTTCATCAATTAAAGAAGAAACTCCAATCCGTGGAGCAAATACAAGGTATTAAATTGAACAAATTACAAGTACATCACTATTTCACTCAGAGTAGTTTGGACATTAGGCAGAGGGAAAGGAACAGTTGTAGCTCCAGGTGTGAACCAAGGTGTTGATGGTGGGGTTGGGGAGGTGGTATTTTTGGCTTGTTGAGATGAAGGGAGGGATATGCTTTGAAACATCAATATCGTGGAGATGACAGATACGATGTACATTATCTGCTGAGAATGATGACCAGTGAGATAGACAATGATGAAAAGGAAAAATATGCTATGATTTTAGCATTCAGAGGAAGGATAAGGGCAAGAACATGGGAAATGGAACTAACATAGTCAAGGGTACTATTTTCTGTGGTGGATGATATCATTTGTTAAAAAAAACTGAAGACATATCAAAAGAACTGGTAGTAAAGGCTAGAACATCAATGACTGAGACAGATTAAATGGGAGAATGAAATGAAGTTTTAACAGGGGAGGGGCTAAGCTGTTGTATTGAACTAATCTGGAAATGGAGATGGTGTTTGCATCAAAAATGGACCATGTGATGGTAAGGGAATGGTATAAACTGGGTGCAAATTTTGGAGATTTTCCCATTTGAACTTAAGGCAAGAAGCAGTTGTCATATAGTCATCAATGAAAAAGACGTATGGAGCAGAACTCTTCATATTTTCTACATATCGTAGGAATCATGGGGGTTTTAGAAGCAACACCACTTAATGCGAGAAGTGAAAAGGAGAAAAGATTCAACATTAACTAGATGGAGGAGAGTGGTGACAGTGACAGATTCCATTCAATGAAATACTAGAGATATCTCAGTCTATCCTGGTGATGCATGCTAGCATATGAAACTAGCTAGCCAAGGTTAAAATGAGATCATGCCCTTAATATCAATAGGTATCGACAGTAGAGTGGAAAACAAAGTGTTCTGAGAAGGAAGAAATCCTAATTGGGATACAAAAGGGCTGGGGTGGTGGATGTACTGCCTGTGAACATTAGAAAGGAAATAGAAGCAAGCCATGTGTTAGGAAATTGGAAAGAGTGGAGAGAAAATGTTCAGAGTAAATAAGGTTATTCATACTGCAGAGCATAGTAGATCGATATTTAAGTCATGATCCAGAGCAGGCTTTTAACAAACACAGATACTCTGATGAAGTAAGTGATCACCATAATCATTATGTGTGTGACAACTTGAAATTTCACTTCTCCAAGACATCTCCAGTTACCATCCCAGTCATTAAACTTACACTTAGAATTGCTGACAAAAATATTTCCTCTAGCAAGTCTAACACTGATCATTTGCTGGATTTTGGAGGCTTATTGTTGGGTTCTTCATTCTGAAGGATAAATCATACAATGGGCCAAGTGTGCACCTCACTTCCTGCCCCAAACTGTATCAGATTTAGTCTCTGGATTGTAAGCAGTAACAACATTAAAATACATAGATAGATCATTTAGATGGAGCAGTTCAGAGGTCAGTACAACAAAAGCACATTATCAACTTTTAAAACACATCATAGAAGCTGAAAATTAGAAAAAGGCACCATCTTGGCTTTTAAAAGGCTTTAAAACAGCAGCAGTGGGAGAAAGGCAGTTAGAATTTTTTAAAAACCACTTAATCAAATGACCAAACAATTCCTTAATAGGTGAAGATAAATTATTTAATGTTTTCAAAAATTATAAACAAAAAATACATGAGCTCCACAACTATGTAAATGAGAAAGGCATAAGGAAGGTTCCACAGAGACAATGGAAGCAGAAAATTTAATTGTGCATTGTGAAATATATGGGGAATAAATAATTGAAGACTACTTCGCTGCAGAATAAAGGCAGCAGAATTAGAGAAAAGCAAGTATTGAATGACCATAATTAACTGATAAAGCAAGTGCTGAAGAAACTAGAGGACCAAAACTCTAGGCTGATAGCCTGCATACAGTTCTTAAAGATGTTGCAGAAATGGTGGATGCATTGAAGTGGTCTTTCAACAATTGAAATTAAGCAACATGACATCATTTTATAGGGATGTACAGGCTAGTTTGACTAAATACAAATTTGAATGATTGCTATACTGATATCATTGGGAACTTGTTGCATCTCGCCTGGTTTACACAAAAATGTTGCTCAGATGACTATTAAAACAAGTCATAGCAAAATCTGGCTTTATTTCAAAGTGCACTTTTGGTGTCAGTAAAGAAAGTATCGGGTGGTTTGGTCCTGACTAAATATCAGGAAATGCCAATAGTGATTTTATAGCTTCTCTCACCCAAGACAACTCCACCTTCACGTAGAACTTAGGTCGGGGTGCACCCTGTCTCACTGAAGGAGCTCCATCTATGGCGAGTGTTTGGTGCCAGAAAAATAACCAGACCGATGGTGGTGGTGTCACCTAAAATCACTGAAGTCTCCGGCAGAAGGGAGATGGATTCCAATGGTGGAGGATTGTCTTTGTACAACAGCAAAGGTTGGGGGATGTCCAGTGTATGATTCCCAATTGGGACACCAGTAGAGGTCAAATGCTCAGGTTAGATGAACACTGCAGCAACAGAAGGCAACGGCAAATCACCATTGAAATCTCTGCCTAGTCAATCATGGAAAGAAACAAAAGAAGGAAAGCAGACAACAGCGTGAATGGGGTTGATTCTAATTGTCAGAACAACACCTCGCTCGGGAGGGGTAGTCATGGGCTGCAGGTGAGACCAGACCATCATCCAGAGACCGTAAGCAATAGGGAAAAGCCAAGGGTGGCAACACGGAATGTCCGTACACTTTACCAGAAAGGAAAGTTGGACAACACATTAAATTAAATGAAAAGGTTGGGAGTTGATATCTTAGGCCTGTCAGAAATTGGATGGACCGACAGTGGCAAATTCACTAAAAATAGTTCTCTGATAATGTATTCTGGAGGTCAACAGCATATGTACGGAGTTGTAATTAATTTAAACAAACAAGTTTCAAAATGTCTTAAGGGATATTGGGCGATATCTGACTGGCTGCTTTTAGTTAAATTAAGGGGTAATCCTTTTAACATTAGCATAATCCAAGCCTATGCGCCAACAAATGATGCGGATGAAGCGGATATAAACAAGTTTTATGAAGATCTCGATAGTGCTTATGAGCAGTGTAAATCTCAGGATATAAAACTAGTCATGGGAGATTTTAACTCCAAAGTTGGACAGGAAAGGGTTGATATCATCATAGGACCTTTTGGGTTAGGAGAGAAAAATAAAAATGGAGAAAGGTTTACTGATTGGGGTGTCAGAAACAACCAAGTGATCACCAATACCTGTTATGAAAACCATCCACATAGATTGTGTACTTGGATTAGCACTGGAGATATAACAAGGATCAAATAGATTTCATTACCATCAATGAAACCTTTAGCAATAATAACACAAATTCTAAAGCCTACCCAGGAGCAGACTGTGGTTCAGATCACCATCCAGTAATAACTACCTTCAAAACAAAATTAAAGAAACTGAAATGTGGGAAAAAGAGAAAGAAGCATATGTTGGGAGAACTTAAAAATGATAGCACACTTAAGCAACAGTTCAAAACAGCTGTAGAGGAACACCTTAACAAAAACGAAACAACAGCTATTTGGGAGAGATTTAAATATGCAATCAGCAGAGGAGATAATCCCAGTACAAGAAATCCAATACACCAACAAGGGGTGGATAACCCAAGAAATTCTAGATCTGATGGAACAAAGAAGGTTAGTGAAGAACAATGAAATGCGATTAGAGAGATGGACAGACAGACCAGACAATTGTGCAATATTGCAAAGGAAGAATGGCTGAATCAAAAATGCAACGAAGTAGAAGGCCATATTAACAACAAAGAAATGCACAAGAAAATTAAGGATATTACTGGAATTAAGAAAACTTCTACAGCATGATCAGCAGACGGATCCATACTAACAGACCCAGATAAAGTATGTGAGAGGTGGATTCAGTATATAGAGCAGCTTTTTGAAGATAATAGAGGGGAACCCCCAGATAGTAAACATCCTAATTCTGACCCACCTATTACCAAAGAAGAAATAACTAAAGCAATGAAAAGCATGAAACATGGTAAAGCCACTGGACCTGATGAAATTTCAGTGGAAATGATACAAGCCCAAAAAGATCTGGGCATAGATATTCTTTTTGAACTGTTTAATGGCACATATGAGTCTGGTGTATTGCCTGACAATCTCTTGAAATCAGTATTTATAACTCTGCCAAAAATTCCTGGAACTATTGACTGCGAAAATCATAGAACAATCAGTCTTATGAGTCACATAATAAAGATTTTGTTGAGAACTGCACTGAGTTGAATTAAAAACAAGTTAAGGCCAGAAACTTCTAAACTGCAATACAGGTTTATTGAGGATAGAGGAACTAGGAACACAATTTTCATACTACGAATGCTTTCAGAAAGAGCAATTGAAATCAAAATTATGTCTTTTTATATTTTATTGATTTCATTAAAGCATTCGACAAAGTGCAACATGAAAAATTATTTCAAATTCTCGCTAAACTAAACATTGACGGAAGGGACCAACAACTGCTTCAAACTTTATATAGGATTCAAACGGCAGTGGTAAAAATTGATGATAATATAAGCATTTGGACTAAAATTCAAAGAGGAGTTAGACAGGGATGCGTTGCCTCACTGGAATGATTTAATATCTATAGTGAAATGATCCTTAGAGAAATAGACCTAAGGATAAATATTGGAGGTGTTAACATCATCAATATAAGATACGTAGACGATACCACCCTAATAGCAAGTGCTGCAGAAGTCCTACAAATCCTCCTAGACAAAGTAGTACAAACAGGTGCAGATTTTGATCTAAACATCAACTGCAAAAAAACAAAAGTATGGTAATATCGAAACAACAGGATGCTCCCAACTGACAATTATACATCAGTTTCCAAGAGATTGAACAAAAGACCAGCTTTAATTACCTTGGTAGCTTTATATCACAAGATGCTAGAAGTGAAGTAGAAATAAAAAGAAGAATTGCCATTGCCAAAACCAACTTCCAAAAAATGAAACCCGTTTTTACCAACAGACACATTTCTATGACAACAAGGCTGAGGCGGCTAAAATGTTACATCTGGTCAATCTTGCTGTATGCTTCTGAAACATGGACTATAACACCAGAACTCCGAAGAAACTTATAAACAACAGAAATGTGGTTTCTTAGAAGAATGCTGAAAATATCATATAGAGATAGGGTAATAATGAGATGGTACTCCAACGTGCCCATATAAAAAGATCTTTAATGAGAACATTAAATGAGAGGAAACTTAATTTCCTGGGCCATGTCATCAGAAAGGGAGAAATAGAATGCCTTACATTACAGGGCCATATGCCAGGGAAACGTGGAAGAGGAAGGTAAAGAAGAAAATATATGGACACTGTGAAAGAACTAACAGATCTAAATGTGTGAAATATCATTGACGCTGTGAGGGATCGGTCGATGTGGAGAGCCATGATCGCCCAAGCGTGTAACACGCAAAGCACATGAAGAAGAAGAAAAGAAAGTACTTCTGTATGTCTATATCTGCAAATTATTTTATGGAACTCACTTATCATTCAGTGGGATAATGATGTAATATTCGTTTCTTACTTTCTGGAATACTTTTCTTAATCCATCCTATTTGTTTGGAGTAGAAACATAGAAAACCTGCAGCACAATACAGGCCCTTTGGCACACAAAGTTTTGCCAAACATGTCCCTACCTTAGAAATTACTAGACTTACCTATAACCCTCTATTTTACTAAGCTCCATGTACCTATCTAAAAGCCTCTTATAAGAACCTATCGCATCCGCCTCCACCACCGTCGCTGGCAGCCCATTCCACGCACTCACCACTCTCTGAGTAAAAAACTTACCCCTGATATCTCCTCTGTACCTACCCCCCAGCAACTTAAACCTGTGTCCTCTTGTGGCAGCCATTTCAGCCCTGGGAAAAAGCCTCTGACTATCCACATGATCAATTCCTTGCATCATCCTGTACAACTCCATCAGGTCACCTCTCATCCTCCTTTGCTCCAAGGAGAAAAGGCCTCTCCCGTCCCCATTGATGATGCAAAGACCATCACCAGAGGCTCAGCAATCTCCTCCCTTGCCTCCCACCCTAGCCTGGGGTACATTTCGTCTGGTTCCCGGCGACATATCCAGCTTGATGCTTTCCAAAAGCTCCAGCACATCCTCTTCCTTAATATTGTTACGAACCCCATAACTGTGTCACTTACCAGCAAAGATAGAGAGGTCCGTTGAAGTCTGATGGTACTATTTTTAACAGTATTTATTGATAAAGGGGCACAAAAATAAGATCAAAGCAAACATACAGATAATATACGTCGTCAATACTAAATCTAAAAGCGCGGGTATAATAATAATCAATAAGAAATAGCTCTATCGTTGTCTAGGGGATAATGTATTGTCCGATGGAAATATAAAAGTCACTGTTAGTTCATTCAAGCTGCAGTTTGAGAGAGAGACGGGTTAAACTTGCCCAATTCTTTTATGATGCCAATCCTTCCAGTCTTTTGGGAGTTGGTTTTCCCGTTGTTAGCTAAAAGCCAGTTCTCCCGTGATAAGAGCCACCGGTTCCAGGGCAAATGGAACCAAATGCACGTGGCCTCCTCCCTACTGGCTTCCGCTATTACGGGATCGCTAGCGTTTCTTCTGGTGCATCTGAGGGGCTGTTCCCACAGACCCTCTTTTATCCTGACTCACAGGGTCTCAGATGTCAATCAGGTTGGGGGTGATGCAATCCCTCCCTCAACCAGCCCACTTTGCCTGAGGGCTTCCACGTAGCACAGTATTGTAATACACAAGTTCGTCTTCAAGAGACAATGGCCGTGTCCCATAGCTTTATGTCACCGGGGAACGAGACATTCGGCACGTCTCTCTCTCATTTCCTGGGTCTCCTGACCCAAATCAATAGTGATCTTGCGATTCTCACAAAGGAGGGGGCTACCCCACACCCTTCGGCCCCTCAGAGCTGTGGTACATTCATAACAATATCTACATGCTCAAGCTTTTCAGTCTGCTGCAAGTCATCACTATAATCACTAAGATCCTTTTCCATAGTGAATACTGAAGTAAAGTATTCATTAAGTACTTCTGCTATTTTCTCCGGTTCCATAAACACTTTCCCACTGTCGTACTTGATAGGTCCTATCCTTTCATATCTTATCCCCTTGCTCTTCACATACTTGTAGGATGTCTTGGGGTTTTCCTTAATTCTGCCGGCCAAGGCCTTCTCATGGCCCCTTCTGGCTCTCCTAATTTTCTTCTTAAGCCCCTTCCTAGTAGCCTTATGAACTTCTAGATCTCTAACATTACCCAGCTCTCTGAACCTTCTGTAAGCTTTTCTTTTCTTCTTGACTAGATTTATTACAGCCTTTGTACACCACGGTTCCTGTACCCTACCATAAATTCCCTGTCTCATTGGAACATACCTATACAGAACTCTACACAAATATCAAGATAGAGTTGACTAGATTTACAACCATCTGCAGCTTCTTTCAGTCCTAAGCAGTAGCCCCTCCATACCAGACAGTGATGCAGCCTGTCAGAATACTTTCCACAGTACAACTATAAAAGTTTTTGAGTGTATTTGTTGACATACCAAATCTCTTCAACTCCTAATAAAGTATAGCTGCTGTCTTGCCTTCTTTATAACTATACTGATATTTTGGGTCCAGGTTAGATCCTCAGAGATCTTGACACCCAGGAACTTGAAGCTGGTCACTCTCTCCACTTCTGATCCCTCTATGAGGATCGGTATGTGTTCCTTCATCTTACCCTTCCTGAAGTCCACAATCAGCTCTTTCACCTTACTGACATTGAGTGCAAGTTTGTTGCTGCAACACCACTCCACTAGTTGGCATATCACAATCCTATATGCCTTTCTTTTGTCACCACCAGAGGCTCTACCAACAAGTATTGTCAGCAAACTTGTAGATGGTATTTGAGCTATGCCTACCCACACGGTCATGTGTATACAGAGAGTGGAGCAGTGGGCTAAGCACACACCCCTGAGGTGCACCAGTGTTGATCGTCAGCGAGGAGGAGCTGTTATCACCAATCCACACAGATTGTGTTCTTCTGATTAGGAACTTGAGGATTCAATTACAGAGGGGGATACAGAGGCCCAGGTTCTGCAACTTCTCAATCAGGATTGTGGGAATGATGGTGTTAAATGCTGAGCTATAGTCAATGAAAAGCATCCTGACGTAGGTGTTTGTGTTGTCCAGGTGGTTTAAAGCTGTGTGGAGAGCCATTGAGATTGGGTCTGCTGTTGTGGTGATAGGCTATTGGTAAAGGGTCCAGGTCCTTGCTGAGGCAGGAGTTCAGTCTAGTCATGAACAACCTCACAAAGCGTTTCATCACTGTCAATGTGAGTGCTACCAGGCAATTGTCATTAAGGCAGCCCACATTATTCTTCTTAGGCACCAGTATAATAGTTGCCTTTTTGAAGCAAGTGGGAACTTCTGTCCATAGCAGTGAGAGGTTTTGAAATCTTTGTGCTCATTTCATATTGAAACCCTCCCCCCAAGGGAAAAAAGGCATTTCCTGTAACAAGTTTTAATTGCCTGTCATATTTCCCATTCATTACGTTGTTATCAACACGTACAATTCATATTGATAACTTAACAGGTTGGAAGTAAAAGTTCTAACTTATGACCTTTGTAGATAATTCACCATTAAGCAATGCGTAAATCACACTGAAAATACTGAACAATTTTCTCTTGGGGGGGGAGGGTTTCAATATGAAATGAGCACAAAGATTTCAAAACCTCTCACTGCTATGGACGGAAGTTCCCACTTGCTTCAAACTTTCTTCCATCTTTCAGCTCCCCGAACTTCGACGAATCTTCACTCTCTGACTAGATTTTAACCGGCAGTATTGTAGCAACACTGCCTGCAATAACCTTTGACTTAAGGCAGAAAGTAAAACTCCACTTTAAAACAAAACTGCATCATAACATCGGAATACACAGCAACATGGATTCACTAACAAATTCAGCCACAAACTGCCCCACCTCATAGGGAGGGGTTCTCCTTTTATACGCAGTTGAAAAAAACTATCACCTGTCACTGGCGGGAAAATGACATTACTCCACCATCACAAGACCATTACCTCATGTCCAGCATAGCTTCAATTACATCATGGTCACGTGACAGGTATGAGATACCCACAGGTACATAACAGTATCAGTTCTCTCTATCAATTACAATCATCAAATGTTCATCTCAGGAACCTCTTAGCAAGTTCAAATTTAATAGCTATTCAAACATACACGTGTATACAGCTAAACAAAGCAGCATTCCTCCAGGATCAAGATGCAAAGCACAGTACACAGCACATATAGTTACGATAGCACATACAGTCACAAAGTAATAGCTCTGCAAATCCCGCGGTGGGATGGCCTAAAGACTGATTGTGCCAGGTTTCTGCAGGAAAAGTATGTAGCAGTTCCTCATCCCACGTTGCTCAGCCGCAGAGGGAGGCAATCCAACTTGTCTTCCAAGGAGCAAACACTGGAGGGCAGCACCGATGGGAGAGCCAACTGCAAGGACCAGCACAGATCCCACTGCACCCACCACCTTTCTGTTCTATCCCACATCGTACCTAACACCTCCTCCCCCGGTTGGCTCCAACAGGTGACGCTACGGCATGAGGGCCTGGTCCATACAACAGTCTGAGGACACACCGCTTGTCTGCCTTCAGTCTAGCCAATGAACTAATGAATCAGTTTTGTAATTTCTTGACCAGATTAAGAAAAAACAAATGAGGTGAAATTGTTTCGGTAGGGAAAATAGCTCTATAGAACTTTTACCAATAAGTATTAAATCTAAGTAACAATCATGAAAAACAAAAAACACCATAAATTAAAATTATGTTCTTTTGATATGAGACCAAGTAATTAAGAAGAAAGAGCAAACAAATTGAATAACAATCCTTCAAGTCATGGGATTGCTCTTCAGTTATTACAGAGTACAAGTGAATGATTATGACTGACACCTGCTTTGTAAGGTTTCTCTGTTATCTCATTATTAGCATACAAAGTTATTCTGAGAACAATTAGTGGTGTGTTTGACTGGAAATCGGTTATGTCTTTGCCCAAAGTGAGCTAATCTACATGTACTTTGGCATAAGGAAAGAGTCCACGTTGTACAATGGCTTTCAGCCAACAAACTGTAAGTGTTGTTAATTCATTCTCTCCTAAATTCAAACAAGCCTTAAAATGTTTTGAAGATGTTGACTCATCCAGCTGTTGAATTTCATTGGTCTCTGAGAAAATGTGTTCGCGATTGATAACTTCCAACTCATTTCTCCAACTGTGACCATCTCCATGTTTTTGTCAACACCTTGATCCTGAACTCAAGGATGCACGATCTCCAGGGTGAGATCATCTCTCCACAGCAGATCTCCATATGGACTCCACAGATGCCAATTCCAGGAAGGGTTTTGAGATCAGCACACTAGAGGCCATAGTCTCAATTCACTCTTCCTCAAGATAAGCACAGGATCTCAATATCTTAGCTAAGATCTAAGTAACAATCATGAAAAACAAAAAAACACCATAAATTAAAAGCACGGTTAAATAATTTTTGCAATTATTATTAAGCAATACATCATTTTTATCACCTTTATTTGGATAAATGTTCAGATTTGCAAAATAACATAAGTTCATAAGAGTCAGATCTTTGTAATCAGAAAGAGGGTTGGGAAAACAAAAAGATTTATGTGTTAGTAAGTACTAACAGTAAAAGTTACACATTTTGTGTGAGCATCTCTGCACCTCCTGATCCCGTAAAAGTAAAATAAATGTTTTAAAGTACTTCTTTTGATGTTCCTTCAGTTCCTTCACTAGGTAGGTCAACCATCATTGCTTCCCTCTCAGACTCCCAAATTCTGAAGAGTCTAGTGGTGCCAGAAAGATCCAAACACTCATATGTAAGGAAGAGTTTGGAAGGTTGTCTTTGTTCCTTAATCAGTCTAATGATTTATTCCAGCAGTTTAAAATTCCAATTAGTTCAATCTCAGCTATTTTGAGGAAATACATAATTTGGCTAGTTTTCTTGCCTCCATTGTTGGTCAGATAATGTTTAAATTACACTGCCTCCAGGAGACAATCTGTTCTCAATCTGTTAGATATGATGTGGAGCAAGCCATGGGAACATGAATTGTGAACATGAGATTGCTTTGGAGAAGATAGGTGGAATGCGAAGATCAGTGTGTCAAAATTAGATTGTATTACATTGCATTCACAAAAACAAAATTTTCAAATAGTCCCTAATAGAAAAGTTGGCAAGACCCAAGATTCTTGATGCTAATAAACAAAGAATTATTATGGCTTTCAATAATTGATTGTTCAAAGTGTACATTTGCCATTGAGATAAAATAAAACATTGTGTAAAGGTAAATCATCTATTATGCTATTGCAACAAATCCATTTACAGCAACTGAAAGGTATAATTTAACCTCATGCTGTATCACACCAAAATTACTCTTTTGCAGTACAATTGCTTCTCCTAGTTTGTACTTCAGCCTGGCCCTAACAAAGGGAGGAAATATACAACATAGAACTGTATAGCACAGAAACAAGCCCATTGGTTCACAAAGCTGAGCCAAATAAATACTAACCAAATGCCAAGTAACTAATCCTTTATGCCTACACAAAGCCTATATCCCTCTGCTTTCCTCACATTCATGTACCTATCTAAACAGCTCTTCAAAGTCCCTAATGTATCTTTTTCCACCATGATCACAGGCAGCACATTCTCTGCACTCAAAACGTGGCGTAAAAAATTTGCCTCTCCATCTCCTGTGGTATTAGACACTTCAACGCTGGGGAAAAGATGCTAACTGTCTGTCTATGACTTCCCTCAGTGCTGCTGCTCCTGAGAAAACAACCAAAATTTCTCCAAACTGTCATTATAGCTCATGCCCTCTAATCCAGGCAGCATCCCAGTAAACCTCTTCTGCACCCTCTCCAATGCCTCAATGTCCTTCCTATAATGGGTTGACCTGAACTGTATACAATAATCCAGACGTGGCCTAACTAGCCTTCCAAAAAACTGCAACACAACATCCACTACACTGGATATACATTGATATTCTCCAACAATCACATGGCCAATGTCAGAGGGTGCAGGATTGCTTGCTGAATATGATTCTCAGTAAAAGGTGGCAACAATCTGCACTTGGAATAGTCTGCTAACAAGTGTGGTGGCAACAGCCAGCCATTTTCTGCAGTGAAGTAACTGCTTCAATGCACAACTAGCAGTAACTACAACATGTAGCTTTGTTAGGTTTAATAGAGAAATGATAATATAATTAATCTTACATAGTTCAGCAGCTTCAGCATCCAACCTACTTCTGTCCATTCTTTCAGAAGATGTTAGGCTGCTACACGCCTGGTGGGGTATGACACAGTGAATCCAATTTGCGAAGATTGGTTTTATGTAATTAAGTATAAGCTGCATGCCACAACATGAAGGCTGTAAAATCATCACCATCTGGTGTAGAGAGGTTACTGCACAGGATTGGAAAACTCTTCAGAAAGTTGCAACCTCAGTCAGGTCCATCACGGCTACTGGCCTCCCCAGCATCGAGGACATCTTCAAAGGGTGATGCCTCAGAAAGGCAGCATTCAACATTGAAGACCCCCATTACCCAGGACATGTCCTCTTCTCATTGTTATCATCAAGAAGAGGTACAAAAGCCTGAAGACACATACTGAAAGTTTTAGGAACAGCTTCTTCCTCTCTGTCACTAGATTTTTGAATGAACAATGAATCCATATTCACTAACTCGCTATTTTTATGTTCTTTGTGCACTTTATTTTATTATCTTTTTATTTATACATATATCATTGTAATTTATAATTTTATGTATTGCACTGTACTGCTGTCGTTAAACAACAAATTTCACAACACATCAGTGATATGAAACCTGATACCAATTCATACATAAACTTATTTCAAAGTTGTTATGTATGCCCTGGGCCTGATATTTGCAGTGCTCTTGGCAAGGGAGTGCAAAACGTGAAGAAGGGAAAACCAGGGATGTGGCAGTTCTTCCAGTGTTGTCATTTAACATGACATGCCCCTCTTATCGTTTAATTCTTCATTCATACGTCCGTCTTCCAGTAGGTAAGAGATAATAAGCAACAGGTCATAGATTGGACAATCCTTGGTCAACAAGAGATTTCACAGCATGCAACAGGGTGTTGAGAGCAAGCACTACAATTAGCAATTTATAGTTAAAGTGAGAAGGACTGGGTCAAAAAAGCATACTTGGAGAATGATCCTCAAGGGAGAAAACTGTCACCAATGAGGAGTAGATCAGCAGAAAAGTATTAAGGGAGAAGGTGTAACCATTAGACCATAAGATATAGGAGCTGAATTATGCCATTTGGCCCATTGAGTCTACTCTGCCATTTCATCATGGCTGATCCAATTTTCCTCTCAGCCTCAATCTCCTGCCTTCTTCCCATACCCTCTTCCTTCCTGCCTATCCTTTTGTTAGGAACGTGTATCCTTGGACATTAAGCTCAGCTATAATTTTTCAGCCACGATTCAGTGATGCCTACAATATCATAACTGCCAATCTGCGACTGTACTGCAAGCTCATTGTGGTGAACTACATATACCTGTCTGGACATGCCCCCCGCTGACTGCTCCTGTGGCTCCTCCCACAGACCCCTGTATAAAGGCGATTGAGGCCTGAGCCCGGCCTCTCAGTCTCCAGGATGTAGTATGGTGGTCAACCGCTGCTTGTTCCTTCTTCTAGTCAATAAAAGCCGATATCTCGCCTTTACGTCTCAGAGTGAGTTATTGATGGTGCATCAATTTTATTGACTGGAAGTTTTAAAACATGGAAAGCGTTTTACGTCCGGAAAGATTGGATTTGGACCCCCAAGACCCTGAAGCAGCTCTTGCCTTTGAACTCTGGCTTGCATGCTTCCAATCATACTTGGAGGAGGTTCGTGTAACTGAACCTGCTGTTATGCACCGAATTCTCCTCTCGAGGGTCACCCCAAAAGTTTATTCATTTATCAGGGACCTGCTGACCTACGAAGGGGCACTGGATGCCCTCAAAAGACAGTACCTGCGGCCGGTGAACACTGTCTACGCAAGACATCGCTTAGCTACGCGACGACAGCGGCCTGGAGAATCGGGCGCCCAGTTTCTCCAAGCCCTACAGCCACTCGTCAGGACTTGTAACTGCAAAACGCTCACGGCGGAACAGCATGCGGAGCTGCTAATACGAGACGCCTTTGTTACAGGAATTAGGTCAGCGTATGTGCGCCAACGGCCGCTGGAAAATGCCGATCTTACCTTACGCTCGGCGATTGAGACGGCCGACACACTGGAAGCTGCTCTGCACAATGCTGACGCTGTCCAGCCGCGCGATTCCCCACTGGTTCCGTGGACACCTCAGACCCCACCGCTGCCGGTTCCCGCGAGCGAATTCGCCAAAGCCACTGCCAGTCGTGATTCCGCAAACTCCCTGAACCCAACCACGGCTGCGGCCAGGCGAAAGCCCGAGCTGTGTTACTTCTGCGGACTCGAAAAACACCCCTGAAAATGCTGCCCGGCCCGAGAAGCGACCTGCTCCAGCTGCGGGAAGAAGGGCGATTTTGCCAAGGTCTGTAAGTCTAAACCACGAGCGGGGTCGAGCAGCGCTGCGTGTGAGACATGGGGGCCGCCATCTTGCATGCCCGGATATGGGCGGCCATCTTTGTCGGCATCAACATGCCCCCCCACCCCGACCCACCGGTGTTTACCGGGCACCAAGACGGCAGTTCAACTCTGGCCACCGTAACCCTCGACCAAAGCGCCCCACACCAGCTTGCAAGGTCAATGATGGACATCCTGGTGGAGGGGCACAGGACTAGCTGCCTGTTTAACACGGGCAGCACTGAGAGTTTTATTGACCAGGACACAATGCAACGCTGCGGACTCGTGACACGGCCAGTAAGCCAGAGGGTCACCTTGGCTTCTGGGTCGCATTCCACAGACATCCGGGTGGGTTGTGTAACGACATTGGTGGTGCAGGGCACAGAATATCAGAAATTTGCGCTACTGGTCATGCCTCAACTGTGCGCGCCTATACTATTGGGGCTTCCAGAGCCACCTCGAAAGTGTGACTATGGCATATGACAGGGCCCTCCCACCAGTCACTGTCAGGAATCCTCAGTTTGGTGGGACTTCGCCATATACCCCGCTACTGACCACACACACACACCGACCCACACATCCCATCCAGCACCATGCCGACGGCTGCGCTACCGACTCCACTTGCAGCCTCTCCACCCTCAAGGTCCCTCCCCCCATCGCTATTCGCCAACCTGACCCCCGACTGTAAACCTGTGGCAACTAAAAGCAGGAGGTACAGCGCGGGGGACAGGGCCTTCATTCAGTCGGAGGTGCAGCGGCTGCTCAGGGAGGGGATCATTGTGCCAAGCACAAGTCCTTGGAGGGCCCAGGTGGTTGTTGTTCAGACTGGGGAGAAAGATAGGATGGTCGTCAACTATAGGCAAACCATCAATAGGTTCACGCAGCTTGACGCGTACCCCCTACCCCGCATCGTGGATATGGTCAACCAGATAGCTCAGTACAAGGTGTACTCGACAATAGATCTGAAATCCGCTTACCACCAGCTCCCCATCCGCCCGGAGGACTGCTCCTACACCGCCTTCGAGGCCGGCGGCAGGCTCTATCACTTCCTGCGCATCCCATTTGGTGTCACAAATGGTGTCTCGGTCTTCCAGAGGGAAATGGACCGGATGGTGGACCAGTGCCAACTGAAGGCCACACTTCCCTATCTGGATAACATCACCATCTGTGGTCACGACTGGTCGGATCACAACACCAACCTCCAACGAATTTTCCAAGTGGCCGAAGCCCTGAACCTTACTTATAACAGGGATAAGTGTGTGTTCGGAACCACCCGACTCGCTATCCTTGGGTATGTCATGGAAAACGGGGTCATTGGCCCTGATCCCGACCATATGCGCCCTCTGTTAGAACTCCCTCTTCCCACCACTCTCAAAGCCCTCAGACGGTGCCTGGGTTTTTTTTCCTATTATGCCCAATGGGTCCCCCATTACGTAGACAAGGCCCGCCGCCTAGTCAAGTCCACCACATTTCCCCTCTCTGCTGAGGCCTGCGCGGCCTTCAGCTGCATTAAAGGGGACATTGCCAAAGCAACGATGCATGCAGTGGACGAGACCATTCCCTTCCAAGTAGAGTGTGACGCCTCCGATTTCACTCTGGCTGCTACCCTCAATCAGGAAGGCAGGCCAGTAGCATTCTTTTCTCGTACCCTTCAAGTCTCTGAAATTCAGCATTCCGCGGTGGAGAAAGAAGCCCAGGCCATAGTGGAAGCTATTAGGCACTGGGGGCACTATCTCGCTGGCAAAAGGTTCACCTTGCTGAGGGACCAGCGCTCGGTTGCGTTCATGTTCAGCAACCAACAGCGGGGCAAAATCAAAAATGATAAAATTTTGCGGTGGAGAATAGAACTCTCCACCTACAACTTTGACATCCTGTACCAGCCTGACAGATTCAATGAGCCCCCGATGCCCTATCCCGGGGAGCGTGTGCTAGCGCACAGGTCGACCAGCTATACGCCCTTCATGCACAACTTTGCCATCCGGGGCTCACCTGATTTTACCATTTTGTGAAAGCCCGGAACCTGCTGTACTCCCTTGAGGACATCAGGACGATGACCAGGGACTGCCAAGTCTGTGCTGAGTGCAAACCGCACTTCTACCGTCCTGAGACGGCACAACTTGTCAAGGCCACCCGCCCTTTTGAGCGACTGAATGTAGACTTTAAGGGCCCCCTTCCCTCCACTGACCGCAATGTCTATTTTCTCAATATTATCGACGAGTACTCGCGGTTCCCCTTTGCCATCCCCTGCCCCGATACCACTGCCACGTCCGTCATAAAAGCCCTGCGCCAGCTCTTCACTCTGTTCGGATATCCCTGCTATATCCACAGTGACAGAGGGTCCTCCTTTATGAGTGATGAGCTGCGCCAGTACCTGCTGGCTAGGGGCATTGCTACAAGTCGGACCACGAGTTATAATCCCTGGGGAAATGGACAGGTGGAGAGGGAGAATGCCACAGTGTGGAAGGCCACACTTTTAGCCCTTAAGTCGAAAGGGTTGCCGGTCTCTCGATGGCAGGAGGTCCTCCCCGAGGTCCTCCACTCTATCCGCTCCCTGTTATGTACGTCCACCAATGCCACCCCTCACAAGCACCTATTCTCTTTTCCCAGGAAGTCTGTCACTGGGACCACCCTACCAGTTTGGCTGACATCCCCAGGGCCAGTGCTGCTCCGGAAACATGTGAGGAGTAATAAATACTCCCCGCTGGTCGAGAGGGTTCACCTTCTACATGCGAACCCCCAGTATGCCTATGTGGTCTTACCTGATGGGCGGGAGGACATGGTCTCCGTCTGCGACCTGGCGCCCGCAGGAGAAGCAGACCACTACCCCGAACACTCCACGGTAACTATGAACCCTGCACCCATGAGATACCGCGCACACCAAGCCCTACACAGACTCCTCACGAGACTCATATACCAGGCGCCTCGCACACGCGTGAGGGATCACTGACACCTAGTGGGCTGACACCACCAGTTAGGCCGGAACCAGCACAACCTCCGTCTCCGGTGCAATCACCACCGGCACCTGTGCAATCACAGCCGGTGCTACGTAGATCGCAGTTACAGATTCGACCACCTGATAGACTTAACCTGTAAATATACTTGCAAGAAACTTCGCCACATGGGGACTCTTTTTTTAAAAAACAAAAGGGGGGGGGGTGAATGTGGTGAACTACATATACCTGTCTGGACACACCCCCTGCTGACTGCTCCTGTGGCTCCTCCCACAGACCCCTGTATAAAGGCGATTGAGGTCTGTGCCCGGCCTCTCAGTCTCCAGAATGTAGTATGGTGGTCACTCACTGCTGGTTCCTACTTCCAGTCAATAAAAGCCGATATCTCGCCTTACGTCTCAGAGTGAGTTATTGATGGTGCATCACTCATTTACCTTATTCCATATTCTGTGCACATTCAGATACAACACCTTCAGATAGTTCAGAAACCCACAAAACCCATGGGAGCAATTTGCCATTCATTCCGTGATCCTCAAGGAACGTCTAAGGAGGAATGACATCCTACCACACTCAAGCTGAAAGGCCCAGGCATTTAGCATATGTTGGGTACAGAGTAATCAGCAGATTCCATGCTGAGGGGTTTGTCCGCTGTGTACCTTCATGGCTGCAGGTAGCTGATCCTTGCTTCCAAAACAGCTGTAAGATAGGTTGTGAAAAACACCTGCGTGCTGTGGACAACAGCTTGCGCCTGCACTTTACTATCAAATCTCTTGACCACCCTCAACAACAGCAGTTACACTTCATTCATGCTCTCTCCTGCGCTTTGGGGCAATGTTGATGGTGGCAATGGTCATGGCCCACTACAAGAAGATAGCATGTGTATTACCTTTGCAACCTGCTACTGCAAGATTAGCAACAAGTAGATATGATTGCTTCTGTGCCTTTCTGCTTGCTCTTGAGAAATATATACCTTGTGTTTTGACCTGAGAGCAAATGCCAAGATTTGTGTGGCTTTCACTCAGTACATGCATGCTGATGCGGGAACAGGTCTAACATCTTTGCCCAGTGACTGCCATTTTCTCTGTTGTACCAGCTGCAACAGCAAATCAAGCAGTAGTCAGCACACTCACAGCGCTTTCAGTGAGACAAATGGGGCAAGGCAACCTTCAGACAATAGGCTTTGCACCAGAGAGGCGGTTTTCAACTGCTGCAAAAGTACAGCTTTAGACATCTTGTCCCTGCAGGTAATGGTCTGTGATACAAGATGCTTGAATCTGCTGCAGGCCTTCCAAGAAGAGGCTTGAATGCCTCAGTTGCTTCTGCAGGGGGAAATCCCGAGGCAAAGAATATGCCCGGTGTATGCTAATGGTGCTGGGTTTCATGACCCTCTCCAGATTTGCTAAGAGCGGGAAACAGCATGAAACTGCTTTGAGATCTGGACATGGACATCAACATCACACTTCAGCAGCGAGCCATCATCTTGCCACACTTCAGCTTCACACTCAAAGGAAGTGATGCAGGACACCCCAGTGTGTTTCTTATTGAATGCAACGATACAATTGGTGCAATGAACAACCTTTGTTAGACAAACGTACAAGAGTAAATTTTATGGATAAGGTGTATTTTGGGTTAAAAATGGAAGTAAGCAGCATGTCAAAGGTTGAGAACGCATTGTTTTATTCTGGCTGTACTCTGATGACTGGCATTGAGCAAAGGTTCACATTAACTAAATTTCACCACCTTCCTGGAACAGAAAAAAGAAATTGCCGCTGTGCCTGTATCAATAGCTTAACTTTCCAGAAGTAATGGTGGTGAAACTATTCAGGTTTGATATCATTATTCCATGAGACGTGCAGCAGCTTTGATGCTTCTGTGCCTGCTCATCCACTGGCTGAAATCCAACGAGTGATCTTATTGCTAGTTTGTGCTCAAACATTGAACTGAACAAAGGAAGCAGCAGATGCGTAATTGGCACCACCTGGAGAGGGGAGCCTTGGCCAAAATCTCATGCCAGGTCTGAGTAGGAGCAGTGGAGTGTTTCCTCCGCTAAAATTAATAGAAGGTAACAGTTGGAAGGAACTCAGTTAATGGTTTACTAACATGAGTTTTTTCATGCATTACTAATTTTAAAAGACTTCGAAATATTTGAAAGATTTCTTTTGTAAATCCCCCTAAATGGCATGCTAACTAAGTTGTTAAATATGCTTAAGTTTGTATTTGCTAAGTTAGTGATTGCCAAATATCTCAGAGGCAGTGTTTTTAAAAGCACTTAACCCCAGGGCAAGATTCAGATCACAGTCAAGTTGCTTTTTTAAATTATGTGTGGACTGTGCTTACCTGCCCCAAGCAAAGCCCCTTTTATGCCCACAGAAGAGAAGACACACCAGGCCTCACCAAGGAGAAATTTCCTTTGGTTTTCCCTGCATTCCTATTGGAAGGATCAATGTTCAGCAGCAGGGAGCAATGCCAGCTTCCACTGAAGGCACAATCCAGTTACAAACACAGAACTCCACTCTCTGCAGGGATATCAGGAAAATCCAGCTCTCAAGAAATCCCCAAAATCTCATGGCCTACTAGCACGACAGATACTGGGACTGCTGTTAACTTTGCTACTATTCAGCAAGTGCAGCATTGGAGCATTAAAGAGATTTTTCGGAATCTTCGTAAGAACTGGTCAATGGAAACAAATCTATCACTGTAATAGAGTGCCTAGTCACTGGGAGTTGGTCTTTTGGTGATTACGAAATAGTTCAGGATTTTTTTTTAAACACGTAATCTCTGTTCCTTCCAAGAACTTAAATTCAAAACAACACACATTCAGCAGGTCAGGCAGCATCTATGGAAATGAATAAACAGTCAAAATTTTGGTCCGAGACCTTTCTTCAGGACTGGAAAGAAAGGGGGAAGATGCCAGGATAAGGAGGACAGTGAAGGGAAGGAAGATTAGATAGAAGGTGCGAGATGAAGCCAGGTGCATGGGAAAAGTAAAGGGCTGGAGAAGAAGGAATCCAGCAGAAATTGAGAGAGGAGCATGTGAGAAAGGAAAGAAGGAGGGGCAACAGGAAGAGGCAATAAGTAGGTGAGAGAAGAGGTAAGTGGCCACAGTGGGGAATAGAAGAGGAGGGAAAGGGGAGGAAAAATATTACCAGAAGGAGAAAGTGATGTTCATGCCATCTATTTGGAGGCCACCTCGACAGAATACGAGTTGTACTCCTCCATTCCAAGAGTGGCCTCGTCATGGCAAAAGAGGAGGCCATAGACTGACATGTTGGAATAGGAATATGGATGGGAATTTAATTGGTTGGCAACAGGGAAATTCAACTTTTGGTGAATGGAGTAGAGGTGCTAGACAAAGTGGCCCCCCAGTTTACATCAGGTCTTGACAGTGTAAAGGAGGCTGTATCAGGAGCACCAGGTACAATAGACAACACCAACAGCATTTCTGCCACTTGCAAGTTTATATTCCAGGAGAGAGATTAGTAGAGAGGAAACAAGTTGACAATGAAATCATAGAGAAAGCGAGGAGTGGGGTGGGGGGGTGGTGGAAGGCTGGTGAAAGTAACAATATGAATGGTGGCAGGATCCTGCTGAAGATGGTGGAAGTCATGGAGAATGATATGTTGGATGCAGATGTTCTTGGTGTGGTAGGTGAGGACAAAGGGAACTCTATCACTATTAAGGAAAACGGGGTGAGTGTGAATGTTCAGGAAGTGGAGGAGATGGAGATGATGGCAGCATGAATATCTGAGGAAGGGGAATTCCTTTCTTTGAAGGAGGAGGATATCTCTGATGTCCTGGAAAGAAAAGCCTCATTCTGTGAACAAATGCGGTGGAGACAAAGGAACTCAGTAAAGGAGAATATATTTTTACAGGAAGAAGTATAATCAAGATAGCTATGGGAATCGATATGTTTATAAAAGACGTTGGTACAGAGCTTCTTTCCAGAGATGGAGACAGAGAGTTCAAGAAAAGGGAGAGAGGTGTCAGAATTGGACCAAGTATATTTAAGGGCTTGGTGAAATCTGGGGACAAAGTTGACAAAATTGATGAGCTCAGCATGAGTGCATGAAGCACCACCACTGCAGCTGTCAATATAGTACAGGCTGAATGGTGGAGCATTATCAGGGAAGGCATGGAACATGAACTGTTCTACATAGCCAATGAAAAGGCTCAAGGCGTCTTTCCTTCTTCTTCAAAGAATGGGTTTCCCTTCCTCCACCATTGATGCTGCCCTCATCCATATTTCTTTTATTTCTTAGATACCTGCACTCACACTATCCACCCACTGTCTTAACAGAGATAGAGTTCCTCCAGTCCTTAACTATCACCCCATGAGCCTCCACATCCAGCACATCATTCTCCACAGTGGGATCCTACCACCAAACACGTCTTTACCTCCCCACCATTCTCCATAGGGATTGCTTCTTCCATGATTCCCTTGTCCTCACTAATCTCCCTCCTGGCACATATCCCTGCAAGAGACAAATGATACACCTGCTACTCCTTTACCTCCACTCAGGCCCCCCAAGCAGTTCTACCAACTGAGGCAATATTTCACATGCGAATCTGTTGGTGTCATCTAAATTTTTTCCTCTGTGCATGTTCTGCTGATTTTCAGGATCTTGTGTAAATGTATATTCAAATGTGGCAATTTGTGAACGGATCAACGGTCACCAAACTAACAGTGGATAAAGCCTATTCCAACACACCAAGCTGGAAATATCTAACAAGGAACCCAGCGGCTATTACAAATGAAGCCATAGTTGCAAAACCATTGTATGCTGAATCAAAGATTAGGGTAAAAAAACTCAACAATTCCAATTAAAACCCCATAGTTATCAGAATAGATATGACACCATATACAACACTGAGATTCATTTTCCTGTGGGCATACTCAGCAAATCTATAGAATAGTAACCATATTATGATCAATGAAAGATTACCCAGGTTGCAGAAGACATCCAACTGTGCAAATACAAATATAAAAGAATAGCAATAAATAACAAGACCATGAAGTAACAAGAGTCCTTAAAGTGAGTTCATTGGTTGTGGAAACATCTCAATGGATGGGAAAGTGAGTGTAGTTATCCCCTTTAGCTCAACAGCCTAATGGTTGAAGGGTAGTAACTGTTCTTGAACCTGGCAGTGCAAGTCCTGAGGCTCTTGCATTTTCTACCTGATGGCAGCCACGAGAAAGGAGCATGGCCTTTTTCTGAGGATCTCTAATCATGGTTGTTGCTTTCCTACAACAGAATTTCATATAGATGTGCTCAGTGGTTGGCAGGGTTTTACCCATGATGCACCTGGCTGAAACCACTACCATTTGTAGGATTTTCCATTCAAACGCATTGATGTTTCCATATCAGGCTGTGTGATACAACCAGTCAATACATTCTCCACTACAGATCTGTAGAAGTTTGTAAAAGTTTTTGAGGTTTTCAGAATCTCCGCAGACTCCTAAGGAAGTAAGCATGCCGCCAAGCTTTCTTTGCAATTTCCTTTACATGCTGGGTCCAGGACAGGTCCTCTGAAACAGTAACACTCAGAAATTTAAAGTTGCTAACCCTGTCCAGCTCTAATCTTCCAATGAACACTAGCTCATGGACCTCTGGTTTCCCTCTCCTGCAGTCTACAATCAGTTCCTTGGTCTTGCTGACATTGAGTGAGAGGTTGCTGTTATGACAGATCACTCAGCCATATTATCAATATCCCTCCTGTATGCTGATTCATCACCACCTTTGATAAGGCCTCTGTTATGTACCCGTGGGTATCTTGTACCTGTCACATGACCACGATGTAATTGAAGCTATTCTGGAGATCAGGTAATGGTCTTATGATGGGGGAGTGACGTCATTTCCCACCAGTGAGAGGTCATGTGATAGTTTTTGTCAACTGGGTATAAAAGGAGAACCCCACCCTGTGACGTGGGGAGTCCATGGTTGAATTTGGTAGTGACTCCATGCTGCTGTGTATTCCGATGTTATGACGTAGTTTCATTTAAAAGTAGAGTTTTACTTTCTGCCTTAAGTCAAAGGTTACTGCTGGCAGTTTTGTTACAATACTGCCAGTTAAAATCAAGTTGGAGAGTGAAGGTTAGTCAAGGTTCGGGAAGCTGAAAGATCAAGGAAAGTTGACGTCGACGGTAAAACGAGTTCGACCTTGTCTGATCCTCATTCGGAAGACCCTGCTGTAAGAGCAGAAAGGGCTGGGTGCAAAGTTTCACCAAAGAAAGGTCAGTGCCTTTAAGCCATTTCATTTTTCTTCATCGTAAATCCTTTGATCGAAGCATACTTGAAATGGCCTCAGCAGTAACGCCAGGAAAGAGAATTTATTATCAAGGAAAGCCTCTCCTTTAACAGACTGAAAATCTTTTTGTACTTTCGCATTACTACTTCTGAGAACTGTTTCTGCATTATCGCTTTAAGAACCATTTTTGCATTCTCACTTTAAGAACTGTTCAAGCTTCCGTATCGCAGCTGACTTCCGGTTGTTAAGCGTTTGTTTACTTTTTGGTGTTTTTTCTTAGCAGTGTTTAATGAACGTTTTATTTGTTATAAAAACCCTGTTTCAATCATATATTCATTGTTGCTGGATTGTAACATTTGGGGGCTCGTGCGATCTGAATCCATTTTTGAGTTTAAATGCTTGTTTAATTTTGGATCGGTGTTTTGGAATAAGGGAAGACTCGATTCTTTTGTTTGACTGGCTTGTGAGTGGTATTCGGCAATAATGAGTATTGAAGAATTCCTGGCTTTACCAGACGTGGAGCTATTAGCGAAGGCAAAAAAAAAAAAAATGATGTATTGGAGATTGCTAGCAGGTTGGAATTTAAAGGTATTTCGAAAGATGGAACAAAGCCTGTAATTCAGAGAAAAATCGCGGAACACTATATAGAATCGGGTGTGTTTGATGTATCGGCTTTAGATCGGTTTCCTGTGAGTAAAGCAGCAATTCAGTTACAGTCGGAACAATTAGCGTTGGAAAAGTTAAAAATAGAAGCTGAATTAAAACAGAAGGAATTGCAAGCTAAATTGGAATTAAGTCAATTAGAAGCTGAAAATACAAAGTAACAGTTGGAAGCTAACTTGAAATTACGTAGGTTAGAAGCTGAGGATAAACAGAGGGAATTTGACCTTAAAATAGCGGAATTAAATTCTGAGAATCAGTCTCCTGGTTCTAGAAAAACATTTGTTGTTAGTCAGGAAATTAAATTGGTCCTTCCATTTAGTAAAGCAGAAGTCGAAAACTATTTCCAACATTTTGAAGTGATTGCTCTGATTTCAGAGTGGCCAAAAGAGAAATGGTCAGTGTTGTTACAGAGTGTAATTAAAGGCAAAGCACAACAGGTTTATACAGCTTTAACTGCTAAGCAAGCGCTTGATTATGATATTGTGAAAATGCACATACTGAAGGTGTATGAATTGGTCTCAGAAGCTTATAGAGAAAAATACAGGAATTTGAAGAAATCTGTGGAAAAAACATGTGGAATTTGCCTATGATAAAGCTGTGTGTTTTGAGAGATGGGTTTCCTCTAAAAATGTAAATGGGGACTATAATAAATTGAAAGAGCTGATTTTAATGGAGGAATTTAAAACAAGCATTCCTGTTGAAGTAAAGACATACTTAAATGAGAGAGACACTGATACATTGCAGGACTCTGCTAAATTAGTTGATGAGTAGGCTTTAATCCATAAGAATACATTTCCTCAGGGCAGAACTTTTAAAAGGAAAAATAACACAGAGACTCAAGGTAAACCAGAAATTAAATCAGAAGTTAGTGAGAAAGGTAAGGAGGAAGGAAAACCTGTGAAGGAAAGACAATTTGGTCCGATTTGTAATTATTGTAAGGAACCTGGTCATGTAATAGATAACAGTTTCCAATTGAAAAAGAAAGAGAAGGAAGCAGTCCCAGATGCTTGTGTGCAACATACTGAAATCCACAGGGTTTGATAAACACAAATAAAGTTTTGTTAGAGTCTGACCAAGTTAAAAAGGGATATGATCATTTTATAACTGAAGGGTTTGTATCCTTGGAAGAAGGATCTACTCTGGTGCCAATAAAAATCTTCAGGGATACTGGAGCTTCTCAATCACTGATGTTAGACAGTGTGTTAAAGTTTAATGAAGAGTCTGATACTGGTGAGGTAAATTATATATGAGGTGTTGGGAGTGCCTTCATGCCTGTACATCTGCATAAAGTGAATTTAAAATCAGGGTTAGTTACAGGACTTGTTAAAGTAGGATTACAGCCTAGCTTACCTGTGAAGGATATTTCTTTATTGTTAGGTAATGACTTGGCAGGTGGACAAGTTTTCCCTGAAGGGCATTTGACAATAGAGTCAGAGGAACCACGGATGGATTCTAACAGATTCTCCCTGTGTTGTAACTCGAGCTATGGCTAAAAAGATAGATGTGCAGAATAAGGTTGTTACTCATGACTGTTCAACTCAGGATTCGAGTTTTGAGGATATGTCAGAAACTTTCTTACCTTCTTTGTTTGAACAAGATTCTTGGACTAAGTCTGACTTTGAACATTTGTTTCTGTCCAGGAAGGAGATGATAGCAGAGCAGAGCAGAGTAGAGACCCTGAGATTATAAAAGAACAAGCTCTACTAGATAGTGAAATTGAGAAGGTGCCAGTAGGATATTATTTTGAGAAAGGTGTACTGATGAGGAAGTGGAGACCACCTACAATTCCTGCAGGTGATGAATGGAATGTTGTTTACCAGGTCGTTATTCCTAAAGTTTATCGAAATGAGATTTTAACTTTAGCTCATAGAGTCCCCTTAGGTGGACATCAAGGGGTAAGGAAAACTGGGGACAAGATTTTAAAACATTTTTACTGGCCTGGTTTAAGAAAAGATGTGGCGACGTTTTGTAGAACGTGCCATACTTGTCAAATTGTGGGAAAACCAAATCAAGTTACACCAATGGCTCCATTGCAATCTATTCCAGCATTTGGTGAACCATTTTCTAAAATTATTGTAGATTGTGTAGGTCCATTACCAAAAACAAAAACTGGTTATCAGTACTTGTTGACTATCATGTGCACTGCGTCTAGGTTTCCAGAGGCGGTACCAGTTAGGAATATAACAATTAAAACTGTAACGAAGGCTCTTACAAAATTCTTTACTTATTTTGGGTTGCCTAAGGAAATACAATCTGATCAAGGCAGTAATTTTATGTCTGGATTGTTTCAACAGATAGTTTATAAATTGGGAGCTAAGCAAATCACTTCATCTGCATACCATCTAGAATTGCAGGGAGCCTTAGAGAGGTTTCATTCTACCCTCAAGAATATGATAATATGATTAGGACATATTGTGTGGAAAATGAAAGTGATTGGGATGAGGGTATAAACTTACTTCTATTTGCAGTAAGGGAATCGGTACAAGAATCCTTAGGTTTCAGTCCATTTGAACTTGTATTTGGGCATAGAGTTAGAGGATCATTAGCTTTATTAAAAGAACAATGGATTAATAAAGAGGTATACACTAATTTCTTAGACTGTTTTAAAATTTAAGGACAGATTACATAAAGCTTGTAGCTTAGCCAGGGAAAATTTAAAATTGGCTCAGGAGAAAATGAAAACCTGGTACGATAAAGAAGCTATGATGAGGACATTTAAACCTGGAGATAAGGTGCTGGTTCTTTTCCCAGTGCAAACGAATCCTGTACAAGCTAGATTTCATGGTCCTTATGAAATTGTGTCTAAAATCAATGATGTGGATTACATGATAAAAACTCCAGATTGTAGAAGGCCAACACAACTTTGCCATATAAATATGTTGAAGCCATATTATGAGAAACAGTCTGCTGCTATGACTGTTGTGGTTAATGATAATGAATCTGATCTCACTAGGGTATTAATGGATAATTCATCTGAAACTCATTCTAAACCCAATGTTGTTTCTGTCAGATTACCAAACTCAACCATTCTGGAAAATATTGATGAGAAATTTGCACATTTACAACCAGAGCAGAAACAATGAAACAATTAATTTTTAAATATAAGGATTTGTTTCCAGATGTTCCTAGAACCACTGTAGCTTCACATGATGTAAATGTTGGAGATGCCAAACCCATTAAACAACATCCATATAGGATGAACATGGAAAAATGTGAACTTGCTCCGAAAGAAATTAAATATATGCTAGAGAATAATATTATTTGACCTTCTAACTCAAATTGGAGTTCACCTTGTGTTATGGTGCCAAAATCAGATGGTAGTATTACGTTTTGTACGGACTATAGAAAGGTGAATGCTGTAATGAAAACAGATGCATATCCAATTCCCAGAGTAGATGATTGTGTAGATAAAGTTGGAAAAGCAAAGTTCCTTACAAAGACTGATTTATTGAAAGGGTATTGGTGGGTTCTGTTAACAGATAGAGGTAGAGAGATTTCTGCATTTGTAACTCCATCTGGGTTATATGGATATAATGCTCTTCCATTTGGGATGAAGAATGTCCCAGGTACTTTCCAGCAGATGATTAACTCTGTGATTCAGGGATTAAAGGATACAGATGCTTATATTGATTATTTAGTGAAAGGAAATGATACTTGGTAAGCACACATTATTGCGGTAGAGAAATTGTTTGAAAGGCTTTCCAAAGCTATCTTAACTATTAACTCGACTGAAAGTGAATTTGGAAATGCCACTGTGACTTACCTTAGTTCTGTTGAGAGTCCAGGCTTGGTTAAAGACAATGGTTAAGGATATGCATTAAATTCCAATTTAGTAACAAAGGGTTTAATGTTACAAGAGTACAATATTTTGATAACTCATATTAAAGGTAAAGATAATGTGATTGCTGATTGTACATTCAACATTGAGATAGACAATGTATTTTTTATAGTGATATTTTAACATTTGTAACACTCCTACTGTATAACAAGCTGTAAGATACTGTATGATGATACTATGTATACTGTGTACATTGTAAATTTTGTATGTTTGTATTTTTTTTGTAAATAGTTAATTGTTAAAATTTTGTTCTTGATAGATCAAAATTTTTTTGGAGGGAGATGTTAAGTACCCGTGGGTATCTTGCACCTGTCACATGACCATGATGTAATTGAAGCTATGCTGGCGATGAGGTAATGGTCTTGTGATGGGGGAGTGACGTCATTTTCCCACCAGTGAGAGGTCATGTGATAGTTTTTTTTTAACCGAGTGTAAAAGGAGAACTCCACCCTGTGATGTGGGGAGTCCATGGTTGAATTTGGTAGTGACTCCATGCTGCTGCGTATTCAGATGTTATGACGCAGTTTCATTTAAAAGTATTTTACTTTCTGCCTTAAGTCAAAGGTTATTGCCAGCAGTTTTGCTACAATACTGCCAGTTAACATCAAGTCGGAGAGTGAAGACTCGTCAAGGTTCGGGAAGCTGAAAGATCGAGGACAGTCGATTTCGACGGTGAAACAAGTTCAACCTTGTTTGATCCTCATTCGGAAGGAATGTGTCAGCTGTGCCCATGTTAGACCCAGCTGGAAGAGCAGAAAGGGCTGGGTGCAAAGTTTCACCAAAGGTCAGTGCCTTTAAGCTGTTTCATTTTTCTTCATTGTAAATCCTTTGATCGAAGCATACTTCAACTGGCCTTAGCAGTAACGCCAGGAAAGAAAATTTATTATCAAGGAAAGCCTCTCCTTTAACGAAAACAGCACGGAAAATAATGGACTTCATAGTCAGCCCAACATAATCATTCATTTTCTATTTTTCATTGAAATGCATTTGCAAAGAGCCCATAAATATTGCATTACACATTATTCTTACAGGCATGAGTTTGTTTATTATGTGAATTTAGTCGAGGCTGGCATCCAGCTCAGTGCTAAGGTGAATAGGAAATTGTTCTTTGGAAGGGCTGTGTGTTTCACCATAAACCTTCATTACACACACTTTTGCCTTGCCAACCACAACAACAAATGTCAATGTAATACCAAGAACTGGTTTCAGAGATAATAAATTTAAATAAATACATAGCTAAAGAAACCACACCAATAAATAAAACACTAAAACTGGTACCTATAAAACGAGGCAAACAATCTAATGTTTAATCTAAAAGGGCATAAAGAGATGTTTTAAAATAGAAAATAAGCTACTAGCCCCATATCATAATCAACCTGACACTCAAGTCTGTCTTTTACATGGAACTGGAATCACAGATTTGCATGGAAGTCACTATGTTTAATCATTTATAAGATTCAAAGATTCAAAAGTACATACTGTACAATCTTGAGATTTGTGTGCTTACAGGCAGCGACAAAGCAAAAAACCTGAAAGCATCCAATTTAAATAAAAATGAAAAGCAACACACAATGCGCAGAGAAAGGAAAAAAAAAACACAAATCATGTGAACAATACAACTGAGAAACAATTGACACAAATCTCTGGAGAAGTCTGGAGTAGGCCCAAAGCCTTGGTCTCAATTCATAACCAAATGGCCGCAAAGCTCACAG
Source organism: Hypanus sabinus (assembly GCF_030144855.1). Taxonomy (NCBI): domain Eukaryota; kingdom Metazoa; phylum Chordata; class Chondrichthyes; order Myliobatiformes; family Dasyatidae; genus Hypanus; species Hypanus sabinus. The sequence goes on from NC_082713.1 coordinate 53,638,621, forward strand.
ACACGAAGCACAGTATACATATCTTATGTACGCTTTGGGAACATATCATTCATTATTTTTAACCACCAGCAGATTTTTTCAAAATTACATATTTTAGAATCATTTTTCATATTTATATGAAATATTAAGTTTCCTTCTGCTTGTGGAGGTTGTTAGTAAGGCCTACATGGTATTTGAAAAATTGGACCAGAAGGCAGCTCTTTCCCAGAATGGGCTTCTGATTGCAACTCAGATCACCCTTTTCCACATATTAATTCTGATCCACGAGGCCTAATTTGTCAGTGAGTGCATCCTCAATATGATCATCAAGGTCTTTTGTGTCTCCAGAAACTTGCCTGAAGCAATTAAATTGTATGGGTAAGTTGACTAACACTTATCCATCCGTAAAACTTCAAGCAACCTTTGACAGATGATGAACCATTATGGCTATTTTCCACTTGTCAAAAATTGGCATAAATTAAATAAATACCACAAAATTTAAGATCTTTTTTTGAAATTAAATTAACAAAATCTTTCACTCATTTATTAAACAAAAATGCAGTGCAAACAAAATAATTTAAAAAGATATTCTTTTATACTAACCTTCTTCCCCACAGCTGCAAAATCTCATTGAAAAGTTCCTGCAAGGTGTGGGAACACTTAGCAAGATTGTGCACTATCATGGGAAACTTTGGGACAGAATGTACCATCAGATTCACTGGCACATACACTCAGATCCCAAACTTGCTTGCATTTTTATGCAACAGTTTATGCAACATTTACTAAAAAGATTTAGATCAAGTGAATGCCCAAAATTATTAATAAAACCATAAGACATAGAATCAGCACCAGGCCATTCGGTCCATTGACCCTACTCCACCATTCAATCATAGCTGAACTTTTTTCACAGCCTTATTCTCCCACCTTTTCCTCACTGTGTGTCAGACAGAGTGGTCAGCAGCACTGGGGCTCCACAGGGGACTGTCCTGTCTCCCTTTCTCTTCACCATCTACACCTCGGACTTCAACTACTGCACAGAGTCTTGCCATCTTCAGAAGTTTTCTGATGACTCTGCCATAGCTGGATGCATCAGCAAGGGAGATGAGGCTGAGTACAGGGCTACAGTGGGAAACTTTGTCACATGGTGCGAGCTGGTGGTGGACCTGAGGAGGGCTAAGGCACCGGTGACCATCCAAGGGGTCAGTGTGGACATGGTGGAGGATTACAAATACCTGGGGATACGAATGGACAATAAACTGGACTGGTCAAAGAACACTGAGGCTGTCTACAAGAAGGGTCAGAGCCACCTCTACTTCCTGAGGAGACTGAGGTCCTTTAACATCTGCCGGACAATAATGAGGATGTCCTACGAGGCTGTGGTGGCCAGTGCTATCATGTTTGCTGTTGTGTGCTGGGGCAGCAGGCTGAGGGTAGCAGACACCAACAGAATCAACAAACTCATTCATAAGGCCAGTGATGCTGTGGGGGTGGAACTGGACTCTCTGACGGTGGTGTCTGAAAAGAGGATGCTGTCCAAGTTGCGTGCCATCTTGGACAATGTCTCCCATCCACTCCATAATGTACTGGTTAGGCACAGGAGTACATTCAGCCAGAGACTCATTCCACCGAGATGCAACACTGAGCGTTGTAAGAAGTTATTCCTACCTGTGGCCATCAAACATTACAACTCTTCCCTTGGAAGGTCAGACACCCTGAGCCAATAGGCTGGTCCTGAACTTATTTCCACTTGTCATAATTTACTACTACTTCTTCTTATTATTATTATTTAATTATTTATGGTTTTATATTGCTATATCTCTACACTGTTCTTGGTTGGTGCGATTGTAATGAAACCCAATTTCCCTCGGGATCAATAAAGTATGTCTGTCTGTAATCCTTAAAACCCTTATCAATCGAAAACCTTTCAATATCTTGCTTTTCTTTCTAATCTCATTGCTTTACCAACATTTTAAAAATGAAATGCAGGTCTATCTATTTAACAGTTACTATCATATCACTTACTGATTATAGATTCTATTAAATCCAATGGAATCAAATGCTCCTATAGTTCATTTATCCCAATAATAACCAACTTATTGGAATTCTGGAACAAATACATTCTTATTTAAAATCCATAACTTTGAATTTTCTGGCAGATTGCTATGTTAGAAATATATATGTTTTAACTGATTAGCCATTAATGCCTTATTTATAACATACAGTACCTAGAAATCCAATAAGTACAGTTCAGCATTTAGTGAGGTTCTATGTCAATACAAATAACTTCACCAGAAGTAATCTGAAGGAGAATCACAAACTTGCACAAGTGTAAAATGCTACTGCCAAACTAAGCCACATTTTGTTGCACAGAAACTTCAGAAGAATAGGATGAAAGTGTAATTTATCAATTTTTGGTGGTGTTAATGGAATATAGAACATTTAGAGATTTGCCAATCATTCTGGCAGATTTCATGCTCCAAATGAGCACACTCCCTGTATCAACATGTATTTTCCTGTTTTCTTTTAAATCAGTTTGAATTAATTCCACTACATCCTTGCCATTTACCTGAACTATTCCATGTGATTAAAAATTAAACAATCTTAGCAGGTTGCAGTAAAGCAGGTTATCCTGCATTCTATGTTGAATTCATTTCTGTTCAGCTTGTACCAATAGAGTACAGTTTTGGAATTTGCCACTTTGTCAAAGGAAAACTTATAGAAACAAGAGCCATAATGCCTCTATTCAGTAAAATTGTAGCTAATCCTGTACCTTGTCCACTTCCCTGATCAGATCCTTTGATCTTGAGATCAGTTTTGAACATAATTGATCACTTAGCATCGCCTGATCATTTACAATTTTCCACATGGGGAAAACATATTCTTAATCCAAGTCCTAATTGGCTGACCTGTTACTCTTAGACTGGAACCACTGGTTTTGGACTTTCCAAAAATTATAAGATGTCTCTTAGCATTCCCCTAATAATGTACTTCTTGCTCTACCAAATGAGTATAGATTTCATGACCTGCAGAACCTGTTTTAACTGGTTAACCTCAAATTGCAAGAATGAATCACCATTTTCAATGCGAACTCCATGCGTAATACTCCAAATGAAGCTTCCCAAAGTCCTGTACAATCTCAGCAAATCTTTTAGTTATACATTGGCTCAAATCACTGCAAAAGGTAAAATAACATTACCATTTCCTGAACCAGCAAATCAAGGTCCTTAAGTACTCAAATATTTGCCAGTTCTTCATAATATTAAAACTATTCTAACTTTCTCTTTTAACCGCAGTGGATAACCACAGCACATTTTTCCTCATTATAACCACTACATTGCCTTCTTGCCCAATTATTTAATCATCCTATGTCACTTTTCTCTCCTTGCATTCTTCTCTCAGCTCATTTTCTCACTTCTCATTCTACCTTATCCCAGTAGAAAATTCGGATTTGTTCAGAAAATCCCTGAAACTCAGCAGGTCAGACAAAATTTGTAGAAAGGTAAATAGTTAAAACTTGAGAATTCCTCAATGAGGCACCCCAGATTTGTAACATTACCTATTCCTCCATCCTCAGATGACCTGTGGGGTTTTCTCAGCTCATTCTTTTTACGTTGGATTTCCAGGATACACCTTTTTTTGGTATTCATTTTGGATATTTGGATACATTCAAAGTTACAGGAATTGTGAAGAGATGATGGCCCAGTTTACCCAACAGATAATAACCAGTTAATTTCTATTCTTTATTTTCTGGCATTTAACCAATCCTCCACCCGGTCGAACAACTTATCCTAATTTTATTTAGCAACATTAATCAAAATTTTTTTTTGAAAATTGAGGTTATCTGCATTGTCATACTCGATTCAGGAACAACTGTCAAATTTGACTGTATGCTTGCATCACGTTGTTATTGATCATCTGCATTGAAACTTTTTCACTAATCAATATACTGTACTGCACCCAACTTTATATTGCATTTCTACAAGTAATATCAACAGTGATGACTTTGCAAAAACATTCACTGGATGTCACCCATTTCACCTTTATTAACAACTGGAGTTACAACATACAGACAACTTAAAAACACAAGCCAAAGATTTCCACAGATGGTAAACACAGATTGTGTTTGTTGAGCCAACAGTATGCATATGCTGAAATAAAATATTGGATAAAATATCAATCTGTCATCAGTGGCTTTAATCTTTACAATATTTACCAGGTCATCTAGTCTTACATCAGTTAAGTGGTCTGAAATTTGCATCTGTGGTGAAGTGGTGATGAGTTAGTCAAAAATACAGATTTGCAGTTAATTCGTACGGAGCTTTAACACAAGCACATGGTAAAATTTGGGAACTCTCTCTGCATCCTGGTTGAGGATATACAATAAAACAGAAGATGCTGGAAATACTCCACAGCCCAGGTGAGGAGGAGTGAATTAGGTAGCCAGGAGATAAGCAAGCTTAACCTCATCTGGCATGCTTAAGTAAAGAGCAAGTCACAAGATGCTGAAGGATCTCAGCAGGTCAGGCAGAATGTATGAAGGGAAATGGACGGCCAGCATTTCATATCAATACCTTCCATCTGTTCTGAAATAGAGAGGGGAGATAGTCACTATAAAAATGTGGAGAGAAGTTGTGGAGCAAGAGCTAGAAAGTGATTGGTGGATCCAGGTGAGGAAGGGTGAAAGATAGCGGAGGGAAGAGCAGAACGGGTGCTAGAAGCTGGGAGGTCATGGGAAGAAGTGACAAAGGGCAGAACAGGATGAATCTGATAAAAGAGTAAGATGGAACCATAAAATCGTGAGGTCGGTAGAAAGGGAGAGGGGACCAGAGGGAGGAGTGTGCAGGTGATGTGCAGATTGAGTGAATGGAGAAGCACAAGGAAACTGGATTATGTGAGCTGAAGAGACTGCAGGAAGAACAGAGTAGAACAGGAGAGAGAAAAGGGACAGTCGGGGAGCAGTTCACCGAAGGTTGCAGAATTTAATGTTCATGCTTAAAGCAGAGATCTCAATGACAGCAAAAACTTTATTGTTCATAAGAGATCATGGAGGAAAACCTTAATAGGTTTTTCAAAAGGTTGTTGAAGCCCAGCAGGGAGGTTTAAGCTTACAAAAAAGAGAAGCAAGCCTAGTGTAGTGATGGGGTATCAAGGACAAACAGTACGTAAGGTTTGGTCCAGGGTGCTTCAAACAAGTAACACATTGGCAGGAGGCGGAATTGTGAATGCTTTAAAGAGGGAAAGGTGAGAGATAACAGCAGGAAGTAAAAGTTAAAGGCAAAGACCTTGTACCAAACACAGTAATTGAAGGTCGAATTACACAATTTTCTGTGCTCAGTGATTTGCATCTTTAGCTCTCTCCATAGTTTGGGGTTTGAACATGAAGAGGAGCTTACTGAAGGTGGTGGGGAAAGGGAAAAAAAACCTTTCTCAGTGGAATTCAAAAGTGAAGAGAGAAAAAAAAACTAAAAACCAGAGAGATGGACTCATTTGCTGTGATTTTCAGGGAGGCAGTCTGTGTTACTTTGACATAAACACATGAATTACAGTAACAAGGGGACTAGAGCTGACAATAGAGATGGTGGATGCATTGGTTGGCATTTTCCAAAATTTTATAGTTTTGGAATAATTACCACAGGAAAAACAGAAAATTTTCACTACCTATGAAGGTTATTATTTAAAAGGAAATGGAAGAAATGTAATTATGGACCAAATGGCAATGTTAATGTGAATTTTAGAACTCATTATTAAGAAATTTTACCATTGAACAGAACATGGAATATGAAAAGGGAAAGCACATTTGATATAATCTTAAGGTTTTGAGATTGTTACAAACTGAAAAGATAAAAAACCATTTTATGTGGAGTATTTGGACTTGCAGAAGACCTTCAACAAAGTAACGTATCAGAGATTATTGAACAAAATGTAATAGTTAACTAGAATGTTCTGAGAATTGCTTAATTAAAAGAAAATAGAGCAAGAAGAAACATGTTATTTTTTGGAGGCTGTGAATCAGGGACTGGAATTGGGATTCAAATTTTTCACAATCTATATCAATGTTTTGGATAAGGGACTGAGGGAATGGTATCGAAATTTGTGCTAAGGATATGAAGTTTGATGACAATATGGGTTGCGAAGAGGATGTAGAGAAGCTTTAGATTCATATAGATGGGTGAAATAAATGTGTAAGGAGATAACAAATGTGGAAAATTAAAATACTATTAACTTTGCTGCAAAAAGTGGAAAAGTAGAGTATTTGTAACTGGTGAGAAGCTGAAAGGCTCTTTCGTGTTCAGAGGGACCTGGTCGCCCTTGCATACTAGTCAATATCCAGCTTCTGCAGGCAATTAACAAAGCTAATGTGGAGATTAGGGTGGAGATACATCTCTTCCAAAGGAGAGGCAAGGCCCTCCTTCCCTCCGCAAGTCACCATTGAGCGAGGTGTCCACAATCAGGGTCATGTGAATCCATGCATGCAGGTAGCATAGAGCCGTATGAGCAGCTGCTGCTTATTACAAGTCCGGGTTAAACGACCACCAATGCCAGGCAATCTCTAAAGAGTATTGATAATGGCTGGAGTGAGCCATCTTATAAAGATACTGCCCAGAAGGCAATAGCAAAACACTTCTGTAGAAAGACTTACTAAGGACAGCTACGATCATGATTGCCTACATCTAATAAACACAGCACATAATGATGATGATGAATGTTACGTTGGCCTTTAATTCAATAGGATTTGAGTACAAGTGTAAAGATGTCTTAACGCAATTATACAGGACCACAGTGAGGCATGCCTGGATTATTACATACAAGCCCCATCTCCCCATCTAAGGAGGCACATATATGTGCAGCATAAGCTCACCTGATTGGTTCCTAAATGGGGCCGTTAGGTTTCATGAGGAGAAAACAGTTAGGGTGTGTATTCCATTTGTTTTTTTTTAAAAATTGGAATTAATCACCTTTAAAACAAACAAAATTCTTTCAGAGCTTAATAGTCTAAGTGCAGGGGTAATAGTTCCCTGGCTGAGGTGTCCAGAAACAACAAACACATTCTCAATACATGAGCTCGGCCATTCACAGGGTGACAACGATTTTCTTTTTCATTACAGTGAATTTTTAGAATTCTCTACCTACAAGGGCTGTGCAGACTGAGTAGCTGAAAATATTTAAGACAAAAGATTTATAGATTTTTGGATAGGACTAATTGAGATATACATTGAGTGAAGGAAACTGCTGGTTAAGCCACCATTAGGCAAAGCAAGCAGGGCCAAACAGTCTCAAAGCTTCTCATCTTTTCCAATATAAAATGACTTCTGTTTAGCTTAAAATACATAATGGAAGCACTTAGATGCTCAATAATAACGCCATCCTTTCTTAGAGCTCTCATTTTGTATGGGCACACTTCTTCATTTGTGACCATGGTCCAAAATGCCAGGAAACAATTCAGAATAGACATAGCAGAAGCTTGGAATCATAAATTAAAAGCCTGGCAGCCTGCAAAGCAAGCACTGAATTTTACATTTTCAGAGACAAACAGCTTAGATTTATCTCCAAACAGCATATTTTTTTTTATTTTGCACAATGGTTTAAACAGGTAAAACACATCATTTATCCATGAAAGTTTGCAAGAATGGACACTATTATACAGAAATTCACTAAAATTCATAGGATTATCTCCCCTGACCCATAACAATCAGATATTAACTTCACATGGCAAATCCCTAATGTAAATTCTGCAATATAACAAATTATCCCATCCATTTGTTGATGGGTTTGTGATTGTCAATCTCAATTATTACACACATGAATTCTGGATTAGTAACTAGATTTAAAATTGTATAATAAACCTATATACAACTTCATTATCAGAACTGTAAAAACCATTAACATGCATTCACATTGATCCTTTTACAGAACTTACAGAATTACTTTTAAAATTATCCTCCACAATTCAGTACATTTAAAATAACACATTTTCTGGTGAAAATCAAATAAATGCATATAATTACAATACATTCTACATAAATACAAAATCCAAAATATTAGCCAATTTACTACAGAAATGTTGCATGTAACAGCAGCATTGATATTATATGAACTACACCTACTCTAATCAAAGCTTCAATGTAAACTGGGCCAACATGCACTTTCACTGCATGCTGAACTCTCAATTGTAAGCGTGAGCTCTGTGCACTTTAACATACATTATCCAAAGTACGGGTTACACCAATAAATTGCAAAGAGCTGCTAATGGCTTTTTGTTTTCTTCCCCTCAGCTTGCGACATTTCAGTAAAGTTAATCTTGTAATTTGAGGAACCTGCCAAAATTATTTACAGAAATTACTAGCAAAAATGTTCAGCATAATTTTTTCATTCAAAATTTCAAATGACTATGTTTATCTAGTTGATACAGTTAACAGAAGAGCAGTACAGGGAGAACTCTATCCAACACAAACTGAATGCACAAACATAATAAAATTGGTACCGAGAGCTCACCTCAGCAATTTTGTTAATGCCATCATTAATCCCAGGTTTGGACTTCAAGGCTGGTTGAATATAAAACAAAGGATGGTATTTGGAACCCAAGACTCTATGTCTCGCAGAGTACAGTTGTACCCAACAAAGCTAACATCAGCCACGCTCAGGGCCTCTTGAAGAGATGGGAAGGCAAGTTATCATCAGGATGATGGTTGCCTTGAGAAAGGAGAGTTCTTTAGGCCTCAAAAGGAAACGTCCAGTGATCCATTTGGGGCTTCTCCTCTTCCTTGACCCAGTTTGCCTTGTGCTCTATATCATGTTCTCAATGGTAGCCTCTTATCACCCAAAATTTCTTTGGTCATATGGCGACTCCAGCTCAGACTGAGTAGAAACCTCACACAGCAGAAATGGGCCCAAGAGCTTGACAATAGTATGGCCTTTACCACTCAACTCAGTTACATGTCTCAGGTTAGGTCTGTTAGGCATGTGAATTTGCTCAGGGTCCCAACTCTTTACTAATTAGCAACTCCAGCAATTTGATTAACAAATCCAGATATCTGAACATGAATCTGTTGAAAAGTTCTCAAGTTTAAACACCTTCAAAAATAAAATGTTAATCTACACGATCAATATGTACAAAACACTTGGTGAGCTCTGTGCAACCATGAACTTAAATGATAGAAAGGGACAAACAGCTTCTGGAGGCCCAAGATTTCAGGAAGGGTGGAAAAGAAAACAAGATAGAGAAATCAAGGGATCAAAGGAATTGACCAATGTTAATGAGATGCACACGTTTCTTTCCTACACCCCACCCCTTGCAGTCTCAACTCAATGTGAGGAAAAACTAACAGAGAAACTATTGCCCTCCTGTGCATCACTCCAAAAGGTTTTTTTTTAAAACTAGAAACTGTGTTTAACCGAAAAATCTTAGCTATCAAACAGGGTAGGTGATTGAAGTTAGACCCTATAAGGTTGATCTGATAAAGCTGTCATATCAATTATTCCAGATTTTGAGTAGTGGTATTTCAGTAAATGAGACCCTGTACAGTGGAAGGGAGAAAATTATGCTCCAAGAAGAAATTCCATTTAAAGTGGTACAGCAGAAATGCAGATGCAATGAATACAAAGTAATTCTGTTGCCCAGGGTAGTGTCTCAAGTACAAAGTCAGAGGCAGGTTTATACTTGCATACAACATGCAATTCCAAGATATGCCCCATTAACAATTAAGTAAATTACTTTTAGTTCCAACCTTTCCCTGAAACCCATTTCACCATGACCATCCCTTCATACCAGACCAATGCATTTCCCTTAAATGGAAATCTCAATGTACGTGTGTCAATGCACAAGCTATGTCAAATAGTAGCTGGATTGTACACATCAAAAAATGAAGTTAATAAGATTGCCAATTAGCTTTGCAAATGTGTACAGCTTTAAAGAGCAAGATGTAGAAACCAAAGCAGAAGTAACTCTTGGTTGCAGTAGCAACCAACTCCGAAAAGTAATCTTACTATTGAAGAAATTGTCAATTAATGTGCCCATTATTTGAATACTGGGTAGACATTCTCCTGCTCTCTAGCTGTTATATTCAACCTCAGATAGGAAACACTACTAGAGCACCAAAATTCACATTGCCCCAATTCAGTGACTAAATATTTCCAAAATGGTGATCATTTCCCAGTTCAGGAAGGGCAGCTCCTTCTGGCAACAGCTGAGAACTTTAAAAAAAAACACTACTTTTTTCCCCAATGAGTCGTATAATGGTTAACCTGGCTTGGAGAACATGAATTGGAAAACTGCTCCAAGTGGAGAAAGTCTAATCAGATTTACAATCTCGAAACTAGCTCAATATGCAACTATATTCAACTGCTGGGGTTTCAGCAACTACTCTGTTTTACCTCCCAAATGTACAATCTAGAATTGATAAAAAATAGATTCCCATTGCCAAACAGAAACTAATTCACAGGTGCTCTCTTATCAAAACTTTTTCTTTGACTTTCACAGCACTAAACCGGACAAATATTAAAATATTTTACAAGCTGAGACTCCTTAAACAAGAAAATTAAGGTCTTCATATGGAACTTCTATATAAAAAACATTGCTTACAGAGTTTTAATGCCCTGTTAAAGCATTTGTGTCTAACATAAACAAAAGCAGGATTTATGGTGCCTACAGTACAATTAGTAGGAACAGGGGCTAGTCCTAAAAACTTCCAACATCAGTTTTGGAACAAAGTAAATAGGTCAAATAGTCATCAGATCTTGATTGTTTGTAGGTTATTCACTCTCTTTGAATGGAGTCACCAGCAAATCCTAATATCCATTCCATCGGGGCATATGTCCAATAACTGAAAATAGATATTAATCAGACTCGAGGACAGATACTTAAGTTTACAAAACATAAATAACGGTCCTGTTTTTTTTTAAAAAAACAGCATTTCTTGCTGTATTCTGCCTCTGAGAGTTTGGTAAACACAACCCAGAGCTGATGTTTGTATTAAAACATAAGAAAAACAGGAATACTTAGCAGATCAGCCAGCTGCTGTGAATGGCTACGTGTAGAAGTGCATTTGTTCTACACTACTTCGAGTTGCGTGCTGACCAGAAGAAGATGCACTCATTAGCCACTTTACACAGTACACCTGCTCATTAATGAAAATATCTAATCAGCCAATCATGCAGCAGCAACTCATGCATACATAGTCAGCTGTTGTTCAGACCAAACATCAGAACAGGGAAGAAATGTGATGAGTGATTCTGACTGTGGAATTACTTAGTGTCAGATGGGAAGGTCTGAGTTATCTCAGAGCCAGATGATCTCAAGGGGTTTTCACACACAGTCTCTGGAGTTTACTGAGAATAGTGCAAAAATCAATACTGGTGAATGGCAGTTCTGTGGGTGAAAACACCCTGTTGATGAGAGGGGTCAGAGAATGGCCAAGCTGACAGGAAGGCGACAGTAATTCAAAGTACCACGCGTTACAACAATGATGTGCAGAACATCTTTGCACACACATCGAACCTTGAAGTGCTGTAGATGGGCTACACCAGTTGGCCACTGAGTGTATATTATGAGATGCATTTTTCTGCAGAAATCTGGAAGAATGTTTGAAAATTCCCCAGAAAAATAATTTGTGGCACTTACTTCATGTCCTAGGCTGTGAGTAAATTTCTTTGGCTATTCACCCGCACAATTGTTTAACCTATTGTGCAAAAAACACACAATGCAAATTAAACCACACAAATAACTCAGTGCCTTAATCAAAGTGAGCAGCTGAGAAGAGCAAATCAGATGACCAACTGCCAGCAAGTTCATCATCAGCCACCTAACCAGTGTTGCAGATCCATCACAGCCACCAGCAACAAAAGCCAACTGCCTGTGCTGAATCGTTACAGGGAAGGCTAATCATTCTGAGATCTTGTAGAAATTTGGAATTCTACTCTAGGCATTAAATTGGAAAATATACAAAAAATATAACTGCTCCAATTATAATTGCTCATGAAAAATATTATAGGGAATATAACTCTCACAGTCAAACATGCTTGATGTCAGGAAAAAGAACAAGTCTGTAGCATTTAAAAAGAATTAACAGGCTCTCCTTTGTTTTCAGCTAATCTCTACCTATACAGGTGGCCCCCGTTTTTTGAACGTTCGCTTTACGACAGCTCACTGTTACAAAAGACCTGCATTAGTACCTGTTTTCGCTAATCAAAGAGGACTTCTGCTTTTACGAAAAAGAAAGATGCCCCTTTTATACGTGTGTTTACCCCGAAAAAGACTACCATGACCGTGAAGCCTTGCGTGGGCAGTTGTGTGCGCATGCGTGTACGTGCGTATGTGTGTAGGTGCATAGGTGTGTACGTGAGCATGCTCCTATGTGCCGATTTTTTTCCCTCCATATTGATTTTGGCTCTCTGACTTCCTGATTTTGATAAGTGAAACTACATTGCACAGACAATATTTCTACTTTATATAGCTGTGTCTTCATCATATCATAGTAAAAGCAAGAATATGTTCGTGTTATTTTAGGTTTTATGTGCTATTTGGTATGATTTAGCAGTTATTTTTTGGGTCTGGGAATGCTCAAAAGTTTTTCCCATATAAACTAATGGTAATTGCTTCTTTACGACATTTCGGCTTACAAATGGTTTCATAGGAACTCTCTACCTTCAAGATAGTGGGGGAAACCTGTACTCCTCTTCAGACATTACCCTGGAGTTAGTTCCCATTCAATTACAGTTGGTAGAGATAAGAGGATAGGAAAGAAAAGGTAGCCCAGATGATTAATGTACAATTTTAAAATTTACTTTGACACATGCAGAATGAAATACATGATCATATTTTCTTTACTTAATGCTGGTTCAGGATTAGGTCAGAGATCTCTTAGTAAAACCACCATGGGCACTTTTATATGCACAATAGAGAACAGAAGGGACTTCAGCTTAATGCCTCATCTAAAAGAGAAGCTTAAGTGCATTTGGTTAATGAAGAGTCAATTCTTACCCTTGACACTGACATAGCTTTCTATCTGATTTTAACTAGGTTTGATTTACACAACATGTCGAGGCACATCAAGTTAACTATTAAGGTTTTTACATTGCTTGAAATGCTTTTTACATCTAGGGACATCAATTGAAGAAATTTCAATTTGATCATTCAAAATAAACTTTACTTAATTAATTTTGGATAAATCAGAAGCTCAGATACCTGGATATGTTAACATTTTCAATTTCCATTCACAATTTGGAGAGGGAGTAAGGTAATGGAAGCAAACGTTAACGGCCAAGAATTTTTGCATCTCTTGGCCTCAGGAAGAAAAGTTTTCATGAGACCCTGAAATTCCTTTCTGGTCTTCAAACATTTAATGGTTGCCAAGATGACAACAATTACCTCTAACCTAAGTGACTGGTCTTCCACATAAAGACACTGTCGAGAGTTTAGTGATTGAACATCAATTCACAAAGCATACATGTATGAGGCTCCAGCAGGTCTCAGGCAGTGGCAGAGAGCTGAAAACTCAAGCATGTTAAAAACTGGTGGGAACTAATTAGGCAGTTCATTGTTTATGCATTCCATAATTCCACACAATTACATTAAAAATATTTCAGACAAAATCAAAAATTCTCAAACATTCTCAACACTCACAAATAGTGATGTTGAAAACTTCACAGCAGCATTTCATTCATTTTTGACATTAGCAACGGGTACCACAGAGGGCCCTTTGCTACTTTTATGCATTCCTGGACCACAACTTCTCTCCAGTTCAACAGAATGGCAAAGTTACTGTGTACGCTTCCACACCATGCCAGGGAGCACAGACAGTCTCATTCAATGGGAAATTCTGCAACGGCAGAGCTACTTATGATTGCCAGTTCTTTGCACTAAATGGGGAGGCTGCAGACAGTGGAACATTGTGCCCCATCTCTTTAATGTGAAAAATGAACCAAAAATGAAAAGCGCAGTCACTCCGTCTTCATCTTCCTCATTCAAGATTCCGGTGCTGTCAGGACTTGAAGTGTACATTTGCACTTTGCATCCACTTGTTATAATGCACTTGCAACATTAAAATGGCAGTCAATTATAGGTACTTCATTAAATACCTTTAATAGTTTCTCCACTTTCTGTGGTAGATATTGTAACAGTTTAATAAATCTGGTAAAGCCCACCAAGACTCAGCTGCTATCCATTTTGACCACCACTTAGGCAGAAGAAAATCTGCAGTTACAAACAAGAATTCAGCAGGGAAAAATTTTTAAAGTGCAAAGCAAATGCATCTTAGCAAAAGAACAAACCGAAGCTTAAATAATGGTGTTCGTATTGTCAATGATAGGGAATTTAAAACATTACATTTTAAAAAGAAACAACATCAACCATCTTCACCATAAAAATTACTATAACCCAAAAAAATTGTCCGAATTCAGTTTTAGAAAATGGACACATCTTTGAAAAATCAAATGTTAGTTTATCCTATTTGCAAGTTGCAGCAGCTTTGCAACAACTTGTCCAATCCATTTTTGTATCATGGTCACATTTCCTTCCTAAAATGGTTGGCAGACAAGACCAAAGGTTTGAAATAAACGGAAAGGCCCATCATTTTATCTCTGTTACAGACCTCATTGCACTCTCATGGCTTCCAACAGTGAGAAAACCACAATCAAATATGTAGAGAGGAGACCACAGTACATTAGGAAGTTTCTGGCAAAAAGAGATGATAACAGCTTGTTAATAGACAGATAGCATTCGGTATCAAAGGGCCCTAGATAAACTGAGACCATACAACATCACATCTGTTGTAAATATTATCTACTTCTGTGAAATACTGAATGCGAAAATTGGAAAGATGTGACACTTATTACAAGTGTTATACCTTAAACACAAGTTTTTTTCCCCAATAGTGAATACCCTGCCCACTGTGAATGCAAATTTAGAGACAATTTCCATTTGAAGTTTGCTGTTTACATAAAGTGCATCTCGCCATGAGCACCATTTACACAAAGTTTGAAAGAATGATTTTTCTCTCAAGACTGCCATCATTTATTGTTTAAACATCAAATGGCAATATAATTGGGGAAACTGGCCAAAAGAAATAATGGAAACAGACACAGAGTGAATATTGTTCACCTTCTGGATGCTTCCAGTCTACCTGTGGATTAACACTGTGACTGTGGAGTAGACTGTGGAGATTCTGCAGATGCTGTGAATCTGGAGAAACTCAGCAGATCAGGCAGCATTTACGGAGGGATTGAACAGTTGACATTTCGGGCCGAGACCTTTCCTTGGGATTAAATCAGTTTTACCAATACTGGATTCAATGGCTTTCCAGAGCCAGTAAGTGGTCTGCTGAAAATGTAATTAACAGCAGTCCCATTTCAGGTTTAAAAACAACAGGAATAAGAATTTAGAATTAATTTAATGGAGCACCTAGAATGATATTTTCACTTTTAAATGGTAAAGAACCATAAATTTGCTTATGGGGTTCCACAGTCTGTCTGTTAACCAGGTAATAATGTTATTACAAACTCTCAACCAACCATAAAGGCATCGTTAAACTTCCGATCCTGATGTCAGTACATTCATACTACATATCAAAAAGTCAAATTAAATGTGCATGTTGGTTTTTGATCAGCATTAGTCATTTATTAATGAAATCTAGAGATCACTCTTACACCAATAAAAGCTTGAAGACCATTCCAGAAACTTCCATTTACTCTGATTAAAATGTGATTCGCTGGTCTGGCTGAGTTTTTTTTAAATCTACAAACTACCACACAAGATAAATAGATTACACAATCAAACCAATACCTCACAGGGCAGTAAAAACAACACAACACAGCAGATAGGTCATATATTTTGCATTCTTGGACAGCTGCAGTTTTAACCCATCCTGGTAGCAAGGTGCTTAGTGCTGAAGTCTCCTCCTAACCTGCCACTTTATATGTATGTGTTAATACATAAACACCAGGTGCTTTGGGGAAAGCTCCACATCTTTGCTTCTAGCTTCAGAGTTCATCAAACTGAACAAAAATGAATGGGGTAAATGGTAAATCTTCATCTTAAATTTATTTATTAATAATGAAGCATTCATACTTAACTTTTAATAACCAACATACATAGGTTTTTTTTATTTATACCATATAACTCCCAAATGGTTTCATGTTGTAACAAGCAGGAAAAATTCACAGTAGGCAACTACGGTTATTGCCAAGATGCATCAGAAGACATACCAGTTGGTAACAGTGACAACCAAAGACTGTGTGGGTGCCAGCACCAGCTTTGGTCTCTGTTGCTGAAGGAGCTGTAACTTTACTGGGATTGCCACAATGAAAACAGTATTAATATATTTAAGATCACAAATACCATGATAACAATAAAATAACTAAAGGAAAGAGAATACTGGCTTGCCAACATCCTCCTACAAGCCTGAACAAAACAAAGTAGGGCTGATTATAGCAAATCACACTGAACAGCTAGATTTAGCTATTACTTTGAGGTGGAGAGAGACATTAATCAAAGACATACTGTATATCATAATTCTTCAGGGAGATTGCTACCAGGGGAAGGAAAGGTATTTATCAGCTGATGAGCATATCTGCTTAATGTTTCCATGTGCAATGCACAACCGAAACGCAGAAAAGCAAATCATTTTGTGTCAGTAAAGTTTATGTATTTTAGCACTGAGCAGATAAAACACATTAAAATGGAATATTAAAATCAGTCAAAATGTTAGGAGTTCCCACTGTACAAATGGTTCACATTAAATGTGAAATATAATGACACAACGTGGAAGGAATATTTTGTTCGTTGTAAAACACAACACTAATAACTCATACTGACATCATTTCTGCTTTTATAAAACCTTAAGTTATAGGTCAACAAGGATGAAGTTGTATTTCAACATGACTTAGGCTGTGAATAAAAAGGCTGCCTGCTTTTTTCTGCCCTGTGTTAACATAATCAAGAAGAAAAATTTATGACAAAAATGACAGGCTTAGCTTAAATTACATGAATGCAGTCAGTACATAACATCAAAAGGTAAGCTGGTTTGAACAGTTTCACAGTCTTTGAGGGCAGGTGGGCTCTCTCTCTCTCTTTCTCTTTCTAACTTGGCATCCACAGGTGCCATCTAGCAGCAGATGCTGTCAGAATTCAGCAATGCTGAACAATGGGATGGAGGCAGAGCTAGAACTCTGATGTGAAGTTGGCCTGAAAGTACCTTCACATCATCAAGTGTCTTCTGCGGTGCAGTGCAAGGTGGTCCGAGCGGGAAAAGCTCCGGTCACAGTCCGAACATTTGAAAGGCTTTATGCCAGTGTGCTTGCGGTAATGCCTTGTCAGCTCATCGGAGCGTGCAAACTTCCATGTACATCCTTCCCAGGTGCATCGGTAGGGTTTCTCTCCTAGGAAAGCAGACAAGAGTGTGAATTCCTGTACAATTGCAAGCAGCATTCCAAGACCACGAGGCATCTCTACATAGATCCTCTAGACCTGGAATTCGAAGACTGTAGGGAGGAATTAATTTATCAAAAGCAATGAAATATTTTTCATGTATTTGCATAACTATTAAAGACAAATCATTTTCTTCACAATCTCTTCTGAAGCGTGACATAAATTCATCAAAAATGTTATTCCTAGATACATTTCTTGTCTGCTAACTTGAAGTGCTTTTCCTGAACCTAGTGTCTGACCAACTGTGGCATATCCAATTTCCACAAAGTTCTAGTAATGTAATGATCAAATTTCATCCCTAGCTCTGAATACTTTCCACTCAGTAGCTTTTCACAATCACAAAAGACAAAAATCTAAACCCAAGTGACATGAGTATATTTAATTCTGAGAAAGAGGAAAGCATTGCTCTTCTGATTACACATCTATTGTTTGGTATTGTTTGAAAGCATTCAGCATTGCAGGGTGTGGCAATTGGGGAAAAAACATGCTCCTTTGTTTGTTTAATGTAGAGTTTTTCAATCTGCAAGTGCATTCACACTTTTAATTTGACATTAATAAAAATGAACTTCTTCACACCATGCCATCAGAGAACTACTATGAAATAAATTCTCATGTTAGACTTTGCTAAGTATTCAGTTTAAAACTTGGTATTTTAACAAGAAAAAGCAAGAGCCTTTGCCACATGGTGCACAATATTGTAAAGTTTCATGATCTCAACTTAGTTTTAAAGTAGAAGATGGAGGAATTAATGAAAGACCATGAACTTGTAACTCAGCTCAAGAAATGTGTTTGGAGATGGCACAAAAGTATTCAAGTCAACTGCATGACATGACCAGACAGAAAGGAAGATCTTTCACTTACATCATCCACACCAAACAACATTAAAGCTGATTCTGGAGATATATTCTTACAGTGAAGACATTAGCATGGAAGATAAGTGTTAGCATGTATCATCTGGGTACATCGTAGATTTTTCTGTCAGCCAGGTAATTGTGGTTTTCTTTGGATCCTGACCAAAAGATAAGTGGTTGAGAGGTTGCACATGCTGGAGCATCTGTGAAGGCAAAGGGACAATCAACTTTATAGACTGAGGCCTTGCATCAGATCAGAGAGTGCAAAAGGGAAATAGCCAATACAAAGAGGCGAGGGAGAAGGAGCTGGCAGGTGACTGGGGGATCCAGGTGAGAAACAGTTCATGGCCAGATGAATCCAAGGGAGGGGGAAGGAGAGATGGAGACAGCTGGGGAGGCAAGAAAAGTACTGGAATCCGAAAAGGAAGGTGACGAGTGAAACCACGTAAGGGAGAGATGCTGGACAGATGGGAACTATGGGGGAAGGGTTAGCAGACTAAGTGTAGTGAGTGTGTCGGTGGAACCAGGTGGGAAAGGGGGTTTGCAGTGAATGGGGTGTGTGAGAAAAGCCAAGTGGAACAGGAGGAGAGAGAGAAAAAGGAAGAGAGAGGGCATGCTACCTGAAATTGGAGGATTCAGTGGTCATGCCATTGAATTGTAGACTACTCAGTCAGAATATAAGGTATTAAGCAACACACACACACAAAATGCTGGAGGAACTCAGTAGGTCAGGCAGCATCTATGAAAATGAATAAACACATCGGTGTTTCAAGCTGAGACCTTTCATCAGACTGGGAAGGAAAAGGGAAGAAGCTAGAATAAAAAGGTGGTGGGGGAAAGAGGACAAACTAGGTGTTAGGAGAAGCCAGTGGGGTAGAAGTAAGGGCTGGAGAAGGAAGCTGATACGAGAGGAGAGTGGACCATGGAAGAAAGGGAAGATGGAGGGGCACCAGGAGAAGGTGATCGGCAGGTGAGAAGAGGCAAGAGTGGGGAACAGAAGAGGGAAGGGGGAGGGAAAAAGAAAAATTACCAGAAGGAGAAACTGATGTCCATCAGTTAGCAGCTACCTAGATGGAATTTTGTGCATTGTTCTTCTACCCTGAGAGTGGCCTCATTGTGGCAGAATAGGCAGCGGTGGCCTGACATGTTGGAATAGGAATTAAAATGGTTGGCAACCAGGAACTTCTCTTTCGGCAGATGGAGCAGAGGTGCTGGACAAACTGGTCCCCCAATATGAAGTGTTGTTTCTTTAGTTTGCAAATGGCCTCACTCTGGCAATGGAGGAGGCCAACATCTGATAGGTAAGTGTGGGAGTGGGGAGGGCCACTGAAACTGTTTGCAAGCAGAAGCTTTTGATGATCAATGTGAACAGAGTACAGGCCTCAGCAAACGGGCTGCCTAGTCTGGCAGGCTGGATAGTGGGATGTAGCCACTTCCTTCAAATGGCCTCATAGTATCTACTGCAAATCCCAAGTATTAGGGTGTCAGTTTACCATACCCCAGTCAAAAGAAGGCAGTTCCAACAGCACAACGTTCCCTCAGTCAGTCGGGGGCTTAGTAGACTGTTTTATTCTTGTCACACTTGCTGAGATACAGTGAAAAACTTTTGCCTTGCCTGCCATACATACAGACCATTCTGTTACAAAACTGCATTGAGGTAGTATATGGGAAACAATAACAGATTGCAGAGTAACAGAACATTGCAGCACAGTGCAGGTCCTTCTGCCCACGATGCTGTACGGACGTTATAACCTACTCCAAGATCAACTTAACCCCTCGCTCCCAAGTAAGTCTTCTGATTTTCTATCATCTGTGTGCCTATCATATAGTCTCTCAAATATCCCTAATGTGTCTGCCTTTATCAACACCCACCACTGTCTGTGTGAAAAAAAACTATATTTGACACCACCACCCCCCCCCCATACTTTGCTCCATCCCCTTGAAATTATGTCCCCTCATGTTAGCCATTTCCACTTTGGGAACAAGTCTCTGGCAATTCATTCGATTTATGCCTCTCATCTTATACACCTCTATCAAGTCATCTCCATCCTCCATCATCCCAAAGAAAAAAGCCCTAGCACACTTAACCTATCTTCATAAAACATGCTCTCCAATCCAGGCAGCACCCTGGTAAATCTCCTCTGCACCTTTTCTAAAACTTACACATGCATCCTGTAATGACGCAATCAGAAATGAACAGAACATTGCAAGTGAGATGTAACCAGGGTCTTATAGAGTTACATTACCGCACAGCTTTGAACTCAATAACCAAACTAATGAAGACCAAAACACAATGTACTTTTTAACAACAACTTTGAGGTGTTTATGGGCATGGACCCCAAGATTATTGTTCCCCACACTGCTAAATATCCTATCATTTATTCTGCTTTCAAATTCAACCTTCCAAAGTGAATCACCTTTCACTTTTCAAGTTAATCTCCCTCTGCCATTTCTCAATCCAACTTTGCATCCCAGCAATGTCTCACTGTAATCCTGGACAACATTCTACACTATCGAAAATACCATCAACCTTCATGTCATCTGCAAACTTACTAAACCACCCTTCCACTTCTTCATTCAGGTCATTTATAAAAATCACACAAAGAGCAGCATACCAGATGGAGCATTACAATTACAGGAAAGAAGATGGAGTACGCCAGAGAATGTGCAGTGCAGGCAGACAATAAGGAGCAAGTCTATAATGTGGTGGATTATGAGGTCAAGTGTTCACTTCATCATTCTAAGTAACTGTGCAATAATCTCCTCACAGCAGGACAGATGTCCTTCAGCCTGGTGTTCTGTGCTTTCAGGTATCTTCTGCCTGATTTGGGGGGAGGGGGAGGAATGTCCAGGGTGGGCGGGGGTCTTTGATTATGTTGGTTGTTATACCAAAGCATCATCAAGAAGAACAACAACCTTCTGTATCAGTGCTGACTGCTGAGGGAGTTAGTAAATTTATGTCCAATGGATAACCATGATAATCAGTCAATAGGCCCAGTTACATAGGTCTCACTTTAATTGGGGAATGAAAGAAATTGAGGGCTAGTATTTTAACAGCATAAACATTTCCGGTTAATAACACTCAGTTTTAGTGGCTTAGAAATGGTGGGACAGTGGCAAAGCGGGTGAATTGAGTGGTATGTAATGGGACAATGGAAGTCCTGTCCAACAACACAGGAGGACCAAGGTACCACACTCTACAGTATAGTACATGCACTTTCGGGAAATCCTTTCCATTTTGTACACAGTTAAGTCCTGAATGTGGGTTATAGCAGGTGGAAAAAGTATCGGGGAAGTGGGGGGTGGGGGTGGGGGAGGGTCAGCATAGTGGTTGCAAGTCCAGAGGAGGGAGTTACACTAGAGACTGTAAAAGTGAGAGAGACAGCCCAGCTTTGGGGGTTAAAAAGGCTATTGGAAGGAGTTGGGTTAGAGACTGGAATGGCAGAAGTACATGGGGAAATATACTCCCCACCTTAAACCTAAGCAACTCCTACTCCTACAGGGAACATTTCTGTTAATCTATGTCCCTTACATTCTTGCATACCTCTATCAGTGACGTCTGGCGACTATACTCAAACACAGCTTATCGAGTCGCTCCTCAAGACTGAATAAGACTTTGTGAAAGCTGATAATATACTGGAACTGGAATTGGTATATTATTGTCACATGCACCAAGATAGAGTAAAAAGACGGTCCTGCATACTGTTCACACAGATCAAATCATTACACAGTGCACTGAGGTATGGCAGGGAAAAACAGTAACAGGGTAAAGTGCAACAGCCACAAAGAAAGTGTAGTGCAGGTAGCGTTTTGCATCAACCTTCCCTGTCAGTCAAGAAATGTTACAAAAATCACAATAGTGATGATTGAGGCAAGGTGAGAACACCAATCATCTCTGTACAGATGCTGGTGATACAACAAAATGAGAAAAAAATAATTGGGTCAGATGTGTAGGTGGAATTTTATTTCATGCTATACAGAAAAGCCCCTATGAGAACATGCAAATAATTTCAATAGATTTTGTACAATGGATCTTGTTTAGACAAAGCACCTATAGAAGGATCTTCCTGTCTCTATATTCCTGAAGCATCTCCTGCACTTCTCTCTGTCTTTCTCTCTCTACACCACCAGAGACAGATCTGCTGATATCTTTTATAAACCCACCAACTCCCACAGTTACTTTGACTATACCTGCTCCATCCTGTCACTTGCAAGGATGCCATTCCCTTTGCACAGCTCCTCCATCTCCACTGCATCTGTTCTCATAACCAGCCTTTCCACTCCAGGTCATCCAAGATGTCCTCCTTTTCAGAAAAAGGAGTTCCTCTCCTGTGCTATCAACATAGCCTTCAACTGCATCTCCTGCATGTCTGCTCTCACCCCAACCCCTACTGACAATAACAGGGGTAGGGTTCCCCTTTAACCTCACTTGCCATATCACTAGACTAATCATCCAACACACCATTCCCTGCAACATCTGCCATTTCCAACAGTATCCTGCCACCAAGCACATCTTCACCCGTCTACACCACTGTCTCTGCAACTCCCTTGTCTGCTCTTACTTCCAGGCACTTACCCCTGTAACAGAGATTAATGGTACACCTGCCCCAAATACCTCCCCCCTTACCACTATTCAGGGCCCTTCCAGGTGAGGCAGCACCACTCATGCAAAACCATCAATGTCATGTATTGCACCTGGTGCTTCCAGTGCAGCCTCACCTACAATGAGACCCTGCTGTACTGGGGGAAATTGCTTCACTGAACACCTCTATTTTGTCTTGTCCCAGCTTCACACATTCTTGCTTTCTCATCCTCCTGCCTTTCCCCACTCACCTGGACTCATCTACTCTTACTCCTCTCCCTCCCCCACCATTTTGTTTGGTTTTCTGCCTGCCTCCTTTCCAGCCCAGATGAAACCCAAAATGTTGACAGCTTGTTTCCCTCCATAAGTGCTACCTGACCTGCTGAGTTCCTCCTGCATTTTCATCCAGACTTCCAGCACCTTCAGCCCTTTACGGACTTGCGTGCAGAAGAAATTTTACTTCATCCTACATTGTTACAGGCTGCCTAGAATACATCCTGCACAACTCCACTGAATGAAACATTTTTCTAACATATGCATGGTGAGCAGCTTAGGCCTAAAAACGTACATTAAACTACTGAGTAGTGGGATCAGGTCTATTTTAGGCAAGTCTTCACAGTCCAGCAGCAAGATTTCGTCATCCCTGACGTCCTAAACATTGTGCACAATACAACAGGTCCTGCATGTAAAATGCTCTCTAAGAATATTCCTCCACATCTTCCATCAGCAGAAGGTAGCAGCTGGGCTGCAGAAAAGGTGATAAGAAAGGTGATCAAGGAGACAGCAGAGCAGAAGAGTTGTGGCCCAGGATGGACTAAAAATACAATTCCTGGTCTGAGCAACGTGAGCAGGATAGAGTTAGAGTTGTGAGTCAGAAAAAGACCAAAAAATCTTCATAAGCAGAACTTAACTGCTAGAATTTTGCCTCCTCTATAAACCCATGCCGAAGATCACAGCACAAAAAAATTTGTTGGCACACAGAATACAGTGCCACCTCTTGAGTCTTTAAACCCCACCCCTAATTAAAAAAAATAACTTTCGAACAGGTTTTCTAAAATGTTTAACTTACTTCAGTCTGTCTCTGTTATTCTTTTATTAATGGTAAATCAATGAACACCTGTAAATAAGTAACAGGATGTATTCTTTTCCCCTCAAAAAAAAGTTCAGAATGATTGTTACTAATTCAATAATTGAATGATAATCTCTGCTCGAAATTACAAGTGAGAAACTATTTTTAGAAGATTACTGCCAATTTGGGCACAGCTCTGGAACCTCTGATCTGGGGCAAAGGACAGCAGCATCTATGGGTCGTGATTGAGGCATCAGATCACAGCAGCAAGTAATGCAAATATACAAGGATTACAAACCTGGCACAATTAGTGTTGTCCAAATCGAGAGATGAACAAAGAGTCAGGGGTTGTCATTGCTGTGTGTAGGTGGGTCTGTATGATCAATAATTTGGGGCATATAGACATCCCATTCCAGCCCAATTATTAAAACCCATTTATCCCAGAAGGAACTAATAATGGTCACTGGGTGGGTGCTCCAAAGTGAATGTTGCATGGACAACCGTGTCCAAAACAGAAATCATAGTTGGTGCACAAAGCTAACTGAATCCAGGAGGTGAGGTCTCAGGTCAAAGTGAGCCAGCAGCAGTCACAGTCACAGCTTGCCCAGAGTGAAAACAACCTAATCTGGGTAATTTAGAATACTGTGCCCACAGAATATAACACTGCATCAACTGTTAGGCTCATGTTTCCTCAGGCTTCCAGCACCCTCTTGTGGGCATCATGAGGCTTTGACTTAGATTTCAACTGTGTTGAACACACTAAAATGTCATGCTCAGTCCTTGTGCCAAGTCAGGTTCCCCTCAAAAGATGTAAAACTCCCTCAAAACTGTATTTGAAACAGCCTAGAAACTGACTGTGCTAGGGATGAGATAAGAGCAGCACAGTTCAGGGCTGGGCTGAGCTCAACAGCACTTGGCTGCAATCTGATAAGGTCGTCAGGCTTTAAAGGCCCATTCTCCATGGTGACCATTCTACATGCTGCCACGTAGAAGAGGCAGGCTGTGTGAGGGACAGAAGAAGCTCCTAAATTCACAAAGAGAATCAGAATCAGGTTTACTAGCACAGACACATTTGTGATACAAGTTGATTGGTGGCAGCAGCACAGAGCAAGACATATAAATTATAAGTAAATAAAGCAAAAGAGGAATAACGAGGTAGTGATCATGATTCATGGCCTGTTTAGAAATCTGATGGCTGATGGGGAGAAATTTTTCCTAAAACATTGAATGTGGCTCTTTAGCTACCTGAAACCTGTTGTGACTAATGAACAAAATGCCAGGGAATAAGTTTTGTGTATTTGGAGAGGTGGGGAAGTGGAAGTAGAGGGTCTACAGTAAGATCAGCTGCACAACACTAAATGCGATTACGGGAGCTAGACACAAAAACTATTAATCACAGGAGTTTTTACTCCATCTACACTGAGCCACAAACACTCCCATCTCCTGCACCCTCACTCATCAAGCCTTCAAATGACAGGCAATGTAACAGTGACTCAAGGCCTTCATCACCACCACTGAACATCCTTCACAGAGAAGAAATAAATCAGATTAATGCAGAAACTTCTGCACATTTCAAAAGGGTGCTGACGTCACACATTCCGGGTCAACAGGTACAAACAAAATCTTGATTGCTGGTCATCAGATTAATGTTTAATAATCATAGTCTCTTTGCAGCAGACCACATGATTGTGAAATAATCACACCAGTGCCAGAACTGCCACACTACTCTGACAAAGATTGCATACAACATCCAAAGTGAAATTGCTTACTCTTTTCTGGTTTCTTTCACTGCTTGTTCTGCTCCTATAATAGCACGGTAACATATGTGGGCAGCCCAGCACAATACTTGCTGATTTGATTTGATGCAAACAGCGCATTTCATTGTGTCTTTCAACATACATGTGACAAATAAAACTAATCTAATCTCTAAGGAGAAACTACAATAGCGAAGGGAATAAGGCCACACGCTGAGATAAAATGCTTGCTTCGACATTACCCATTAAGAAATCTCTCTATCCAGGTAACAGGAATTATGAAAAGCATTTGTGCTGTAGGAAGATGCCACAATACAGGCTGAGTGAAACAATCATCAGTTGTGCTCTATTAATGCAAAGATTTTAAGTTAACTTCGACTGGACACTAATAGAAACATAGAAACCTACAACATGATACAGGCTCTTCAGCCCACAAAGCTGTGCCGAAAACATACTTACTTTAGAAATTAGCTAGGGTTACCCACAGCCCTCTAGTTTTCTAAGCTCCATGTATCTATCCAGGAGTCTCTTAAGAGACCCTATCATATCCATCTCCACCACTGTTGCCAGCAGCCCATTCCACACACTCACCACTCTGCGTGAAAAAAATGTGTCCTCTCATGTTTTGACATTTCAACCCTGGAAAAAAGCTTCTGACTATTCGCACAATGAATGCTTCCCATCATCTTATACACCTCTATCAGGTCACTCCTCATCCTCTGCCGCTCCAAGGAAAAAAGTCCGCATTTACTCAAGCTATTCTCATAAGGCATGCTCCCCAATCCAGGCAACATCCTTGTAAATCTCCTCTGCACCCTTTCTATAGTTTCCACATCCTCCCTGTTGTGAGGCAACCAGAACTGTGCACAGTACTCCAAGTGGGGTCTGACATTACCTCTCGGCTTTTAAACTCAATCCCACAATTGATGAAGGCCAATGCACCGTGTACCTTCTTAACTACACAGTCAACTTGCGTGGCAGCTTTGAGTGTCCTATGGACTCGGACCCCAAGATCCCTCTGATCCTCCACACCGCCAAGAGTCTTACCATTAATACTATATTCTGCCATCATATTTGACCTACCAAAATGAAGCACCTCACACTTATCTGGGTTGAACTCCATCAGCCAATTCTCCGCCCAGTTCTACACCCTATCAACGTCCTGCTGTAACCACTGACAGCCCTCCACACTATCCACAAAACCCCAAACTTTTGTGCCATCAGCAAATGTACTAACCCATCCATCCACTTCCTCATCCAGGTCATTTATAAAAATCACAAAGAGTAAGGGTCCCAGAACAGATCCCTGAGGCACACCACTGGTCACTGACCTCCACGCAGAATATAACCCGTCTACAACCATTCTTTGCCTTCTGCGGACAAGCCAATTCTGGATTCTCAAAGCAAAGTCCCATTTTGAACCTTTCATAAGCTTTTTTCTTTTTGCCTAAATTTTCAACAGCCTTTGTACACCACAGTTCCTGTACCCTAGCATCCTTTCTGTCTCACTGAAACGTACCCATGCAGAACACCACACAAATATCAGCTGAACATTTGCCATATTTCTGCCGTACATGTCTTTGAGAATATCTGTTCCCAATTTATGCTTTCAAGTTCCTGCCTGATAGCTTCACATTTCCCCATACTCCAATTAACCACTTTCCTAACTTGTCTGTTCCTATTCCTCTCTAATGCTATAGTAAAGGAGATAGAATTGTGATCACCATCTCCGAAATGCTCTCCCACGGAGAGACCTGACACCTGACCAGGTTCATTTCCCAAAACCAGATCAAGTACAGTGTCTCCTCTTGTAGGCTTATCTACATATTGTGTTAGGAAACCTTCCTGAACACACCTAACAAACTCCAACCCATCTAAACCCCTCAAATCTAGGGAGATACCAATCAATATTTGGGAAATTAAAATCTCCCACCACAACAACCCTGTTATTATTACACCTTTCCAGAATCTATCTCCCCACCTGCTCCTCGATGTCACTGTAACTATTAGGTGGCCTATAAAAGAACACCCAGTAAGAGTTATTAACCCTTTTCTGTTTCTAACTTCCAGCCAGAGACTCCGTAGACAATCCCTCCATGACTTCCTCCTTTTCTGCAGACGTGACACTAACTCTGATCTGCAGTGCCACGCCCCCATCTCTTCTGCCTCCCTCCCTGTCCTTTCTGAAATAACTAAAGCCTGGCACTCTACGTAACCATTCCTTCCCCTGAGCCATCCAAGTCTCTGTAATGCCCACACCATCAAAACTCCTAAGTATTGATCCAGGATCTAAGCTCATCTGCTTTGTTCATGATGCTTCTTGCATTAAAATAGACACATCTCACTGAGCATATCTCTTCTGTCACTTACCAATCCCCCCTCTCACACTGTCTCCAAGCTTTCTCTATTTGTGAGCCAACTTGATGTATTAGTGTAGGCTTTTTTACTTGAAGTCCCCAACCACTGAATTCCAATCTGATTAACCTGTTACATGCAGTACCCTCAGCAGCTGGGAACAAATAGTTTCTAGATTATGAAACTGCAAAACAAAACCTCTGGAAGCATGTCAAGTTACATCCTTGGGATCAGAGACAGCATTGATGTTTCAGGTGACAGACATTCATCTGAACTCAAAGATCACTCATAAGAAAATACTGAGATTGTGAAGGAAACCATTCAAGTTAACAGTTCAGGGCATCATACTATAATGTGCTAACCAGCGCAGTGGTCTGGGTGCAACTAGATGTTAAGCAGGTTGGGATCTCCCAGTCGGTGTAATATATTGGAGCTAGGACTGGTTTGTGAAGGAGCATTTTGTTTGCACTAGAGACTACAACTAGCTAGGCTTCTTGTGATAATCCTCTCTGTGAGGGAGTCTCTGGTCATCCACCTCTCCTCAGTACCCCAACTTCTCCTGCTCTTCAGGGTCTGCCTTTACCACTGGACTCAGCCTTGCATGCTAGTCTTCCTTCAGCACCCGCCCGTCACTTCAAATTGGCTGGGTTGTGCAGCAGACCATGACAAAGTCTCTATTGCCTGGAATGTGGTCTGGACTTAACCTCCTTACTAAAATAAATATTATCACATGGAGAGAAGGGGTTTTGACAAAATATATATCACTCATAGAACAGCTGATGAAAAGCCTGACCTAACCAATTGGCAATCCTGAAAAAATTAGATTTTCTAGATATTAGAATCATTCTCTTAAAAATAACTTACTGTAAAAAAGAAAAACATAGTTAAAATTTTAAATATAAACTGACAACACTTCAAACATAAGAATGACTTTAAACATTTAATTAAACTTAAATTCAGTAAAATAAAATGTAAATTTCTTTTAGCTTGATTCCTCGGGTGTTGAACGAATAGCTCAATCTCTGACGTGTACTGAGCAAATGAACTGTTTTAGATGCTGGGAAGCAGCACAACTTTGCACGCTGTTGCCAGACCCAATGAAGAGTGCAACATCAGATTGCTATTTGGAAAAGCCCATCTTGAAAGAGCTAGTGTTTGTTCAGGAACCTTTTGCTGATGGCTTTAAGATAAATGATTGCAATCTTGTGCAGAACAATGCTATTTCTGTTTAAACTGGTTATCATATCTTAGCTGGTCAGAGGTTAACTGTGCAGAGACAGACCTCCAAAGGGTCACAGATATCAAATCAAGGCTAAAGGAAGAGGTTTGCATTATTACATTGCATAATTACATTGAAAAGTTTATGTTACGTTAACTGTACAAAACCTTGAGCGAACATTTAAAATACCCACTAAGACTGATGAAA
Source organism: Hypanus sabinus (assembly GCF_030144855.1). NCBI lineage: Eukaryota > Metazoa > Chordata > Chondrichthyes > Myliobatiformes > Dasyatidae > Hypanus > Hypanus sabinus. The sequence goes on from NC_082713.1 coordinate 53,668,056, forward strand.
TTACAATTACCAAGAAACCACACAGATATCACAGTGTACTAAATTAATACTTTGGTTTTCACCAGCAAGCGATTTCCTCAGCTCTGGTCAGTAGCAAGGTTCCCTTGATGAATAACTTAAGTTTATGTGGAGGTATTGGATTACAATTTCACTTCCAGATTTTTGCATTAGTCAGTCTGCAATAAGGTAAAAGAACTTGCAATGATGAACAAAGAGAATACATATAATTACCTGCCATGCTACCCTTCTTGCCATTTATCACTCTATCTATATTTTTCTAAACACACTAACATTCATGTCTTATGTTGGCTATGCTCCCAGTAATTGGCACGGTGCACCTGTTACCATCTAAAAAAGATCAAGATAAATGCCACAAATTATTATTAAACTTGTTCAAACTAACACCCTGGATTAAACCTACCTGTGTGAATCCTTCGATGTGCTTTTAAGTGAGAGCTCTTTGTATACACTTTATTACATCCCTCAAAGTCACACTGGTGGACACGTCTCCTTTTCGGGTCAGGTGACTCAGATCTTGGCAGTCGTCGAATTCCATGCAGGCTCTGAGCACTACAAGAGGCAGGACGTGAAGGTAAATTGTCGTCATACACATGGACTAGGAAGTACTAAGTAACAACTTTAACAGCACAGGCAACAACAGATGAGGCTGATTTAACAGTTCATACAGAGATGTGGTTACAGGCTATCCAGGACCTGGTGCTCAATATTCCATGATCCAAATTTCCAAAAACTGGAAAGGACATCATCAAAGGAAGATTTGTGGGGTGTGTCCAGGATTGCTTCTTCGAACAGCAGGTTCCAGAACCAAGCCAGGAATAGGTTATTTTAGATATGGTCACGTCTATTGATGAAGGATTGATTAAATGAGTTTACTTCAAAGAGGAACATATAAAAATCTCAATCACAAGTGATAAAAGTAGGCTAAAGATGGACAAGTTACCCAAGACCCAATGGCCCAGAACTAAATAAGGAGACTACAGACCAGTTAGTAGTCAATAAAGAGGAAATAACTAATCGGTAAGAAAAAACTGAATATAATTAAACTAGACAACAGATAAATCATATTTGACAAAATGTGCAATGGGGGGTGGACAGAAGGGGACCTGTGGATGTAGTGTATTTATTACCAAAAGGTATTTGACAAGGTGTGAATAAAAGGCTGGTGTGTAAATTAAAACTTAAGGTATTGGAGTATGAGTTACATGGATTGCAGACTGGCTGTCATGAAGCAAAAAAAAAGTTGAAATATATGTGTAACACACTCAAAATGCAAGAGGGACTCTGCATTGGGCAGCATCTATGGAAGGAAATGGGAAATTGATGTCTTGGGCCGGGAATCTGATGAAAGGCCTTGGCTCGAAACAGTAACTGTTTATTCACTTTCATAGATGCTGCCTGACCTGCTGGGTTCCTCCAGTGTTTTGTGTATCCTGCTCAGAACATTCAACACTTGCAGAATCTTGTGCTGTCCTTTTCAAGCTGGAGTGACGTAATTAGTGGAGTATCCCAGGGATCGGTTCCTGTCCCTCAACTGTTTACATTAATGACATGCAGTAGGGAACAAAATATACAGTTTCCAAGATTGCTGATGCTTCAAAAATAGATGGGGCAAGACATTTATGATGAGGACATTGTGACTCTTCAATGGAATACAGCTAGACTGAGTGACTGGAGATATAGTTAGCTTGAGTAACTAGGGAAAAAACTGACAAATGGAGTTTAATGTGGAGAAGGGCCATGGACTTCAGTAAAAGAGAATTAAATAACAAATTATCCAATGGAAAGAGCCTGAAAATGAGTGAAATTCAAAGAGATCCACATTTTCTCATGCATGAATCATATAAGGTTAGCAGGCAGGTCCAACAAGTTGTTAAAGAAAGCAAACAGCATGGTGGCTTTTATTGTGAAGGGGTTGGAGTTTAACAATAGGGAGCTTTTTCTTACAGCTGAACAGGGCGTTGGTGAGGTCACACCCAGAATACTGTGTACAGTTTTGGTCCCTTACCCAATAATGAATAGTACTGGAAGCAATCCAAAGAAGGGTCATCAGGTTAATTCCTTGCATATCAAAAGAGGCTAGACGACTTGGGTTTTGTATTGCTTGGAGTTTAGAAAAACGAGGGATCTTTATTCAAGCATATAAAGTCCAAAGGAAGGTTGACAAGACTGATTGCTGGACATATTTACAAGCTAGCGAGTCACAAACAAGAGGACATTTCTACAAGGGACTGATCATTTAAAACAGTAACAGGGTTATGTGGTGACCCACTTCCCAGCGCACTGGAACCGGCTCACAAAGCAGCGCGCGCCGGCATTGAGGCAGGTCCCAAAGAGGGTGCCAGGTCTGCTTCACCAGCAAGGGGGAAAGCCCGCGTGCGGGATGGGACTGTGAATCCTGAGGAGGGCGGGATCAGGAAGGCTTTAAAGCGAGGCAGTGAAGTTTGAATAAACCTCTTTTGTAACTGCAGCTCACCGACTACGTGTCATTATTGCAGCGCTGCGTGTAGCACACCGCTACAATTGGTGACCCCGACGGCCCAAACGATATTTGGACCGGAGATGAACGACACCACATCTGTTCATGCAGTTTTGTTAAAACTGCCAAGCTTCTGGACGCTGCGACCTCACCTATGGTTCCAACAAGCAGAAGCCCAATTCCACATTTGGCAGATAACCTCGGGTGCCACACATTACCACTACGTGGTGAGCTCCCTCGACCAGGAAACAGCCACCCAGGTTGAGGAGTTCATACAGTCTCCCCCAGCGGACGGCAAATACACAGAATTCAAAGTCCTGCTCATAAGGACTTTCGGACTCTCGCGGTGTGAGCGAGCTGCCCGCTTACTGCGCCTGGATGGTTTGGGAGACAGGCCACCATCGGCTTTGATGAATGAGATTTTGTCTCTGGCCGGAGGACACAAGCGCTGCCTCATGTTTGAGCAGCATTCCTGGAGCAGCTGCCTGAGGACATACGCCTGCTGCTGTCCGACGCGAAGGTGGCAGCCCGGGCAGACATGCTGTGGAAAGCCAAGAGGGAGAGTGGGGTGTCCGTAGCACAGATCACCAAGCCACGCTCCCAGCAGCAAACCAGACCAGGCCTGGCCACAGAGCCCGCTAACCCCAGAGACAGGGGTGAGGAGACCAACGAACAATGATGCTTCTACCACCAGCGGTGGGGCGCAGAAGCCCACCGCTGTAGTCCATCCTGCAAGTTCCCAGGAAACGCCAGGGCCATCCGCTGCTGATGGCTACTGTGGCTGGCCATTGGGATAGCTTCCTGGATGTCTGGGACAAGCAGTCGGGACACCGCTTTTTGGTCGACACCAGAGCAGAGATCAATGTCTTACCTCCAACGAGTTATGACACCCGCAACAGGGAACCAGGTCCCCCCCTGAGGGCCGTGAACGGCAGCACAATAAGGACCTACGGCACCCGTACGGTACGGCTACAGTTCAGCTCCAGCCGGTTCATGTGGGACTTCACACTGGCCTACGTAGCCCAACCGCTCCTGGGAACGGATTTTTTGCAAGTTTACAGCCTACTGGTCGACCTGCAAGGGAGGAGACTGGTCCACGCCAAGACCTTTCAAACGTTCTCCCTGGGTGAAGCCCAGTTGCCGGCCCCACACCTAGACTCCATCACGCTGTCCGACAACGACTTCACCAGAGTCCTGGTGGATTTCCCATTGGTTCTGGCACCGCAATTCACGGCAGCCATGCCCAGACGCGGTGTACAGCACCACATCCTGACACAGGGACCAGCCCTCCACGCCTGTGCTCAAAGGCTTCCCCCGGACAAGCTCCGACTGGTGAAGGACGAGTTCAAGAGGATGGAGGAATTGGGGATCATATAGCGGTACTACAGCCCATGGGCCTCCCCCCTGCACGTGGTACCCAAAGCAACAGTGGGCTGGAGACTACCACAGGCTGAACGAGGCTACAACACCGGACTGCTACCCTGTGCCGCACATTCAGGACTTTGCAGCAAACCTGCACGGCGCACGGATCTTCTCCAAGGTAGACCTCGTCCGGGGATACCATCAAATCCCGTTGCATCCAAACAACGTTCCCAAAATGGCACTCATCACCCCTTTCGAGTTCCTCCGCATGCCGTTCGGCCTGAAGAATGCCGCACAAACGTTTCAGCGGTTAATAGACGCAGTGGGACGCGACCTGGACTTCACTTTCATCTATTTGGACGACATCCTCATAGCCAGCAGCAGTCGTCAGGAGCATCCGTCCCACCTCCGTCAACTCTACGCCCGACTGAGTGAATACGGCCTGACAATCAACCCGGCCAAATGCCAGTTCGGGCTCGACACCATCGACTTCCTGGGCCACAGGATTACAAAAGTTGGGGCAACCCCTCTGCCCGCCAAGGTAGACTCGGTCCGCCATTTACCCCAACCCAACACAATCAAAGGCCTTCAGGAATTTGTGGGTATGGTGAATTTCTACCACCACTTCCTCCCTTCAGCTGCCCGAATCATGCACCCCCTGTTCGCCCTGATGTAGGGTAAAGGCAAGGACATTACCTGGGACGATGAGTCCGCAGCCACTTTCATTAGGACTGTGAATACGCGCACCCTACAGCACTCCCGCCCGGGAAGGGCGGGATCAGGAAGGCTTTAAAGCGAGGCAGTGAAGTTTGAATAAACCTCTTTTGTAACTGCAGCTCACCGACTCCGTGTCGTTATTGCAGCGCTGCGTGTAGCACACCACAACAGTGTGAATCTTTGGAATTCTCTGTCTCTGAGATCAGTGGAGACAATATCAATAGATATATCCGAATGATTAAGGAACTGAAGGTCATGGGAAGCTGGCACAGAAGAGGAGCTGAAGTGAACATAGGTTATACAGTCCTTTCGACCCAACTCCTCCATGACGATTGCGTTGCACAACCTCAGCTGTTTAATCCGGTCGCTAGGCATCTATATTTATAAAAATTAGATGTCTTTAATTACCTGGGAAAAAAAACACCACCAACAGGGGGCAGTGAGGTCTTCTACTGGGAAATTTTAATACATTCTATATAACATAAATAAATGGACTGCAACATACAACAGTAAATTGGCCAGCAAACTCCATACTGATGCATTGCTGCTCGTAGTTAAAGCTGATGGCAGATGGATGTTTCTGAAACCCATTTATCGCAGAAGGCTGTATCATTCGGGAGGAGTTTGCTGTTGCTGCCTCTCCTCCTCTTCTAATTGTGGGAAGTTTGTCAACTCGAGAACCAGTTTCAGTTTTGGATTGATGGCCCATTGAACAAAGATAACAGACAGGATGCTAATGATCAATGACATATTGAGTTGAATGAACTAAACTGATTAACTGAAACAGAAACGGGTGTAGATGGAATCAAACTGGGCGAAGGACAACTAAACTAAAAGGTGAGGGTGTGGCAGATGTGTCAGTTTAACCTTCAAACCATCCATTTTTACACCATGGCAAGACTGAGCTTAGTAACAAGACACAAGGTGGTCATCCTGCATCAGCAAGGTCTCTCCCAAACAGAAATTTCACAGCAGACAGGAGTTTTAAGATGTGCTATCCAAGTACTTCCAAAGAAACAAAGAAATGGGGAAGGTTGAGGACCAAAAACACAGTGGTCAGCCATAGAAACTGAGTGCAGCAGACGAGAGATACATCAATCTGGCGTCTAAATCAGAAGTCCAGCACTGCTATCAGCTCTGAACTCACTGAAACCACTGGAACCCAAGTACTATCTTGTCAGGAGAAGAGTTGCTGTCAAATAGCTATTCCTCTCAAGTGGAAACAAAACCAAGAGACTCACCAATGCACAAAATATTAATGATTAACGATGGGAGCAAGTGCTCTGGACTGACAAGTCAAAATTTAAAATCTTTGGCTCAAACAGGAGGCAGTCTGTCCATCGAGGAGCTTAAGAGCGCTACATGGACGACTGTCTGCAGCCAACCAGAAAGCACGATGGAGGTTCCCTACATCTGCATTTCTGCAAATGGAATTGGTGGTCTGGTCAGAATTAACAGGATCCTCAACGCTGAGAATACAAGCAGATCCTCATCCACCACATAATATCACAGGCTGGTGTCTGATCGTCCCCAGTTCCATTCTGCAGCAGGACAATGACCCCAAACACATGGCCAACATCATAAAGAATAGAAGAACAAGGGAGTTCTGCAACAGACAATATGGCCTCCACAGAGCCCTGATCTCAACATCATCGAGGCTGTCGGGACTCTTAGAGAGACAGATGCTGGCAAGACAGCCAAAGTCTGCAGAATTGTGGCAAGTTCTCCAAGATGCTTGGAACAACCTACCTGCCTATGTTCTTATGAAAATACACAACCGTGTACCCAAGAGAATTGATGCAGTTTTAAAGGCAAAGGGTACTCACATCAAATATTGATTTGATTTAGCTTTTCACTGTTTACTGCTCTTTGTTGTCATTTTTGATAATTAGAAACATTTAATTTCATTATTTTTGAAAGCATCACTTTACGGATTTTTCATGTCCCTAAGAGCTCCACGCAGCACTGTACAAGGGAAATGAAAACAATGCATATACCACTTTCAGCCACAGAAACTATCAGAACCAACTTTAAACTTTCACTGAATTATTCAGACAGCTCACTTAATTAAAACAGGAAATGCCCTAGTAAACAGAAGAATTGTTGTTGAACACTAAAAACAGAAATGGAGGTCTATGAATGAGTGATCAAGTTGTATCTCTGAACCATTATTGAACTCTCAAGGAACCCATTCATTAGTGGTTCAGTTATATTTGGCTTAAAACTGCAGAGCCTTGTCTTTGTGGCTTTTGAAACAAGTGTCTGCATTACTGTCAGACATTGTGCAATGCACACAGCTTTCTGAACAACTACTGCTGCTGTGTGACCTGGTCCCACAAATGGGTGTGGTGCACTGTGACTTCATCACGGGGGCCTGTTGCCCTGTGGCAAGGCATGTCAAGCCAGCACTGATCAGAAGGTCAGCAGCATCACATGCTGACTCACTGCAGAAACTGAGCAATTCCTTGGAAGTACCACAGTAAGTAGGCTGATTCCGGAGTCTCAAAATGACCAACTCATCTGAATTAAAGTAAAACTCGCAATGAAAAATGTAAATTTATCCAAAAAAAATCAGCTTATAATCCTCATTAAAAACATGTGGAGATGAAATGAAATGTTGCCCTCCATTGATATAGCACCTTCAAAGGCAGACTTTTAGTCAGCTTCGAACTTAATGGGGGAGGAGTGAGTGTGGGAGAGGGCAAATTCAATTTGACGGTCAAACTGGATAGGCTGGTCAGAAGTTAGAAAGCATTCCCCCCTCCCACAGAAAGGCTAGTGGAAATGCTATAATTTAACCCGAACCCTATGGTGTCAGTGATACAATAGTGAAGCTGTAGTAATTTCACTGCAATGGAACTGACGCTCCTCAATATTCACATCTCAGTTCAACATCTAGGCACTGCCACTGTGAAAGGCAGAGGTGACAAAGAACTCAACCTGTGAGTAATCCATAAAAATGTTATAAAGCATGTGTGAATATATATACTCCATGCTCTTAAAATGAAGATTGTAGAGACTCCTTAATTTCATTAGGCAGAATTCATGCAGTCTGTTAAGTTCAGAGTGTAAGTTAAGTTCTACGTTATTACATTTTGGGGGCAGGGCTTTTTAATAAATATACAACATAGCCATGTGTGTGGTTGGAATAAAGTGTATGTGAGAAGTAATTACACTTGTGACGATTTTTGTTGACACTCCTACAAGACACAACTTTGCCATAGAACCATAGAACATTACAGCACAGAAACCAGCCTTTTGGCCCCTCTTGGCTGTGTCGAACCATTTTTCTGCCTAGTCCCACTGACCTGCACCTGGGCCATATCCCTCCAAACCCCTCTCATCCATATACCTGTCCGTGTTTTTCTTAAATGTCAGAAGTGAGCCCGTATTCACCACTTCATCTGGCAGCTCATTGCACACTCCCGCCACTCTCTGCGTGAAGAATGTTCCCTTTAAGCATTTCCCCCTTCATCCTTAACCCATGACCTCTGGTTTTTTTCTCCCCTAGCCTCAGTGGAAAAAAGCCTGTTTGCATTCACTCTATCTATACCCATCATAATTTTATACACCTCTATCAAATCTCCCCTCATTCTCCTACGCTCCAGGGAATAAAGTCCTAACCTATTCAACCTTTCTCTGTAACTCAGTTACTCAAGTCCCGGCAACTTCCTTGTAAACCTTCTCTGCACTCTTTCAACCTTATTAATATCCTTCCTGTAATTAGGTGACCAAAACTACACACAATACTCCAAATTCAGTCTCACCAATGTTTTATACAACCTCACCATTACATTCCAACTCTTACACTCAGTACTTTAATTTCTAAAGGCCAATGTACCAAAAGCTCTCTTTATGACCCTATCTACTTATGACGCCACTTTTAGGGAATTACGTATCTGTACTCCCAGATCCCTCTGTTCTACTGCACTCCTCAGTGTACTACCACTTACCTTGTATGTTCTACCTTGGTTTGACCTTCCGAAGTGCAATACCTCACACTTGTCCGCATTAAACTCCTTCTGCCATTTTTCAGCCCATCCCTCCAACTGGTCCAAATCCCTTTGCAAGCTTTGAAAACCTTCACTACACCTCCAATCAGCAAATTTGCTGATCCAATTTGCCACATTATCATCCAGATCATTGATATCGATGACAAATAACAATGGACCCAGCACTGATCACTGTGGCACACCACTAGTCACAGGCCTCCACTCAGAGAAGCAATCCTCCACTACCACTCTCTGGCTTCCTCCATTGAGCCAATGTCTAATCCACTTTACTACCTCTCCATGTATACCTAGTGACTGAATCTTCCTAACTAACCTCCCATGCCTGACTTTGCCAAAGGCCTTACTGAAGTCCATGTATACAACATCCACTGCCTTCCCTTCATCCACTTTCCTGGTAACCTCCTCGAAAAACTCTAATAGATTGGTTAAACATGACCTACCACACACAAAGCCACGCTGACTTTTTCTAATAAGTCCCTGTCTATCCAAATACTTGTAGATCCTATCTCTTAGTATTCCTGCCAATAATTTACCTCCTACCAATGTCAAACTTACTGGCCTACAATTCCCCGGCTTACTTTTTGAGCCTTTTTTAAACAACTGAACTAAATGAGCTATCCTCAAGTCCTCCGGCACCTGACCCGTGGATATTGACATTTTAAATATTTCTGCCAGGGCCCCTGCAATTTCAACACTGGTCTCCTTCAAGATCTGAGGGAATACCCTGTCAGGTCCTGGGGATTTATCTACTCTGATTTGCCTCAAGACATCAAGCACCTCTTCCTCTTTAATCTGTATAAGCTCCATGACCTTCCTACTTGTTTGCCTTGTTTCCATAGACTCCATTCCAGTTTCCTTAAGTAAATACAGATGCAAAAAACCCATTTAATATCTCTCCCATTTCTTATAGTTCCATACATAGTCGAGACCACACTGATCTTCAAGAGGACCAATGTTATCCCTTACTATCCTTTTGCTCTTAATATACCTGTAGAAGCTCTTAGGATTATCCTTCACCCTGACTGCCAAAGCAACCTCATGTCTTCTTTTAGTCCTCCTGATTTCTTTGTGTTTTCTTACTCTTTTTATACTCCTCAAGCATCTTATTTCCTCCCTGTTGCCAGCACCAGTTATACATCTTTCTATTCTTCTTTATCAGAGTTCCAATATCCCTCGAGAACTAAGGTTCCTTATTCTTATTTATTTTGCCTTTAACCCTGACAGGAACATATTGCTAAGTGCCAATACTTTCCAATGAAGCCTCATTCTTTTTTGTCCAGTTTTCTTCTTTCTCTTCGAGAAACATTGATACGTTGCACATGTGTGGTTCCATGGAAGTTGCTATCCAGCACCCTTCTGCACAGCCATCCCTGCTGGGGTTGCAGGAAGGTCACTTGACTGCCAAGTGACTGCTGCTTGCATGGAGAGGCTTGCAGGGACCAAAAATCTCAAGTGCCTTATCCTTCCCTGAAGCAGTAAGGCTGCAGATTACAAGCAGCTGGTTCCCTTACTTGCCACAGTCAGGAATAATTTGAGGCAGATTGGCGAATGAGGTTGTGTCCTTTCAGCTGGTAAATGAAATTCACATAGATAAGTGCAATGGTTAGCATGCACATGGTGGGCCAAAGGCCTGTTTCTATGCTATACGCTCTAGGACCCAGTGTGTGCCTCCTGCATTTTGTGCATGTTGCCACTTGACGCTATTTGTTTTTTCTTATTGTGCCCAAAATTTCTCAGTTTGGTTGCCCTCTAAAGTGCACCCCTAAGAATTACTTCACTGCTGAGACAAGTGGCAAAGACTAGATTCCTGCTGCGAAAGAAAACCACAAAACTTGATCAAACCGCAGCCACCATGAACCTGACCCAAGCTCAAGAACGGATTTGAGGCCCATTGGGCTCAGTTCCTGTGAGGAAACTCCTTAAAAAATATATGAAGCCCATGGTGCACTGACTTATGTTGCCCCAGCTGATATGAAGGCAACTTGATGTGTTTACCAACAGTCCACCACTATCATCGGTTACGTCCATGCTCATGAGAGACAACCATTCATGGCTGTTCCCTGCACACTCTGGCTTGAGCACTCACCCAAATGGATCATCAAGCAAGCGAGACGGGTCAATAGGCCAAACAGAGTCCTCCCTACAGAAATAGAAGCAAATAACACCGCTCAGTCACATCAATCATAGTTCTTTACCCACTGCACACACATTACTGGGGATTTTCTCAAACAAAAATCTTACATATATTACTGTGACTTCCAAATAGTTGTACCCATATAGAAGCTAGTTGTGCTCTTTTGGAATCAAAATAAGCATGCAATGTTTTTTTTAAGTAATTAATGCCATCTACCAAGGGTTATCTCTATGTTTATTAGAGGCACGCCAACCACCTTTAGATGTTCTCTTCACGATAGATCCAAAAACAAAGTACTGTCCAGCTAGTGGAAATGGCATATTCCTGACTGTTTGGATTATATGGCAATACGTACGTATTAATTCAGGCAGCACAGAACACTCAAAAGGAGAGCCAAGACAACTAAAACTGCTGAGCACACTGGTCTTGCATACTGACAGCTGGCTTCCTACCAATGTACAATAGAAGGCAACAACAGTGTGAGTACTTACTCTCTCCCTGTCCCTGACATATTGAGAATGGCAGAGGTGCTCTCATGAACACTGTCGAAGGACATGCTAGGAGAGTCATCGTCTTCTTCACTGTCAGTTTTAGTCTCCATTGGGGATATGGGACTCTGATCAATTCTCACTGCAGAAATAAAAATCAGTTACATTGAATAACCGGATAGAGAGAAAAAAAATACCAACTTGCTTTACCCTTTCATCAACCCAGAATGATCACAGTGAAGGCTACAAAGTCCCTGAAACACAGATTAAAAGCAACCTCATGATAGTGTACAAAGCTCTGAAGGCTTTGGATGGGAGAAGTAGAATTATGTTCAGTTAATAAACACAGTGGATTCCAGTTAATTGGGACACATCTGGGCCAGTATATTTTGGGCCAATTAAGCAGCTGCCCCAAGTAGCAAAAGTTTCATGAAAATAGTTTTAAAAAGGTTTAAAAAAAAAAGAAAAACTACTTTTTAAACTGTAACAAATTATGTATTTCAATGAAATAGAAATCAAATTAGAACACCACCAATACTACTGGTGGTTGTCCTCATATCCGACACGGGGAAACCTGCACAGCGAAGTTTTAAAAGTGGAAAAGCTGTTGCACTGGGGCAGTTCCATTCACTCGACTTCAGACATCTGAGGTCCAGTGGGATAAGTAGTCATCACAACTAAAGTCTTCCCTGGTTGCAATGGATGACCATGTCGTCTTCCGGGCCTCATCAGGCCCTTCACTCTCCACGTAGCTTTGCAGAGCCGCCTTCTGAGTTGATCTCGTCTGTCCAGGTCACCAGAGCAGACTGCACATGCCGAGACAGGCACGTCCCCATCTCGCTGGTGTCTTCTTCTTCGATTGTCCATCGGAATCCGATGTCAACATCCACTCCTTTAACTGTGAGATCTTTGATGACTATACAGTTCTATTCTGGACCCACAAGTTCTAATGCAGGTGGGACATGTATATGTGGTAGTGGTGTTAGTGATGGCAACCATGACTTCATTTCGCCTGGCTCTCTTCTGCTGTCTTCTGGTTGTTCATTCCATCTCCAGAATACGAACCCCGTCCCTACACAGCTGTCGCCAAGTGTTATGGTCAGCAGCAACATCCTCCAGGTCCTCAGGTCTGATCTTGCACTTCCTTAAAGCATTCTTCATCTGATCCTTATAGCACTTCTTCAGCCCTCCAGCCAAGCGTCGACCATGATGTAGCTGGCCGAATAACACTCTGCGGGGCAGCCAACATGGGGGCATCCTTATCATGCGCCCCGGCAGCTGATGCTGGGTGATCATGGCCTCAATACTTCTGCAGTTTGAGACCTGTCAGCTACCCTCAGCTGGTTTAGCCCACCTGTCGAAGCAGTATATGGGACCTGGCTGCTGCCACATGCAAACAGCTACTTGGAGCCACAGGTGAGAGCTGAGTGTCTGGTGGGGATCAAACGTAACTTTCAAGGTGCTTGCTGCTAGCTTCAAATTCTTCATAGTTCATGACGAAGTAGTGAAATCATTTCATTTTTCTGTCCTGACCATTTCTTGCATTTTTCCAAGTCTGAATGCTTGAAACCACAGTGAGCCATAGTTTTAAATTATTTATTTCTTGGAAACTATCAGGGACAAAAATCACTGCTTTTTAAACACAAACGCACACAACTGACATGATTTTAAAATTCCTGAAGAGTCCTGATGAAGGGTCTCAGCCTGAAATGTCGACTGTTTGTTAAATTCCATAGATACTGCTTAACCTACTGAGTTCCTCCAGCATTTTATGTACGTTGCCTTGAATTTCCAGGATCTGCAGATTCTCTCTCATGTTTGTTATTTAGGAACGGTTCTCTCTACACACGGCATAATGTCTTAACAGCCACATGACGTGCACGCAACTGACACTAGTTAGAAAATGTTTGGCAACAGTCTCCTGCCCCAATTAAGCAGCACTTTGCCCCAAATTAAAGGAATCCCGGATATTTTTTCGATTAGTTTTTGTCCTTTAAGAATTGTCCCAAATAAGCAGCTGACCCAATTAACCAATGGCCCAATTAACCGGAATCTACTGTACTTCAATTCCAGAACAGAGTTAATTGAAATGATGGGTGAAAAATACAGAAAAGAATGCAAGACAAGCTTCCTTTTGCAAGTATAGACTAAGATGGCTGCTGTGTGGATGGTGTAAAGTCAATCGGGGATATCAAATGGGAATGGATAGGTATTTGATAGATATCTGTAACATGCAGAGGCAGTGAAAGGAACAAGGGGTGGCTAGATCGTTCCATGAAGGATCAGCATGGTTTCATTTTTCCCAGAATCATAAATTTCCAATTTGTTCAGCCTTGATTTCCTTCAAAAAAAAACTTTCCACCAACTACACTTTAAATTAGCTTACAACATTTCCAGTGCTGGCAGTGTCCTGAACTAAAGTAACTTAGATCCTACACTTAATTAGTTCCTTGCCGACTGTCTGGATTAAGCAAGTTATGTATAATTTATTGTTCTGGGTTGGGAATCATTTAAACGTGCCTGTTTCTTTAAGGTGAAAAGATCACATCATGGTAGATTGAAAGATTTTGTTTGCATTGGAAATTTACAACACCAGACACATTTGATTCACTATATCCTTGTCAGTTGAAAATATCCTTGAGCTTAATCCCACTTTGCAGCACTTGGTCTGTAGACCTACAATTCATAGTTAAAGGTGAGAGGGCAAGCTGTAATCATCATATTTGGACTCGGCAACAGGATACAGATTGGTTCTGTAAATGGGCGAACACTTGGCAAATGTGCTTAATGTAAGAAAGTGTATCATGTATTTCCGCAAGAGGAATCAAAGAGACGTACTTATCTAAATGCAGAGAAAGAGACTGGAAATAACTGGAGTACAGTGGGACCTAAACTCAGCGGCCACTTTTTTTTTTCAGGTCCAGGAGTGGAACCCATTATGTCTTTTGTTGCGGTAGCCCATCCACTCCAAAGTTCAACGTGTTGTGCGTTCAGAGATGCTCTTCCGCACATCACTGTTGTAATGTGTGGTTATTTGAGTGACAGTCACCTTCCTTCCTGTCAGCCTGAATCAGTCTGGACATTCTCCTCCGATCTCTCTCATTAACATGGCACTTCTGCCCAAAAATCTGCCTCTCCCTGGATATTTTTTTGTTTTTCACACCATATTCTGTAAACTCTAGGGACTGTTATGCATAAGAATCCCAGGAGATCAGCAGCTTTTGAGATATTGTCATTGACTGTCATTCCATGGTCAAAGTCATTTAGATCATATTTCTTCCTCCATTCTGATGGTTGGTCTGAACAACAATTGAATCTTTTGACCATGTCGGCATGCTTTAATTCAATTCAGCTGCCACATGATTGGCTGATTAAATATTTGCAATAACAAGCAGGATACAAGTGTACCTAATGAAGTGGCCACTGAGTGCAGATTTTTCTGTGCATGCAACACTGAAGTTAGCAGACAAGTACAGTAAGTAGTTAAGGCGGCAAATAGCATATTGGTCTTCATTGCAAGGATGTTAGAGTTTAGGGAAGTATTGTTACAATTGTACAGAGTGTAGTGAGGCCATGCCTGGAGCACCATGTATAATTTTGGTCTCCTTATTTTAAAGATATACTAGTTTTTAAAGAAGATCAATAAAGATTTACTGTGCTGATAACTGGGATAAGAGAGTTGACTTATAACTGGTTTTAAAAAATTAGAGCTGTATTTATTAGAGTTTAGTAAAGTGATCAAATTGAAACACAAGATCTTACAATGGCACAATAAAGTAGATGTACATGATAAGTTAGTTTATTATTAGTAGTATTACATGTACTAAGGTTCAATGAAAACTTTGTTTGGCATACCATTCATGCAGATCATTTTTATAACATTAGTGCATTGAGATAGTACAAAGGAAAAAATATCAGAATTAAGTGCTACCATTACAGGTGAAAAAATCTCCACACAAGGGACAGAGGGATCAAGGGGGTCAGTTAGGGGTCACAATTAGGGGTCAGTCATTTAAAACTGTGGTGTGCAGGAACTTCTTTTCACTAAGGGTGACGATTCTCAGGAATTCTCAACCCTAGAGCGTTATGGAGGCAGAAAACATTGGAGCTACACAAAGAGGAAGTAGTTGAATTTCTGAGAGATTGGGGAATTAAGAGCCATTCAGGAGAGCACAGAAGAGGACCTGAGGTCTTGGCAAATCAGCCATGATCATGTTAAATAGAATAGCAGGCCTGAAGGCCCAGGCAGCCTACTCCTGCTCCCATTGTGCACTTGTACTACTTTCTGCCGGATACATGATAATTTTCCTCATCATTCCCTGGATGAAAAGCTTCCAGATCTCCCCTCTAATCTTTTGTACTAAGTACTTTAACCCTAAGCCAATGATTCCTCTTTTCTATTTATCCTGTGTAGTTCCTTCATAATTAGGATGTATCAAATTGTTTCCCCAAAGCTCCCCTATCCCACCCTCCTCTTTTCCAAAGAAGAAAGTAAGCTTTTATCCGATCTTGCTTTATAGCTAAAACTTGAGATTTGGAAACACATCACATCCATTGAGCACCCTCTCCAGTACAACTGCATCTTTCCTGTAAAATGGCAATCCAAACTTTTAAGCAGCAATAATGCAGTGGTTACACTAGCATTACGTATAGCTCAGAAATCTCTATATGCTCTTATATTCCAAGCTTCAACTAAAGGAGGAAGGAAAGCCATTTGCGTCTTAGCCATTTCATTTGCTCTTGGATATATGGACACACAATCAATTTCCCCTCATCACCGCCCACACTTCTCAATAGCCTTCAATTTCTCAATGTTCTCTGCTGCAGACATGAGAATGACATGTAACAATTCAAGACCATCATTTGCAGTTGATGAATGTACAAATGGCAGTAAACATTTATACTAGATAATTAGCAGAAATACTTCAGATCTGCATCAGGAACATTATAATCAAATAGCTCTTCAGAAAACTTTCTTCAAGGTCTTCCAAAGAATTATTTTGTCTTTGAGCAGGAATACTTGCTGACTTCGCCTTTCTTACTGACTTTTTTTGTTAACTGGTGAAAGGTGTACCTACAAACACAAGGAATGATTTGTCACTAGTCATTTTTAGTATTTTCTTCAGGTAGTTGATATTTCTGATACAGTCTGCAACATGGGAGCAAAAGTCACTGATCCAAAAGTGAAAATAATTAACAATGTACCGGTGACCTCAAAATCAGGATGACCAGTGAATGTTATCAATTCTGTACCCCAATACTGATCCATTCATCATCTCAGTAAAACCTTCAAACTGCCATCCTCCACAACAGAAGGGTCATCACAAAGCCATACAATTCCAGGCAGGAATTTGTACACCTTCAGCTGAACTGGCAGAGTGGCATTACAGATACTATCAATGTACAAGATCCACTACCATTAAGAGTCCGAAGGGTGTTACAGAATATTATACTTACTTTTGTCCTTGTTTGGTCCCAAAATTTTTGGGGTAAATGCATCACAGTGAGCTCCAAGACCAGGAACATTCTTCACTTTCCCAAGGTAATGAACTGCAGCCAAGGCAGAAACAGACCTGTTGTTAGGGGGAGAGAGCCACAACTGGCCTCTGTGTTTCTGACCAGAGCCCAAAGAAAAGTTGAGAATTCCAATTTCCCAACTGCACAACTGTCACATGAATCATGGGGAACTTTCAAATCAACATAAAGCCATATAACACAGCTGTAGATCCAGATCCAAGATGTAGAGATTGGGGCCTCCATCTTGGGCCTTGACTGGCAATCTGGAAGTGAGGTCAGAGGAGCAAAAATGTTATCCCTTACTGGATTGTCTAGAAACAGGGGTCACAGTCTCAAAAGGAAGGGCCTGCCAATAGGGTAAAGACAACAAACTTCTTCAAACAAGGGGTGGCATATCTCTGAAATTCTCCACCCACAAGGGTATACTGACCCAGTAGCTGACTATATTCAAGGGAGGAATTAATAGATCTTAGATATTAAAGGAAACAGTGGATATAATGTTACCGCAATAAAAAGCCAAAATAAAAGATTAGCAATGATTTTATTGAAAGGTCTGAACAATCCATTCCAGCTTCTATCCCTTATATTCCTATCCTATGTGTTACCTGTTTAGCTAACTAACTAAACTTTTGATGCCACAAAATTAACCTGAGAATAGTCTCAACTATATTCTCTTCAGGTGAGGAGACAGCAAGTTGATTTTCTAGGATGAGTTTTTTTTTTAAGAGCAATAGATTTAAAAAAAACATTCACTTATCAACTATACAACTGACCACAAAACTACATGATTATCCCTTCTCACACTTTATGGCTAATCAGCATTGGAGTGATATTAATTAAGTTATCATATCTGGGCTGCAATGAACCCTGCTCTGTGAAGTCCGAGTTGTGCAATAATACAATATGCTGCCTCTTGCATCCTTGGTTTGGTGGTCTAGGTGTTATCATCTGCTCACTAACCACTGTGCAGACTTACTTCTGATATCTTGGAAAAGTACATCTTAGTTTTGCTCACCTTTAATCCATCAACATCTCAAAGAGCAACCCACTCACCACCCACTGGCCAAGCTTACGCTGCTGTTTGTACCATGGGGCAGCACAATACAGATATAAATGCACTACTATTAGGCTGCAAAGATTAAAGGGAATGAACACCAACTGCAGTTGTAAAATCTAGTGTTTAGGCTAATGGTTGCCAAGACTAATCAGATCACATGCAAAACCTTCTAAAGTTATCAATTCGCACACAAGAAATGCAGTACAGAGAAGAGATACTGATTATTATAACAGATACTGGAAATGTTTATTTTGTAATTAGAGTCATATACCACCGGCCACATCAGGACAAGATGATTTTTGCCGTTCCCTTAATAATTACACAGGAAATGGTAGGAAATAGTGTTGAAAGGCACTTATGGCTATCATTTAATTGCACTGTCCTTGTGCAGACACAAGAGAATGCAGATGCTGGAATCTGGAGCTAAAAGCAAACTGCTGGAGGAACTCAGCAGGTCAAGCGGCATTCGGATACTGCTTAACCCACTAAGCTCCTCCTAAGGTTTGTCTTTTGCACTGTCTTTATGGCTTCCTACCAGGACAAAAATCACATCTTTGTCATTTTAAAGCAACACATTGTGAATGAACTTGGCTAAACCTTTCTAAACCAACGAACATTTCATACTAGATCATCACTGAACAATGAACCATGGTGACTCAATACAGTGGTGAACACACAACTACATGCTATATCAATGTAATAACTCAAGACACTTTATGGGAATGCTCATTCCGAGACATCAGCTAGCATAAAATACATTTTGTGAAATGGTCAAAGGCTTCGCCAAGCAGCACACTGAAAGGAAGAGTGAGGCAAGTGGGGAAGTGTAAAAAAGACTGCATGAGATAGGTCACAGATAACACAGTGGTGAATGAACAGCGGTTTATGGGAAATGGAAAATCAGGAGCCAGGCACAAGCACACCAGAAAGGTAAGTTTAGATAGTTGAAGGAATGGCTGGAAGCTTCAACAGCAAAGAAGCTAAAGTTGGGATAAGGGTACTACAAAACTCGAGTTAGAAACTTTTTAGTGATCCAAGTTATTTTAGTTTACAAATCATTCTTTGGGCTAAGTGTTTCAAACCAGCCATCTGTGTCTTACATTTTCCTTTCTCTGCCTTCCACATTCTCTCGAGTCTCTTCAAAATTCTGCCATCCCCTGCTGATAGAACTGACAGAATCCAGTCAATATCTACCTTTGTAATATTAATTTTGCAGTAAGAAACTCGAGGTTGATGTGTGCCTCATTTTTTGTAAGGATACGGGCATCACTGGCATGGCTGCCATTAATTGCCCACAGTTCTTCAGAAGGTGGTGATGTGCCATTGTCTTGATCAATCCATCTGGTGAAGGTACTATCATGCTGCCGCTGAGAAAGAAGTTCATGCACTCAAAGCCAACAGCAATGAAGGAAAGGAGAGATGCCTCCTGGTCAGGATGGTGGTAGAGGTGTTGGGTTTGAGACATGCTGCCAGAATAGCACATTACTAACTTAAGTTTATATTGCAAATGGGAGATACTGCGGTCACAGTGAGCTGGAGAATTGGGTGCCAATCAAGTTTACTGCATTGTACTAGACAGCATTGATCTTCGTAAGAGTTGCTGGAGCTGTACTTCTACAGACAAGTGCTGAGAATTCTATCATTCTCACGATATGTACCTTGATGATATAGAAAAACTTTATGGTGTCAGGGGATTAACAGCTCACCGCAGGATACTCAACCTCGGAGTTAATTT
The DNA here is from genome assembly GCF_030144855.1 of Hypanus sabinus. Classification (NCBI taxonomy): domain Eukaryota; kingdom Metazoa; phylum Chordata; class Chondrichthyes; order Myliobatiformes; family Dasyatidae; genus Hypanus; species Hypanus sabinus. The sequence goes on from NC_082713.1 coordinate 53,687,576, forward strand.
TGAATCATGGTATCTGTGTGGCTGATCCGGTCAACTTTCCAGTCATTCGTGACATCTAGGGAGATGTGGTGGTGAACTCGCTAATGAACGCCTAGGGTAAGTGGTTAGAATCTCTCTTGTTGATGATAGTCGCTGTCTGCCAACACACCACAGCAAATTCTTAATATATGTAAATGTATACAGTGAATAAAGTTGCTGCTTCATTTTTGATCCTTGGTGGGCATTTTTGTTACTTTCCTCTTCTCAGCCCATGCCTGAATAGTGTTAAGGTCTTGCTATATACAAGTGAGGAATATTTCACTTTCCAAGGAGATGTAAGTGGAATTGAAAACTACGTAGCCATCAGCCAATATCCACCATCTGACTTCATGACAGAAGGCAAGTCAACAATGAGACAGCTGAAGGTAGCTGTCACGGACAACTAATGCCTTTTACCCAGGGTGAAAATGGCTAATACTAGAGATACTTTAAGGTGATTGGAGGAAAATCTAGGGTAATATCAGAGGTAGGTTTGTTTTAAAAAAAACAGTAACAGGAGCATGGAACACACGACCAGATAGAGGTAGACACATAAAGGGCATTTAGGTGACCCTTAAGAATATGGATGAAAGAAAATTGGAGGTCTACCTGACAGAGAAGCTTTAGACTCATCTTGGAGTAGGTTAATGACAACACAACATCATGGGCCAAAGGGGCTATATTAATCTGCACTGTTCCATTTTCTATGGTCTGAACACCTGTAAACACTCGTAATGGAGTGAAATGCTCCTTTCAGGGGTAAATGCGAGTCACATTTATCAAAAATGGAATCTTCCCACTTTGCTGTTTGAGCATTTTTAACCTCTGAAATGCAACAATGAGAAATAAAAGTATCATGTATGACAGATTTCAAAGCAGCCATCAAGGATCCTCAGGCCAGACCACGGCAAACTTCTGTCAGAGTTTCCACTTAAGATTTTCAGAGGTTACAAAGGTCAGTAAGACAACTTGGAAGAATACCCCTGCCTAGTAGGTCTTCCTGTTAAGCAGTGTTAATTAGAGAGTGCCTCCCTGTGGGGCCTGGGAGAATAAGGCTTTAAGTGTTATCACTTTTGAAAAAAGGTTTGCTCTCATTCAATGCTCATTATTCATTTGATGACCATAGAACTAGTTCTGCTTTTGTATTCATCTGGCAATTTTGGTGAATGATTCTTGAAGGAAAAACTTGCAGAAACCACCATAGTGTATGGTGACTGGGAAGCCATTTTGGCTCAGTTCATTTGGAAGCTAGTTTGCTGCTTCTGGTTTCTCTATAATCTAATGCCAGAGATTCAGCTGTTGATGCTTATTCTTGAAACAGAATACCATTACCCAAAGGGAACCTAATAATGATTTTAAAATACAGCTAATGAATTTTCCAGTTTTGTTTTAACAGGATTTCAAAATGGCAAGAGGGAGATCATGAAAGTTCTTTTTAAACAGCAGATTTTCAACTCAGGCCAAATCCAGGATTTCTCAGTGGAATCCATAGCTCCCTAATTCAGAAGTAAGAGAGCTCCACTAAGCTAAAACTACCACATTTACCTGTCAGTGTTTAGAAAGAGGTTTTTTAGTAACTAATTTCAGTAAACAGTTCAGTAGTACACTGATGTAATGTACTGACGGGCAATTTCTGCTCAAAACATAAATACAAAAATTTAAAAACTAACATAAGCATTATAACAAACCATAACTATAATATGTTAATCTACCACTCTGTAGCCACCATAATGAAAAATATGTCCATAATTATGCACATTGTGCAAGTAGGACTAGCTCCTTGAAATCACAATTTAAACACATCAAAATAAAGACCAAGGTGCATTATTAGAAGGTCTGCAAAAGACTGCAAATTTACTAAACTCCCTATAATTACAAAAGCAAACCCCTAAAGAAATAGGTACAGCCTCTGTGTAAAAAAAATACACAGACAGTGCAGATAGACTTGCAAAAGACATTGAAATCTTGATTTCTAGTCTGCAGGACGTTAGGAAAATTTTTCCTATTGCACACTAATCAGGGCATATTTACAAAAACTATTTGCCTGTGAAGTAGCAAGCAAAGCTCAAAGTAGTTATTTTGGTCTCAAATCTACTTTGGCTCCTATTCTTTCAAAATTAGAACACACTGGATTATATAATTTCACTGAGCTGCTCTATCTCCTTGTGATCTATCATCACACCATCTGCTCTAACCAGAGTTGAAACTGCAGAAGGGAAAAGAAAGCAAAGTTCACAGAATGAAAAATATGCTACTCCTGAGCCTTTTATGGAGTTTATAAGCAAGTATATATAAACATACTGGTTCTAGTGGCATCCAAAAGCGAAAAATACTTTTAAACCTTTGGCTTGGCAAACACACAATTCAGAAACCAATGAACATTTCTGAACCATTAGACTACAAAACAGAAGGCATCGGATCTCCACAACTTGCTGCTGGTCATCTTATGAATGTCCAGATATGTAGCCTTTTACCTTATTTTAGCAGGACCTCATACAGTGGGTTCAAAGCATATTAGTTAAATGAACCTAAAGCAAATTATAAAGATTTCAAAGTAATAGATCTTTTTTTCATCAGTTTTCTTTTCTCCCTTCCTGAAAGTACACATGGGAGACAGAAAGAGAGAGAAAACAATGAATGTGTGCAGGCACACGTGCATTGACTCTGAATAGCTTGTGGATTCAATCAAACAAGCTGATGTGGGACTGGAGTCACCTATAAGGCAGGTATGAGAAGTTACATATTTCAGTATCAGCAATGGGATCAGTTTTCCACTTTTGCTTAACTATTTGGGAACGGTGCAAGTTCTTACAGTGATTAGATACAACATATTGGCTATAACATGGAGATCATGGAAGACACTAGAATTGGGGATAACTGCATCTCAACAATTCTATGGAACTTCAATGGATTCTAGATTTTCTTTAATTCTTGGTTGAACTTTGAAAAGATATACAGTCACTACAAGACCAATCCTATCTCACTTAACAAATCCTGACCAACAATTTGTTCCTCTGATCCCTCACCCGTTGGCCAAACACACAAACCTACAAACAAATCTACTGAGATTGGCAAACGTGGTCTGGAATTTTAACCTGGACCTTATCAGCCAATAAGACAACACTGGTCTCTGAGAAAACAGGGAATTCGCGCTAATTTTTCCACAGACCATTAATCAGAGAAGGACTATTTGTTCTTATGGAATTGTGAAATAAAATGCATCATCACCATTTTTATAAAAATATCTTTTGTGTAAGTACTTTGCTTTCTCATGTAAACAATATCATAATTGTGTAATGGATGCACCTATACCAGCAACATGCTGGATAAATATTTTATACCATCATCAGGTTAAGATACATTGTGGCTGTTTTGCTAGATGTTATCGACTTTGAGCAGTGTAAGTATTGTAGCTTTATACAATGAATGGAGGAGATTGTGCATTAGGTTTATCACACAATAGACTTTTGAGAAAGACCACTGTTCAGCAATCACTGCAACATAAATGGGAAATAATTATCCTCCTACTACTCCCTTACACTGAGTGTGCAGAAAAATGAAAAAAAAGTTTCACACAAAAAAATGGTTACCAGTATTCTGAATGGATCAATTTCAAAAATATCTGTAATATTTAAAGGAACTTCCAAATTCCAGTTTCAGCTGAATTTTAGATACAAGTTGATGAGTTTTACCTAAAACTCCAGCTCACTGACTGATGCCTCAAAGTTAGGCAATCACAGTAAGGTCACTTGGCTCTGCGTATGGAAAGATAACCAAATGCTAAATTAATATGGACACTGTAAAGCACAAGTTAATTGCATCAAAAGTTACAGGCTATCTAATCAATTTAAGAGTCACTCAGAAAATGAATCAATTTCCTTACCTGCACCTTCACTTTTTCCATCATCCCCAATAAGAGGGACCGTGATTGATGATGTCACACCATCAGGCTGTACTGCTGTGTAGACCACAGGCAATGACTGGACAACTACAGGCAAATGTTGCAGGTTTCCCATTTTTCTAGGTAAGCTGATTGACGGCACTGTGTGTATGACATGCAGAATCTGCTGTCCTCCGACCCCCTGGGACGAGGCCAAGATGGAACCCGGTGATAGCACTGCAGGGATGGCTGAAGTAACATTGACTGGTCCTCCAGTTAAGATGTCCGAAGAAGAATATGAAGAGGTTGTTGTTATAACTGGAAGTGATGATGAAACCACGGGCACTATTGGTGAGGTCCTAGATTTATTTAAGGACAAATCAACAGGTTCTGTCTGTGGCTGGTTATCATCATTTGAAAGCAGTTCCTCCGGTGGTTCCATTTTAATGTTGCTTAGTAACACTGGTGCATCTTTCTTCAGATCACCAAGCAGTGTAGAAGATTCCATTTTCACATTATTTATCAACATTGGGACTGATTCCGTTCGTTCGCATTCAGAGGCTTGGACTGACTGCAAAGAGAAAAAAATTGTTTTTTTTAAGGTTTGCAAATGTGAAACTCTCCATTATTTAGTTTAGATACATTACAGTGCAGTTCAAATTGATTTGTATTTTATTCAAGCATTTAATATATTTAAAAAATGAAATAAATGGGAACATTTTGGCTTCACCACTGCTGCCAAAAACAGAGCAGAAAAGAATACTACAAATAGTATGGAATTGACAAAACAACAAAAGATCACTGTGCTTGTTGGTTGAATGATACAGAGTGTACGCCATTGAAACACACCATATCATAAAATCAATTAGGCTGTCATATAGTTCAGTTTTAGTCTCAATGATTTTGTTTTTCTCACTTCAAAAAGGTAATGGAACCTTGTCCAACTACACTTTGTGGTGCAAATAATGTACCACATGAAAACTTGCCAATGGTGTTCAAACTATCTCACAGATCAACACTGCAACAGACCCAAAATTCATCTCAACACAGACGTCTGCCGCTCAACTTGATCTATTTATTTCCCATAGAAACCCCTGCATTACAGCCAGAATTACAACCCAGAAGCACTTAACTGATGCTTTGAAACCACTGTATGGTAATGAAATGTCCCAGCACATCTGCAGAAAATTCATTTCCCCACTAAAAACACTGAAATGTTAGAGGGACCTATCACTGACTACGTGCATATATCTCAACAGCCTAGTCATAACACATTTGCTCTTTTTTACAGCTGTTTATTTGTACTTCTATTATATTTTAGCCATTGAGATTTAAATCTTTCCTCCACTGTTGGTGTCTACCCAAATCACTCCTTTTTTGCTCTTCCCTCCCCTGAAATCATTGGGTTCATCAAAAAAAAACTGTCCATTAGAAGTCATATTTCAGTATTTTGCACAAATGACCATTAAACACAAGCTTTTGACAGAGAATCTCGCAGTTTGACTACACACTGAAACTGGCTCTAGTCTAATTTCCAGGCACACAGAATGTATTACCCATTTCTGACCAACCGCGAGAGTAAACCTTAGTTGACGCTCAGTATCAAAATTGCAGTCTTTACATAAACACCATAGGTCCTCTATTTTGACATGGTTGCACAGTCTATAAAGGCAATTGCTCCTACAAAAGTGTGTCAGTGTCTTAGTTCACACAAACCAATAAACATTTTGTTGATGGGCCCACATCATTGAAGCCTGTAATGATTAAGGCCGCAGGCACTGGGCCTTGGTACAGGTTCAAAATCAGAATCTGGTTTAATATCACTGGCATATGTTGTGAAACTGATGTTTTGCAGCAGCAATTTACACACTTTGTTTATGTTTATACACCTCGTTGTTGAACAGAACAGAGGGGCAGGAAAGGGTGTTAGCCAGGGAGAATATCAGAAGGTTAGTGCAAATATGAATCAGTTAATGGAAAGGGTCAGGGCAAGAAACAGTTGACAAGGTCAAGGAGAAAAGGGGAAGGAGGGGCAGGGTGGGTCAGAGAGAGAGAAAGGGGGAAGTGGAAACCCCGTTATGGGCCAATCACACAACCTCCCCTTTTGTTGCCACTGCCCCTCCCCCACTATTTCTACAAGTTTGAGCATTTTCATTTCCAATCTTTCCCAGCTCTAATGAAAAGGCACCAACCCTAAATGTTAACATGGCTTTTCCCTCTACAGGGCCTGCTGAGTATTTCTAGCTTTTTTTGTGCATTGTGGTTATTGAGATGACCATTCTGTCTAAATACATATCCAAATTTATGCCCTCACAAAAAAAGAGATTCCTAAAATTATTAAATTCTTAAATTGAGACTAGGATGGTGCAAACTGCTCAAATAGATGATAATGCTCCACCTTTTTGATTTGCCTACCAAAGTGGACAACCTGACATTTAAATGCATTTGCCATGTATTCACCCACTCATGCAAATTGCTTTGAAGCTCTGTTGGTCCTAACCCCCACAATCCATGCAGTCTTGTGTCATCAGCAAACTCTGAAACGTCACAGTTGGTTCTCTTATCCAAAATATTGAACACAGAATTGTACAGCACAATACAGGCCCTTCAGCCCACAATACTGTGCTGACCCTTAAACCCTGCCTCCCATATAACCCCCCACCTTAAATTCCTCCATATAACTGTCTAGTAATCTCTTAAGCTTCACTAGTGTATCTGTCTCCACCACTAACTCAGGCAGTGCATTCCACGCACCAACCACTCTCTGAGTGAAAAACCTTTCTCTAATGTTCCCCTTGAAATTCCCATCCCTTACTTAAAGCCATGTCCTCTTGTACTGAGCAGTGGTGCCCTGGGGAAGAGGTACTGGCTGTCCACTCTATTGAAGTATATTGCAAATTGTTGATGAGACTGCCAGGTCCCCCCGCCCCCCTCTCTCTCACTCTCCTAGAACTCTACAACTCCTGTGAAGTCTCGGACATAGTGCACATTCCTACCAGACAGCTGCTTTAGGAAGTGTCCCTGAAAGGGTTAATGCCCTTCTCAGAGTGTGTTTTGTACGTCGTTCAGCAAACCTGTTCCTGTTAGAGATCACGAAGCCCCATTCAGTGGGGGGCATAAACCACCAGAGCACTGCTTGGCAATGTCATAAAGTTTATGGGGAATTGGGGAATTTCACTGGTTAAACCATTCCGCAGGATGTGTTTAGCACACCAAAGGAAAAATCCTATTTCAGTCCTTTATGTTCCTATAAGGTGAGGTACCCTGGCTGCTTGAACGTCTATTTGTTTGCCAGAAAAACACAGTAGAATGCTCATGATATCTCAAGACCAGTGTCAAAGCCACCCGGAACAACTTCCCAGCTAAAGCCACCTCCTTCTCCGGTATGGGTCACTTGGTCATACACAGAAACCAACATGAGTGATGGATCCACATCAGTGGGAATCATCTAGCCCACAGCATCTGTATCAGGCTTATAAGCCATAGTTCTTATGAAAACACTACTTTGGAAATGCAATTAATTCCAGCCATCAAATGCTTTCAGTGATAGTGGCCATTATATATATTGTTCAATTAAATGGATAAACACTTCACCATAATGGCAAGAGCTTTCTATAATCAAAGCAGTGATTGAAAATAATTCTTCAAATTTATCTTGATGCCAATTACATCACTGAGTAAATTGCAAGCTCTGATGCATCTATCATTGTGAGTGCCTGCAAAACTCTTTAATGAATGAATTTAACTGAAATAAAATAATGCTGTCCCTTCTGATGGACCACCAGAAGCACATTGTAATAGGGAAGCTGAATTGGTCTGGTGCACAATCAATATAAACCTTCACCACTGATACCCTTAAAGTAATAAATAACTTAAGAAAGTAGGAGGGTTAGCACACACCTACAGTATTTATGTTTCCTTTGCATCTGCGTCTTGTTAGGTTATATTTATTATCAGCTCAAGTATCTTGTCTAGGCTTTTGTAGTCAAGACCAGTTCTTAAAGAGCTTCACAAAGTCCATACGACTAACAAGGAAGTGACATTTTGCTGTGGACCATTGTTGAATAAAAAGGAATTATGCACACAGCCCCTTAGCTCCTCACTAGTAGATGTGCTTGACTGAACAAGAATCCTGAGGAGTGAAGTTTTCAGGAAAACATGAGGATTTTCACATCCCAGACAGCACGTCAAAAAGAGAATCTCTCTGCCACATAGGCTCATGCAATTCTCGTTGTCTAGCACCCACTGTGCCTGATGAAGTACGAAATGCTCTCCACTCGCTGCGGGCTGCAGCTTCTGGGATGGTACAGCCAGCAAAACGGCAGGAAGCTCCAAGAGCTTACTGATGATGCGATGGCTTTTACGGCACCAGCTTCGAGCTGTAGGGCTGAGGCACGGAAAGGAATCAAAAGCTTGAGGAGAGGGTCATCTGGAATAATGTGTGCGTGATGATATTTTGCATTCTGAGATTCAGTTTTATTTGTAGATTGAGTGTTTTTCATCCTATTTTTGGATCTAGATGGCAGTGTAGATTTTATTTCTTTAATAACGTCCAGTTACTTACATGGGTGTGCAGTTCCATATCCAGTGCCACTAATAACTAAAGCTGAATATGTACAGAATGCTAAAGTTCTAATGACTCTGGATGTTAGGAATAAATTTCACAACAGAGACTTAAATGAACGGTTGACAAATTGAATTTCCCACACAACTTTTGGGAGGTCACTCTGAATGATTAACTGGCTGCAGGTCTACAAGTACAGGTGGAAGAAACACCTGAAGACCACAAGAAACGCTGATGCTTTTTAAACTTAGTTCCAAATATAAAGAAACTTCAGAGGCAGAATAAAAATCTTTTAACTGTACTGCAATGTGCCTTGAACTACAGCCAAAGTTAAAGCCAGCTTGGAGATGCCAATATGGATTGGTGAGGTAGGGCTCTAAAATCCAAGTATGTTTCTCTTTCATCTAAAGTTTAGGACTGAAGACTGATCTTTTCAGAAAAAGGTGTGGTGAATTTCCTTCTCTCAGGGTTATGAGTCTTTGGAACACTTCCTCAGAAGGACACGGAAGCAGACTCTGAGTATTAAGGCAGCAGTTCAAAAATTCATGAGAATCAAGGTGGAAGGTTATGAGGGTAGATGGAATCATAGACTCGAAATTACTATTAAATATTAAAAGGCTGCATCAGATTGAGTCCAATAACCTACTCTAACTCAGAATTGAAATATTCATATGTAGGCATTGAAAAGATGTTCAGAGATTTATTGAGCATCTTAAAAAGTGGAGCTGAAGTTACGTTTACAGGTAACTGGTTTACAGGTAAAGATCTTACTATCTTAGACTTTTCTAAGGTGATGCATCATAGACAGAAATTGAAGCAACAGTAATGAAGAATGGACAAGAACCTCCTCGTGCGTTACATTATCCAAAGAAGAAATGAGCTATGCACAAATCAAGAAGGAGCTCCTGAACAGTTGTAACAGGTCAGTGAGACACAATGAACACTGAAATAGGTCAGACCACTGGAAATAGTTCATGTGATTTTTAAACAATTCACCGAGTTTGCAAGAAACATAGAAAAATCCCTAAACTTTCCTTTAAAAGTAATATACGAAAAAGTAGACAAGCTGATAGTGTCAGATACAGTGAACAGGACATACTTGCCTAAAATTAACACAGTGGGTGCCAGTTAATGGGGGAGGGGGCATCGGTTAATTGGGGCAGCCACTTATTTGGGACAACTCTCAAGAACAAAAACTAATCAAGAAAATGGCCAGGATTCCCTTCCTTTATTAGCGACACTGTGCCGCTTTAATTAGGACAGGAGATGGTTGCAGAACAGTTTTGAACTAAAATCAGGCGCATGCACTTGTGTGGCCATTAGATCCACTGCTCAGAGCAAACAGTTTTTAAAAATAGTGTCAGCTTGTGTTCAAAAAGCTGTAATTTTTATCACTGAGTATTGGTACGAAATAAGTAGTAAAACAATTCAGAACTGTTTGCTCACTGTAGCTTCAACCATCCAGACTTAGAGATTTTAAAAAATGGCTGAGAATGAAAATGAAATGATTTCACTACTTCAACAAGTTAGGAATTAGAAAAGATGTTAAGGTATCAATATAATCATATTGAATGTGAAAAAGAAGATTCGGAGGATGCAATCAAAGGTATTGTATGAAGACGATCTATTATCTACACTAGGTAGATGTGCTGATTTTACTCATTACAACCAATCAGATGAATGCAGCAGTGCACAGATGCACTGGATGAATTCCTGTCAATACCAATTAGGAACTTATACAGTTTTTAAAGTACTGCAGTAGTATTGATATTTTTCTGTTTTGTTCTATGTTTTATTTAAATACACAATTCATTACTCAGTTAAACATTAGTTTGTCTTTCCACAAAACTTCAGCTAATTGGGGCAGCCACTCAATGGGGCAGAATATACTGGTTCCGATGTGTCCCAATTAATCAGAATCCACTGTACTGATCTTAAATTATATATATATAAAAAAGAAATTCACCATCATAAACCACCTTCAATTAGAGTTGCATCTTGAAAAGATATTTATGTAACTACAGATGACAAGAGTTATGAGTAATTCAACAAACTGGAGATGCCTTAATATCTTCATTCTCACTTGGTCTTTTAAAACTTTATTAACTACACAAGAAATCAACATTCAAAAGGACATTAACTTGTGTTGGTAGATGTAATGCATAAAATCTAATGCCAGTTTTTCACTCAATGTACAATGACTTTAAAAGTTGTAACTGTCGAGTGTGAAATCACCTGAACACAACACACTTCAAAATATATCTACTTGATAGATCAAAATTTATCAAGTAAGCAGCTGTTCTTCAAAAGGACATCTTGGCTATACCAAGGGTGAAGTTTTGATGCTGATCTTTGCCAGTGATTATCAATTGTAGCTGTTACTTTACTGATGTGGTAGGACTTATTTCACCTACAACTGACTGTATTTGCCAAAGAATATCAAATAATGTTTGCACAAATTGAAAACTCATTGATCCCAGTAACTGATAACGACCAAAATTTACATCTGTAGAGTTTGCAAAGACAAGAGTTTCTGGTCATGTGGCATCCAATGCCACCACTGCCCGTGGACCTGCAAGGTAGCATCAACCACCAGTGTGACGAAGAACTTGTGCTTTTACAGTGTCCGTTATGTTCAAGATAATTAAATGATGAATCCCACTCCCATAGGAAAGGAGGCATGTAACTAACTGCAGGAGGAAGTACATTGAGAACACCATAAATGTCCTTGCATAAGCAGCAAAACCATGATGAAGTGTTCATCTCCCCAAGCTTTAACTTACATAACTTCTTTATTGATTTGGAAGTCATTTAAGTATGACAAATCTTGATATAAGAAATTTGGGGCTACAAGGGAAGCACAAGTTGGCCAACTGCATGGTATTGATGCCTCGCGTTATTACAGAAAAATCAATAGTCCATTGGGTGCTGAAATTGTGCAAATATCAGCCATTTCTCCACATATAATCACCACAGGCTAAGTATTACTTATTTCCACAAATTCAGCATCTGAATCTTCATAGGAGGTACAACTTCTTTACCATGATTCAGTCACATTTGTTAAAGTAGACTTCTCAACTGAGAACCACAGTATCGATCTTCCAGTCTCGTGCCATGTGCATGATACACTGTAATCCCTTTGTATCAGGGGTGAGAGCAACTACATAGTAATATAGTTACAATATATATCTCAGTTTACAGGCAACATCTGTATTGCAGGGGAGGGAGTTACATTGTGAGAAATCAATCTGCAATTTTCTACATCGTGAAAAAACATCAATGTTTGTGCCAAAAAAAAAGCCTTGATTGCTAAATGTATTGTGTCCTTTTATTACTTTCGACCCCCACAAATTCCATGACAGCAAATTTTATTCAATTTCTCAAACTTTTGGATAATGATTTGTGAATTGTGCAAAGGTGAATTTTTAACTATAACATGAGGGTCACCAATGATCTTACAAAATAACAGAAACTACATGGTATTCTGGTCACTTGGGTGGGGCTAATCATGGCAGCATAGGCCCGTCTAATATTACAGAATAACCACTTCACTACATTGTTGCATTATCTAAGATCTAGCACTGAAAAGACCACCACCGTGCAAAATAATTTCTAAGAAACTACATTTTGAGAGAAGTTGCTTGGAACATTCAGGACAGAGGAGCAAGAGTTTTCACAGCCCTTCTTAAATGGTATTTGATACTGATCTCCTGAACCAATACAATATTCAAGTGTGGCATAACACTGATAATTAGCCAACATTGTTTGACATTACAAAGACTTCCTGCTGTATTCTGCTCACTGTCTTGAAACATTAGGCAACAAGTGTATTGGAACCAAAGACTGAGACACACAGGCTTGACAGGAGCCACAGTTAACTGTCTCCATTTTGCTGAAATTCAAACAAAGGAAATTTTAGATAACTGGCTCTTAATGGGTTTGAGTCATAGACTGCTAGATAGAGCAGCAACAGTTGTGCACCTGAAATATTGCCATTTTATTCCATAGATGCTGCTGGTCAGTTGAGTGTTTAAAGAATTTCATATTTTTAATCATGTTACTGACACTGACAAAAGTATTGGCTAGCTCACAACTTTTTGCAAAATTTCAGAGTGCTATAGAACCCCGAGAAGGCAGATAGTTCAACGTGCTTTTTCAAAAAGGACCTCAGATAATGTAGAAAACTTGTCACCTTAAATGATAAGGACAAGACAGAATGCAGCTACAGCAGCTCGGGGAATTTCAATAAGGTAGGCAACATCTACTGAAAAGCTTTGTCACGAGTTTCAAAAGGACAGTTGACATTTTGGGTCAAGACCCTTCACCTGGACTGAAAGATAGACAGAAGACAGCTGTACTGAAAGAGAGGGGAGACGGTTAGTATCCAGCAGTGGAGCAAGAGCTGGCAGGTGACAGGTGGATCACAGTGGGGGAGGAGATGATAGTCAGATAAGGTGGACGGGGTGGGAATGGTGTCAGAAGCTGGGAGATGATAACTGGAAGACATTCTTTTGGATTATTGCACACTACATTTAAACCTAATAGACAAAATTATATCCAAAAGCATGTCTGCTCTTCTCTCCTGGGTGTATATCTATCCTGCTCAGTATATCTAGCATTTTCTATATTTAAAAAACTAGCAAGTGATGTTTTGCTTTTTACTAAAAAGGCAAGAGTGAGGTCAAATTTCCCACAATGGGCAGAAAATTATCTTTCATGGCTGGCTCACACAGGGAAGGCATTTTTCCTTGGCTTAAAATTGAACTTCACCAGTCTGTTCTGATACAGGCCTTCTACGATCTTGATTATTAACTCAGAAACTACTCCCTTAAGAGAAAAGGTATAACTATACTTAACTTGGTTACTCAAATGGTGACTGCAAGCAACATGCATCAACCTTAGTGAAACAAGTGGGCAATAATTGACTAAAGAACTTACATTTTAGCTGGAAATGTCTTCTGTATGAGGATGAGTTCCTTCAGTCTGCTGTTAATTACAAACAGCATTCAATATTGTTGTACAGATAAAGATAAAAGGTTTCCAGTGAAATGATAGATATCAGCTGGATTAGGAATAACAGCATCAGAATAGGTCCCAGTGCTACAGGGGTAACAAAATTCAACTAAAGACATTTCCACTGCACCACACTCCTAAGCAATCACTTCAAGAAATGAATATTAAGATACACCTACCCGACAGATACCCTTTCATTGCAGTTTTAGATTGAGGATCATCTAGCCTAACTTACTTTCAAGAACCAGCCTCTTGGATGTGGAATCAGAGAGCTGCCCGGGTTAATGAATTATATCCATTCAGATTTAATATATGCAATCAAAACCACATAGCTCAATGCAGAAGAGGCTTAAATTGTGTAGATTAAGTGTGGCAAAATGCAAGAGCTGATCACTGTTTTATTAAATTAAACATGATTACAAATCACAAGTATCTACACTATTAAATCCCTGAATAAGGGTAATAGAGTGGAAAGAACATACACAGCAAGAGAGCACTCAACATGGAGACAGCTATCAAAAGAACCCAGCACTGCTACAACCACCAAAAATAGCAAATGCCAACAGAAAATGTGGACATTCGGTGCACTTGTAATGAATGCCCTGATAACAGCACTTGGTACAGAGTAAAAAAAAACAGGTTTCCAGCAGCAGGTCCTCACATCACTTTGTCCCACTTCAAAAAAAAATTCCCATTTCTCCTCAAATAAAAATAGAGTATTACCAAAAAGACTGTGCAACGAAGCAATAAATTCTGTGCTTGCCTTCCTACATATTACCTTGCCGTACACCCCTACATACTTTGCCTCTCTGCCAATAAAATCCTGCAAAATTCTACACTTTCCTGCTTTATTCGCACTGCCTCTGCACACATGCCATCAAGCCAGATTACTATCCCTCCCCCAAACACACACTGTACTTATTTCCAAATATACAGTGCCCCTCCTGTACTCAAGGTCAGATTTGGTGTCCAATCCCATGGATCATTTTCTTATTTGACAGCGAGCCAATGGTTGCCAAGGTAACATGAGCAGGCCATGAACTTCCTGCAGGACGACTGAAAAAATTGAACTGCATGCTTTTTCACAGGTGCTACTAAAGAGGGTGTGGGGTTTTTTTTAAAACTGAATTATATTAGTGGACAAGTCAAATAAGGGGACATTAAATCAGTCCAAAGCATTCAAGGCATACACAGGCACAAAGAGAGACTTTCTGCTATGAAAACTGGAGGCCTCATTACAGCTTTCCCAATCAGCAGCAGCCTGCTCCATGCATCAGGCACTTCACAAAGGCCTCTCTGTAGATATCCAGTGATTACAGTCAGCCAGCTGCAGCATGGCCTTATGGAACAGTCCACAACTCTACTCATGAAAAAAAAAATTATCGCCACGAAGTACAGCAAATACCACCCAACTGAAAGAAAGTGTTTCTGGGAACTAAATTAATTATAAACACAATTTAAACTTCAAGCAATTTTCACATTCTAGACAATAAATAACATGATAGGTGACTTGGACCAAGAAATGTACTTCATTCAATAACTTCACTCTGATATTCCCACAAAATGGCCAGGATGAGATTAAAGTTCTGATTCACAAATAGTGAAGGGATGAGCTCAGTGAAACAATGAAATAAGTCAATAGGAACAGAGAAAAGTAATTCTATTTATTCAGTACACTTAAAAAAACGTACAGTATTCTATCTAGACCAGTTACCCACAGAGTAGGCTTGTAGGCAGAGACTTCCTTTGGCAAGTTGGCTTCCAGATGACAGACAAGGCCAAAGGCCCAGTGAAATACAGCTCTCTAAATGCATCATATGGGCACTGTCCCAAGAATTTGCTTTGAGTATTGAAGCTCTTTTTTCAACTTGCTCACTGTCAAACAGATTAGTGTTAAGTTCATAAAATGGCTAAATATATCAAACAGATTAAAATACTTAACAATTGAATGTTTTTTATATCAATTCAATAAACCAAGACTGTAGCCATTTCTTCTTGATGAAATCACTACATAGTGGGTTGATTTCCACTCTCATTAGATTCCATGATCAAGTCCTGTGCTGAGGTGCAGTAGAAAAACAATGATCAACTGCGCAGTAACCAGGTGGTGACTCAGGTAACTGAAGTAATTATAATTAGATTAAACCAGCTTCATTTCTATGATCAAGTTAAAAATCCAAATCAAACAAAATAATGACAGATTAAATAAACTTCTTTGCAATTGTATTTATGGTCCTCAAAAACAGTCATTTAATAAAAAATAATTTCTTTCAATGATTTTCTCTCTCCCCTCCCCCCCATGTACACCTTTATTCTATTAGTTTTTAGACAACTGCCATCCATGAAATTACTAGTATTGTTAGCAATATAGAAACCAAAATGCTCTCTCTCAGTCCAACCTTTTAACACCATTGGAGGGAGTGGCCTGGAAAGTCTCCACTGTAAATAACAGGGAGGAAGTGTGACTTCATATTTGTTCAGGAGCCGCCCAAACCCAGGAAGCCAAATTACATACCGCTCAAGAACATTTTCCTGCATATCTACGTGGAGTCAGGCATTGCAAATTGGTTGGCCTGATGTTACAAAACATTTGAAATGGAACTATAGCAGGATTCATGGAGAACTAACAAGATCATAACCAGCCATTTGCTTCATAGGGTCCGTGTTAGGAAATGGGACCAATTAGATGAAATGCAGATGGATTTCTTTAAATCAGTCCAATTCCCTTCTGAAAGTTTCTAATAAATCTGTGTCCATAGCCCTTCAACTGCTTTACTCAAAGGGGTACTTTATTTAATTTTAAAATTTAGCGAGACAGCTCAGAGTAGGCCCTTTTGGCCTCACCATCCCAACAGCCCACAACAAACCTAATTAATCATAACTGAATCACAGGACAATTTACGACAAATTCACCTACCCGGTACATCTTTGGATTGTGGGAGGAAACTGGAGGACCCAGGAGAAGATCTATGGGGGAGGGGGGGTGTACAGAGATTCCTTAATGAACAGGGCGGGGTGACGTCACGGGATGACGTAGGATCGAGACATGGAAATCCAGCTCTCCCGTAAAAAAACAGTAAAATAATGTTTAAGTGAAGAAAAGTTAGTAAATACTTTTTAAAAATTACTTATACACTACTCAGGATTGTCTTAAGATATGTCTCATAAACAGAGCAGAAGAAAACTACTACTTTGAAGAAAACACAAGTTGGAAAAGAATCAAGGCCGGCCGCCATCAAAGAGCCTCGGGCTCAAGTGCATTTTATCACCGGCGATACAGAACAGGAAATTGCGGCAACATCAACCGTCTCCAAAAAAAAAAGAGCAACAGGAATTGTGCATGCGTGAAGGAAGGGGCATGCACAAACATGAGCAACCCAAACTACAGATCCCAGCTATGATCGGAACTGAAAGTGAAAGTGAATATGAGGTGGAATCAGATTCTCTGGATAAATCAGATGAAGAGGTTGGAGGTGATATTGGAGACACAAAAAAAAACTTTGGTGCAAATAATGCATGAATTAAAAGCATTAAAAGTAATAAAAAAGATATTAAAAATATGAAGATTATGGTTGATATAATGATGGAAAGACAGGACAAAATAAACGAGAAAATTAATAACTTGGAAGAAACAACAAGAGACACCATTGACAGAGTGAATAAAATGGAAGATAATATTTCTGCCTGGACATCAGAAAGAAAACGGTTGTTGGAAAATGTTAACGTACTTGAAAATTTTAGCAGACAAAATAATATTAAGATTGTTGGACTTAAAGAAGGTATAGAGGGAGAGGATCCAATAAATTTTTTTCAAGAATGGATTCCGGAAATTTTGGAAATGGAAGAAGGAACCCAGTTAATTGAAATTGAAAGGGCTCACAGAGCCTTAAGATCAAGACCTCAAACCCACGCTCAATCTTGATAAAGTGCTTAAGATATCAAGATAAAAAGATCCTGAAGGCGACTGCCCAGTGTGCCAGAAAGAGAAACGGGCCATTGACGATAGAAGGGAAAACAGTTCTTTTTTATCCTGATATAAGTTATGACCTTTTGAAGAGAAAGAAGGAATTTAACCCAGCGAAAAAAGTTTTATGGGAAAAGGGTTATAAATTTATATTGTGCCACCCGACAACCCTGATAATTTTTTTTGGATGATGGAAAAAGAAGATCTTTTACTGATTATCGGGATGCGGAAGAATTTGCACAAGAACTCCCAAATATTCGCTAACCACAGCCAAAGATTTAAAAGTGAAATGGATTAAAGATGAAGACAACGACAGTGAATGGAGTTGATGGATGTTTAAGGACAGAAGAATATTTAAATATGTTCTTAAATATATGATACAGAGGGAGAAAGATAAAAATTTGATAAATATTAATTGAGAGTAGTGATATTATCTTTTCCTTCTCTTATATATACATTTTTATGTTACGGGGGAGCTGGGGGAACTTCGGATCGATTGCTACGTGATTCACGTGTGTACTCATGGCGATTGCCATGACCCGTACAATGGAGGGAGGTAATGTTGTGTTTTTTTTAATTCACAACATTAGTAGGAGGGTATTTTGTTATTTTTTTTTCTTTATAATCTATTTTTCTTTAATCTTTTTTTCTTTGCCTAGACAATCGGGGGGGGGGGGGGAAGAGAGACACATAGCAACACGGAGAATTTTAAAAAGGTTCCCCAAGGTACTATGAAAGTTGAAAAGTTAGGTTTTACTATAGCCTGGAGTAACCCTGTTAAAACTAATGACTAATTTACTGATTTTTTTAAGGGTAATGTTAATGGGCTTAATGGACCGGTGAAAAGAAAAAGAATTTTAACATACATTGAGAAGATAAAAATAGATACAGCTTTTAGCTGCATTCCACTTGAAAAAATTAGTATAATTTAAAGAGATAAGTATGAAATATTTCTGAAAATTTGGCACCCTTATTTACAAATGGTAAATATATATATAGATGCTCTGAAGATAAAATTATTGGTTATTTGGGGAAAGAAAGAAATATATATTCTAAAGCAATTATGAACTCCATGGAGCATGTGGGGATCTTCCGATATCCAGGCATTCTTTCTTTCTTTTTTCTCTTTCTACAAGGATATGTTGGGGGGAGGGGTTAGGGGGAGGGGGGGGAAATGGTTGACAATTTTTTTTTCCTTCTGTAACCATTTGAAAATTCAATGAAACATTTTTATATATAAAAAAAGAACAAGGCCAGAATTGAATGCCCAAACTCTAATTGCATTGTGCTAACCAAGCATCACAGTGGAGCCCAGTTCGGGAACTTGCAAGGGAAAAAAAAAATTCTCCGCTCCACTTTGGTTCCTTTACCAGTCACTTTGCATCTGCCTCGTGTGCATGCCAACCCAAATGTTTACCCAGTAGCTAGGCTCATATGCAACACACATACTTGGACATTAATAAGGTTGGTCACTTATGTATGCCCCGTGTACATTTCTAGGCCATTATGCATTGAGTTACATCAATTTGTTCTCCAAATGTATGCTTTTCAATCTTTTTCTTAATTGTTCCAACTTCCTAAAAACATAGCTAATAACAAGGCAACAAACTTGTGGCCTAAAACAATGCTGTACTCACCAGATCACCACCATTTCCTCCTTGCATTTTAGAATATTATTCAAAGCACTGTATTCACTTTTAACATTACTATACCTTAGCAGCTTAATGTTGATTTGCACACCATGGGTTAATCATGGTGAAAATCAAGAGCATTATTTGTGAAGTTTGCTAAACAGCATTATCATCTTTCTCTGTGTAACACCAGCCTGTGCCATTTTCAGTACATCATTCCCTACCGATTTATTGTTAAGCTCTCAAATTTTTGGTACCTAGCCTTGCAAATGGAATCCCTGCCGAAAGTTTACAGAAACAGAACACTGTGGAAGCAAGACCCTTATTTAATGAATGATGCTACAATTTAAGTAGGAGATGGGAAAGTGCATCCAGGAAGTTACAGGGACCTCAACAGGCAACTGCATTCTTTAAACAAGTGATATTCAGTGATGCTGTTGATATCATTTGCTAGGGACATTACATTACAAAGTAGGCATCAAAGAAAATGATACCCTGCAGTAAAATTAGGAGTCTAATTTGAAAATTACCCTAAAGCAAAAGAAATAAGCATAACGTTGCTTTGTTTGGGGGTTTTTCAAAATTTCAATAAGAGAATGCATTTTTTAAGCTACAGAAAGAAATTTCCAGTCCCCATGAGTTTCAAGCAACAGGAAGTAGCATGATCCACTTTAAGCCTCTCACTACACTACCATTTTCATTAAGATACTCTTTTAAAAACTAACCCTTCTGCAATTCTTAAGCCCGCCTGTCCTATTTCCTCATTTGTTGCTCAAAGGCTGCTTGATAATGCTCTTTTGTACACCTCAGGATCTTCCACTGTATCACTGGTGCTCCATAAATACTTACTCCTGCTCTGTTGACCTTGGGACTCAACCTCACTCCCTTCTGAACAGCAGGAAGTCTACTATTTCCAAGGGAACAGAGAAGGCAGAGAAAATAACTAAAAAGGAATAATGGAGAGTGCAATGTAACTGAATAACATCAAGTAATACCAGAAATCAACCCCCAATTCACAAGGACTACCATCTCATGGAGAGTACAGTTTGTTACAGTCTGCCAGACTTCTTGTCAGGTAAACGTAGCAGTCAGCAATTCTGGTATTGGTTGAACGCAATAATGTAACTAAGTGCTTTGAAATCATGAGCAGGTATCATTGAAATGAAATGATTAAAAGGTATTAAGATAGGACTTGAGATCCACATTGTACTTGCTTCTTGCCAGAGGGTTTCAACTTTCTGCTAATTTGATTAGCTTGGAAATCAAGATTGGAACAAGTTGAGACCTATGCAAAGATCAGGGAAGCAGAGTAGCCTTGCTAGACCCAAGCTTCAATGGCATAAAAACAAATAGTCCTCCATTTACTCTGCAACTGAATTTGGAAACTGTCAGATGCATCTATTATCAATACCTTGCCTGACAATTAGTGCGGCAATTGTACCTTACCGAAGTTCTTTCTTGGCACGAGGAGCATTGAAAACAAACCGTCTTTTCTATATGTTAAGCCACATGTTAGAACTGTGTCAGCTGCTAGACTCTCCTCCCTGCACAGCTGCAGTTGGCTTTCTGACAGCTCTAAATATTTAACCATGGCAACATGGATGACTGCACAGGTTGCCAGGCTTGGCTGATAAGAAGTGTTTTAATCAGTTTATCAAATGTAAAAAGACATGAAGATACAACAAAATAATTAAGCCCAAAAATATTGCATAATCGTTTCTTAAGGAAAGAATGGTTTTGCAAAACGCTATGCTCCAGTAGTTTAAGCTCCTTAAGGTAACACTACAGAGCAATTCGAATATACATAGAAAAAGAGCTACAAGGAAATAAAGATATTTGAAATAGGAAATAAAGATGAGAGAAAGAGAGAGAGATTGATTGATTGCTGGGATGACCAAAAGTGGC
This sequence comes from Hypanus sabinus, assembly GCF_030144855.1. NCBI lineage: Eukaryota > Metazoa > Chordata > Chondrichthyes > Myliobatiformes > Dasyatidae > Hypanus > Hypanus sabinus. Next base: position 53,708,551 of record NC_082713.1, read on the forward strand.
TACGTGCTTTAAGAAGTTAAACAAAAAACATGGGGGCTGAGAGATGCATCTACTTCACTTTTATATTAGTGAGGTACACCCATGTAACATTGTGATGTAATGATGTTTCCCATTCAAGTACTATTATATACAGTGGGCTCTCCTTATCAGCAGGGGATTGATTCCGGGACGCCCCCATGAATACCAAAAATCGTGGATTCTCAAGTCCTTTATTTAACCTGTCTCAGGGCGATGGTCTTTCGGACCCAGCGGAACCCCAGACTTTATTTAACCTGTCTCAGTGCGGTGGACATTAGGACCTGGCACACCTCTGAATCCGCAGTGTTCCTGTTCACGAATATAATCACGATCACAATTGAAAATAAGGTGGAAGTAATAAAGCGATCAGAAAGAGGTGAAATGCCATTGGTCATTGGAAAAGCGTTAGGCTACAGTCGGTCAACGATCGGAACAATTTTAATGGAGCATGTGAAAGGCACTGCCCCAAAGAAAGCTACAAGTATCACTAAGCAACGGGGTGGTTTGATTATTGAAATACGTATGCTTCTTAAGTTTTATATGCAGAAAAAGGTAAAATATATACTATATACTAAGAAAAACGTTTGGCTAACTGACGCTAAAAAAAAACACAATCTTCCATCCTTGGACTCACTTTACACCACACGCTGTCGGAGCAGTGCTGCCAGGATAATCAAGGACATGACCCACCCAGCCAACACACTTTTTGTCCCTCTTTCCTCTGGGAGAAGGTTCAGGAGCTTGAAGATTCATACGGCCAGATTTGGGAACAGCTTCTTTCCAACTGTGATAAGACTGCTGAACGGATCCTGACCTGGATTTGGGCCCTACCTTCCAAATATCTGGACCTGACTTGCACTACCTTACTATCCCTTTTCTATTTTCTAATTATGATTTATAATTTAAATTTTTATTATATTTACTTGGATTTATACTTAAGGGAGCGAGAAGCACAGAATCAAATATCGCTGTGATGATTGTACACTCTAGTATCAATTGTTTGGTGACAATAAAGTAAAGTAAGTAAATAATACCAGATGTACCTGTTCTGACTTCAAATCCAACTTAAAGATGGACTCAGGAATGGAACCCCTTCATAACCCGGGGACCGCCTGTACTTTTAAATCATCTCCAGATTACTTATAGTACCTAATACAATGTAAATGCTATGTAAGTAGTTGTTATACTGCATTGTTTAGGTAATAATGACAAGAAAAAATAGTATGTAAATGCTCAAACAACGAGTGCTGGAGAGAGAACTTGCGGGTTTTCCCGATCCGCGACTGGTTGAATCCGCGCATTGGGAATCAGCGGATAAAGGGGGGTCGACTGTATAACCTGTAATGAATTACTGCATGTAAAACAAAGAATGCTTAATCAAATGATATATTTACATTACTCAAATATGACTGAAATATTAAATATGCACTCTATCCTGCACAGCTATAAACTCCAACTCAATTACAGAATGCATCTCTACTATACACGGTATACAGGTGTCCCCCGCTTTACCAATGTTCACTCACACCACTTTGCTTTTACAAAAGACCTACATTCGTAACCTGTTTTCGCATTACAAAGAGGATTTTCGCTTTTACGAAAAATTTTTACCATGTAAATTAATGGTTCTTTGCTTTACGCCATTTTGGCTTAAGAAAGGTTTCAAAGGAATGCTCCAGCTTTGTAAAGGGAGGACACCTGTATTACATAATATGATACTGACATCCACATTGTAAATTTTAATTTTAAATTATCCCATTCAGTTATAAAGATTTAATCACTGTGGAGGATTTCTCACTTTTGTGGGATAGCATCTTTCCTGACCGGTTTGGGGGGGGGGGTCACAGGGGGGGTCATCTGCTTGGCATGAGAGACTAGAGGCTGTGAATCAACCTCAGGTTCCAGGGCCTCCCTCCATAGAACTGACTCGGGGACTGTAGAAGTGGTTCTGACAGCTCTGGCCACCTTTCTTCTCCTCTGCTCTCCTCAAATGATCAAAGTGATATCTCCAGATGACAGTGTATGCAATCTCCACTGTGTAAGAGAGTGGTCCAGTTCTGTCCTTAATCTTTCCAAGTACCCACTTTTGATCACCTCTGTAGTCCCTTGCCAGGACTGTTTGTCCAGGAGTGAAACACTGAACCTCTTTGTTTGAGAAGCCATCATTTTGTCTCAGCTCTTTGTGCTGTATACTCCCTCAGAGTGAGTTTAAGTAGATCCAACTGTGAGTGCAAGAGATGATTCAGGAAGAGCACTGCTGGTCAGTTATTGGTTGTGGAGTGTTCTGCATTGCATATCCAGGAGAAAAGTTGACAAGCACCAATTTCAGTGTCAGACCAGTGTGTTCCACTGTCGTTGCTCACAGCGTGTTCTTTAGATGTTGGCAAAACTTACCGCCAAGCCACTTGTAGCTGGGTGGCAAGGTGCAGATGCAAAATCTCTTGTTCCATTCATTTTCTGGAATGGCTAAACCGGGCTACTACAATACAAGCCCAATATAATAGCCCAATGGCTAAACCGGTTCCACAACAATCTGTGGTCCACTGTCACAGACTGTATGATCTGGAACACCAGTCCTTGAGTACAGACTTCAACGGTATGCAAAGTTATGGTGGAGTTTATCAGGAACACTTCTAGCCACTTTCTAGCTGCATTCACCACTACTAAGAAACTTGATGTCTTCTGCCATTTTTATGGTTCTGTCTTTGACAGTCTTTGCAGAGAGGGGCATATCCCTGATTTTCTGCACAATTTCACTCTTGTTTTTAAAGTCCGTGAATAGATGTTCTGAAATCTTAATGAAAGATTCTTTTATATATTCACCATCTGTAAACTGCTTCCCGTGCCTGACTATTTCCTGAGCGGCAATATAACTGGCGTATGTCGTTGATTTTCCAGACTTCATCCATTTCTGGAAATGATTTTTGCTCAGATCAACCTTCCGCATCAATTCCGAAACGGCTTTTTTTCTCTCATCTCCATCCGGATATTTTTGAGCAAAGGCTGCGTGTTTATTCTGGAAATGCCTTGCGACATTTGACTTTTTGTTGTTTGCTAGTTTCTCATTGCATATTAAGCATACCGGTAAACCAGTCTCGTCAACAGTGAAAGCAAATGAATCTGTCCACGTATCATTAAACGTTCTGTTTTCTTCAGTCACTTTTCTTTTTTTAGAATTCTCCATAGTTGGCTTACCTTGGATCGAAAAATTAAAGAAATCGCGCACTGGCGGGTGTCAGGTATTGGCAGTGGTGACGTATATTAATAGCGATAAAAACACGTTGTAGCGGTGTGCTCACGCAGTCAGTAAACTGCAGTCGAATAACTTTATTCGAACTAAACAGCCTTGCTTTTAAGCCTCCCTCAACCCAGCCCCCATGGACGCAGATGCTGCAAAAGACGCGTACTCACAAACCCCCGTAGGCTATCTCCCTTAGCCGGAATGCTGGCTAATTGTGAGGAAATGTGTCGCCACACTTAGATTGTACAAGATCACCATAATCTTCAAATTTAGAATTACATTTCAAAAGCTAACAAACTAACATAAAATACATTTTAATTAAATACTGACCAATTATTTCCCAAAGCCACAGGGAGCCGCAGCACAGAGGTGAAAGAGCCACAAATGGCTCGGGAGCCGCAGGTTGCCGACCCCCAGTTTAAAGAATTCACACTTGTGTTATGCTCTGAGCCCATAACCTTCTAATCTTTTCACACTGTCTTGAGATTTGAGACATTCTTCATCATTCTCAGCTGTAACAATGATGTCATTCAAGTAACACTAAGTGCCTGGACAGTCCTGCCAGAGTGCAGGTGCAAATGTTACCCCAAAACAAGCCTATTATAGTAATACAGCCCTTTGTAAGTGTTGATGGTGAGAAACACTTTGGACTCTTCTTCCATCTTCATTTGTAAGTAGTCGTCAGCTAAGCCCACTCCGCTGAAGTGTTTCTCTTCTGAAAGGTTTGTAAAGATATCCTCTATCCTGGGCAGAGTACTGATTTGGTCGTGACCTTGATATCACCCCAGTTCCTGACATACTCATTCTTCCTGCTACTGGGACCACTGGTGTTGCCCATGGGTTCCACTCAAAACTTGGAAAAAATTCCTTCAGTCTGAAAATGCAAACTAGCTCACGTACCACAGATCATTATGAGCAAATGGACCAGGCTTTGTAAAACTTGGGTGTGACATTTCCATGTAACACTACCTTACCAGGTTTTCCCAATGCCATCCTTGTACACCGTTGTGGCATGTCCAGTATCTTTCTTATTTCACTTTCAGTTGACTGTTCCAGGGATGCAGCATGAAAATGGTGGATGGATCGCCAATCAAGTTGTTGTTCTCTCAGCCATAAACATCCCTCCAATGCTGGCCCTTCTGTTTATACCACATACAAGCCCAATGTAGTTTGCTGGTTGTTACATTTAACTGTTATGAATGTCATTCTCACAGAGTTCTCTTATCTCTAGTGCAAGTATTGTTCAAACTCATTTTAAAAGAATCAGTGTACAAATTCCATTTTAATTAATCTGTCGCTCACTTTTGGTGTAAGCCATATTGCTGGTCTGTGGTTAGTTTTCACATAAGTCTCAAGACTACCCAGTCCTGTGTCATTCTCATCATTATCAGGTTTTTCATTAACAGCATGCAGATTAGTGCTCTTTTTGAAACTGCAATTAGACTTCATCTTTTTTTCTTCCATGTGCACTCTATTTATTTTTGTCTGCCAAACATGCCATTTGTACTTTGTTACATTTTCTGCAAGTTTCATTTTTAAATCTGCAGTGGCCTGGTGCTTGCAAACCCCTGCCACAACGGTAACACAATTTATTCAGCCAGTCGTTTCCATTCACTCATCGGAATTTTGTTTACACTCACTTTCATTCCTGACTGCAACTCTGCTGCTCTTTCCATTGATTCATCAATTTTAATTGAGCATTTAAAAGCCAGTTATGCATCAGTGAGGAGCCATTTTTGAATGCTTTCATATGTAAGATCCTACAAACTAAATGATCTCTCAGTGCATCGTTAAGCTCACTGAACTGAGAATGGTCGGACGATTTCTTCAGTTCAGCCACGCAAGCTGAAATGGACTTCCTTTCCTTTTGATTCTGCTTATGAAGCCTAAAGCATTTGGCAATCAACAATGGTTTCTCTTCTAAACGTTCCTGCATTGCATTCATGATATCAGCAAAGCTCATTTCAGCTGGTTTAAGCTTTTTAGTAAAAGGCATACTTTTCCACCTATTATCAACAGCAAAACAGGCACTCCTTTTTCATTGGCTATTTAATTTGCTTCAAAGTATTACTCAATTCCTTCAGTATACATGACCCAGTTATCTGTTGTGCAATTGAATGTGTTTATCTTTCCAATACAGCCAGCCATTTCAGCCTATTTATTTATTTACTTACTTATTATTAGCACCTGGTAAACTCAGTTTATGAACCTGTGAATTCCAAACATTTTCTGCTCTTTTTTTTTAAAAAAAGCAACCATCTTTCTCCCTTTGCAAAGAGAAACTGTGCTGAGTTTTCTTTTTTTTTAAAAAAAAAACTCTACTAACATCTCTCTCCATTCTGAAGAAAACATGCTTATGCTTCAACAAGGTAGGTAGTTGTCTTCGGTTTGTTTTAAAACATACTCATTGTCACAGTTATGTTTTGTATATCCAGAAACTATTCAAAAGAAAAACATGGGAGCTGGGAGATGCAGGTGTACTTCATTTTTACTTTTAGTGAGGCATACACATATGATGTGGTGGCGTAATGACGCAAGCCATTCACATACTTTTACATATAACCCATAATGAATTATGTAAAGTAAAGAACGTTCAGTCAAACAATACATTTACAATGTTATTCAATTACTGAGATACTAAATATACACGTGGAAGGTGACAAAGAGGTAGAATGAGGTAGAATGCATGAATTCCTGAGCACTTGTCAAATTATGACCAAACAAAATGAGGAAAGTAAGGGCAATGTAAAAGAGTGCTTGAATGAAGGTGCAAGCAACATGACAGAGACCAAAATACAGTAAAGAAAGCTGTAATTATGGGGAACTAAAAATTAACACAGGCCAGGATAGGTTGATGCACGGGCCAAACATGATCCAGAGTAAAGTGCAGGAATGAAATGCTTAAACACTTTCATCCTCATCTATACCATTACAAAGATTTCAGAACTTCATTAAAAAGATTGAAGTGTGTGCAGGTACAGAGACTTTCCATTGGTCCTGCCCTAATCACTTCTTGCACAAATACTTCAAAGTATAGGAAACGTACTGAACCACTGAAGAATGCACCTCAGATTTGCTGACTGCAGTCATTCAGGCAACATTTGATTTATTATTTCCATGTTTTTCCCAGGCCTTCTCTAAAATAACTTTTGACCAATCTGTTTGAACCTCTGCAAAACCTAATCACTTTTCCCCCCACAAACTGCCTCTCTACTAGGGATGGGAATGAGTCCCTCACTGTCAGGATTTTTCAATCGTGCATACATTCTCTTTATAAAAGAGAACCAAAGGACAGTGGAAAAGGAGCAGGTTATGGCCTCAGCTCAGCCATTATATCATTAATATTTAAATAGGTTCATGAGGACAATAGCTTACTCCTATTTCTTCTGCATGTTCACACAGAATACATTTCTGGCACCTGTGCACCCAGACATATCATTCAAAACTTACACTTTTTTTAAAAAATTGTCATTGTTTTGAGAAATTCTGTAAAGCTTTTCTGCAAATCTTGCTTTTATCACTCAAACCAATTGGCTTTTCATAGTGCTGTTCCATAGCTTGGCAATGTAAAGAGCCACTCACATTCTCATCTACTGCTGCTGTAGAATATTGAAGATAAGCTGCTCATTCTGAAACTGAGCACCATTAAGAATTCTGCTACAATCCTCTACTGCTCAGAATTTAGATGCTGCTAACAGAATTATCACTGGACTTGCAACGGCTTTGGCAATGCAGCACAAGCATCAGAAGAAACAGATTCTACTCACTTTACACTTAGGTCTGTGTGGCTAAGTACAGCTCCAATGCATGTTGAAGTTACCTGAAGACACCAGTCATTGCCCAAATCAAAGGTGGTGACAGATCAGCACGTAAGAGGGAGATTGAAAATCTGGCTGTGTGGTGCCACAACAACCACTTCTTACTCAAAGTCAGCAAGCCTAAAGAGATGGTTATTGACTTCAGGAGGAAGCCAGAGGTGGTGAGGATCAGCAATTTTAAATTCTCCATGTTTTCATTTCAGAGGATCTGTCCTGGCCCAGCAGTGTAATTATAAAGAAAGCATGGCAGCAGCTCTACTTCCTCAGGATTTGCAAAGATTCACCATGACACCTAAAACTTTGACAAACTTCTAAAAATGCATGGAGAAGAGTATATTGACTGGCTGCATTACAGCTTGGTGTGGAAACACCAATGCCCTTGAACGGAAAATCCTGCAAAATGCAATGGATACGGGCCAGTCCATCATGGGTAAAGCCCCTACCCCCACCAAACACACCTACACAGAGCTGTCACAGGAAAGCAGCAACCATCATCAGGGTCCGTCCCCCCCCCCCCCCCCCCCCACCACCACCACACAGGCCATGCTCTCTTCTTGCTGCTGCCATCAGGAAGGTGGTACAGGAGTCTCAGAATTCACACCACAGGTTCTGGAAGAGCTATTATTCCTTAACCAAAGGAAATCACTTGCCCCATCACCTAAAGGTTCCTACAACCCATGAACTCACTTACAAGGACTCCTCATCTCATGTTCTCTATATTTATTGCTTATGTATTATTTCTATCTTTTTGCATTTGCTCAGTTTGTTGTCTTTTGCACACTGGTTATACGACCAGTTAGTGAAGTCTAATATTGATTCTATTATGGTTATTGGATTTATTGAGTATGCCCACAAGAAAACAAACCTCAGGTCTGTACGTGGGGACATGTGTAATAATAAATTTACCTTGACCTTTGACAGAGACACTGAAAGGGGAGAAAGAAAGGGCTTATTCTATATAGGAGTCTTATAGAGTTTACAAGGTCCCATAGACAAGTGACTAAGAGTCACCATGATGGTCACTGCAGAAATCTGAACTATATGCACGCCCCATGCCTGCATGCCTCTCCCAAGTGAGGACAAGGATCTGGATCACACTAGGAAGTTGCAGCTGATCTTTAGAGCTCCCTGCTGACTTCAGCAGTACTCAAGTCAATGACGTTCTTTTTCTCCCCCGATCTCAACATCTTTTCCCCACTTCACCAGAGATGCCAGCCAGCGCATGGATCTCCCAAAGCTCACTTTTTCATGGACTACAATCAGAATTCCTGTCTGAACCATGAGCTACTCATCAATTGTAAAACATTCAGGTTTTGATTGATCAGAGGAAGATCCATATAGCCAGGGAAACGCATGCTGGGAGATTGATCCCCACAGTCTTACCCAGTCCCAGCTGCTCGATATATTTCTGGGGACACACTACCTAAAAGACAGAGGATGGATTTTTGGAAATGCCATATTTGGCTTCTCAATCCAGTGCAACTGAGCATGCTGTGACAAAAGCCACTGTCACACAATACTGGCCTCCACTTAATGAGATTATTTAACTGTGCATCTGCAGGGAGACTTTCCAATAGTCAAACCAAGGCCTAGAAATTCCATTATACATCTTAGACAAAAATCTAGATCTCACTTTACAAATCAGCTGAAGATGGTATAGCAACACCATGCTCATTTAAAATGTGTATACCCATCAAAAAATTCAGTTACTATTTAATGTTTCGATCAGTTAATAGTTCTGTCCTGTCACTATTTCTACCAGATGTAAAACGCAACTAAACAATGTTACCAGCAGTCTGTGCTGAGACTTTCAACCTCACTCTTCTGGAGGGAAAACAGTTCCTACCTACTTACATGAGGTTTTACTAACTTGATTTCCATTGAAGTTCTGTTTTTTTTTAAAAAAAACAACACCCACGTTTAATGCCTTCTGTCTCCTAAGGTCAATGATCTCAAGCACATTCTCATGTGCTCTTGGAGGGCTTTGGATGTCAAGGTCATGAATATTCTCATCTTCCCAACCTCTGGACTATTTCAGAACTGCTCACCCTGTTGTTGATCTCTGGCACATCTCAGTTTGATGAACAGAAAGGACACTGCGACACTGCACAGTGGTTACAGCCACTATGTCCATTAGACATAGGTTTGAAGTATTCTTCCCCCGTTTCAGACAAAAAGAATGGAATCAATCAAATTCCTAATTCTCCATTAGCCGCTTGAATGGGATGAGATATTTATTACCAGAAGCCTCCATATTTAAAGTCATCCACCATAACCTGCACAATGCCATTCACAAAACAGGCTTTAGCTGCAAGGTGAATGAATGGGTGGTAAAAAAAAACCTAGCCAAATAACAACACGGTTATAATCAGCTTCTTTCTTCAAGCCCTCTCATAATAAAGCTGTATAGCTTCAAGGAAAATGTCAACGATGTTTATTCACTTGAAGCTCTTCCTTCTACAGCAGCACAAACAAAATACTGGAGGAGCCCAATCACAAGCAAAACAAAATCTGCAGATGCTGGAAATCCAGGCAACACATACAAAATGCTGGAGGAACTCAGGCAGCATCTACAGAAAGAAATAAACAGTTGATGTTTTGGATTGAGACCCTTCATCAGGACTGGAAAAGAAGCGGGGATAAAAAAAACAGAATGAGAAGGAGGGGGAGGGGAAGGACAACAAGTGGTAGGTGAAACCACACAATGGGGATGGTAGGTGGGTAGGGAAGGAAGAGTGAAGTGAGAAACTGGGAGGTGACAGGTGGAACAGGTAAAGGGCTAAAGGAGGAAAAATCTGATAGGAGTGGAGATTGGGCCCTGGGAGAAGGGGAAGAAGAAGGGGCACCAAAGGAGGTGATCAGCAGATGACAAGGGGCAAGAGGGGAGCCAGAATGGAGAGTGGAAAAAGAATGGGGAGGGAGGAGAACTCAGCAAAGTTAGAGAAAACAAATTTCATGCTGTCAGGTTGGAGGCTATCCAGACAGAATGAGGTGTTGCTCCTCCAACCTGAGTGGCCTCATTGGAGAGGCGGTGGTCTACATGTGTCCATGTCCGCTGCCTCGAGCATATTGTGTGTCATTAACCTCCACAAAGCCGTAAGGAAAGCTGAGAGATCATTCATTGCCTTGATCCACAAGAACAGAAGTTTTATTTCAATGCTTGAAAGATGTGTGCAATTTATTTGGTTGGCTGTACTTCAGGCAGGTAGATATCGGCTCACCCATCCTGGCAATCAGGGTCAAAAGCCACTGAATTTCTGCTACCATTAAGAAACAGTCATAATTCCGTAAATAAAATGATTGTGTCAAGATTGTGCACAGGCTCTTGAACTTTGGCCTGGAGCAAATAGGACTTTTATCCTGCTATATCTGCACTGTCAGACAGGCCATATACATGTATGTAGATGAAATACAGCTCCTGAAAGCTGAAGAACCCTTTGACATTACATGTGCTTCATCTGACTAGACTGCACAATCCAACTGGAGGGACAACTCTAGATAAAAATGTTAACCAAAGGCCTAGGCATCCAGGTGAAGATTTTTTTCCTTAGTACATTTGTCAGTACAAGATATATTTGAATGTGTAATTCAATCACTTATTGGCATTTATAACCTAAAGTACGAAAAATTTGGGATGTAGGAATGTCAAGCACTGGAACAACTGATAAATGAAAATATTTGCTTGAATAACAAAAGAAAAAGAAATTGCTGACAATTTCCTTTGCAATATGATCTGCATGAAGAATTACAGGAGTTTTTGACCCAGCACATTCAGAGATGCTGTTGAACCATTTCTCAAAAATAACTAATAAACATCTGAGTCACCAACGCAGAATGACTCTGTCCGCTGAGCAATTTTCTTTCGCCTTTATGTTTTAATTCTTCAACCTTGACTACCTACATCTCAAACCGAGACTTATTATTCACTGTTCTACTCCATTTTAAATCATAAAAATATGAGCAAGAAAACTGGTTGCAGATCATTAATATTTGCAGGTCTAATAATACCACGGGATATTTGATTGGGCATTTCCAGTCATGAGCCACACTTGCACAGTCATGAGCCACACTTACACTTTCCTTGTAAGACATGTACTGAATTACATCATTTCTCACACACACTTTTGGGAAACTTGTGTCATATTGCTCTAAGATACCTGTCACTGGGCACCTCATGTTACAGCACTACTTGTTATGCAGCCACACGTTTGAAAGGAGAGATCCCAACTTAACAAGCAATTCCTATTTAATTACCTGCACTCCCTTCGGTAGAACACTACCACTGTTCCTCAGTCCCATCCTCAAGGTCACAGCCCTTGAGTGGTCTGTTCACGATTTCTCCCAATCCTGCTAGGCAATCTAACAACCTCAATGTTCAGCTCAGCACTGAGCTCACTTGCTCCTCCACTTCCAATACCACTCCAGGCTCTGATTTGTTCTATTAATCCTGCAAAACTGCAGCAGCTGGCTGTAAGGAGTTTGTATGTTCATCCCGTGACTGCCTGGGCTTCCTCTGGGTGCTCCAGTTTCCTCCCACAATCCAGAGTAGTACCAGTTGATCAGTTAACATACAGCACATTACAGGCCCTTCAGCCCACAATGTTGTGCCGACCATGTAAGCTACTCTAGAAACTGCCTCGAATTTTCCTACCACTTAGCCCTCTATTTTTCTAAGTTCCACGTACCTATCTAAGAGGGTCTTAAAAGACCCAATTGTATCCCGCTTCCACCACTGCTGCCAGCCGTGCATTCCACGCACCCACCACTCTGTGTGAAAAGTTTACCCCTGACATCCCCTCGGTACCTATTTCCAAGCATCTTAAAACTATGCCCCCTCATGTTAGCCATTTCAGCCCTGGGAAAAACCCTTGGCTACCCACACAATCAATGCCCCTCATCAAGTTATACACTCCGATCAGGTCACTTCTCATCCTCCTTCACTTCAAGGAGAAAAGGACAAGTTTACTCACCTATTCTCATAAGATACACCCTCCAATCCAAGCAACATCTTTGTAAATCTCCTATGCACTCGCTTTAGCAGCCACATTCTTCCTGTAGTGAGGTGACCAGAAATGAACACAGTACTCTAAGTGGGGTCTGACCAAGGTCTTGTGTAGCTGTAACACTACTTCACGGTTCTTGAACTCATTGCAAATTGTCCTATAACTAGGCTCGGGTTAAATCTGGTGTTGCTGGGCGGCACTGCTTGAGGGGCCTGAATGGCCTATTTCGCACTATATTTCAATAAATAAGGTTAAGGACAGTGTCCAAAATGCTTTCAGGACTGCTTGACGCCTTGATCTTTGAATCCCACCCAAGGAGCCAAGTGGTCATTAGATGCTCAACACAATAAATGTCCAAATGAGCCCAATAGAATTTCACATCCTTCAATTTCAAGCCTCCAATTAGTCAATCATTGACTATTACCACTCGATGGAAAATTATAATACATGTAAAGTTGTATCAGTCATATCTTGGTTTCTATTCAGTGCAATTCAACATCACAAAATTCAGCTTCTTTTTCTTTTACTTATCACATTTACATCGAAACAAAGTGAAATGTGCCTTTGCATTGGCAACCGACATGACCTTAAGGATGCGCTGGGGACAGCCGACATGCATTACCACACATTTCAGTGCCAACAAAGCTTGCCCAGTCTTCAGCAGAAGATAGCAACAACAGCAACTAAAAACTTGCCCCCTACGCACACACACAGATAGTCTTCCAAACCCAGGTGGACTCCCCACCCCACCCATCCAAAGTCCATGGCCCCAGACACTCAAGACTGTTTCTTCTCCAGCTATCAATGCCCTAGAGCACTAGAATCGTTCCCAGTGCCTTGGCCCATTTAACCCCTCAACCACCAACAAAACATATCGCAGCATACAAAATGCTGCAGGAACTCAGCAGACCAGGCAACATCTGTGGAAGAGAGTAAACTTCATCAGATCCTGATGAATTTGTGTTGCTTCAGATTTCCAGCATCTGCAGATTTTCTGGTGTTTGCACCAAAACAGATTAATGAGCCATTATCTGATTTGGTGTTTAGAATGCCACTGTCCATCAAGCCCTCTGTCTTATTTGGCTGCAAAACAACAGTAACTGCACTTCAACATTGATCTGTGGTATAAAGATCATTAAAGCATCTAAAAATGTGTTAACGTTCATTATTAAATGTCTGATCTCCCTTTATTCTTTTGTTCTTAACCCCACTTTAGTAGTGAATTTGCTCAGTCTGTGTTCTGTCCACTGCTGTTCACTCTGCTGACCCACGACTGTGCTGCAACAGACAGCTCGAACCACATCAAGTTCGCCGGTGACACAACCGTTGTGGGTCTCATCAGCAAGAATAACGAGTCAGCTTACAGAGAGGAGGTGCAGCGGCTAATGGACTGGTGCAGAGCCAACAGCCTGTCCCTGAATGTGAACAAAAGAGGTGGCTGTTAACTTCAAGAGAGCATGGAGCGACCATTCTCCACTGAACATCGACGGCTCCTCGGTAGAGATCGTTCAAGAGCACCAAATTTCTTGGTGCTCACCTGGTCCCTCCTCAACACCAGCTCCATAGCAAAGAAAGCCAGCAGCGTCTCTACTTCCTGCGAAGGCTGAGTAAAGTCCATCTCCCAGCCCCCCCCCCCATCCTCATCACATTCTACAGGGGTTGTATTGAGAGCATCCTGAGCAGATGTATCACTGCCTGGTTCAGAAATCTTGGATCGCAGCAGATAGAGAGGTCAGCTGAGAAGGTCATCGGGGTCCCTCTTCCTGCCATTACAGACATTTACACTACACACTGCATCTGCAAAGGAAACAGCATTATGAAGGACCCCGCGAACCCCTCATACAAACTCTTCTCCCTCCTGCCATCTGGGAAAAGGCACTGAAGCTTTTTTTACGTAACTCAGTCTAGTTTTTGTACTGTGTCATGTAACACATTGGTCCTGAGAAATCGTTGTTTCATTTTTACTATATACAGTACCAGCAGTTATGGTCAAAATGACAATAAAAAGTGACCTGACTTGACTTGAATTTGCTGAATACCTATAACCAGATTACCAACATGCCAGAAGCAAACACCTCAGTTTGCTTTTACTGAACCTGACCAGTTCTCCCACATTCTGCATTTCAGAGATTTTCTGTAGAAGTAACAGAAGAACTCTTAACTCAACGCAGACTAAATTTAATCTGATAATAGGCGATTAAAACTGACAAGTTTAAACCTGATGACATTGAACCTAAACCCAAAGTCCAAAACAAATACACTATCTAAATACAATCACCAAATCTCAATCAGCAGAAATCATTAGCCCATTGTTGTTTTTAAGGCTGAGATTGATAATTTGGCAATTGTAAGGAACAACACCATGTGACTTTCTGGTGCTGGTTCCTTAGTACCTGAACAGATTATGGTCTAACGCTTACTGAATGTTTTCTGGATGGTTTTACCATACACCATGCTGCCTTTATCACTCTCTCTCATAGATGCTCTTCTCTACATCTTCATTTACACACTTTTCACATGAGTTAATTGGATTAATGCCTAGGGGCTTAATTTATTAATATTTTTAAAGAGAGTCTCTGGGATAATCTTGGAAAGTTAACATATTTACTACTGTGAAATTAGTATCACAATTAAAATAGATCAATTATTTTGAGGAAGATGAGCCCAACATTAAACTTTGCAGATTTTACAATGGCAAACGGATTCCTTGAGAAAGAAGCAAAAACAGGAGGCACTAGATAAATCAGTACAGTTCCACCCTACAATTTGCACACTTGCTTGCCAAGTGAAAGCAAAAATCAGTAGCCCTTGGCCATTATTGATCTGTGCAAGATCTGGAGGTGGTCTAAGAAAGTTGAGTAGATCATAACATTTTACAACGGTACAATATAATCCACTCTGAGAGCAAGATCCATTCCCCTACTCCACTGTTACAAAAAAAATCTGGCACTGCTCCAAGTTTCCACCTTGTCACAAGGGAAAAGAGAAGAAAAACAAAACTGTAGAGAAGCTCTGCCATGCTTTGTTCTGATTGAACTATCCCGGTTGTTTTGGGTTGAGAGGAGTGCAGTGGGTGGGGAAATTGGAGAAAGGGAGGGGTGCTCCAATTCAAAATGAACCTTATTTATAAATGAAGTAAACACCCATTCATGGGCCCAACAGTTCCATACTGCAAAAAAATACTTCTTCACACATCTGTTCTGGGAGGTTTCACCACACTCTGCTTCCTACAGCAATTCACACTGGGAGCAAAATCAGCTTCCTTTGAACAAATCAGCATTCAAACTCACCTGAGCTCATCATTCCCACTCTCAGCAAAATGATGTAGCATGGAACTGAGGGAGATAAAATATTTAAAAACTAAAATACCATATACTTGAGGAATGACCCTGACATTTTTGAAATTATTAAAGGCTAACAAAATTGTAAATTCATACTATAATAGTGAATCCATTGCATAGCTGATCAAAAACAAAATGAGTTATAATTGAACTCACATTTGGTAAATAATGTGCAAATTGACAAGGAATTTCCTGGTAGTTAGCTCCCAATCCTTTCTGAATCACTCTCAATCTTAATACTAAAATGGTTTATGCCTGAATGCTGTCATGCATAAACCAAAAGCTCTCATTAATTTATCATGTTTTCTTCCTGCTCTGAATTCAATGCATCTCTCTTTACCCACTTTCCTCCCACTCCCTGAATGCCACACAGACAGCCAGCTGCACGGTAATCCAGCAATGGAACAGAGATGCTCTATCTGATGCCAACCCTGAAGCCAAAACCAAAACACCAGTGAACTCTCATACATACAGAGCTCAGGCTCCCCAGCTTCAAAATTAAGTTTGCCTTTGTTAAAAATTCATTAACCCTGTTACTGCATCCATTTAAAAAAAACTGCCTTTACATTGTTTTGTTCCCCTGGGAGTGTAAATTTTAAAAGTGTGCTTTTAGCTGTAACCATTGAAATCTCCCGTTATATATGCAGCAGCAAGTTACATGTTTTATTGGAGTACTTTAAAAAGTTTTCCAATTCTGCAGAATCTATCCCATCTATAAAGGACAGACAACAAGAGCTCAAGACTGCATGAACACAGCTTGGACATCTGCTCATATTTCCTTTTGTTTCTTCTCCCATACTGGGCAATGAAAGACACAGCACGTAGAAACTCAATTGCTAACTTGTCTGAGCGGGTTTTGCAAACAGCACTGCCAACTCATCAATATTGCATAGCAGAAGTAGGTGTACATCATCAAAGCCAGGTACAGAAGTAGTATACATATACTTACACACATTATCAATGTCAGAAACAATGGGTCAACTTTTTAAAATACAAAAACATTGCTTCCCCTCCCCCCACAGCACACTTGTAACACCCTGGTAAAGGTTTTACTGCTAATGTTGTACAGTATTTCATGTAACTGTCTTTCTTTGAAGCAACGTTTGGATTACTCTTGGAGATGAAGGATGCTTAGGAATGCGGGCTATCCAATCAGGAAAGTGAAACAGAGCGAAGATTAGGGGAGTGGCTTTGAGACTGACACCAGTAGTGGGTCTTTGTTCAGTGGGAGGTGGAGAGGTGACACTGGAGAGAAGCGGTCAACTGGCCGGGAAACACGATTCGATGGAGCCAAAGCACGGAGTCTACTGAGGAACAGTGAATATGGCTTTTGAAAGATTTACGCTCCAACTTGTGCACATTTGACTTTAATTATAATGGGCCCTTTAGTTCCCCCCCTCCCCTTCTCTTTACTAACTCTGGTTCACAAATATACTTCTTTATAATTGTATGCAATGTGCAATCTGTTCCTTCAGGCTGATGGGCTATTGCAGAGGCAGCAAATCACACAGCATTCACACAAACTGGGGTTCGAGTGGGCGACAATCCCAAACTCACGGATTTGGCAGGACCAAAGTCATATACAACGTCGATGTACGAAGCCAGAGAAAGGTGGGTTTATCACCACAGAATCCGGTGACCATTAACAAAGGGCTAACTGGCTGTATTTCCAGACATGCCCAGTAAAAGGGGGCTTCACACACAATTATGGACAAGGGTTATGCCCAAATTTCAAAACACACTTCTTCACAAAGTTTCGGTGTGACCATTTTGTCAATTTATTTTCATATTATTTTTTTGAATTCCAATACGTGCAGGTTCCTTTTAATCCAGTAACCAGGTCTTGTCATGATGTCAACCCTCCCTTAACAGAGCAATTCAACAAGAAAGGCAGAATGTACACATCCTCACCTTAAAGCCAGTTGTGAGCTGGGCCTTCACTATTGCTTCAGTGAGAAAACCGAAAGCTTCAAAAGAACAAATTCATATATAAAGTCAAGTAATATTTTTTGCCATTACTATTTTGTTCAAAGCAAAATTTCAATCCATATGTGTTGGTTAAATTGTGTGCATTAAATTAACACTGCAATTTTAATCTGCCAGTAACTGTTGCCCATGTTGTGCCTCTAAAAAAATAAATCAACATGCCTGCTTGCTTTATTTCTCAAGACTGGCTTTCCCCATCGGACTCCTCAACCTTTCTGTTCAATGTCTTGTCAAGCACATTGACTCTGAAGAATTCAGTTCCAAATAGGTCTCTACCACGTGTCTTGTTTATAACCACACCCTGCTGTGTCACAGGCTCAGACTGTCCTTGCTAAACTGGCTTTTTCCTTTTTACACTCACTTGCTCAGTGCTTCCCCTTTATTTATTAATGCTTCCCAATTCCAGATTTTTGAACTATGGAGCAAGTCTTCATAGGTTAAGTCACATTTGAATATCTATTTACCCCTTGCGATTGCTTCTGACCTAGGCTTTTAATCCTTACCTAGATTTCTTTCAAGCACATTTTCCTCTACACCCATCAGTTTACTTCCCCACCCATTTGCTTTGTATATTGGATTGAGTTTCCTTTTGGTTCCAGTTATTTACATGCATCAGAGTTTAATCTGCCTTTTAAAGCAAGAAGCTAGTCTATTTGCTGTAACAGGGAAGCAGAGACCAAATCAGACACTTGCGCCATTTTAACTTCTAATCTCTCCAGGTCTTACCAAGATTATGCAGTTTTTTAAAAAAAGAAAGCATTCTTTTTCTTCTGAAGTGGCTTTCACACTAGGATATAATTACACAGGCACCAACAACTCCCAGATACTCTGTCAACCCACTCAAAATGCCAATAGTCGTCAGGGTTGCTGACATTGGCTATGTTTTGTCCATAGATTGCAATGCAGCAGAATTTAAACTTGCCCCACCCAAGGCGTAAATTTACAGGCACTTTCCCCTCGTTAGCTAAAAGGGAGGAAAACTCAAGCACACATTTAGTTCTACATTTCGGGGGGGGGGGGGGGGGGGGGAGAGAAGAGACTTCTCCTGTGAAGGAGAAGGAGTCAAGACCAATTGATTCCATTCGCATTTTACATGTGTGGCTCAAATGTACTGAGCAGGCAGAGAAAAATTAAGTATACAATACAATAAGGCAATTCTATAGTCAGGGGAGTAAATGGGTGTTTCTGGCTGACGAAGTGAAAACAGTAGGGTGTGTTCTCACCTTAGTGCAGCAGAGAGTGAAGGATTTCAATGGAGAAATACCCATACTGGTCCCAATGACTTAGGGCAAATGGGATCAGAATCAGGTTTATTATCACTAGCACGTGACGTGAAATTTTTAACTTAGCAGCAGCCGTTCAATGCAACACATAATCTAGAAGAAAATTATAATAATAAATAAGTAAGACAATTACAGCATATATATATTGAATAGATTAAAAACAATGCAAAAAAACAGAAATACTGTATATTAAAAGAAGTGAGGTAGTGTCCAAGGGTTCAATGTCCATTTAGGAAACGGATGGCAGAGGGGAAGAAGTGGTTCCTGAATTGCTGAGTGTGTGCCTTCAGGCTTCTGTACCTCCTACCTGATGGTAACAGTGAGAAAAGGGCATGTCCTGGGCGCTGGAGGTCCTTAATAATGGATGCTGCCTTTCTGAGCCACCACTCCCTGAAGATGTCTTGGGTACTTTGTAGACTGGTACCCAAGATGGAGTTGACTAGATTTACAACCTTCTGCAGCTTCTTTTAGTCCTGTGCAGTAGCCCTCCCCACCACATTCTGACATTCAGCTTGTCAGAATGCTCTCCACAATACATTTATAGAAGTTTTTGTATTTGTTGACATCCCAAATCTCTTCAGGCTCCTAATGAAGTACAGCTGCTGCTGTCCTGCCTTCTTTATAACTGCATCAATATGTTGGGACCAGGTTAGTCTTCAGAGATCTTGACACCCAGGAACATTTGGCCCTTCCAGTTACCTTTTTGGAAGTTTTGGATTTGATCATAAAGTTTTTCCCTTTTTCCTGCTTTTACTCTCAAGATGAGCTAGCTGTCCATTTTTTCCCTCTTTTTTTGTTTTTTTTTATTGTGTTTTGGGGTTTTTTTTATGTACATTTCAATTACAAAAATTTCTTTATCTTTTTCCTTCTTGTTATGGATAAGAGGAGAATCAATTATCTCTTTTTTATTATATACTTTTAGATTAATTCTATGTATGATAGTGATCATTTGTATTTTCCTTCTATTTGAATTGTTATTAATATAGATTTGAGACAATTCTCCTCTTGTTTGTCTTTTTTTGTTTTACACTTTTTTTAATTAACTAATAAAAAAAATGATAAAGACACCCAGGAACTTGAAACTGCTCACTCTCTCCACTTCTGATCCCTCTATGAGGGTTGGTATGTGTTCCTTCATCTTACCCTTCCTGAAATCCACAATCAGCTCTTTCAGCTTACATTGAGTGCCAGGTTGTTGCTGTGACACCACTCCACTAGTTGGCATATCTCACTCTGTACACCCTCTCGTCACCACCTGAGATTCTACCAACAATGGTTGTATTATCAGCACATTTATAGATGATATTTGAGCTATTCCTAGCCACAAAGTCATGTGTATACAGAGAGTAGAGCAGTGGACTAAGGACACACCCAAGGTGTGCCAGAGTTGATCGTCATCAAGGAGGATATGCTATCACCAATCCACAGGTTGTGGTATTCCAGTTAGGAAGTCAAGGATCCAACTGCAGAGGAAGGTACAGAGGCCCAGGTTCTGCAACTCCTCAATCAGGATTGTGAGAATGATGGTATTACATGCTGAGCTATAAATGAGATCCTGCAGGTAGATTTTAAAGGAAACAAGGAGATATGAAGCAGGATCTTCAATGATAATAACCTTCCTAATTCTCCTGATGCTTCAATAAAGTGAAAGATGCAGAATGGTCCTCAACTCCTACAAAATCTGAAAACAGATTGCCCCCTACCCCACAGCCTTGTGACCATAAAGATTCGCAGGGAGACAAAACATGGACGCATCTAATGAGTTTCTTATTGGTGAAAAAAGACAAATTGCATCTTGAAGCCAAAAAGTCTCTGGTCTGTTAAGGAGGTGGTCAGCATTTGAAGATCGATCTCAAATTTGGCACGAAACCTAAAGGCAGTAGTGATCCTACAGACTTCTGAGACCAGGACCATCTATCACAGGCACCTAAAAGCAATAGAGAAATCAATTAAATCTTCTCTGTAAAATGCTCCAATTTTGGAAGGACAGACATATCAGTATCAGTGTTCTCTCCCAGATCAACATCCTCACCAGAAGGCAGAGCTAAATGGACAGGCCATATCATTCACCTGACATTTAGCTTGCAGCTCTGTCATTGGGAGAAAACTGACAAGTACAAAGGAAAAGATTCAAAGATGGTCTCACAGCCTCTTTCAAGTAAAGCAACGTTCTCTGGAAAGTTGGGGTCCTCTGGGAGCCTCTGACCAAGGAGTATTCAGGATGGCGAACCTTAATTCCAAACAGTGAGTGCATGCAGTGGCCATGCGCGAATGAGTAGACCACCTCCAACTACTCAGCCACCTGACACCATCAATCATCTTCCACCCTTTCTATGGAGGAGAATGTAGTTCCCACTTTGGCCTCATTAGCAACTTCAAATCCTGCAAAACGAGGAATAGATGTGCTTCCATATCAAGCAAAATCTTGCACAAAACTGCTCCTGGTGCCACACATACAATGCTATGGGGGGGGGGGGGGGCGGTGGGTGGAGAACCAGAAGTTGGAGAACTCGATGTTCGTACCAAGGGGCTGGAGACGACCCAGATGGTATATGAGATGTTGCTCCTGCCACCTGAGTTTGGCCTGATCATGGCAGTAGAGGATGCCATGTATGGACATATCCGAATGGGAATGTGAAGCAAAGTTGAAGTGGATGGCAACCAGGAGATCCTGTCTGTTGTGGCGGACGAAGCACAGGTGCTTGACAAAGCAGAGCCCCAATCTGCGTCTGGTCTCGCCAACTTAGAGGAGGCCACACCAGGAGCACCGGATGCAATAGATGACCCCAACAGGCTCACAAGTGAAGTGTTGTCTCACCTGGAAGGACTGTTTTGGGCACTGAATGGTGGTAAGAGAGGAGGTGTAGGGACAGGTGTAGCACTTACACTTGCAGGGATAAGTACCAGGTGGGAGATCTGTGGGGAGAGACGTGTGGACCAGGCGATCATGGAGAAAACGATCCCTGCGAAAAGCAGAGAGGGGTACAGAGGAAAGATGTTCTTAGTGGCGGGGTCCTGTTGAAGGTGGCGAAAGTTACGGAGGATAATATGCTGGATCCGGAGGCTAGTGAGCTGATAGGTGAGGACAAGGGGGACACTGTCCCTGCTGTCCTTCCAGGACATCTCAAATGTCCTCTTTCTTTAAGAATCGTGGTTTCCTTTCTGCCATCATCAATGATGCCCTCACCCGCATCTCCTCCATTTCCCACACTTCGGCCCTCACCCCATCCTCCCGTCACCACAACAGTGAGAACAGTGTTCTCCTTGTCCTCACCTACCACCCCACCAGCCTCCTCTACTGCCAAAATGAGGCCAAACTCAGGTTGGAGGAGCAACACCTCATATACCATCTGGGTAGTCTCCAGCCCCTTGGTATGAACATCAAATTCTCCAGCTTCCAGTAATTCCCTCCCTCTCCCTTCCACTTTCACTCTGCCTCCTCTTCTAGCTGCCTATCACCTCTCTCATGATTCTGTTTGAAGGGTGACTCAGCCACAAGCAAGAGAAGAGAAAGAATGGGAGAACATAGAATGTTATTAGGGCAAATGACAGTCTTCAACATCATAAAAAAATGTAACTATGATGAAGCAAAATAAACAAGAGGGGACATAGTTAAAAGGGTTAAAACATACAAATTGGACACACACACACACACACACACACACAAAGAGGCTAGACAAATTGAAAAAGTGTTTTAAAAAATATTGAAAACTGCCAACACACACAAAATGTTGGAGGAACTCAGCAGTCCAGGCAGCACCTATGGAAAAGAGTAGACATTTGATGTCTCAGGCCGAGTCTCTCCATCAGGACAGTCCTGATGAAGGGTCTTAGCCTGAAACATTGACAGTTTACTCTTTTGCATTGATACTCCCTATCCTGCTGAGTTCCTCCAGCGTTGTGTGTGTGCTGCTTGGATTTCCAGCATCTGCAGATTTTCCCCTGTTCGTGACATTGAAAGGTGTTATAAAATTATGCCAGAGAGTACAACAGCAAGGAGGTCACAATCAATGTTAATAAAATACCATTATACCAGAGTTGGGCTTTAGGAAAATTGTTTGGACAAGGACTTCAGCAATATAAATAGATTGGAGAGGCTAGAGTTTTCCCTATGGAAGGTAGAGAAAATTGTCAGGAGATCTTATAATGGTTGAGCAGTCCCCAATTCGATCAGAGTTAAGAAAAATGGGATACAGAAAGAAAGCAGATGGCAAATAAAACAAGAGCTGCATGAACAAACTTTTTAAACAACTAAAACACAGCAGGTGTGGAATAACATTAGAAGTAGAAGGAGCTTAAAATGCAGGTTTTTTTCCCCAAAGGGAGGTGTGCAAGTAGCCAAAAGGAATTCATTTTCAGGGCTATGGGAGAAGGCAAGGACAAGTAAGTGATTACCCTATGTTACTCTCAGAGCCCATTCAGAACAGATGGCACCTTCCATTCTGTAACCATCCGTGGCTGAAAGCTGGCCGTTGGGTGGGATTGGCAGAACACCACTGAGCTTGAAGGGCCGGGGGTTGTTTTGCCAAGAGCAGAGCATCATTCTCAATCCCTTTCCCCTCATCGCATTCCCACAAGACAATGTCAATCACCCCGCCACAACTGCTATTCACCGTAGGTGATTACTTCAGGCAGACAGCACTCCCAAACCAGAGGCGGCTCACCTCCACACCAACACTTGGTTGGCATCTTTGGCAAGAGTATGGGCAATGGAAGCAGAGGCTGCAAAAGTGGAGATCAGCCAAATATAATTGTGGTTTTTAGCTCCAGAAATTGTTCTGTAACCAAGAGGAGGCATTCCCAATCACTATTAATTAACGGAGCCTTCACACATCAGTATGGTATTCAATCAGTTCATTATGCAGCTGCATTCCGCAACTTTCAATAGAGGTGTATTTAAATAAACAGGGAGCTAGAAGAGTCACATGTTTATGCATTACAGTATTACAACACTGCAATATCTCCAGTTATCAGCATCTTCTTCAAAATGCAGTGGACCTTTCAAACAGACCATACCAAAGTTTTGTGACATATCAGCACAAATCTTTTCAAACATACTGTGGTGAACTATATATACCTGTCTGGACACGCCCCCCCCCCCCCCCCACTGACTGCTCCTGTGGCTCCTCCCACGGACCCCAGTATAAAGGCGATTGAGGCCTGAGCCCTGGCCTCATCCAGGATGTAGTGTGGTGGTCTTTCTTCCAGCCAATAAAAGCCTATATCTCGCCTCACGTCTTGGAGAGTCATTGATGGTGCATCATATACCATCCAACATTCTATTCCCATATAAATATCATTAAGGATCCAATACTTACAGAATATTTGTACTATGTCATATCGGGCTCAGTAAGTACTTTAGCTACATCATGCAAGTACGGTTTAAGTTTACAATCAGGTACATTCTTAATTTTGGGACAGTCACGATAATACCAGCCTTCAATGAAACCTTTTCTCCTGTAGATGTGTCCAGTGCCAACTTGAGTCATCTGCTTGAGCACGAGCTCAAGTTTCTGACAATAAAAGACAGACTGCCATACACTGAGTCTCGCTCAGTTTGTAGGCAGACTTGATGATGCAATGGAACATCAACACCTCAGCACTGGAAGCATGACAATCTAGAGAGGCCGCTAACCTAGACAGCAGTCAAAGAGTTCTCCGAAGAGCAGGAATGATACCAGCAGTGGCTGCTGCAGTCCCCACCCCGCCGCCCAGCTGTTCCCATAGGGAAGTGCAGAATGCATGCAGACAGAAAAGAAGGGGATATATTATCTTCACTCCACTAAAGTCAGTTTGAATCACTTTACTGAATTTGAGGGATTTGAACAGGCTATGCTAAAATGCTTAGAAAAATGCCTGGCTCATCAGACTTGCCCACCATGCCAAGGAATGTGGGTCCACACTCTCTTAGAGGCTGTTACACAGCTGGGTAAACATTTCAATTTAGCAATGATTCCCCAATGCTTTTGAAACATATTTCTGCATCAATTGAAGCATACTCCAAGCCTTCCTGACCTAAACTGACCCTGAATCAGAAGGTGGTTGAGGGCGCAACTTTGAGGGAGCAGACAAGGTATACTTTCCATCCTTAACAGGGCTTCAGAATGTGGCAACACAAGGTGGTCTATCCAGTACAAGAGTCCAGTCAGCAGTGCAGGATCTGGGACCCTCACCCCTCTCATCGGATGCCAGCTACTCTCCAGTTGTCAATGGCTCTTAGCAGCCACACAACTGCATCCACTTCCCCAGACTACAAGTCTTCAGTCTGGGGCTCATCGTGGCCACTCCGAGAATACACCTGCAGATCAGAGCCAGGAAGACAGCTAACCTTCCACCAGCCAGGCCGCATGCACTCTGTTCCAAAACTACACAGGAAAACAAAACTCATTCAGCTAGTTCAGCAAGTTCCTTTTGCAATCAGATATTCTGCTTTGATAAAGCTGATGTGAAGCATTTAACCAAATGTGTAGATTCTATTCACATTTCTTCATATTTTTATTCTCTGTTTAATTAAAGTGAGTCAGAAGAATACATTTGTGTGTTTCTGCAGTTCAAAACAAATTGGAAAAAATTGGTTTATTATTGTCACATGCACTTAGGTACAGTGAAAACTTGCCTTGCCTTGCATAGAGGTCAAACTCATTACAACAGTGCATTGAGACGATACAGGGCAAAACAATGAGACTGCAGAGTAAAGTGCTGAGCTCATCGACCGTAAGGTGCGAGGTCACAAGGAGGTAGATTGTGAAGTCAAGAGCCCAACGCTCAAGAAATATTCAATTATCTTGTAATAGTAGCATACAAGCCTGATGGTACAGATTTTCAAATTTTTCTATCTTCTATCCAATGTGAGGGGAAGAACAGAGAAAGCCCAGGGTGGGTGAGGTCTTCGATTAGGAGGAGAGGCTGCTTTCTGTGATCTGCTGAGCTGTGCCTACAAGTCTCTGTAGTTTCATGCAGTCAAGGACAAAGCAGTTACCATACCAAGCCTTGATGCATTTGGATAGATGCTTTCTACGGTGTTTCGATTAAAACTGGTAAGGGTCAAAGCGAACATGCCATATTGATAAACCATTGATGTCAACAGGAGCATGTGCACTGCCCCCTTCCTGTAGTCAAAGATAAACACTTTTGTTTTGCTGACATTAATTACTAGATGACACTGTGTCACTCGGCCCTCAACTTTCCTTCCTGTACTCCAACTCATCAGTATTTGATATATAGCCCACTACAGTGGCATCATCAGCAAATACGTAGATGGAGCAAGAACAGAATCTGGCCATGCTGTTATGAACATTCAGGGAAAAGAGAAGGGAGCTGAGGATGTAGCCACGGGTCTCCATTGCTGGGTATAATCATGGCAGAGGTATTGCTGCTATCATCACTGATTATGCCCTGTTAGAAGTCAAGGATCCAGTAGCAAAGGGAGATGTTGAGTTACAGGAGATGAACTTACTTGAAATTTTAGTATTGAATAGGCTGATTTCTGAAGAGGTTGGACCCTATCTCTCGTTGCAGAAGTGTAAAGTCCCAACTTTTTGAGATGTCTGCCCATGCTTCCCATCACCTTCACAATATTATCCAGAAAGGACAGTGAGGTGGACACGGAAGGACACCCCAGGATGTCCTGTCATGAGGCCAGATGAAGTTAGTAAAAAAAAATCAAAGAACTGCAGATGATGGAAATGAGATTAAAACAAAAGAAATACTAGAATTCAGCAGATCTGGCAGCACCTGTAAAAAGAGCTAACATTTCATGTCCGAGACTGTTTGCTTTCATCACATGGCGTTACCCTGTGAAACCAAAGGTCAATCAGCAGTCACCTGCCATTGTCAGGCTCCTTAAAGCACGATGATTTAACGTTAGCCATGCTAATGGCCTCATTATAAAGTGCAAAGTCTCCTTAATGATTTACTGTGAAGGTTGGGTTTCCTCAGAAATTCTGCAGAAGTGTACAGGAATGCTGACTCCAATCCCATACACACAGCCTGTAGACAGGGGCTCAGTTGCCTTTGGAAATGCAAAGATAAACTCAATTTATCAATAATGCTGCAAGATAAACACCACCAGAAAACAAGCTGTATTTTATGCCTTACTGTTGGAGAAGTGCCCATCATTCAAAGGACATTCTTGCTCTGATCTCATCTTTCACACTATTTACTTATTTTTGTAGTTTATAGTAATTTTTGTCTTGAACTGTACTACTGCTGCAGAACAAACACCAGGCCATAGTGTACGTAAGTAATGATAAACCTGATTCTGAAAGGCAGAGGCAGATTGAGAAAGCACAACACTTCACAGTTACAATGACATGCATCTTTCACAGAGACCACGCAAACACCAGTGCTTGAGTGTGGCTATCGATGTACGATACTCGACATACAGTCGGCCCTCCCTATCCGCGGATTCCCCATGCACAGATTCAACCAACCGCAGATCGGGAAAACCCGAAGTTCTCTCTCCAGCACTCATTGTTCGAGCATGCACAAACTATTTTTTCTTGGCATTATTCCCTAAACAACACAGTATAACAACTATTTACATAGCATTTATATTGTAATAGGTATTATAAGTAATCTAGAAATGACTTAAAAGTAAAGCAATCCCTGGGTTTTGAAGCAGTTCCATTCCTGAGTCCATCTTTAAGTCGGATTTGAAGTTAGAACAGGTACGTACGGTATTATTTAGCGACAGTTAGTCAAACATTTTTCTTAGTATATAGTATATATTTTACCTTTCTATGCATATAAAACACTTAAGAAACACATGTATTTCAATAATTAAACCACTGTGTTGCTTAGTAATAATTGTAGCTTTCCGGGCTGGGCCTTTCAAATGCTCCATTAAAATTGTTCCAATTGTTGACCCACTGTAGCCTAACGCTTTTCCAATGACAGATGGCGTTTCAACCCTTTCCAATCGCTTTATTATTTCCGCTTTATTTTCAATCGTGATTATTTATGTGAACAGAAACACCGCGGATTCAGAGCTCAACCACCAGGTCCTAATGTCCATGGCACTGAGCATGTTAAATAAAGTCTGGGGTTCCACTGGGTCCTAAAGACCACCACACTGAGACAGGTTAAATAAGGGACTTGAGCATCCGCGTTCTTTGGTATCCATGGGGGGGGGGGGGGGTTCTCGGAACCAATCCCCCGCGGATAAGAAGGGCCGACTATACACTTGTACAGATCGATACACCAAGGATAAGAGGATTGCTACAATTTCAGATTCAACCATGAGCCTCAAAAACATTCCTGAGGAAGTGAAAAAATTATCATTTACAGCTGCTATAAGTATTCCATTAAATCAAGAGGGGACAATTAAAAACCCTTCTATCCTCACTGAGTCGCATGTTACTTTAAAGATATTTAGGATTTTACTGCAAGATGTTTCTTAATTGGGCTACTTAACAAGGATCCACAAAATATGGGAAGGCGGCATTTATCCTTCAAGATTCATCCAAGATGTAGTAGATGCTAGGCTGAAAGTGATAGCAGTGTAAAAATAACTATGTTTTTAAAAAATACTTCAAGATCCAATAATGATTAAAAGTGGACCTAATAAAAAAAAACAAATTGCCCAAGTTCTTATTTCAAGGGCTTCCTGAAAACAGGAAATGAATTGGGAGCCAGTTATCTATAGGGACAGAGACTGCATCTTTGATAAGCTAAATAAATAATTGGAAATCAATCAAATACCTGTTTTGGAAAAAGTGCACAGGAAGGGGTGAATGTTGTACAATTATTGGAATATTTCCAAAATCAAATGGAGAAAGATATTATCAGTGGGAAGCCCAGTATGAGATTCCTGGTGAGGAGAATCTGGATTTAGTGGCTCTTCGCCCTCAAACTTTTTCTGTAGTTCTTTGCGATAATTATTTTGGTCATCTTCACCTTGTAAGCTGGTGTTCTTCTTTCTTGGTCTTGAATAGCATGGCGGGTGCAGCAGGTAGTGCTGTCTCGCTGACTAGAGCTTCATCCAAACCTTGGGATATGACTGCGCATTTCTGCTGGTCCTCCCACATCCCAAAGTTGCATTGACAAGTTAACTGACTACTGTAAGTTACCCCTTAGAAGAATCAACAGCGGGTTAACAGCATGTGACAGAATACTTTACAGCACGGTGCAATAAGAGGGAGAATGAGATCGCTCTGCTGGAATTCAACACGAGCCATTTGCCTTCTTCAGTGTCATAATAAATCAAGTTCCTCCAAAGGTTAAATTACATATAGTACAACACAAAGAATGGCAATCTGATTATAAATACCATAGCAAAGTAGGTCCCAATCCTTCTGGGTGCCTGTCCACTGCATCACCCTCCGTAAACACTATTTACTGCCTCGGTAAAGCAGCCATCATAATCAATGACCCTCCCACACCACCAGACATTCCCCTTTTTTCAGTGTCCTCCCATTGGACAGAAATTGTAAATCCCCCAAAGCACACATCAGGCTCAAGGACAGCTTCTTTCCTAACTGTTATAAAACTACTGAATGGCCATCTGGTATAATAAGATGGGCTCTTGACTTCAAATATCAAACTTTTAATTGCCTTGCACATTATTGTGTGCATACATTGCACTGTCAGTAACCGTAAAATTTTATTCTGCATTGTTTCACTTTGTACAACCTCAATGCAATGCTCTAATGAAATTATCTATTTGGAAGACCCAGAAAGCAAAAAGTCTTGATTGTACTCGGTAATGATTATAAACCAATTTACAAATTGCCATTACAAAAAAAAATCCAAATGCAATAAAATGTTTTGATGATAACACAGGTCACCAGGTAAAAATCCTCACGGATTTTTAAAATTATCACTATAATTTCTAGTAACTTTCCACATTCTCAAAATGGTTGTGTTGCCCAAGATGGGATTCATTGCTGTAGAGTGGTGTCCAAACAGGGCTTTTTTTTTTAAATGGATTGGCTCCAGTTTCAATTATATTATTTGGCACCATTGCAGCTTTTTGTGGAATGATCACCCGATTAAGGGAGACAGCCTTGTACTCCAAATGCATCCTCAAAAGGGAACAGAGCCTCAATGTCTGAATGGGGTATGCAGGGATAGCAGAGGTGTTGCTGCATTCCAAGACCCTGTTAGACTCTGGGGGTTCATGGGAATCCAGTGTGACAGATATTCATTATCCAGGACCAGGACATTTAGTGCCAATGTCAGCTTTTTGACAAGTCACTGCCCAGGATCAGTGGAAAAAGCAAATATTGAAGATGAGTGTGTTTGCACACAAAAGAACAATCTGAGTATCAGAAAGCAGTAATGGTTATTAGCAGTTAACGAAATGAACACAACAGAATCCACTTCTCAGCCTCGGTCTGAGAAGAATCTCTTCCCAAGTGCTTTCCATGACACACGACATGTTCGTCTGCAGCACACTGGCACATTGTTCTAGTTGCAAAAATTGTGTTTGGAAGCCCTTTGTAGAGTTATAATCCCTTAGAATTTACTCCTCAAAATAAATGTACTCCATTTAAAATAAATAATGGTATTCAATCTGTTTCATTAGCTGGAAATATTTCCTTGGTTGGAAAGGAGAATTCACAAATCGCAATAGCGACTATTAACAGCTAAATCTTTCAGAAGAGATTATGGTACAAAATAAATTAATCTTTAAACTACACGCTGAAACAGTATAATCTTCCAAAAGGGAGGATACTGATAGACACCTATAGCTGATAGGACTTGCTGTCCTGACTTAAGTTTAGGACTCTAAAATGGGAACATTAAATACCTTCACACTACTGAGGCCATAGGTTTAGAGGGCAGCCTGTTGTGAAAGCACCTTATAAAGGGAGAGGTACCAAGGGAAGTGCTAATCCAGACCTTCAAGACAGAGTGAAGACACAGAAGACATTGCTCCAGATTCCGGCTTATGCACTGGAAGAACTGAGCAGATCAGTCAGCACATATCAATGGAAATGGATGCTTGACTTTTCAGCCAAGACTCACCATCTGGGCTAGTGACAGGCAAATCAGCTTTGAGACATGCCCCAGAAAGGGTGACACACGTGACTTGATCCAATTGCATAGTACAACACCAGCAAGATGGAGGCATGCTTAATTGCAGCAGGCTTTCCTGGAATACAAGTCGATTTGTCCTTGCCTACAGCTGCATAAGCGTGAGATGAGGAACTGTTGCATTCTGTGCATACTCATTGCAGTTTAAACAACTCAAAAAGGATGCCACCATGTACATAGCTCGCATCAACAAGACCTGGTTGCTAGGAAAACTCAAGCTGTGGTTTCCAGTTGGGCATACTCCCAAGATTCATGTTGCCTTTAACAGTGTATGAAATCACCATCAAGAAGGCGGAAAAGCTCAAAAGAGTGATCAGCACACATGTGAAGCAGTGGCTTGGACTTCCACGATGCTTAAATCCAGCTGGACTGTACAGGAATGGCAAATTAGAATTGCAAATTGCAAGCCTTGTGGAAGAATTCAAATGCACCAAAGCAAGGTTGGTCATGACCCTCAATGAATCTGAAGATACTGTTATTTGAACAGGGGCCCTTCGTGTGGCAACGGGGAGGAAGCGGACCTATCTGAAGCCGTTTAGAATGCCAAGTCTGCTCTTCGCTTCAGGAATGTGTTTCTGAATTCAGTAGTTTTTCTGGATATAAATTAAATTTACACAAAAGTGAGTTATTTCCTATTAATAATCACTTGGATCAATACAATGAAATACTTTTTAGTACTGTTAAAAATCACTTTGCTTATCTTGGTATTAAAATCACTAAAAATTTTAAGGACCTGGATAAATATAATTTTCACCCATTAATAGATCATACGCAACAAATACTTTCTAAATGGTCTCCTATGACACTATCATTAATTGGTCAAATTAATGCTATTAAAATGATAGCTCTACCGAAGTTCTTGGATACATTTCAAGCAGTCCCTTCCTTTGTTCCTAAACTGTTTTTTGATAGAAGACTCTAAAATTTCATCCTATATTTGGAATAATTAAAATCCTAGATTAAGTAAACCTTTATTGCAGAAATTAAAAAAGGACGATGGTATGGCTTTGCCAAATCTTAGATTGTACTACTGGGCAATTAATATTTGATATATTACCTTTTGGATTCGTTATTCAGACATACATGACTGTCCTTTATGGGTGGATTTGGAGAAAAACTTGATGAAGGGGTATTCTTTGCCCTCTTTACTGGGAGTTGCTCTTCCTTTTCTGCTCTCTAAGATTGGTAGACAAGACCTCAATCCCATTATTAAACATACATTAAGAATTTGGTTTCAGTTTCACAGATTTTTTTGAGTTAAATAATTGTGTTCTTTCTAGTAAAATCCATCTTAACTATTTTTTTAAACCATCAATTTTAGATCAGGTCTTTTTAATTTGGAAAACCAAAGGAATAATAATTTTTTCAGACACAGAGTGAATCTGCAGATGCTGAAAATAAATAAAAACACAAAATGCTGGCAGAACTCAGCAGGCCAAACAGCATCTATGGGAGGAGGTAGTGACGACGTTTCGGGCCGAAACACTTCATCAGGAGTGAAGTAACATGAGATGGTCGAGGGGGGATAAGAATGGGGGGAGGGATGAAGTAGAGAGCTGGGAAGTGATAGGCTGGAGGGAAATGGGCTAGGGGGAAGGTGGAGAATTATGGGAAATAAAAGAGAAAGAAAGGTAGGGCTGGGGGGAGATTATAGTGAGGAGGGAAAGAGAAAGAGAACAAGACTAAAATAATAGATAGGGATGGGGGTAAGCGGGGGCAGGGGTATCAATGGAGCTCTGTGAGTTGGATGTTCATGCCGGCAGATAGGAGGCTACCTAGGCGGGAGATAAGGTATTGCTCCATTGACAGTAGAGGCGGCCATGGACAGACATGTCGGAGTGGGAGTGGTCTGTGGAATTGAAGTGTGTGGCCACAGGGAGATCCCGCCACTGCTGGAGGACTGAACGTC
This sequence comes from Hypanus sabinus, assembly GCF_030144855.1. NCBI lineage: Eukaryota > Metazoa > Chordata > Chondrichthyes > Myliobatiformes > Dasyatidae > Hypanus > Hypanus sabinus. The sequence goes on from NC_082713.1 coordinate 53,741,189, forward strand.
AGTGTTCAGCGAAACGGTCTCCTAGTCTACGGCAGGTATCCCCAATGTATAAATGGCCACATCGGGAGCACCGGATACAGTATATCATCCCAGTTGACTCGCAGGTGAAGTGGTGCCTCACCTGAAAGGACTGTCTAGGGCCTGGAATGGTGGTGAGGGAAGAAGTGTGGGGGCAGGTGTAGCACTTCTTCCGTTTGCAGGGATGAGTGCCCGGAGGGAGGTCGGTGGGGAGGGATGGGGGTGATGAATGGACAAGGGAGTCGCGTAGAGAGTGATCCCTGCGGAAAGCCGAGAGTGGGGGGGGGGGGGGGGGGGGGGAGGAGAAGACGTGGCTGGTGGTGGGATCACGTAGGAGGTGGCAGAAGTTACAGAGGATTATACTTTGTATCTGTAGGCTGGTAGGGTGATAGGTGAGGACCAGGGGGACTCTATCCCTGGTGGGCTGGTGGGGGGATGGGGTGAGGGCAGAGGTGCGTGAAATACGGGAGACGCGATGGAGGGCAGAGTTGATTGTGGACGAAGGGAAGCCCCTTTCTTTAAAAAAGGAAGACATCTCCTTTGTCCTAGAATGAAAGGCCTCACCCTGAGAGCAGATGCGGCGGAGGCGGAGGAATTGAGAGAAAGGGATAGCATTTTTGCAGGAGACAGGGTGGGAGGAGGAATAGTCTAGGTAGCTGTGGAAGTTAGTAGGTTTGTAGTAGACGTTGGTGGATAGGCTGTCTCCAGAGGTAGAAACAGAAAGATCTAGAAAGGGGAGGGAGGTGTCGGAAACAGACCAGGTGAATTTGAGGGCGGGGTGAAAGTTGGAGGCGAAGTTAATGAAGTCAACGAGCTCAGCATGCGTGCAGGAAGCAGCACCGATGCAGTCGTCGATATAATGCAAGAAAAGAGGAGGACAGATACCAGTGTAGGCTTGGAACATAGATTGCTTCACTTGGCCAACAAAAAGGCAGGCATAGCTAGGACCCATGCAGGTGCCCATGGCTACACCTTTAGTTTGGAGGAAGTGGGAGGAGCCAAAGGAGAAATTGTTAAGGGTGAGGTCCAATTCTGCGAGGCGGAGAAGAGTGGTGGTAGAAGGTGACTGGCTGGGTCTGGAATCCAGGAAGAAACAGAGAGCTTGGAGACCTTCCTGGTGGGGGATAGAGGTATATAGGGATTGGACGTCCATGGTGAAAATGAGGCGGTGGGGGCCAGGGAACTTGAAATCTTTGAAGAGATGTAAAGCATGGGATGTATCACAGACATAGGTGGGAAGGGATTGAACAAGGGAAGATAAAACGGAGTCGAGATAGGCTATCCCTTTCTCTCAATTCCTCCGCCTCCGCCACATCTGCTCTCAGGATGAGGCCTTTCATTCTCGGACAAAGGAGATGTCTTCCTTTTTTAAAGAAAGGGGCTTCCCTTCGTCTACTATCAACTCTGCCCTCCATCGCATCTCCCATATTTCACACACCTCTGCCCTCACCCCATCCCCCCCACCAGCCCACCAGGGATAGAGTCCCCCAGGTCCTCACCTATCATCCTACCAGCCTACAGATCCAACACATAATCCTCCGTAACTTCTGCCACCTCCTACGTGATCCCACCACCAGCCACATTTTCCCCTCCCCCCCACTCTCGGCTTTCCGCAGGGATCGCTCCCTACGCGACTCCCTTGTCCATTCATCTCCCTCATCCCTCCCCACCGACCTCCCTCCGGGCACTCATCCCTGCAAACGGAAGAAGTGCTACACTTGCCCCCACACTTCTTCCCTCACCACCATCCCAGGCCCAAGACAGTCCTTTCAGGTGAGGCACCACTTCACCTGCAAGCCAACTGTGGTGATATACTGTATCCGGTGCTCCCGCACGCAGGTCAATGGAGCAATACCTTATCTCCCACCTAGGTAGCCTCCTACCTGCCGGCATGAACATTCAACTCACAGACCTCCGTTGATTGCCCAGCCCCCCCCCCCCTAAACCCCATACCTATCTATTATTTTAGTCTTGTTCTCTTTCTCTCTCTTTCCCCCCTCACTATAATCTCCCCCCAGCCCTACCTTTCTTTCTTTTATTTCCCATAATTCTCCACCTTCCCCCTAGCCCATTTCCCTCCAGCCTGACACTTCCCAGCTCTCTACTTCATCCCTCCCCCCACTTCTTATCTCCTCTCCAGCATCCCATGTTACTTCACTCCTGATAAAGGGTTTCAGCCCGAAACGTCATCACTACCTCCTCCCATAGATGCTGTCTGGCCTGCTGAGTCCTGCCAGCATTTTGTGTTTTTATAACTTTTTCAGGTTTGTTTATAGGGGATTGTTTAATGTCTTGCACTCAGCGGATAAATATGATTTATCTAATGCACACTTTTTTTTTAGATATTTACAAATTAGGAACTTTTAACATTTTTTGCTTCCAAATTACCCCTCTGCTTACCCACCTAATATGATAGATACCCTTTTTCAGGTTAAACCACCTCAAAAAGGATTGATAGCTACAATTTATAAATGGTTATTGAATTCACAAATGATATCTAACGATAAAGTTAAAGGTGCTTGGGAATTGGAATTTCAAGAGTTACTTTCAGATAATCAATGGAATAAAATTTTTCATTTGGTAAATACTTCATCTATTTTTGCCCATCATTCCTTAATACAGTTCAAGGTAGTGCATTGGACACATGTGTCAAAAGGTAAATTAGCCCATATATTTCCCAATATCAATCCTATTTGCGTCAGATGTAATATTGAGGTGGCCACTTAAACTCATGTTTTGGTCTTGCATAAAGGTGGACAATTTTTGGAAAGATGTCTTTAAAACTTTATCAAAAGTCTTGGATCTGCACTTACAACCAAATTTACCTACAGTAATTTTTGGGATTATTCCATCAGAAGCAGGATATATTCCTGTTTCCGCTCAGTGGATGATAGCCTTTTCAACTTTACTGGCTTGGAGAGCCATTGGAAGGATCCTAATCCTAACAATGATAATGTCTGATAATAATTTGATAATGTTTAATTTTACCTTCTTTATGTATTGTTATTGATATAATTCCTCGTTATTTTTATATATATGCTCTTTTTAAATCAATAAAAAGATTGATAAAGAAAGAATTCCCATTAACAAGGTGGAAAAGCTCGAAAGAGTGATCAGCACACAAGTGAAACAGTGGCTTGACTTCTACGATGCTTAAGTCCTGTTGGAGTGTACGGGAACAGCAAATTATAATTACCAATTGTAAGTCTTAGGGAAGAATGCAAATGCACCAAAGCAAGTTTGGTCATAACCTTCAATGAATCTGAAGATGCTGTTCTTTGAACAGTGAATCCCCATGTGGCAATGGGGAGGAAGTGCACCCCATCTGAAGCCATTCAGACTGCCAAGTCTGCTCTTTGCTCAGGGATGTGGTCGGCCGTCCAACTTCAGAGAGCTGGGCTCGGGCTCATCCCAAAGGCTCCTCAATGGTACAAGGCAGCATCAGTGCAGACGAGACGGCTCGTGGTGGAGGAGGTGAGGAGACAGGAGGAGGCAGATCGACATGCCAAGTCCGTCTCAATGGCCAAGCAGGACCAATGGACTAATTGGGAGAACCTGGAAAAGAGGAAACTCAGCTGGCGTGACACCTGGGAGATGGAGGGATCTCAGCTAAGTTTTGTCATCAGAGCCACTTATGATCTCCTACCCACACCCCAGAACCTGAACCAGTGGTGGGGAGAAGACCCCACTTGCTCTCTGTGTCAAGCACCTGGATCACTAAGGCACATTTTAACAGGATGCACCACGAGCCTCAGCCAGGGGCGGTATACTTGGTGGCATAACCAAGTTCTCAGACAGCTGGCATCAATCTTGGAAAAGAGGCAAATCACCACAAATGTTCTCCCACAATCATTGGCAAGAAACATTCACATTACACAATTTGTACCAGCAGGCCAACCTCCAGAGCACCATATAACATCAAAAGAGGTAAGCATTCTGCAGGTTGTTCCAGACTGGAAAATGGACGCGGATTTGGAAAAAAGCTCGTTTCCCCCAGATATTGCGGCTACAACACTCCAGCCAGACATGGTCCTGTGGTCCACAACAGCAAAGCTGGCATATGTTGTGGAATTGACAGTACCATGGGAAGATGGTGTTGAAGAAGCTTGAGAGGAAAAAGACCAAGTACTCTGAACTGGCAACTGAAGCTGCCCAGAACGGCTGGAAGACCAAGATTTTCCCTGTAGAATGGGATGTAGGGGGTTTGTGGCTACATCTACAACCAGTCTATTTAAAATGGGGGTGAGGGGTTATTCACTCTAACAAGTCCTTGTCAAATGCAGCAGAAGAAAGCAGCAATTGGATTTGGATTAAAAGGAAAGATTACAACTGGGCTGCAAGATAAAGACAGAAGGATATGGAACTGAGGGGGGTATATCTGTGACATCAGGTAGCACCATTGAGCCCTCTGGAGACGTTGTGGGCTTATCAACAAAACATCAGAGAAGAAGGGTGCCCACCTGATGACCCCAATGGGTACCTACCCTCCTGTCAACACTCCAAGCCCACTGCCAACATCGAGAGTGCCGACTTACCATAGGGATTGCAACATCATCCTAGTAGCTCTACTGTCATTTATGACATTTTTAAATTTTGAAACTTAATTATCTATTTGTGTTGAGCAAAATAAAATTGAGCAAATCTGATCAATAGAGTTCCAAAGTAACACAGGCACAAAACAAAGATGAAGAGTCTGCATCACTTTAGCTTGCAGTACAGATTCACAACAAGAATGTTACCAGTATTAAGTTATGTAGAAGCAATTGGGAGTGCCTTAGACACCAATCTGTTGTCAAATCAAAAATAAATCAGCCAGTGAGTCAAAGTTTGACCTCAATTTGTCCAAAAATTAACAAAGAGCTGCTCTTTGCCAATAATTGGAAATTTTCAGGTTTTCTGACTAATTTCTTTTGTAATTCATTTTCTGTTGCATCACATGCTTCCTGCTGTTAGGACCACAGAAATTCCTCCCTTCACCCACCCAAAAATCTACATTGTCAATCAAATGGTTCAATTTAATATCAAAGAATCTAAACAGTCTACAACCTGAAATTCTTACTCTTCACAGACATCCATCTCATTGAATGAATGATAGAAACATCAAAATCCCAAAGCTCCCCTACCCCTCCCATTATACAAGCATTGGCCCTCCTCGTCCATCCAGCCCAGCACACATTCGTGCCAAACAGCAGGCTCCCTCTTTCCAGAAAGTGGCACACAACCTTCTTTGCCTTTGTGATCTTAAAATAATTGTGATCTAGCCTGAAGAGCAAGAGAGAAAATAAAGTCAACCAATCAATAAGATAAACACCAGCTCAGAGACTAGCAGTGAATGTGCATTAGCTAATAGCATCATAGATGGGATCTGCATGTAATGAAAGATCAAAGTAAAATGGCCGGCAGTTGGGAAGTGGGAAAATAGTCACACACAAGTTCTGCTTCATGGAATGGGATGAAGATGAGGAAGCTTGCAGCAAGGAACAGGGAAGAGCAATGCCCCATATCACCCGTAGTTCTGGTGAATGTGGCATCCTGTTTCCCTTCAGATCATTGCCTTGGTGATCCCAGCACTGCCAACCCACAAGTACCCTCGCTGTTTCCTGTCAGTTTATGCAAAGATAGAGCAGTCAGTGGCAGAACTGACTTTTCCAAAGCCATCTAGAACTTCCTCCGGTTTAGGTGCTCAGCCCATCTCCAGCTACATTGTAATAGATACTACACATGCATTCCAAAGTCTTTTAACAACTCACGATGCAAATTTGCTTGACTGTCAAACTCCATTTTGTATCAAAATTGGCACCTGAATTCTGTATACAAAGACTTAACATAGGGAAGAAATTTTTACCCACCAAATGGATGGGCACCTCCCCAAAACAGCTGTGTCTTATGCAGTGGTCAAACACCAGCTGAAAAGGCAGTGTCATCAGCATATGCAATTCAGTATTGGCACCATTTGTAATTTGATCTTTTACTGCTTTCATATCCCTAATATAAAGCCCTGATATAAATTGTCTCACAGAAATATCATTTCCAATACATAACCATTTCTAGAAAAAAGTGATGAAAATTATACCACATGCTGCTTGTCTATTGGGTGTTGATTCAAGATTCATCTCACCTCAACTACACCAAATGGCATAATGATGTGAGCAAACTCAAATCATCAAAGACTCATACCTAAAATAGGTGCTATAACCATCATTTATACATTTACAGCCATAATCTAACAGCTTTTCCATTAAATGTACATTATTCCAGATAATATAGTTTCCGCAACAACTCAATTACTATTACAAAGCATTGAACAACTCCCCAATTGTGTTACCAACACAGACTGGGCCAGTCAAGGAGATCAGAAGCAGTAGCCTAAAGAAAATGTTTTTTAACAAGTGCTCCTGCATAGGAGTAAGATTTCAGGCCCAGAGCCCAAGTGAAATTCCAAAGTTTTGGATATCTCCAGAGCACACCATTTCACTCTTTTGCTCAACAGAGGCTACAGAACACAATTCTGTCTTCATTTTTGGAAAAATTGACATGAATCACGGTGCAAATATTAAATTCTTAAAGATTAACTTTGCTAATTACAGTCAGTAAGTACACAAATTAAAGTAATGCTCGGTTGAATCTGCTGAAAGTGTGTTTTCTGGATTTTTGGTTGTCTTTCCATTTATACCCTGGCACTTTTTGTTCACTTTAAGAAATTAGAAAAGTAGAATACAAATCAACATTGTTAATAATATCAAAGTAACATCCTTAAGACGCACCTTTGTCTCCGGTGGCCAGCCATCTTAATTCTACTTCACATTCCCACACTGACTTGTCTATCCGTGGACACCTTTACTGCCAAATTGAGTCCAGATATAGGTTAGAGAAATGACATTGCACACTCTGTCATGGTAGTCTCCAACCTGTTAGCACCAACATTAATTTCTCTAACTTCCTGTAACCACTCCCCTCTTTCCACACCTATCCCATTGTTTCCCCTTAACCATATAGCGTCTTCACGCCTTCTTTCTCCTCCCCACCGATGACCCGAATCTTCCTCCTCCTGATTCACCTCCATCTCTTTATTCCATGGTCTCTTGTCATTCATCTCTTCCACAAATCACCAGCTTCTCACACCATTCCCCCACTCACTTATTTTCTCACCTGAATTCACCTATCCACCAGTACTTGCACCTACCCTCCCCCCAACCTTTTATTCTGACCTCTTCTATTCCAGTCCTGATATGAGCTCTTGGCCCAAAATGTCAATTATTCATTTCCCTCCATAGATTTGGCCTGACCTGCTGAATTCCTGCAGATTTCCAACATCTGCAGTATCTGAATGCCCAGAGATTTTAACCCAATATCTTAGTTTGATTTACAATGTAGTTTTCCTTGCAACTAATTACGAAAATTGTTCTCATCATCTTGCTATTACAATTATCTTCACAAAGCCAAATATGCAGAAAACAACGTATCATCTGAACTCAGTCATACACACGGACAGATCAGAAGATCTTGCCATGTGGGCGCTGCTATCATAATCATTTGTTCTCCTGCCCTGAGCAGGTGGTGGTCAGGGCTAAGGGTTTGGGTAGTCCAAGATTTGACTCAATCACAAGAAAAATATTTACAAGACAGAATAGGGTGCAACTCAGAAAGGAGCTGAAGTTACAGTTTTTTCAGATAACTGTACCCTTATAGACAGTTATAGACGCTTACATGCTTGGAAGATACTGATGCAAATCCCATATCATAATTTTGAATCATTTTAAATTATTCAAACGCAATAGAACTCTACAAAGTTCCATTACAGAATGGCACAAATCGATCTACAAACTGGATCATTCCAGAGTTGGCTGTACTGGGGGAAAAGACTGATCAGTTATCTCTCAGCCGTTGGTAAGGCAAAGATGGAAGACTAATGCTGGTATAGTTGCTTACACTGAAGCCAAGCAAACTCTAGGAAGCTATGGTGAACCTTTAATTGTGGCCAAACCGTTATTTTGAAAGTATTCTGAAAAAAAAATACTAGCTTGGCTTTTGGAGAGGGTGCAGAAATGCTGTATCAAAATGTCTCCAATGGTGCTTTGGTTATATAGTTAGGCTGGAGGAACTATAGATCTTGAGATAGAGAACAATGGAAAAACACTGATAAGACTTATTCAAAGCACAGAAGGACTGGGGGAAGGGACTAGCAAAACAATCTTTGATACACGGAGCTCTCATACTCCTGATATAAAAGTAGGACTTCTAACTTGTGTCATGGAATATAGTGCCAAAAGTGGGAGGCAAAAACCATTTCAGCATTCAAAAGAGAGCTGGAGCAGTATTTGAAAACATATTACAGTGCTATGGGAGACAGCTGAGGAAATGCATAAACTGCATTGTTCTTATACAGGGGTAGCACAGAATCAAATGATTTTCTTGTATGCAGTAGCCATTTTGTGATTACTTGAATTATAGCAAAATATTTAAATCTACTTGCAAAGTCCCAGTGGTCCTCTCACTGAAGACCACAAACATGAACCAAGTATCTGGTACCCTTCAACCTATGAAATAGCTAAAGCTTATTGCTTTTCAAACTGACTCTGGAATCAACAGCTAAATTGAGCAATCTGATAGCAATTCTTCAGTAAGTTAGTCCCACTTAACTCTGTTCATCTTATCTGCAGCAGCCTTGTCATCCCATCCACACCACTTCACTGAACATTAGCTTGCATTCACAAAATTGCATCACCCCACCCATTCCCGAACCACTGACAAGATTAATCCTCCTGGTCCAGATATAAGCAACAGCGCTATCCAAGGAGACTGGCAAATTTGAGGCTCACAACTAATTTATTTCAGAATAACTAGTCCTAAGAGAATAGTCCAAAATTACAGCGCAAAAGCAAATTCTGCAAATGGTACCAGAAGCCTTTTTCTAGCTGCATTCTTTGAAAACGGGTGTCTTCTTGGAATCTTGCACATATCACCATTGGGAAATCTTTATTACTTGTCTAGCTGCATAGTAGTTGCAAATGCTTTGATGATCTGAAACTATTTTTAGACAGCTTTTGCATCGTTCATGGAGAAGCCACTATTATAATTACAAGTCCCAAATGCTATAATGGCAACAAGACCACCATCGTAAATGAACTTGCAAATCACATATACACATTCAGATCGATGCACTCCAAACTTCATATTCAATCTCAAGCCCCAAGTGGTGCACCATATTGTACAATTAAAATAACTTATCCCAGAGAATTCAAGTGCTTGCACTCTGCGGTAGAACTCTATGTTCCAATTTTGATACAACAGTTAAACAAAATAACCTGATTTCACAAATGCAATCTTGAATCAAAAAAAAAAGCCTACTTCCAATATGCAAGCTTGATATCAAACAATCTTAGTGCCAAACATTTAAAACCAAGCCCTTTTTATTATATTTATAGTTTTACACAACTTAAAACCAGATCTCAGAAACTTACCAAATATTTGCATATTTATATTTGAAGGAACACCATGATAATGAGATACACACTACAGCTACAATTGATAGCTTTATTACAGAAATTGCTTCTTTTTCTATGACAATTAAACACAAACATTCCAGATTTTCAAGCTCCTTTCCACACACTCTAAATGCAATGCAGTGCCAGGAAAGCACTCAGTCCTCACCATTTGTCAGTAGATTACATATACAACAAAACCACCTAGAAAAGTATGGGGTACAAGAGGGAAATTTCAACATAAAGGTAGGAGAAGAAGGTTATTCTTTGAAACTCAGTAGTAAGGTCCAAAGAAATAATCCAGACCCTCCATCTTCCCTGTGTTTGCAGATCTGGTGAATTCCGAACAACAGCAGAAAATTCAAAGAATACACCAACCTGCTGCTAATTAACCTCTGCAACAGCAAAGTAAGTTTAAAAAGTACAACTGAAGCACAGCATTTCAGGAATTTGTTACAATCCAAGCACACCAAGTAGTTCATTACCTCCATGGAAGAAAATTTTATATAAACTGGCAACAACTAATTGAACTTATCCATTGGTATTTTATGATAAGTTTTCTAGACTAAACTAGCTGCCATTCTTGTACTGAAGAGGGGGGAATCTGAACTAGTTAGAGGAACATTTTCTCCTTCCATTCAGAAGTTGTGTGGTTCTTCCTCCCTCACAATACAATGAAATAAAAATCAAGCTCATATATCCAGAACCAGAATGCTAAATGAAGGTTTCTTAATAAGTAACAATATTTGAGGCTGACTAAGTGATAAGGCAGCAATATTACTGAATTGTGAACTTCATACTACCACATTGATTTCAAAGCTTTGGAATTTCTTCTACATCAGGTCAACAATGGGGAAAACAAATGTGAGGCACCACAACACTGGTAGAATAGTAAGCCAAGATGAGAAATTTACACAGGGAACTCAGGAATTTATAACAGACAGGGTAGCAACACGATTCAAGTCATTACAGACAAAAAGAACTGAATACAGTTGCATGAAAAAATTGATCTTATTCAACACAGAACAAAACAACTGCCATTTTTTTTTACTTTCAATAGAACAAAGCTAGTTTATATAATTGTTGAAGTCTTTTAATTCAGACTGTATAATCCAACTGAAACATTCTGCAGTTACAATGGTCTTTTCCCCTCTCCTCTCCTGAATGCCTCAATTATTGGGGAGTTGAAGTTGGACTGGTGTCAGCACTCTGCAACTGACCATTCGTCATGTACACATCCAGTCACCACTGCCAATGAGCAGCTGAAAGTGTAGGGCTTTTCTGTGCAGTGGTAACTAACTACATTGGTTTCAGATTTCACCTAGCTCCAGAGTCTGGGGTTATTTTATACTACCATTAAGGAGAAAACGATAGAAAAACATCTGTGTATCAACGAGAACAGAGATATTTACCATTTTACAGTACTGATTTCCACACACCATTAATCAAAAGAACTCTGATTAGGCCACATCAAATACTTGAGAGAGGCATTTCAAAAAAAAGGTGATCTTGAAACAAGTTGACAACATCTAGCATCTTATCAAACACATTCTCACAACAAGTTGTAATAGGGTCCAAAGGTCAAGATTTGATGACTAGAACTAAAGACTACAATAGAAAAGAATAATAAAACCATGGAAATTATAGATTGAATGTTTCCGTGGCTTACTCTAGGAAGAGAGAAGATTAGAGAGGAAAATGGATAATTTTAATAAGATGACACAACTATTGCTGAGTTGTAAGAGCCAAGCAATAAAATTAATAGGACTGGTCCTTCTCCAACTGCCAGAGGCTCAATGGACCACACGTCCTACTTCTGTCCTGTGTCATGGCTTGTGAGACCTCAGATGGGAAAAACTAAAGAAATGTAGGCATAGAAACTAGAGTGGTCCATCAAATGGCTGTTACATGGCATTTGACAATTGCTGCAATTATGGGCCTAACAATGCAGACCTCAGCGATACTACAACTTGCCTTTCACATGCTGCTGTCAGCACACAGGAAAATATGCTGTCTAGGACCAGGTTGCGCCACAGAAGAGACAGAACATCAGTCTGCATGGGGACACAGAATGAAATTATTTGATGTGAGCTGATGCAAAAATAAAATCACGGTGCCTCGTCTGAAATACCCAATCACTGATACAAGGCACGCTGGATTACCAAGCCCTCAGTCCAGACTAACACTAAATACCGGTGGCATTCTCATTTTTAAAGTCAGAGTAATACAGCATGGAAACAAGCCCTTTGCTCCACGTGGTCCACGCAGACGACAGCATGCTCCCTGTTAGTCCCAGTTGCCTTTTACCCTCCAAGCTCCTCACCTCCATGCACTTAACTAAATGCCTCTTCGATCTTGCAATTGTACCCACTCCAAGCGACAGCTAATTAAAGGCACTTACTAGTCTCTCCCCTTTTACCTTGTACCTGTGCTCGCCAGTTTCAGAGTTCCCAATGCTGGGGAAGAGACTACAGCTGTCCACCTTATCCATACCACTCGTTGTGTCTCCAGAAATAAAAAGAAATGCAACTCGATGCAGACCTGAAGCACACAGGCGCTCCGACAGTTACCCGGTAGATAACAAAGACAGAACTTTACGGTTCAGTGGATAAATCCAACAAGTGCCATTGGCCCAAATCTCTCAAACTTCATAGCAAATCCATTTTTCAGAATACCACCACATTGTCCACAGTGGCAGGGTTATTTTACTGGTGACCAGTCACTAGAAGTACTTCTCAGCTACGCTGCTGTTTAACAGCATGCTCTGATATTGAAAAGAATGGAATTCATGGGAAAACGGATGGAGCCACAGTCATGCTTTCAGATGAATACCCAGAAATCCCTTCCAATAATACCAGTCTGCTTATTCCAAAGATCTATCACATCTACAACATTCAGTCAACAGCATTATACTTCTAATAATATCAAGCAGGTGTCACCCATGCTGGTTGTTGCTATGGCCAAATGTCTCCAGTAGCCCTTTCTCTCATGGCGAAGTAACAGAAAGTGGCTCTAGATCTGATCATACACTTGACAAATGCCATCTAGGTAAAATAATTAACCACTATCTACATGTTTCTCCCTACCTTCCCCCTCCCCACTTAATTTAAAAAAACTCACCCAACACAAATGGTACAGCCATCAACTCACTTCCTATGTAATGTTACAATTCCCATCAATATCTCCACCGGTACCCTCTATTCATCTCCATTCCAGAATTTCCTATTTCAAATCAACATCTCTTTGCTGACTGTACAGATTCTGGCCATCCTCCTCCAGGAAACAACGACCATAACACAGAAATCAAAGTCAAACTGGCTGCTTTACATTAATTCAATTGCAAGCACCTTCATAAAAGGAGCCACAATTATATCACTACACATATCACATATAATCCAAATTTACTATCATTTCTTGGACAGTGAGAATCAGAAGCAAGTTTATCACTGACACGTGAGAAATTTGTTGTTTTGTGGCAGCATTAAAATATTTGTTACAAGTTACAAGAAAACAAAGTGCAAAATAAAAATAGTGAAGTGGTGTTCATGAGTTCATAGACCATTTAGAAATCTGATGGCGGAAGGGAAGAAACAGTTCCTAAAACGTTGATTGTGCATCCTGTTTCTCCTCCCTGATAGTAATAATGAGAAGGCAGCACGAATCTGGATGGTGAGGATCCATAATAATGGCTGTCACCTACTGAAGATGTCTTTGATGGTGGGGAGGCTTAACCCTCTGCAGCCTCTTTCGATCCTGTGCACTGAAGAAAGAAAACCTGCAACTCTGAACCAACATTACTCAATACCAGTGGTGTGTTGGTTCACAGCTTGCAATTTTTCAGTCAGATTCCAATTGCACTTACAATCTGAAAGATCAGGAACAGACCAGAATGCTTCTCAAGTCATAAGCAAGACCTATATCCTTTTCCTTCCATGACAAATAACCAAGGAAGACTATACGATTTCATCAAAAGCAAACACTAATGTGGACAGGTGACATTTCGTTTTGTTTTAAGCCCCAAATCAAATAAAATTGTTGGGGGGGAAAAAAAAATCAAAGCCATCCCATGGCTTAATAGTAACAATATGCAAGCAGTAAGACTATATTCCAGCAAAAAGTAAGCATATTATTCCATTTAAAGCTCTACATTTAAGAGGTAGCCGGTTTATGAATCAAAGTAGTCAGATAAAACAATGAAGCATCTGTTGAGCAATGTTAGGATGTGGCTAATCTGGTAAAGAAACTGCTGACTCATGAGGAACAACAACAGTACGTTCGATTATTCAGAAATTAATGAACACAGCCTCACATGCACAATTATAAGTGTGATTATGTTTTATTAGAGCTCTACAATAAAATGAGCACACTGGAAATACTAAAACCGTGTACATCTTCCTATAAACTTGGTTATTGGTTTGTGCATGTTCGTCACCAGATTCTTCCACTAGAGAAAGAAAGAATGAGGAAGAAACAATCAGGAATCTTAAATTGTAACATTCACTTTGGCTGTTTCTTCAGACCCAAGCCAAAACTTCCCCCTCAGTACCCCTTTTGGGCTCTTCTCTTATGTTGTCATCCAGTCATGCTTCCACTTTTTTCTCCAAGATATTTTGCACCCCAGATTCTGAACAACAAGGTTCCTTCAAATATATTGCGCTTGAATGCCCTTCATCTCACAAACAAAAATGCTTTCCCCTCTGAAGAATACAATGTGGATGACATTATGGTCTTGGTTTATATCTATTCCCTCAAAGCACTCGCAGTTCAGTCGGGCAACGGTAACTTGCTTTACACAACTCAGCCAGGTGGTGTAGGCGTTGATTACCAAATGCCAAACCTCATTTTGATCAAATACCTTCATCTTTGAGCACTTCCCCATGGTCACCCCTCTCAATTGCTGTTAAAAGACATCGAGCAATGCAGAATGGATACAGGCCTTTCAGTCAAAACAGTCCAGTGTTCTCCCTGCTAGCCCCAGTTGCCCAAGTTTATCCCATAAACCTCCAAGCCCCTCCCTTCTGCATATCCATCCAAATGCCTCCCAAATTTCGAAAAATGTGCCTGCCCTGATCACTTCTCTGGCAGCTCATTCCAGGTATTCACAGCCCTTTGTGTAAAGGAATTGCCTCTCCTCAGGTCTCTTTTAATCTTGTATTTGTGCTCTCTAGTTTTGGAGTCTAACCCTGGCAGGGACTGTTACCATTCCACCTTATCCATACCCCTCATGACTTTGTAATCATGTAATGAGGTCACCCCTCATTCTCCTACACTCATCATCTGCTTCCCACTCTGAGCTTCTCCGGTGGGTCACACCCCCCCCCCCATCCTTCGTTATTCCAAACATCAACCCACTTAACTTCAATTATTCTCATTCCTGCCTTTATTCCCAACTATCATGCAACTCAGAAAGCCTTGTCAGTCCTAATGTCCCCAAATAAATCCACCTTTGATCACTTACATACATCCCTCACTATACATATCCCATTCACTTGACTACTACATGCCATCTATCCTCACTTGTAGCTTCACTGAGTCATGCTCAATCACTTAAAGATCACCCATCTACATGATAATGCAGACTTCTTTGCTCCACTGGCAGCCATCTCTCTTTCTCCTTGCTCCATCCAATGACAATGAATAAATAGATTTCACTCTTAATTCTAGTGTCTGCAAGATTGCCTTGATCAGCAAACTATGCTTTCTTCAGATCAACTTGCGTTCCAGTCCCAAAATCTGCCCTGTTCCTTGGCATTCTCTCAGTCTTCCTCACTCTTCTCACCAACTCAGTCTCAGAGGCCCAACAGCACTCATTCCTGTTGACTATATATTGTAATCTGCCCTCTACTGTGCCTATTGTCTTGTTTATTAATTATTGTACTGTCTTGCGCTGGTTTGTGCACTTTATGTAGTTCTGTGTAGGTCTGAAGTCTAATGTATTTTTGTGTTGTTTCAGGTAGTTTAGTGTAGTTTTGGGTTGTTTCAGGTAGTACCATGGTCCTGGAAGAACATTGTTTCATTTTTACTGTGTACTGTACCAGCAGTTATGGTTGAAATGACAATATAAAGCGACTTGACTGCCCTTCCTATACTATGTCCACCACCATCCTCCTGCACAGATTCCACATCCCCTTTGAATAATACTCAACTCATCTGACATTGCAAGTTGTCCCGTCCCCTCAGCTTTATTGATCTCAGTTCTTGAATGTATTGTAGGCTCCCAATTCACACCTAACCTTTTTGCAGCCTAATGTTTCATCCTCTGAATAGATTTATGATATTGCCACATCATGGAAATGGATCACATTGGGAGGGAAAACCACCACAGCTGAAATTCTCTATGTTTGTGACTTCACTATACCACCCCTACAGCCTTTGATATGGCTTGGTGTACCACCCCTCACTAATAACTCTTTTCCACTTCTTGGTTGAATGGAACTGACTTCACCGTTCTAACTTTTCCTGGAATAACTCCTAATGACAGCCCATTAAGCCAATGCTAGCTTCCGAAGCAAAACTGTTGCTCACTTTCTCTGTGAACGATTCTCTCTCACATTCCAATTCTCCTAACTACTCTTGGGATAATTAACAGTTGCAAATTAACTTTCCAATCGTCATACTTTTGGGATACGAGAGGAAAACGACAGCACTGGACCCCACACAGTTAGCACCAGAGGACAGGGCTGAACTGGAGCTGTGAGATTAGCAGCCATAACCACTTTGCCTTCTATTGCTGCAATGACTTTTGCGCTCCTGCACCATTAATTATGGAGTTCCTTAAGAATCTATCTCCACTTTTTTTTAAATCCTCTTCACTGACAATCATTTGAACACATTCTACTCTATTACCTCTCTTGATACCAGATGTGCTGCCAGATCTGCTCATTTATCAACCTACAGTGGATGAGTATCAAAATTTTACTCTCATGAAACAGAATTACCTTCGATATGAAATGCACTAAATGGTGTTGCAAAGGCAGGGTCACAGATTTTAATCAGAAGGTATGCTATGAAAGCAATACTATGATTAACACAAATCTTTGAGAATTTCAAACAAATACAGGCAGAATTTTACATTTCATCTGTAACATAGCAAGCCACTTTACAGGCAACAGCATTAAAAGCAATCCATGACAGGCTGCCGTGATAGAGATCTACAAGGGCACAATGCAAGAATAGATATAGACAAAACACTTCAATATTTTAGGAACAGCAAGGTTTCGAACAGTAAATATGAACTTGAAAGGAAGTCAGATTATTTGTAGCATGTATTAAAGAGTAAACTACCCAATCCAACATGACATTGGAACATGATTGCACAGGTTAGGCTCTCTTTTGTTGCTCAACCCAAGAGACCACTCATCAGGTTCAAGCCTTAAGCTCCCATCTTTCAATCAACCAAACCACAGATGTATCACTTGTACCCTCTGCAGCTGAACACCAATTCTTCCTCACTAGCACTTACACTCTAGTACTTGATCTACATTACATGTCACCAGAATATTCAACTTCATAAATTGGATATGTATCCTAGCACATATCTGACCTTCACATATCAGAGGTTTCCTCAACTATGATCAATACGAACATCGATTCCATTGCACATGGACC
Source organism: Hypanus sabinus (assembly GCF_030144855.1). NCBI lineage: Eukaryota > Metazoa > Chordata > Chondrichthyes > Myliobatiformes > Dasyatidae > Hypanus > Hypanus sabinus. The sequence goes on from NC_082713.1 coordinate 53,758,297, forward strand.
AGAGGAACATTCCCCTCAACCTTCAAAACCTGAAGGCAAGATGAAAGTCCTGCAATCTTATGAAGCCACTAACACCTAATGTCAATAACTGTAAAGCCTCAGAGAGGTACAATTGCCAATTATCCGAATCAAATCCTGCATATTGACCCATTTTGGAAAGCTTGTCATAGACTGATATGAACCAGAATTTCCTATGACTTTGTAATCAAATCCTCTTCAAGTTTAGAATGAGGCAGACACGAGTTTGCAGACATGAGATTACAGCCATCCAGCTAGGAGCACATCACCTGACAGTCCTCTTTGTTCTTTTACATGGAATCTAAAGGACATCTACCACAAAGGCAAAATGCAGATGAAAATCATTGTATGGTTTGCCTGAACTTCTACCAAAGGAAAACAAAAACTCCGCAAAGCATATCGGTGATTATATCACCTGAAAGCATCACATGAACGAAATACTTGAAGGTTCAATACTCCATATACGCACATTTCCAAATATGGTCTCTGGACAGCACTCAAAATTCAGGACTCGAGTATTATTTCCCAGCAACAATCTCATTGATACAATCCCCATGAATTCTACCAGGAATTAAGTTGTTTTATTCAAATTCAGATTTATCAAGTAATAAATTAATTCTCAGATTTCAAAACTAAACAGTTGTACATTTTTGAACATTTAAAAAACCTTACCAAACACACGATAAATCTGAAATTTCATATATTAGCACTATCTAAATTACATTCACTTGAAATTTATAAACCTGCTCGATTTCTTTTCTGTTCCATATTACTGGTGACGTGGTAATTCTACTAGGGAAAAAAAACAGGGAGGGGTTCAGGGCTGTGGCTTGCATCTTCAGGGAAAACATAAGGTTTAAAAATATGTCTGCTTCTGTTTTAAGCACATTAAAATAAATCATTCTTTACAAGTATCTTCTATTTTTTTTAAAAAACTGTTATGTTAAAAAAAATCTGCATTGAATTTCTAGTCTCAGACTATTAAAATCATTAAGCCTATATTTTAATACAGATTTAGAGACCTCTGTGATTGGAATGAAAGGAGTTAATCTTTCAGTTTCCTATGCAAGTCTGACATGGAAGGTTGTCCTTAAGACCACTTCCTCTCTCACCACCCCCACCCTAACCCCGCCCCTCACCTCACCACATTTGCAAGTGAAAAAAGGGATTACATGGGGGGGGGGGGGGGGTAAGATATATATTTGAGACAATATAAAAAAGGAAAATCTGAAACAGACAAGAATGATTTACTTTAAAGGTTGATACTTCTGTCAATAATAAAACACTAAATCTATGTCTTAATATTGAATAAAGAAACTGTCTAAAAGGCAAGTAAAACAAAAGGTGACATTAGAGAACCTTTCAAATACAAAAATAGCTTTATACCATGGATAGGAATACAGTCTTGCCATCCTCAGACCTTGGTGGTTTGTTCCTGTCATTCCTGAGGTCTGCAAGTGATTAGTGAAGTGTCTAGAGAGTTGGACTTACCCCTTGCCCAGGTTCCGCCGGCTCTGTTTTGATTCTTATAGCTGGCATTCCTTCAAGCATTAGCATACTGCTGTACTCCACATCGCCAGTGCCCACAGAGCTCTGCAGAGAGAGAGAGAGAGAGAGAGAGAAAATGGGGGAGGGGTGAGAAGCAGACCATCGGAACAGTTTTATTCCCCGAACTCACAAACAGCTTCTTCCACCCAGACAAAAGATGAAACTAGCAAGTTAAAATGGAAAACAAAATGAGAAGAATACCTTTACTTGTTAAAATCACGGCACACACATTGACACACAACCCATACTGATTTTTTTTAAAAGGAACAGCTCCCAATCCAAGGTGTCGACTGCTGAAGGCTTACAGGCTCCACCCTCCTTTAGGGTGGAGTGCAGGCAGTTAATTTACTACTCCAGGGCAGAAGAGGTCCAGCTGTTACGCAGATTGCTGAGAAGAGCTGCCTCCCTGCCCTGAGCAAACAGAACGCTGGTGCTCCAACAGAGTGGAAATAAAGAGAGGCCTCATTCCCTCAAGAAGTCTTATTCACAAGCAATAAGGGATGAATACATTGCATAGCTTCGACTCCCACCCTCCTGCCCCACCCCTTTTCCAGAAAAGGATGTGTACATTCCAGTTTTCTAAATCTGTCAGCAAGATACTTGGAAAACATTGTCATCACTTTGGTTGACACCCATAGCCGGTAAAACAGATGGGTCCAAACTCAAGTGACTTAACACTTATACTCTGTTCATTTATCATAAATAAATGTCTCTTTCACAGTAGATTTCTTAGTATGAACATAAGAGATTCTGCAGATACTAGAAATCCTGAGCAAAACACAAAATGCTGGAGGGACTCAGATCAGGAAGCATCTACGGAAATGAATAAACAGTCAACATTGCAAGTTGAGTCCTTTCATCAGGTGTGGAAAGAGAGAGGAAGCCAAAAGGTGGGGGGGGGGGGGAAGTACAAGCTAGAAGGTGATTGGTGAAGTCAGGTGGGGAGGGGGAAGAAGTACAAGCTAGAAGGCGATTGGTGAAGTCAGGTGGGGAGGGGGAAGAAGTACAAGCTAGAAGGTGATTGGTGAAGTCAGGTGGGGAGGGGGAAGAAGTACAAGCTAGAAGGTGATTGGTGAAGTCAGGTGGGGGGGAAGAAGTACAAGCTACAAAGTGATTGGTGAAGTCAGTTGGGGAGGGGGGAAGAAGTACAAGCTAGAAGGTGATTGGTGAAGTCAGGTGGGAGGGAAGAAGTACAAGCTAGAAGGTGATTGGTGAAGTCAGGTGGGGGGGAAGAAGTACAAGCTAGAAGGTGATTGGTGAAGTCAGGTAGGGAGGGGGGAAGAAGTACAAGCTAGAAGGTGATTGGTGAAGTCAGGTGGGGAGGGGGAAGAAGTACAAGCTAGAAGGTGATTGGTGAAGTCAGGTGGGGGGGAAGAAGTACAAGCTAGAAGGTGATTGGTGAAGTCAGGTGGGGAGGGGGGAAGAAGTACAAGCTAGAAGGTGATTGGTGAAGTCAGGTGGGGAGGGGGAAGAAGTACAAGCTAGAAGGTGATTGGTGAAGTCAGGTGGGGGGGAAGAAGTACAAGCTAGAAGGTGATTGGTGAAGTCAGGTGGGGAGGGGGGAAGAAGTACAAGCTAGAAGGTGATTGGTGAAGTCAGGTGTGGGGGGGAAGAAGTACAAGCTAGAAGGTGATTGGTGAAGTCAGGTGGGGAGGGGGGAAGAAGTACAAGCTAGAAGGTGATTGGTGAAGTCAGGTGGGGAGGGGGGAAGAAGTACAAGCTAGAAGGTGATTGGTGAAGTCAGGTGTGGGGGGGGAAGAAGTACAAGCTAGAAGGTGATTGGTGAAGTCAGGTGGGGGGGAAGAAGTACAAGCTAGAAGGTGATTGGTGAAGTCAGGTGGGGAGGGGGGAAGAAGTACAAGCTAGAAGGTGATTGGTGAAGTCAGGTGGGGAGGGGGAAGAAGTACAAGCTAGAAGGTGATTGGTGAAGTCAGGTGGGGGGGAAGAAGTACAAGCTAGAAGGTGATTGGTGAAGTCAGGTGGGGAGGGGGGAAGAAGTACAAGCTAGAAGGTGATTGGTGAAGTCAGGTGTGGGGGGGAAGAAGTACAAGCTAGAAGGTGATTGGTGAAGTCAGGTGGGGGGGAAGAAGTACAAGCTAGAAGGTGATTGGTGAAGTCAGGTGGGGAGGGGGGAAGAAGTACAAGCTAGAAGGTGATTGGTGAAGTCAGGTGGGGGGGAAGAAGTACAAGCTAGAAGGTGATTGGTGAAGTCAGGTGTGGGGGGGGAAGAAGTACAAGCTAGAAGGCGATTGGTGAAGTCAGGTGTGGGGATGAAGTAGCTGGGAGGTGATAAACATAAAAGTTAAAGGCTAGAGAAGGAGGAATCTGACAGAAGAGAGTGGTACAATGAGAAAGGGAAGGAGGGGCCGCAGGGGAAGGCAACAGGCAGGTGAAGAGAAGAGGTGGGAGGACAGAGTGGGGAACTGAAACTAGAGGGAAGTGGGGGGAAGCAGGTTAGAGAAATCAATGTTCAGGTTGGAGGCTACCCATGAGGAATACAAGATCTTGCTCCAACCTGAGTGAGGCCCAACAGGTCAGAATAGTAACAGGAATGAGGGCTGGAATTAAACTGGGAAATCTGCTTTTTGCAGACAGAATGAAGGTGCTCAAAGTGGTCCCCCAATCTACATCGGAGGGAGAGATCCCTGCAGAAAGTGGAGAGTGGGCTGAAGGCAAGGTTGTGTTTGGTGAAAGTGTCCCACTGAAGATGACAGACTGGAGAATCATGTGCTGGACTCACTATATCCCTGCCTGGAAGGTGGGTGAGGGCAAATATTCAAGAAATGGAGGTGAGGCAGGTGAGGGCAGCATCAATGGCTTCTTCCCCCTTCCCTTCCAGTCCTGAAGGGTCTCAGCCCTAAATATCAACTGCTTATTCATTTCCATCGATGATGCCTAACCAGAGTTCCTCTAGCACTTACGTGCACTGCTCTTAAATGTCTTTTTAAAAAACTACAAAAGCTGCTACGCAGATTGACTCTGGTTAAAAAGGCATATGGTGCATTGGCCTTCATTGACTGTGGGACTGAGTTTAGGGGCCAAGAGGCAATGTTGCAGCTATATAGGGCCCTGGTCAGACCCCACGGAGTACTGTGCTCAGTTCTGGTTGCCTCACTAAAGGAAGGATGTGGAAACCATAGAAAGGGTGCAGAGGAGATTTACAGGTATGTTGCCTGGATTGGGGAGCATGCCTTATGAGAATAGGTTGAGTGAACTCAGCCTTTTCTCCTTGGAGCAACAGAGGACAAGAGGTGACCTGATAGAGGTGTATAAGATGATGAGAGGCTTTGATCGTGTGGATAGTTAGAGGCTTTTCCCCAGGGCTGAAATGGCTAGCACAAGAGGGCATAGTTTTAAGGTGCTTGGAAGTAGGTATAGTGGAAATGTCAAGGGTAAGTTTTTACGCAGAGAGTGGTGAGTGCGTGGAATGGGCTGTCGGCAACGGTGGTGGAGGCGGATACCATAGGGTCTTTTAAGAGACTCCTGGATAGGTACGTGGAGCTTAGAAAACTATAGGGCTATGGGTAACCCTAGCTAATTTCTAAAGTAAGGACATGTTTGGCACAGCACTGTGGGCCAAAGGGCCTGTAAGGTGCTCTAAGCCTTCTATGTTCTATATTCTGAAATGAAGCAGCTGACAGTATTTGAATACACGTGTTACCTTGTCATTTGTAAAATGCATATGACACAAACAGAGCAAGGAAGACCAAGCACATCTTCCTGGCAATTTACAACGCTGAATCATATACATCACTGCATATACATTGATGTTAGTAGAAGACAAATTTCAGGAGGAAATCCCAGTGCAGTTTCTGAAATTTAATTCTGTGCTTTACTGCTGGAGATTTTCCCTCCACAATACAGTGTCAGACAGAGTTGTTGGCAAGAAAACTCATTAAGTAATGGCAAATCTTTATTTGATTCTTCAATGCCACATTGAGTAAGGACCTAAAGCATAATCGTGAAAATCCAACTATAAAAGTAACTCCTTCTCAAATTATCCATCTGAGGTAAAAATATAATGCAAGCAACAGCACAAGACAAATATACCTCCAAGCTAACAAGGTGCTTAGGTTTCTTCCTAGTCCAAAGATGTACCAGTCGGTAGGTAGTAAACTGTAACATGATTAGGCTAGGATCATATTGGAGGATTTCTGGGTGATGCGGCTTGAAGGAACTGTTCTGCACTGTACCCCAATAAATAAACAGTGTGGGTCAATCCAGCTGTTAGGATGATTTTGTTGCTGGAAATACAGCAAGTCAGGAAGCAATTGCAGAAAAAGAAAGTTAATATTTCAGATCTGAGACACTATTACAGGTTGTGTATTCAAATCTTAGCATGTAAGAATTTTCCTCTGGTCAGGTAGGCCGACAACTGTGGGGAAGAACAACATCCTCAGTGGTCCCCTGTGGTGACCTTTACACAAAGCTGAAGTACGAGGTCTGCAATCAACCCATACTCTGTTGGTGTGATACACAACCAGTTCATTTCTGCAACGCACATAATCTGTGTAAAAGACCGACCACCTTGTAACTTCCTGTCCAACTTAGTAACTCCCACTTTTTATCTAACACATTCTGCAAACTATTTTTCTAGACTTGTTGCCAAGTTTAGGAGGTTGACTGATAACTACTGAAATGCTTGAACTTTTAAGACTACTGCAGAGCTGGTTATCATATAGACCAGAATTACTCAGTTCTCGCTAGTTATTTAAACAACTAGCAATCACAACTAAGCCTCCACCCAAACATAAAGGTGTTAATGAAGGATTAAATTTGGGTGTGATGTGGGGTTTCTTCTCATATTCATTTCCTACCATTTTGTGTACATCATTCTGGTTTTGTGCACACTCAGAACAGAGACTAATCACAAGATGCAATGCACACACTATACAAATCAGATGCAGACACAGACCCTTCTGACAATCATCTTGATGCAAACCATCACATAACCATCTCTGGTAATTACATACCCTAGCATTTTTGCCTGTAGCCCGATATGCCTTGCTAGTTCACGTGCTCGTTCAGATACATCCTCAATGTTGCAAGAGCCACTATGTGCTCTGCATGTTTGTCATCCGCTAGGTCTCTGTTACCAGAATCTTAACAGGACACATCAAACATAACGGTTGAGAAACCCACACTGTTTCATCCTTCTGCTCAGAGGTAGTTTAAGATCCTTTGAATATTTATTTGATTTATGGAGATACAGTGTGGAAAACGCCTTTTCTGCTCTTCAAGCCATGCAACCAAGCAATCATCTGATTTAATCCAAGCTTCATCACAGGACAATTTACAATGCCCAACTAACCCACCAACTGCTACGTCTTGGGACTGTGGGAGGAAACCAGAGCACCTGGAGGAAACCCATGCAGTTACTGGGAGAACATACAAACTCCTCAGAGACAGCAGTGGGAATTGAACCCGGGTTGCCTGCACTGTAAAGCATTGTGCTAACCACTACATTACCGAGCCACCTCAAGTAGATTCTTCACTATAAAAACAAATTCAAGGCAGAACACTTTTCCTACCCTTGAGGCATGAGGGAGGAGGAGATAAAGATAATTCAGAGCCATTTTCCTCTCAAATCCTGATTCAGATCTGACTTGGAGTTTTAAAAATGAAAAGATTCACCCTCATGACACCTTCCATTGCTGAACTGTCCAATGATAATTACAGTGGAGACTGATGTGAAACAAAACTGGCTTTACGTATCAAGAGTGCATGTAGAGATAATGGAACTAAACTCCAGAAGTTAGTGACCCGAGCAAAAATGGGGAAAATAAAGAAACGTGTTTGATAATGGGAATTAAAGACAAAATACTGAAAACACTGAGCAACTCAGACAGCACCTGTGGAGAGAGAAGCAGTTTTGGGACAAAAACCTTCCTTCAAAACTTGAGCACATTCAGATAACGTGATGTTTTACTTTGGATTTCCAGTGTCTGCAGTTTTTTTTTTAATTTTTGACTGGTGTTCTTCACTGGACCGACAGTTGAGGCAACTCCTTTGCTGTTTACGTTACGAACGCTGGGCAGAGGAGGCACTGATTTCAGCTGCTCTGTGCATTCGCTGCATTGGCCCAGTGCAGATAAGTTGTCAATGTACGCCGGAGAGGTCACTTCCTTAGCAAGGCTGTTGCACAGAAGCAGTGAAGTATGCTCATGCAGCTTCCATTTGCACTCTGTAACGGCTGCAGAGTGAAACTTCTGCAGCACCTGTGGCTCACTACAGTATATTTCTATTTACAGCAACAATTGTGGCGTACCGCACATGGATTTCTCTCAGATTAATGTTAGATATGCTACTGAATAAAATACCAATTCACAGTTGCACCAGTTTCAAAAATTCCTTCCAACTTCAGCCAGAGATTAGTATGTAAACTGTGTACATGTCTAAAGCAGTCATCATGTCATGTAAAGTGGGAGTGTGCAACCTTTACTCTGTGTTTACTTAAGCTGGGAGGAACATTCAACAGCAGAGTTCCAGTTATCTGGGGAGTGTCTGTTTATCTCTCTAAAGCTGCAGAAACACTGCTGAAGTGCATGGTTTATCTGAGGTTTTTGCAGCTCTCAAAGTCAGTGAACCAGAAAGCCCTTGGGGAAATTTCACCAGCACCCTCACCATCTTCACCAGTCTTTTTAAACCTCAATGCACTTTTGACATTTCATTATATCAAAATGAAATTATTGTTATCCCAGGTGAGCCCATATATTCCTATTGAGTCAATACAGGTAAATGGGACTAGTTAAGATAGATATCATGGTCAACATAAATTGGATCAAAAGAGCCTGTTTCCATGCTGTACAACTATGACGCTAAAACTACACATTGTGAATGCTGCTTTTGTAAATTCTAATTTCCACACACAAGGCAGAGGCGAATATCAAAGATAAAAATACTCAGGTCAGTTGGTGCTTATTGAGGAACATTCACCTTTTAGATGAGTACTTTCATCACTACTTGTTGACAAGAAGGTCCATGACTGAAATCAAGTCTATTGTTTTTCAACATTTCTTTTTCCACTTTCAAATCTGGGACAATTTTTTTTAACCCAAATTCAAGGATATGCAAGATGACAGTACAGCAGAATACACCAAAAGGAAAATTTAAGTTGTTTATTCTGGGCAGACAAAAAGTTTAACAACCTATATACTAATAGTTGAGTGTGCACACCGTAAATGCAAAACCAGTGTGCTGATAATGGCATCACACTATTGAAGCACACATTATTTCACACATTCTATAAATATTACAGTAAATGTCCTGCTAAGCACCAATGTCACAGGGTACTGTGCACTGACAAATGGTGTGGAATTATAGTGGCAGCTATACCAAAAACAAGTTTGACATATTCATTGAATGATTTTATTTTCCCTTAGGCGATCACCCAGACTTTTTCAGTTACCATTATTGCACCGAGTTATGATTCCAAAATGCAAGAGCATTAATTCAGCAAGGCGGCAAACACCATCTGCTCACCTACAAAACTGTTCAACTGTCTGGATTGAGTTTTGTGGAGCATGGGTTTTTTCCTGGTAGAACACTGTGCACCTGGAGGTACATTATCCAAAGACTGCCTCTGTTTTCCAGGGGCATTCTGAATTCTTAATTTAGGATAGTTTGGATGCAATTGATGCACAGATCCAGAATATTCACTTTAAAAAAAAATATATGAATGAATGTAATGGATACTGGTTCTCCCACAGGCCAACATTTATTGATCAACTCTTTAATTGGAACCGACTGCTTTGCTAGACCATTTCATAGGCAGGTACATATAGAAGATGTTCAAGGCAATAGATTTCCTTTCCTAAAAGACATTATTGAAAACTGATGGGCTTTCGTAACAGTCTATGAGCTTGGTGGTCATCATGAATCTTTTATTCTAATTTAGTATTTTATTTCATTAATTAACTTGAAATTCTTCAGTTGGCTTTGTAGATTTTGAACTTGTGTCCCCAGATCTTTAGGCCAAATTTCTAGATTACTCATCCAAAAACAATGTTACCATGCCCTTCGAACAATACCATAAAGCAGTTTTCCTGGTAGTATGCTGGGAAAATCCTAAATTAACCAAGATATCATACTGAAGTCACAATTGCTTTTATTTTCACTAAATGTACAGTATCAAGTTATACCCCCAAGACACCTACAATTAGTTATGGCATATATAGCATATGATTTTAGCCCATCTGAAGTAGGTCTTTCAACATTATTTCGCAGAATGAAGACATTCAAAAGCACTTCCCTACAGAAAAACATTGGCTCTAAGTACTGATGCAGCTTTTAGCAGTGCAAGCTTCCATACACATCCATAATCAGACATTCCGTTTACAGTGAACATCTGAGGAAATACATATTCCTTCAAGACAATGTGATACCTACCGTGTCCTTCAAACTAATACCATGCATCCTGTCCACTAAAAATACCAAAGACATTATCTGAAAACCACAACCGCTAACATTGCAATGACTAAACCCAAATTGTATACCTCAGCCCCTGGATTGTCAACCAAATCATTGATTTAGAGGAAAGAGGGAGGGCTATCACAAACCAAAATGAGGCCAGCAAAATGAATCAACAAAGCAAGCATCTTTCTGACATAATAAACAAGCTCCATTAGATTTAGATAAAGTAAAAACAGCCACAACATGTAAGAATATAAAATCTATATAATATCAGTTAACTCAGGGTATTCCTGTCTTAGGGATCTAAAACAATGAACAGAGAAAATATAACCCAATGGCATTCATTTATTAACAAGACACTGAGTTCAGATGTAACCAATAAAATTCTACAAATGTATCATAGCTCAGGTGTGATTTTTTTCCCCAACATGGACTCACTATGCATTTTGACTTGTTTCCAATTGGAAACAACTTCTCCACCATATACCAGAAAAATCTGTTTCAAAACTTGTTACCAGATAAACACTATCTTTCACCCAAAGAAACCCACTTAAAGAATAAAAGTTTGCAAATATAACAATTGGATAGTTTGGCTGATAAATGTCCAAGATACATCAAAAAGACTTGGCACCAAGTCATTTATAATCAAAATTAAAAACATTAGGCAACTGGAAGTTTAAAGGAGTCTATTGGTGCAGATCCTGAACAACATCTAGCAAGACAACTTCAGATTCAATTCCTAATTTGTGCAGAGTTAGTCACGTTCAATTGGTATTCTTTCATGCCATTAGTCAAAGGTAAAGTGAAATGTCGCATTCAAAATTATATTTGGTGCTTAAAAATGAAAGGGAAGGAGAGGGTAAGAAAATAGGGGACCTGATGCAACAGAGGATTACCCAAGTGGCAATAACTAACTTATTCTGAAAATATCCTTAAATAGCAATCCCTTAATTATTCAATCATTAAACTCAAATTACTAAATTGAACATGGTACTATTAAACAATTTTGCAAAGCAGTTTAGCAAACTTGAATTCACTAACAGCTAAATTCTACAGTCAACGACAAGCATTAAGCACCAAACTCATCCTACGGGGCAGCATTTTGCCCTATGACGTGCTTGAATTCTGGACTACTTACAGCAGGCGTCTCAAAGCACTGGAAAGATACTGTAAATGTTTTCTCCATCAAAATCACTGAAAGGATAAATAAATCAAAATTCCTGTCTTCTCCAAGACCAATATCCCCAGTACTGAGGCCACACTATTCAGACACCCAAAATGATGATCATCAAAATTCATTTCCACAGATGCTGCCTGACCTGCTGAGTTCCTCCAGCGTTTTGTGTTTTTGCTTTGGATTCCCAACATCTGCAAGTTCTCTCCTGTTTATTGCCAGCTATCTCTTTTTTTTTGTTGTTCACTGGTGATGGACAATTAGGACGTTTGTTGTTTTCCGATCAGCTACTTGGGTTAAACTCTGTTGGAATTTTTTTTTAACAAGCAAAAAAAATTGCAGTGTGAAGATGAAGATTACTGAAAGCAAGGAATTCTTTCAATGCCAGTTAGATACAATAGTAATGTCAGTACATTATTCCCTGCTTCCATCCAGTAGGAAGGAAATCAATGGAACAATTTTTTGAAACAAAACCAACACTGACCCCATTAAACAGCTTAGTGCTACTAACAAGGGAATAAATTTCTCATCAAGTGTGAATACCTAATGATATGGTGGATGTAAATCTGAGGTGAGACAGTTGTGGGAGGTTATATTTTCACCAGACAAGGTTTGCTCAAGGCTTTGAAGTGAAAATTCTGAATGTAAAAATTACCACAATGACATGACAACAAGTAGTAAGGCTGACTGCGGCAACTGTATGCATTTCTAGTGGTCTTGGTGTACGACTTTCAACAATGTGATTCAAGATTGAATGAATGAATGAATTATAACATGCAAGTTTAATTTGTGGATGAAGCAAGAAAGGGAATATATGATAAATGGATAGACAAATGCATCATAAGTAAAGCACTTCCATTCTGGGCAGCTCAATAAGAGATAGAGAAGCTGTCCTTGTGAGAAGCTACATTGAGGCTTTGAAAGGGCGAAATTTCATGTCTTTCCTCCTTTGGTATGTCCTTGCAGTTTTGAAAACTATCTGAGAATGTGACAGTCATTTATACCTGCCACATGGAACCATAGGTGGTCCCTTTCAGAAATTCTGGTCAAAAAGAATGCTTGTTTAAAGGGCAACAAACCTGAACTGGACAGGCAAAAGCAGAGGAGGCCTGCCACAGGAAAGATCATGACTACAGTCCTCTTCATCCACTTTCTTTCAGGTCCCAGAAAGCTGCTTCCAAAATTATCACTGTAGATTCCATCATCAAGAGGCACCATGGTCATGATCTTCACTTTGAAATAATTTCAAGAGAATTTCAGAGAGCTGCACCAATTGTGGGGTATTTAGGAGTATCCTTCTTGAATCCGGCCACTTTCAAAAATTTGTCTCCATTATATGTCTACCGTCAAAGGGCATGATTCTAACCTACAGATCCAATCATTATACAGATTGGGCAAGAAATGCCATGCCACTGCTGCAACATGTTTCTTAAAATTTATAATATGATGCTGCTACCCTTCTCCAAGGATTTGCTGGAGCACAGCTAATATACAAAATGGGAAACTGTTCAAATTTTGTCACCATTCTTGTAACAGTTAACACCTAAGTAAGGTTCACTTTCATACCAATCTGGCCCACTAAATATTCACAAGCCCCAGGTTCCTAGTCCTGCTCTATCCTCCTAAACATCAACAATAAATGTCTAATGAGACCCTAATAAGTGCAGGTCACTCTCTGTGTACTGTGCTCTCAGTGAGGGGAGATGCTGGTGATGGAATTCATTGTGCAATCAGTGCATCAGGATGAGCAGCAGGATATTTATGGTGTCCTGGGCGGCAGTTATCTTTGCTTTTCTGTGCAGCAGGTACCCAAATCTTTGGTGAAAAGTCACACAACACTGAACCAAATCCTCTAACTCAATGGCAGGAAACGAATCAACAGAATCAGGTTTATTATCACCGGCATGTGTCAAGAAATTTGTTAGCTTAGCAGCAGCAGTTCAATGCAATATACAATCTAGAGGAGGAAAAAAATAATAATAAATAAGTAAATCAATTACAGTAAACACATTGAATAGATTAATCATGCAAAAAACAGAAATAATATATATTTAAAAAGTGAGGTAGTGTTCATGGGTTCAATGTCCATTCAGGAATCAGATGGCAGAGGAGAAGAAGCTGTTCCTGAATCGCTGAGTGGGTGCCTTCAGGCTTCTGTATCTCCTACCTGATGGTAACAGTGAGAAAAGGGCATGCCCTGGGTGCTGGAGGTCCTTAATAATGAATGCTGCCTTTCTCAGACACTGTTCCTTGAAGATGTCCGGGGTACTTGGTAGGCTAGTACCCAAGATGGAGCCAACTAAATTTACAACCCTCTGCAGCATGTTTGGCACGACCTCCCAGACAACCCCTGCATCGGAGTTCCACTTGTATCCATTTGGTTCCATGGGGCAGGCCTAGTAGATTGTACATTGAAGACCAGTATTAGCAAAGGGGCACTCTTCACCAAGCTTCAGTGTGGCAAGATATTACAAAAGGTCAAAGTTAATGATTCAAGGATGTTCTGTATACTTTGAAAATACATTCATGGTCTTGTCCCGCTGTAACCCAACGACTTCAAGGTTTGACATGTTGTGCATTCAGAAATGTTCTTTTGCACAGCACTGTTGTAACATGTGGTTATTTGAGTTTCTGTTGCCTTCCTGTCAGCTTTAACTAGTCTGGCCATTGTCCTCTAACCTCTCTCAATAACAAGGCGTTCACTGGATGTTGTTTATTTCTTGAACACAATTCTCTATAAACTCTTGAGACTATTGTGCGTGAAAATCCCAAGAGATCAGCAATCTGGGTCTAACAATAATTCTACAGTTAAAGTCATAGTTAGATCATATTTCTTCCACGCACTGATGTTTAGTTTGAACAACTGGACCTCTTGACCATGTCTGTATGCTTTAATGCATTGAGTTGCTGCCACATGATTGGCTAATTAGATACTTGCATCTATGAGCAAGTGTACCTAAAAAGTGTCAACAGTTACTGGGAACCTTGCTTCTTTACAAGCAGGCAGAAGCTCCTGGAAAACGACAGGAGAGTATTAATAATAATTACATTGCCTTAACTGATGGGGCTAACAGGGAGCATCATTTGACGGGATGGACAAGGTGTGTGGTTAGTGAGGTGGTGCAGTCTTGCCTGCACATAAACACAACTTCTATGAGCTCCCAATGCATACTAAAGTTTCTCAATAAACTCTCTTTCTCTACTTTCGTCTAAAGGAAGGGGATAGATGCCAGAATAAGGTGGGGGAGGGGAAGGGAAGGAGGATAGCTGTAAGGTGATGGGTGAAGCCATGTGGGTGGGAAAGTACAAGGGTTTGATAAGAAGGAGAATGGGCCATAGGAGAAAGGGAAGGAGGATGGGACCCAAGGGAAGTAAAAGCAGGTGAAAAGGGATAAAAGTTAAATAGGGAATGGAGGGGGAGGGAGGAAATTAGCTTACCTGAAGGAGAAACTGATATTATGCCATAAGGTTGGGGGGCTGCCCAGAAGGTATTGCTCCTCCACCGAGAGTGGCCTCATTGTGGCACAAGAGATAACTGATTATAGTAGAAAACAATGTATAAATATAAACAACAGCCATGGAGATGCAATCAACTGCAGATACTGGAATTTGAAGGAACAAACTCCTGCAGCAACTCAGTTGATCAGGCAGCATCTGTGGAGGTTAATGGACAGTAGAGCTTTCTGGCCAACACCACGTGGTCTGAATTGTTGTCATGCTGGCAATCCAACTGTTGATAATGAGCAAGAGATTACAAAGTTTGACTTGACTTGAAAAGATTTGTCTTCAAGGTTAAAGACATGTCATGGTTAACCATTAAGACTCAGATTCCACAATTCCAAATGCCCATTGAATTCACCAACTTCAGTGAGAATGTGACCAAGTATCAGTCAACCTTCCTCACACACGTTCAAACGCACTGCAAGCAATGTTAAAAGTCGGCTGGAGACTGAAACCCAGGGGCTCTGCAGTCAGCAAAACACAACATCCCCAAGTATGGAATACACCGTATTAAAGACAAAAAGCACTCTAAATCAGGGTTGAGCAGCCTAAACCAAATTAAATTCACTTAGCAAGCTGCTACAGCTATAAGTGATTGCAGCAACTACCCAATGTCAAGTCAGAATTTTACAATGCGTGGGATGAAAACAGACTGGCAATGATCCAAGATTTATGTGCAACAAGGTTTATCCTCCCATCCCTCAAAAGTAATTGTAAAAATATAGAATTTCACCTCTAAGCACCCTGCCAAGGCCTTCTTTTCTTTTAACAAAAAAACCTTACATTAGTCCTTTTAATGACTGGTACAAGAAGTCCACAATGCACACCATGTTCATATCAAATTCCAATATTTGGGATTTTCCACCAGAGCCACTGGACATCCAATTAAAGTTATAGTTATGTTGAATCAGGGGGGTTTTATTTGTCAAAAGGGTACCTCAAGAGTCTAATTTCTCTCTACCAATTCTCAACTGAAGTATGAAATGGGCATTTGAGAATTTCTCCTCTGGTTTTCCACCCAGTCCTTGATTTGAGGGAGTCATTCCACTTTTGAAGACCGACTCACATCAATCTGCACGCACAAGCATGCCACCAATCATTCTTCATGTACAAGTTGAGACAGAGGGTGCCAGCAGATTATTTAACTATAGACCAAGAGAAAATGGGGGTGAGGAGGGAGAAAGAAATGAGACTCAAGCTAGCTCCAGCTTTTTACTGGAGAAACAAGTCAAGATGATCATCATTGTATGGCCTAATGAGACAATCTCTCATCTTCAATACTGTTTTGAACCGTCTAGCTAGCAGATATTGAAGGAGGCCACCATAAACTGAGAAGACAGACATTGAGGAATATGCCTCATATGTCACCAGCTATATCTGTAGGTGTGTAGACAATGTTGGTACCTCAAGAATGGCAACTCATGGACTGACTAGAAGCCCTGGCTGAACACAGAGATAAAAGCCTGGAATACTGCCTTCAAGTCCCGAGACAGAATAGCTCTCAGAGCAGCCAGAAGAAACCTAATTTTCAGCATCAAAAGGGCAAAGACTGCTTACACATAAGAAAATTCAGGAACACCTGTCTGATAACAATTCCTGCTGTAGGCATCAAGGGAATTACTGAATACACAAGGAAAAACAGCACTGACTGTACCAGTGAACCTCCCTCCCCGACACTCTGAACAACCTTTCTGCATGCTTCATCACATGCAATACAATGCCGGCCATGAAAGTAACACCCCCTACTAAGTAAGCTGCTGTCTGTAGCAGCAGCAGACATGAAAAGGACTCTTCAGAGTCGGCCCCATAAGGCTGCCAGCCCAGACAACATCATAGGCTGAGTACTCGGGGAGTGTGCCCACCAGCTCACAAATGTCTTCACAGATAGCTTCAATGTTTCACACATCCAGGCTGCTTTCCCCTCCTGCTTCAAATCCGCCATCATCCCTGTAGCAAACAACTTAGCACCTTCAAAACTAAATGACTACTGCCCAGTGGCACAGATGCCAATCATGAAGTGCTCTGAATGGCTGATAATGGCATATATGAAAAACTATTCCTACCACATTGGAATATGCTTTCTGACAGAACAGCTCCACAACAGATACCATAGCATCTGTCATGCACCTGGCTCTGACACACCTTAAAATAAGGACACTTATGTCAGAATGCTTTCTCTGGATTTCAGTTTGGCATTCAACACTGTCCCACAGAACTTGGTGAAAAACTTCTACTCTTCTGTCTGAATACACCGCCGTGCAATTGGCATTGGACTTCCTAACCAACAGACTTCGGACAGTCAGGACGTACAACTGCTCCTCCCTCCTCATCATCCTCTATACAGGTGCATCCCTCCCCCCACGAGGCTGTGTGCTGAGCCCACTGCAGTACACTGTGCTCACGTATGACTGCATGGCCAAATGTCTGAGTAATCATAGTGTCAAGTTTACCAATGACATGACAGTGGTGGGGCTCATCACCAACAACAAGGAGATGGCCTACAGAGAGGTGGTGGAAGAGCTCAGGGCCTGGTGCCAGGCAAATAGCCTCTTCCTCAATGTCAACAAGACAAGAGAGATGGCTATCAGAAAACTGGCACCACTCACACCCCTCATTACATCAGTGGCATAGCTGAGGAAACATCAATTAGGTTCAAACTCCTGGGAGTGCACATCTTGCACAACTCCCATGGTCCCAGAACCGATCCTTTACAATCTTTAAATTTTACCTTTCTATGCAAGAAATGAATGTATTCCAATAATTAAACCACTGTGTTACTTAGTAATAACTGTAGCTTTCATCAGGGCAGGGCCTTTCACATGCTCCATTATTCTCACTTTATCCTTTATTCTTTAAAATTGTTCCGATCGTTGACCGACTGTAGCCTAACGCTTTTCCTATAACTGATGGCGTTTCAACTCTTTCCAAACACTATTATTTCCACTTTGCTTTCAATCGCAATCACTTCCTGTCAACAGAAAAGAAACACTGCGGGCAGCGGGTCCCAACCTCTGCCAGCTGCCGAGCTCCACTGGGTCCTAAGGACCACCGCACTGAATTCCCCAGGTCCTAAAGTCCACTGCACGAAGACAGGTTAAATGGGACAAGTGGGGGTTGTGCTGGGTTTGGGTATTTGATCCTCCACAAAATTTCTCCTGGGAATTTAAACTGGAGGTGGCGGTGTTTTTTTTTACAAGGTCAAGTTGTAATCAACATCAACCCAGCACAGATGGTACGGGAGTCACTGGATCGACATCAACCCGGCACAGGAGCGGTCTGTCACTGGATCAAACTCGGGAACGTCCATTCTCGAGCCCGGTGCTGATCTCACTGCGCCACCGCGCCGACCAGAAGGGGGGGGGGAGCAGGGTCACGGTGAATCTTGCTAAGAAAATTTTAAGCCAAATACAAAGTTACACACTCAACACAGTGTCAACTGCAATGACTTAAAATGGCGAATGGCATCGCGATCCGACTTCAAATGGCGGACGGTGTTCTCCTTCCTCGGTTCATAAGTACGAGTTGTCCGTAAATCAGACGTTCATAACTCGGGGACTACCTGTAACTTGGTGACCAAAACTGCACACAATACTCCAAATTCAGCCTCACCAATGTCTTATACAACTTCACCATAACATTCCAACTCTTATACTCAATACTTTGATTTATAAAGGCCAATTTACCAAAAGCTCTCTTTATGACCCTATCTACCTGTGACGCCACTTTTAGGGAATTTTGTATCTGTATTCCCAGATCCCTCTGTTCTACTGCACTCCTCAGTGTCCTACCATTTACCTTGTATGTTCTAACTTGGTTTGTCCTTCCAAAGTGCAATACCTCACACTTGTCTGTATTAAACTCCATCTGCCATTTTTCAGCCCATTTCTCCAGCTGGTCCAAATCCTTCTGCAAGCTTTGAAAACCTTCTTCACTGTCCACTACACCTCCAATCTTTGTATCATCAGCAAATTTGCTGATTCAATTTACCACATCATCATCCAAATCATTGATATAGATGACAAATAACAATGGACCCAGCACTGATCCCTGCAGCACACCACCAGTCACAGTCCTCCACTCAGAGAAGCAATCCTCCACTACCACTCTCTGACTTCTTCCATTGAGCCAATGTCTAATCCAATTTACTACCTCACCATGTGTACCTAGCGACTGAATCTTCCTATCTAACCTCCCATGTGGGACCTTGTGAAAGGCCTTACTAAAGTCCATGTAGACAACATCCACTGCCTTCCCTTCATCCACTTTCCTGGTAACTTCCTCGAAAAACTAACAGATTGGTTAAACATGACCTAGCATGCACAAAGCCGTGTTGACACTCCCTCATAAGTCCCTGTCTATCCAAATACTTGTAGATCCTATCTCTTAGTACTCCTTCCAATAGTTTAACTACTCCAGATGTCAAACTTACCAGCCTATAATTTCCCAGATTACCTTTAGAGCCTTTTAAAAGCAACGGAACAACATGAACAATCCTCCAATCCTCCGACACCTTCCCCGTAGATACCAGCGTTTTAAATGCATCTGCCAGAACCCCTACAATTTCAATACTAGTCTCATTCTACATCCGGGGGAATACCCTGTCAGGTCCTGGGGATTTACCTACTCTGAATTGCCTCAAAACAGCAAGCACCTCCTCCATTTCAATCTGTATAGGTTCTATGACCTCACTACTTGTTTGCCTTATTCCCACTGACTCCATCCCAGTTTCCTTAGTAAATACAGACGCAAAAAAACCATTTAAGATCTGCCCCATTTCTTTTGGTTCCATACAAAGCCAGCCACCCTGATCTTTAAGAGGACCAATTTTATCCCTTACTATCATTTTGCTCTTAATATACCTGTAGAAGATCTTTGGATTATCCTTCACCTTGACTGCCAAAGCAACCTCATGTCTTCTTTTAGCTCTCCTGATTTCCTCAAGTTTTTTTTGCACTTTTTATACTCCCCAAGCACTTTATTTGCTCCCTGTTTCCTATACATGTCATACATCTCTCTCTTCTTCTTCAGCAGAGTTCCAATATCCCTTGAGAACCAAGGCTCCTTATTCTTGTTCACTTTGTCTTTAATCCTGACAGGAACATACAAACTCTGCATTCTCAAAATTTCTCTTTTGAGGGCCTCCCACTCACCAATCACATCCTTGCCAGAGAAGAACCTGTCCCAACCCATGCTTTTTAGATCCTTCCTCAGTTCTTCAAATTTGGCCTTTTTCCAGTTTAGAACCTCAACCCGAGGACCAGATCTATCTTTATCCATGATCAAGTTGTAACTAATGGTGTTATGATCACTGGAACCAAAGTGTTCCCCTACACACACATTTCCATCACCTGTCCTAACTAGTTTCCTAATAGGAGATCCAATATTGCATCCTCTCTAGTTGGTACCTCTATATATTGATTTAGAAAACTTTCCTGAACTCATTTTAGAAACTCTAACCCATCTAGACATTTAACAGTATGGGAGTCCCAATTAATATGTGGAAAATTAAAATCCCCTACTATCACAACTTTTTTTCCTGCAGTTGTCTGCTATCTCTCTGCAGATTTGTTCCTCCAATTCTCACTGACTATTGGGTGGTCTGTAATACAACCCCATTAATGTGGTCATACCTTTCCTGTTTCTCAGCTCCACCCATATGTCCTCAGTAGACAAGCCCTCTACTCTGTCCTGCCTGAGCACTGCTGTAGCATTTTCCCGACTAGCAATGCCACCCCCACCCTCCACCCCTCATCCCTCTGCCTCTATCACGTCTGAAACATTGGAACCCTGGAACATTAAGCTGCCAGTCCTGCCCCTCCCGTAGCCTAGTTTCACTAATGGCTATAATGTCATAATTCCATGTGTCAATCCATGTCCTCAGCTTGTCAGCCTTCCCCACAATACTCCTCGCATTAAAATAGACACACCTCAGAAGATTGTTACCACCACACATAACCCTTCTATTTGTGACTCTGCATGAACTTTTAACATCATTTATTTTCACCCCCACTCCACTATCTACTCTGTCACTCTGGTTCCCATCCCCTTGCAAATATAGTTTAAACCCTCCCCAATATCACTAACAAACCTCCCTGCAAGGATATTGGTCCCCCTGTAGTTCAGGTGTAACCTGTCTCTCATGTACAGGTCCCACCTACCCCAGAAGAGGTCTCAATTATCCTGAAATTTGAAACCCTGCCCCCAACACCAGTTCCTCAGCCATGTGTTCATCTGCCAGAGCATCCTACTCTCACTCTCACTGGTATGTGGCACGTTGCAATCCTGAGATTACCACCCTCGAGGTCCTGCTTTTTAACTTCCTACCAAGCTCTCTATACTCACTCTTCAGGATGTCCTCACTCATCTAACCCCATAGATATATTTCTATTTCTTTGCTCTTTATCTAGCTTCTCTATAAATGCATCAGTATCACTTATTAATTGTCATCAGTTCTGTAGCCTCATCACAGGTTAAAAAACTTCCCACAAAATTTTTCTTTTACTTAGGGCATTTTTTTTTAAATAGGCCTTAAAATTAGACTCCTTGCAAGGGACATTGTTTTGTTTTATACCACCCATGAAATCTTATCAGAAATTTTAATGAGTTTCTTCGCAGTTTCACCCCCTTAACTTTCCCAGGAGAAGAGCACTACACTACGTTCTGTTTTTTTGGCCCAGGTGCTGAAGTGTCCCTGTTCCAGTATCAGCCATTAGGCAGACATGGGTCACTACCCAGACCTCAGAGGACTTAATCCCATCCTGAAGTTAATAGGGACAGTAACAATACAAGTTTTCTTGTAAATGTAAGTCAGGGGAAAATGTACAGGACATCAAATCAGCTGGCTTTCAGGGATGCTGAAATGTTACTGGCTCAATGTGTGTACGTGCTTCAAAACAAAGGTCACGTTTCACATTTTCCCCGATGGTTTTAAGTGTTCTGTGCACCTGATCACCCCATCTTCCTCACAACCCTCGATTAATCAAAAAAAATCAGATGAATAATCAAATAAAAATATCAGATCACATTCTTTACTTTTGCTTTCTAGATTTTATTTAAAAAAAACATTTGGTAGAATACTAACAAAAAATTACTAGACATTTTTCCCCATCTTGTTTAAAATAAGGTAAGGAATTTCAGAAGAAAACAAAAATGCCTGCAAACCAAACTGGGAAGAAAGCCATGACTCTAACGGATGCAAAGTAGACTACGTGTCCAGTACAAGCTCCATGAGACAGGGAGTGGCTTTTGCCCAATTAAAGTACATAAACCAATATTAACCACTCCCAAATGTCAGGAATGCAAAGGTCGTCAGTATGACTGCGGCATTTTGTGATGGATCAGGGTGTGGTTTAATAGGAGTGCCGGGGAGGAGAGGAAACAGCAGCACAAACACATATACTGCAACTACCACCTTCAGCTTTAGATTGCCTTTGTGTTTCGAAATAACAAATTAAACCAAGGTATTATGCTGCAGCTCTAACCCTGAATTCAGCTTTTGTAAAGCCACTATTACTATTTTCTTTTATTTAACCTAAATCCTTGAATATCCAGAAATCACATTGTTAGAAGCTAATTAACAAAATGGATTCACATTCATTTTAAGCAACATAGGCTGAAGGGGAGGACAATTCTCTCTCTGGGGCAACTTTACTCTTACAAAATAACACAGCTTTACTCTGCTTTCGATGGCTATAATAAAAATAGCTCTTCTGAATGGATGACTGTCTCATGAACCATCCAAATCAGCATGTCTCACAGTCCAGCTTTTCCCTGCCTAGTCAATATCAGCTGCAGCAACGTTTCAGGCACAGTAATTAGCCAGAGGGCCTATGGGGGCAGGGTACAAAAAGTACCATCATCCAGGGATCTAGATCACTATGCAGTACACACGTGCACATTTTGCAATCACAATCTCCCTGCGGAAATTGCAACCACAGACTGTAGACAGGTGTACATCAACTGAAATAACAGAAACGGGACTAGGCCATGGGGCCCCTCAAGCCTGTCAGACCACTTAGTAAAACCATGGTGTCAGCTCCACTTTCCTACATATGCAGGAGACAGACACAGACACAAATTACAGCATACAGAATTTTAAGGGGATTCTCAACACAGTCACTTTGGGTACTAAAGAATGATTCTGTTATACACTTAGTTTGCCTGAAGGCTTGTAAGGCCCATTCATACTTTGATCTAAATATATACCAAGTACTTTAAAACCTGATATCTACGCTGAAATCAATATTTTTTCCTCTTTCATTTTATTGAAAAAAAAATCACCATTTTCTGCAAATCATAAAGCACAAAATTTAATCGTGTCTGTTATTACTGGAGTATCACTGTAGGTGACCACACAGATCAATTTCAAATTCTATCAAGAGCAACATATCAGATCCCTCCATGGCAAAATCCACATCAGATGCTTGAATACAAATATTCAAACAGTTGGTGCTGAGATAAGATCTTTGAACATTAGATTTACATAAAATTTCAATCAACAAATAGTATTTTCGAATCTAGGCCACATCTGGAAGCAGCTGCTGACGCCTGCCAGAACACATCACAGTTATGTGACTAAGTGGAACAGTGTGTCAGTCTTGTTGACATTTTAATTGAGGCGGATCGGTATAAACATACGAAGATAAGTTGAGCACATTTTCCCCTAATAACCCTCCTGCACATTTTCAACGGCACCTTGCTGGCTCATCCCCTTGCAAAGTTTTACCTCCATCCTCCTGTTCTACATCCCATTCTCTGCGATTGCAACCTATATAATGTGCGAGTACAAGTGGTATACAATATATTGGAGTTCTTTCTACGCTTCTGCCACAGTTCTAAGCTTGCTGAGGTACTATACGCAGGATCCAAGGACGGGCTTGCCTGGATGAGCAAATTGGTGAGTACCTTGGAATACAGTGCATTCCTTCCACCATTTGTGTCTATCCTCTGTGTTTCTGTCATTTAAGCACTGGGTCCTCTGTATCTTCTATGAAACTCAAAGGCTTTCCATGGGTGCCCATAAGTTATATTCAACTCCCTCCCCCACCCAGGAGAATTTTAGAACTCCTGAGAATCAGATGCTGTGACAGAGCTTGGAGTAGTCACGTTGGGAGTCAAATATCAGGCATGCAGACTATGTAGCCCAATTGAAGTATTATCAGAACCTCACTGCTGGTGAGACTGGCCCAGGAGAGGGCAGAGGCACTGGTTTGCCAATCCAACCAATGGATCTAGAGGACTGGAGAAATGCCACCACTGCCCAGCTTTTTTTGAGGTCTCGACTGTGGGTTTACCCCCACAATACCTTCTCCTTCAAAATCAGCCAAATTTAAATTCCAACCCAGTCTCTTAGTCCTAAATCCTTACCTAATATCGGTGGTAAATAATGGCCGATGCTTTGCACTCTCTCCGAGCAGCCATTCTCACTATGGCTTTTTTCATTTGACTTGTTTATTATCCATTTTCCCCAGGTATCTTCATGTTAACCATCGCTGCAAGGATTACAAAAGTTCAACCAAAAAGAAAATCTCACTGCCAGTGGTTTACATCAAGCATCGGATGAGGGGAAAGTTGATTTTTTTTTTTACCATTTATCCACAAATTGCACCAACAACATCACTTTTGAAATGCTAGCATCTATGTCAGAAATTATATCCACCAGCTAAGTGAACTGAATTCCTTCCATGACTCATCCAAACACTGGTGTCACTCTCCTGCTGTATACCACACGTGACAGCTTCACAAATATACCTCCTTCAGCAACTGAACCCTCTACTTCCTCATCGGGAAACTAAAGTCAGTATGGATCACTGATAACATCTCCTCCTCATTAACAATCAACACAGGCGCACCTCAAGGAAGCATGCTGAGCCTACTCTCTACCCTCACAGTGTGGCTAAGCACAGCCGTTCATAAATTTTCAGAGGATGCTGTTGTTAATGGTGAAATTTCAGATCGCAATGAGGAGCTGTACAGAAGTGAGCTAGATCAGCTGATTGAAAATGTGTACAGAAGTGAGACTAATCAGCTGATGGAGCGATGACACAGCAAACTACAAGCACTGAATGTCTTCAAGACCAAGGAGTTGATTGTGGTCGTCAGAAAGGAGAAGTTGAGAGAACATACAAGAGTTGTCAGAGGGGTCAGCAGTGTCAAGGTGAGTAGTTTCAAGTTCCTGGGCATTGAGAACGCCAGAGTCCGTCCTGGGCCAAACACACTGATGCAATCACAAATAACGCAAGGTTCGACTTCATAGGTAGCTTGAGATTTGGTATATTATTAGAGACAATTCCAAATTTCTAAAGATTCTAAAGGAGGAGAGCATCACAGCCTGGAATGGAGGTTCCAACACACAGGAGGCTGCAATGGGTTATAGACTCATCCAGCTCCATCATATGCACAACCCTCCCCATCACAGGACATCTTTGGGAGGTGATGCCTTAAGACGGACACATCACAAAGGACCCTCACCATCTCGAACGTGCCCTCTTCTCTTTACTACCATCATGGGGATATGGGAGCTTGAAGACCCACACTCAATGGTTCAAACACAGCCTTTTCTCCTCAGTCAGATTTCTGAATGATCCTTGAAACAATGAAATACTACATTATTATTTTCACACTATTTATAGTAATTTTATACCTTTGTTTTGCCATAAAACAAATTTCATGTTATTTAAGATAGTGATAATAAACCTGATGCTGGTTTAAATGTGTTTGGGAGTTTCTTGCAAATTTAAATGACAAACTGAATGAAAAGGTCCAAAACTGCAACTTTTGTTTTCCCCCCCACTCAAAACAGAAAGAAATAAATCACAAAGTCAAAAATCAGACACTATTTAAAGGGTTCCTGCTGGTCATCATTCTTAAGACTTTAACAGAGTCATTTTAAATTCAAATGAAAATGCAATTGCCTGAAGCACTGGCCACAGATGAAGCACACACACATGAATCTCAATGGCTTGAAGCTGCTCACAACATAAGCAAGGTTGGTGCTCAAGGTAGGGTAGGACGGAGACAGGACCATTGAGAGAAAGCTCGAACACGCCTGGCCCGCTTACCAAGAGGGAATGTATTCGTGACGTGGCAGTTGCCAGCTGAGCCATCTGGGAACACAGTCATTCAACTGCATTTTGAGAGAGAAAAGCAAGCAGAGCTCTCAAAGTGAGAATGCTCCAATTTCATTATTTTGTTTTGGTGCTTCTCAATAAGAAATTAACTCTACATACAAAACAACACTGAGTGCACTATGGCGAGAAGCTGGGGTGGGTGGGGGGGGGGTGGAAAGGTGAATTCCTTTTTCTGGGCATGGATTCATAGCACTTAGGATCATAAAACAGCAGAGCAGAATTAGGCCATTCAGACTATCGAGTCTGCTCCACCATTTCACCATGGCTGATCCCGGACTCCACTCAACCCCATATACCAGCCTTCTCACTATACCCTTTGATGCCCTTACAAAAAAAAAGAAACTATCACCTTCCACTTTACATATACCCACGGACTTGGCCTCCACCACAGTCTGTAGCAGAGCATTCCACAGATTCACTATTCTCTGGCTAAAGAAAATACCTCCTTACCTCTATTCTGAAAGGTTCCCCTCAGTTTTGAGGCTATGCCCTCTAGTTCTGGATACCCCCACCATAGGCCTCTCTACATCCACCTTATTCTAGTCCTCTCAACATTTGTTGGGTTTCAATGAGATCCCCTCACATTCCAAATTCCAATGAGTACAGGCCCAAAGCTGTCAAACGCTCTTCATAAGTTAACCTCTTCATTCCCGGAATCATCCTCGTGAATCTCCTATGGACTCTCTCTCCTTCCTCCCCATTCCCTCGCCTCACATGAAGGAATTCGGGGAGGTGCTGGGTTACTCACTATCAGCATTTATCTAGAGACAAACCCACTGATTACAGTGCTGAATATGGATGAGGAAGTCCAGAGTGAACCCACTAGGGACCCCAAATGGAATAGGAGTATGAAGAAGCGTTGGAGACACCTTCGCTGGAGACGCCCATGTTACACTGCTTCAGAAGTGGCGATCTAGGAGAGAATGCAGATGCTGGAAATATTAACCAACACAGACAAGCATGTGGCTCTGACAAGGAATAACACCAGGCAGTTAGGTTTGAAAGTGGATCTCATCATTTTAAAGGTAATTCAATTTGTTTCACTATGACATTAAAACAAGTAATTTTAGCCAATTGAGTCGACATCAGCTCACAGAGAAATCCCATTCCCTGTAGGGAGTTTGGGTATCCAAATCAACAAAAGTGATGTATTTCCAGGACCTGGACAGTGGTTGTAGGGTAACCATGGAAACAGGCCCCCATTCCCATGCTGCCAAAAAATCAAAACACCCAACTACACCACAGTAATTCAATGTTATTCTCCCCACCCACCACAAATTCTACAACACACACCGGGGGAAGTACGAGAAACTTTCTTTGGGAAGTAGGAGAAAACTAGAGTGGATTTCCCTACAATCACAGTGAGAATGTGCAAACTCCACACAGAGAGCAGAGGTGGTCAGGATTGAACTCTGGTGACTGGTTCCGAGAGGCTGCAGCTCTATTGGTTACTCAACTGCTACAATACAGCACAGAACAGTTAGCAGAAGCTCAGAAGTAGACACGGAGGTAACAAGCAGTGAAATTGTTGAGAGTTGTGCTCGTCAGCAATCAAACCAAGCAACAGTACTGACAAGATAACAAAGGGAACAAAACTTTCAGCTACTATAAAGTAATTAATCAATGCTGGGATCAGGGATTGGATTTAGAGGGCAAAGGTCAACCATTTCCAAATTATTTTTAAGAACAGATCAAAAGTCCCGTACAAAAGTTTATTTCAACAAAAGCAGTATGGAAATTGTCATGTACTAAAAACAGGCAATGTTCCACACTAGTTCTGCTTCAACACCAAGTCTGGGTACTCTGTTGTCTACAGCGCCTAAAACACAATGTAGAATATACATGAAGTAACTTGCACAAACGCCTCACTGTTTGATAACCTATTGTTATGAAAGGTGACGAGGAAGGGACAGAAGGTAGGAGGATCTTTTTAATAGAGAAAAGAACATGGGGGATGGTATGCCAGAAAGACAATCAGGAGAGATCATTCAAGTTGACCTGGGTATAAGAGAAAGTGCTTCTATTTGCTTTGCAGTCAAAGACTAGGGTGGGGAAAAAAAACTACCCAAGATGCACTACCCAAGATAAATAACACCAGAGAAGGCTCCAGATCTGTGGTTAAGATCTTTCGTGTTCAAATCCTATGCTAGTTTAAAAGTTTCAAAAGGTACAATAGGATTTCATGCAAATGACAAAGTTTGTGCCACACATTGGCTAACAGTATTATATGATCAGTAGTCTATATGCATAGCATACCCACAGAAGAGCCACATCCGACTACAGAAATTTGAAATTTGAAAACTGGTAGAAAAGTAAATGATTGTTAAACACAACAAGGACTTCGTAAAAATTACCTTGTGTTGTGTATAGAAACACCGTGCTGCACTAGAATTTCTTGCCTATAAAATCTAAATAAACTGCTGGCCAAATTCTGAAACAACACATTACAAAAGATAATGGTCAGATGAAAGGTCATCAAGCCAAAAGGTTAACCCTTCTTCCCTCTTTACAGATACTGCCCAACCTGCTAAGAATTTCCAGCATTCCATTATCATTTCACATTTCCAAACTCAGCAGTTTCTTTCATCTCATGTTTAAAGGTAAAGGAAATCATCTTGAATGTTACCCTTGCCGCACCCCCCCCCCCCGCCCCAAATCGGACACTCAGCTCTCACCTGTGGCTTTAAGAAGCTGCTTGCATGTGACAACGGTCACAATGACAAGTGGGCAAAACCAGGCAAGCTAGGGACATGCCTGTTCTAGCATTCAAAGTCAGCTCTGACAGACTGGGCGGATGAGATCCATGGTCA
Organism: Hypanus sabinus; assembly: GCF_030144855.1. Lineage (NCBI taxonomy): Eukaryota > Metazoa > Chordata > Chondrichthyes > Myliobatiformes > Dasyatidae > Hypanus > Hypanus sabinus. The sequence continues at coordinate 53,786,889 of NC_082713.1, forward strand.
GATCCAGCAGCTAGGAAGAAGTTTCTACAATGCTACATGGAGAACAAAGGGCATGACTAGGCACAGAAGTCATTGTGGTCATCCATTGCAACCAGGAAACACCCCAGTTGTGATGTCTACTCATACCAGTGGATCCAAAGTTGAGATTGAGAGAGTGGATCTGTCCCAGTGCAAGGGCTTTCCCACTTTAAAAACTCTCCCACACTGGTTTCCGGGTCATCGTTGGATATGACAGACAACTACCTGTACTATGTGTAGTGTTCTAATTTGTTCTGTATTTTATTTAAATACATAAGTTGTTACTGAGTTAAACCGTAGTATGTCTTTATGTATATATTTTTTAAACTATTTCCATGAAACATCGGCTAATTGGGGCAGCTGCTTAATTGGGCCAAAATATACTGGACCCAATGTGGCCCAATTAAGCAAATGTAGTTCCCAGCTTTTCCACCACAACTCAAGGGGCCAAAAAAAAGGTTACAATCTTTCAAAAGATCTTGCATCTTTCACTGTTTCACAATAAACTGTTTCCTGATGTGGGAAATGTATTTTGTCTGCCCAACCCATACCACAGTAAAGTTCGGTCAGGCAGACTAGCAAGTACAAGAAATCTAACTGCCATTTAGGCAGAGGATAGATGACTAGATTAGAGCAGGGAAGGTGAAAAGTCCAGTTAGATAAGTGTCATTTAGTTTTTGTGAACACTTTGTTTTGAGTGTGTGAGGGCAAATGAGATGCTTCTATGTCTATGACTACTTTGTAAAATAAAAATAGGAGATGGAGTTCAATGCTACTGTGGTGACCCACTTTCTGCGCAGGCGAACCAGCTCACAAATAGCCAGCGCAAGACTTTGGTATGCACTTCTGACGTCATTTCCGCCTGGAGAGGGCGGGCGCTAGGGATTTAAATGCCAGCACCGCGAAGTTTGAATAAACTAGTCTTGAAACGACTTACCGACTGCGTGTCGTTATTTCAGCGCTGTGTGTAGCACATCGCTACATTGGTGACCCCAACGGTCCAAACGGTATTTGGACCAAAGATGACCAACTCTTCATCTGTTCACGCAGTTTCGCTAAAATTGCCGACTTTCTGGACGTTGCGACCACGCGTGTGGTTTAGCCAAGCAGAAGCCCAGTTCCAGATTCGGCAAATATCCTGATTCCACACGATACTACCACGTGGTGAGTGCCCTTGACCAGGAGACGGCCGCCCAGGTTGCGGATTTCATACAGTCGCCCCCGGAAGAAGGCAAATACGAAGCATTCAAAGCGCTGCTCATTGGGACCTTTGGCCTCTCACGGCGTGAGTGAGGTGGCTGCCTGCTTCACCTGGACAGTTTGGGAGACAGACTGCCGTCAGCATTGATGAACGAGATGCTGGCCCTGGCTGACGGACACAAGCCCTTCCTTATGTTCGAGCAAGCGCTCCTAGAGCAACTGCCCGAGGACATACATCTGCTGCTGGCCGACGCAGATTTCAGCGACCCCTGGAAGGTGGCAGTCCGGGCAGACATGCTGTGGAAAGCCAAGAGGGAGAGCATGGTATCCGTTGTCAGATTACCAGGCCACGCGCCCAACAGCAGACCAGACCAGACCAGGCCTGGGGGGGGCGGGGGGCGCACACAACACAGAAGCAGGAGAGAGGAGGCCAGTGAACAGTGGTGTTTCTACCACCAGCGATGGGGAAGAAAAGCCCGCCGTTGTCGCCCGCCCTGCAAGGGCCAGGGCCAGCTGCCGCTAATGACTATGGCAGCTGGCCACCAGGACAGCCTCTTATACGTCTGGGACGAACAGTCGGGACGCCACTTCTTGGTCGACACCGGAGCAGAGATCAGCCTCTTGCCCCCGACAGGGTACGACACCCGCAACAGGAAGCCAGGACCCACCCTGAGGGCAGCAAACGGCAGCACGATACGGACCTACGGCACCCGCACAGTGCAGCTGCAGATCGGCGCCAGCCGGTTCACGTGGGACTTCACACTGGCTGCCGTGGCCCAGTCACTCCTGGGGGCAGACTTCCTGTGAGCTCACAGCCTGCTGGTCGACTTGCAAGGGAAAAGACTCCCTGTTCTCCCTGGGTGAAGCCAAGTTGCCGGCCCCACACCTGGACTCCATCACGCTGTTGGACAACAAATTAACCAGAATCCTGGCGGACTTTCCATCGATTCTGGCACCACAGATCACGGCAGCCATGCCCAGACACGAGGTACAGCACCACATTCCGATCCAGGGACCACTCCTCCACGCCCGCGCACGAAGGCTCCCCCCAAAAAAGCTCCACCTGGCGAAGGAAGAGTTCAAGAGGATGGAGGAATTGGGGATCGTACGGCGGTCCGACAGCCCATGGGCCTCCCCCCTGCACATGGTGCCCAAAGCAGCCGGGAGTTGGAGACCAGCAGCGACATCTGTCCTACATCTCCGAGTACACGACAGACATCCAGCATGTCTCAGGAAAGGACAACATCGTGGCAGACACACTCTCCAGACCAGCTGTCCAGGCCCTGTCCCAGGGGGTGGACTATGCAGCACTGGCGGAGGTACAGCAGGCAGATGATGAGATGCCCAGCTACAGGACCGCAGTCTCAGGTTTGCAGCTGCAGGACTTTCTCGTAGGCCCAGGTGATAGAACCCTCCTGTGCGACGTGGCTACCAGCCAACCTCGCCCCATCGTCCCCGCAGCCTGAAGGCGGCGAGTTTTCAACTGCATACACGGTTTGGTGCACCCATCTATCAGGACAACCGTCCGGCTGGTCTCCAGCAAGTTCTCGTGGCATGGACTTCATAAGCAGGTCAGTGAATGGGCCAGAACGTGCGCGCAGTGCCAAACAGCCAAGGTGCAGCGGCACACCAAAGCCCCGCCGCAGCAGTTCGAACCCACCCATCGAAGGTTCGACCACATTCATGTGGATATCGTGGGCCCCCTACCAGTGTCTCGAGGAGCGCGGTACCTCCTAACTATGGTAGACCAGTTCACGAGGTAGCCAGAGGCAGTCCTGCTCACCGACACATCTGCCGATTCCTACGCCCGAGCACTGATTGCAACCTGGGTAGCATGCTTCGGGGTACCGGCCCACATTACCTCCGACAGAGGCGCCCAGTTCAACTCCAGCCTGTTGGGAATGCAGCTGCACCACACAACTGTCTACCACCCACAGTCAGACGGACTGGTGGAACGCTTCCACTGTCACTTGAAGTCGGCTCTCATGGCCCACCTGAGAGGACCTAACTGGGTGGACGAGCTTCCCTGGGTCCTGCTTGGAATTCGCACAGCGCCCAAAGAGGATCTGTACACCTCGTCGGCCGAGTTGGTGTACAGTGTGTCCCTGGCTGTCCTGGGAGAGTTCATACCAGCCCCAAGGGGGCAAGAGGAAGATCCCGCAGCAGTTCTGGACAGGCTACATGAAAGGCTCGGCAACCTGGCCCCCGTACCAACTTCACAGCACGGATGGATCCCGACCCACGTACTTAAAGACCTGCAGAACTGTAAGTTTGTGTTTGTACGAAGGGGCAAACACCAGGCACTGCTACAGTGGCTGTACAAGAGGCCATTCAAGGTGATCAACAACAACAGGTCCACGTGCGTTCTGGACATGGGGGGGTGGGGGGAGAGAGGAGATTTTCACGGTGGACCGACTCAAACCAGCCCATGTGGACTTGGCGCAGCCGGTCCAGGTTCAGACACCACGGCGCAGAGGCAGATCTCCCAAACAGAGGCTGATCCAGACTGTGGACATTGGGGGATGTATCACTGGTTCGGGGGGGGGGGGGGCAGTTACGTGGCGACCCACTTTCTGTGCAGGCGAACCGGCTCACAAATAGCCAGCACGCGGGGGGGAGACTTTGGTAATGCACCTCTGACGTCATTTCCGCCTGGAGTGAGCGGGCGCTGGGGATTAAAATGCCTGCGCCGCGAAGTTTGAATAAACTAGTCTCGAAACAACTAACCGACTGCGTGTTGTTATTTCAGCGCTGTGTGTAGCACATCGCTACACTACCTTTTTAAAAAAAGGAATCCTGCAAAACAAAGAAATAAGGCCACACCTGGGAGTAGAGATCATTCACTGTGCCTGATGCTTTTGGTTGGCAGGTTCCAGCCAAAGCAGAAGAGTCAGTTCAGCCATTTCCAAAGCCAGCTCTGAGTAGCAGGAACTTTTCAGCACATTCATGACAAGGCAGCAGCAGGCCCCAGCAGTTGCTGGCCCAACAACAGGGAAAGTTCCGGACACACTGGCAATGTGCAGAACGACATTTTGTGCTGTCAACAGCTGTTTGAACCTCATGTGTGTCAATCTCAATGTTTCTGCAGTTACACACTGCAGCAGAATTCACCTCACAAGTTATTTTTTAAAAAATCAAGTTGATTCATCAAAAAGTGAACAGAACTGTATTAGCAGAATTTGATCTGCAAGTTCCCTCAAGCAGTGTATGTACAGCCAGTGGAGCAGCAGATAGTGATGGGGCCTCTTCATCTCTAGCCATCCGGGTTCAATCATGACTTCTGGTGCCACCTGTTGTGAATTTCCTCCAGGTTTCCCTGTTTCCTCCCATACCCCAAAAGTGCTGGATAGTAATCAACTGGTTGCTGGAAGTTACGTTGATAGTAGAGAATCAGGAGAGCGCAAATAGATGAGACAGAGAAAATGGGTTACAAGACATCAACTGGGGGGGGGGGGGGGGGGGAAGAGGACTGCTTTGAGACACAACTGGCCAGATAGCCTCTTATGTTCCAACAAAATGTAATTTTATGCAAGTCACATGCTTTCTTTGATATGTGTAAAGAGGTAACTTGAGAAAACTTAACCAACTTTGCCCAGCTTGATAAGTTGACACATTTCAAACAGCAGGAAAGAGAAAGATTGCCAGTTGGACCTTGGCCAGGTTAACTGATCTTAATCATAGCATGAGTGAAACAACACATCTGAGCTCAATATTACCAAATAAATTAGAATAAAAATCGATATCCAAAGAATCTATTGCTGTGCAATGAAGGTAACAGCGAGGTTATTCTCGACATAGCGATCTTCCCCTCTTGTGACAGACCAGACAGCGAGTTCAATACCTTGGCTCACATGGGTACTTGGGCAAGGTACAGGTAGCTAAGAGAGACTATTTTAAATTTACTTAATTGGTTAAGCAGTCAGAGAAAGGAGGGGAGAGGGAAAAGGAGAATGAAAATACTGGGAATATGGTTCTCTCTTTCTGTATATTTTATTTTAAATACTCGCTAATGAAGTATGTGACAAGCCAAAAGTACACCCTATAACTGCCTTATATCAAGTAGCTTTGGAAAGCAAAGGAAGCTGTAGGGTCAGAACCAAATGCTGGCTTGAATGCTCAGCTGAGGCACTGTGGTAGTAAACAGTAACAATGAGGTCATCCCATTTTAACCGGAATACGGACAATGTTTCCAAAGGGCAGGTCATGTCATTGGGTTAGGGATGTGTAAGGAGACTTGGCTGGGATTGGAAGGGTGGAGAGAGATGCAGAAAAACAAAAAGGACCTGCAATCCATACAAACTCATCTGTTTCCAGAGTGACATCATCTATGGGATATCATCCACACCAAATACTGGAACGTTGCCAAACTCCAGCTCTGCATAATATCATGCAAGAATCCCTAGAAAACATCATTCTGGGATTGTAAATATGCTGTTGCCATGCTAGATTCAGCCACAGCTCTCAGCCGGCTATGTGGTGAAGACAAAATCTGAAGATAGGGAAAAATATTATACACTGCCAGTTCTCCTTAACAAATTTTATGTTAATAACTAATAATCAAGAAATCATGATGAGAAAAGTCAGTTTTTTTTTTGCGGAGTAACAAATCCTTTGGGCAGCAAGTCATTATTAGGGAACTGGAAGGCAGATATGGGGAACTAGATGTCAGTGTTATTGGGTCCTGGAAATGATCCACACTACTAAAATCAAGCCAATGGCATGCCATAACTAAACTGGGGCACAATCTGAACTAATTAACTATGAGATGTAAAGTCAAGCCAATTGAAATGCAGGGTGGAGTAATCTTCATACATCTCTAATAAAAAACAGTCAATGTGAATTGAGTAAAGTTTTACTTAATTATGAAACTGCAGACTCCAGTCACTCCCTACATAAATTATCAGAACTTTCCCAGGGTCTTTGATTTGGAACCACATGAAAGACTTGTAATAAAATTTAAAATTATGGAAAGCTAGTAATAGAACTTGGGGCTGGATAAGAATCCAGATAAACTGAAAGCATATAAAGAAACCCCACATGAAATGAGTTTTTACAATTCCAACTTGCACTAAATTTAGGTGAGTATTAGGAATAGGAGGCCGTTAACAAAATTTAATGCAAATTGTTAGGGAAAATACTCGCAATGATAGAAAGCTGCTGACTGGCAGGAGGCAAAGAGTCGGAATACAGGGGGCCTTTTCTGGTTGGCTGCCAGAGTAACAAACGGTATCCCACACTGGTCAGGATTGGGACTGCTTCTTTTCACATTTTACATCAATGGTTTGGATGATGGAATTAACGGCTTTTTGGCCAAGTTTGCAAATGATACAAAGATAGGAAGAGGGGCAGACAGGGTTGAGGAAGCAGGCAGTCTACAGAAGGACTTGGACAGATAGGACAATAGGAAATGAACTGGATGATGGAATACAGTGTAGGGAAGTGTATGGTCACACACATTTGTAGAAGGAATAAAGGTGTCAACTATTTTCTAAATGGGGAGCAAATTCAAAAATTGGAAGTGCAAAGGGAGTCCTCATGCAGGATTCCATAAAGGTTAACTTGCAGTTTGAGTCAGTGGTAAGGAAGGTGAATACAATTTTAGCATTCATTTTAAGAGGACTGAAGTATAAAAGCAAGTAATACTGAGGCTTTATGAGGCACTGGTCAGACCACACTCAAGTATTGTGAGCAATGTTAGGCCTTTTATCAAACAAAGGATGTGCTGGCATTAGAGTGGGCCAGAGAAGGTTCCCAAGAATGAGTCCAGGATTGAAAGGATAGCATACAAGGAGCATCTGATGACTTTGGCCCTCTATCATTAGCGTTCAGAAGAATGGGGGGGAGCGGGGAATCTTATTGAATTCTGTCCAATATTGAAAGGCCTAGACAGAGTGGATGCTTGAGAAAGTAGGAGAGTCAAGGACCAGATGGCACAGCTTCAGAATAGAAGGATGTCCTTTAGAACACAGGGGGGAATTTTTTGGCTAGAGGATGGTGAATCTGTGGAAGCCATGTTATCGGGAATACTTAAAGCAGAGATTGACATGCTCTTGATTTGCATGGATGTCACAGGGAGAAGACAGGAGAATGGGGTCAAGAGGGATAAATCAGCTAAGATAGAATGGTGGAGCAGACTCAATAGGGGCTTATAACTTGTGATCTTAGGTCATGCAACCTGGTAAATTAAACTGAATATGAATACTGTAGCTACTAATGGAAGTAACGAAATTGACAGAAAAGTGCAAGCAGAGATCTTGAGACTATTGGAAAGGTACAATGCTTTCTCACGAGATATATTCCCTAAATGCAAAGAAAAACAATGGTGTATAAGTCTGAAAGGATGCACAGATTATGAATAAGATTTTGCAATACCTTAGTCAGATTACTTAGGAACACCATGCAAAATTTTGAAAACACCCTTTCAAAGGCACTTGAAGTGGTTGTAATGTATTGGCTCTAGCAATACTGGCTGCCAAGAATGTAATTTTAATTAAAAAACTTAATTTCCCATGTTTGCTGAGATAGGAAGAAACTATGCAATCCATCAGAGGCTAAAACTATGCAAGGTATTAATAATAATCATAAAACAGATTTTAGAAATGAAGATAAAGTTCACTAATGCTCCAGCATTTTACATTGCACAGTTATTGCCATGAGGCACATCTCAAGATTTCTTCTCTGGTTGTGGATCCACCAGAACATTGAGGCCTTTTGGGCAGAACAGCAAGGATTTTGTAGGGAATGGACTTTCAGGTCTGTCTGCTTTCCGACGATGCCCATTAGAAACTATGGGAATTCTAGCAAACATCTTTGTTTTTGCTCCTCTATCATCCCATGATTGAATCATCTCTCAGTACTCACCTTTGTTGATACTTTGAAGTCAACTTTTGGCTTACACGTTGCTTTAAGGCAAAACATTATTCACTAATATGCCACTCAAAAGAATCAAGGCTAGCATCTTTCTGGTACTACACAATAAGAGGCATTATCTTTCAGATAAGACATTAAGTAACAAATCCATGTATCCTCTGAGGTTCTACAATCCAATCCAAAGAACAGCAGAGGAACACACCACACACCCACTAACAAAGGTTTCTGGTCATCATCTTACTCATGTTTAGTTACTGGTTAGCACATGGGTCTCTCTTGTTTCCTACATTACAATAATGGTTCAATTTAATAATCACTTTATTGGTTGTTAATGGATGAGTAGTTGATCAATGCAAAACATTTCTTTTCCAAGATGATGCAATGAATCAATGTCCCCGAATCTTCAGAAATGAAAAAGAAACTAAAATCTCTTCATGTCCGTGAGTTTCCGATGGAGCCCATACAAGTCCAGTGCAATATAGCAGCAAAATTCCTCCACTGAGTATCCTCAAATGTATACAACTGTTGGTGTAATTTGATTGATTGGCTCTGATCTTCCTAGCACAAAACATTGACTATTTCCCTCTTTACAAGTGTTTGGCTTTGTGATTTTATTTCACAGTTGCATCACCTGCAATTTTTTGCCTCCAAGTCATTGGTCAATCCCAGTCCTATTCTGATCTTCTCCTTGCTTTTTGAAGTCAAATATTGAACTCACTTTTTTCATAAGCATCACCCTCCACAATGACAACAGCTTATAGAGGGAAGATCATTTATGCAAATTTGCTTATGTGAAGGCTAATATAATGTACACAATAACTTGGGTACTTAAACATCGGAACAATTGGTATGGTTCTCCACATGCCTTACACCACCCCACCCCCTTAGCACCAAAATCTCCAGGCCCGTTACCAATTTCTGAAATGGTATCATATATAGGTTTTGCACAATGCTGGAAATGGCAGGTTCAGAGGTTTTTAAAAGTGCCAAGATTAAAATGTGGGTTGCTGTTTATCGATAAGAAAAATAATCATACTATAAGTGCAACATGTAAAAGAATGCACACCTGAGCTAACATTTGAGATCAACTATACGAGTGACTTGTACAGACAAACACTGCTCTTTAACAATGCTGAATAACTGCAGTACCAATTCCCAATTCAGTACCAATGCACCCATTCAGTACATGTAGAACAAGTTCTATTTGTTTTACTGCAAGTCTCCACAATTGCAGCAATTCTGCACAATGAAGCTATAATACTTCTGTAGAATTATCAGATTGCAGTTGCAACTCTAGGCAAGAAATATTCACCATGGGGTTCTAGTCAGAGGGGCTGAAACTTGATGGACAGAGAAAACAGGACCTCATGTGGCAGGCCCATTGGCATGCTTGAAGCTTTAGTGAAAGCCATGTACCACAGAGGAAGTTCTTGCCTTCAGTATTGTCTACATTACAAGGTAGCAATAGATTATTGATATGATTGTCACAATTATTCCAAATTACATAAAGATTTGAGACTTAGTTTTTGGCTAAAACATAACTGCCACCATTTTTGACCATGCTAAAAGGCTTTTAGCAACCAAGCAACTGAAATGCATAAAAATTCCAATAAATTTAGAAAACCTTTCTACAGAATTAAATATTTTTTTTAAAGATTTTTTTTTAAAATCACTCAGAATCTGTAATTACCTTTGTGTGGAAGGCAAGGGCTGTGAAGCTCAGGAAAGACTGAATGCATCCACAGGAAACAAAAGAATAAAGACAATCCTCAAAATATTCAATGATTATAAAAGGAAACAGATCAACATGTTATTCCTAGGTACTGAAAAACCTTAAGTCATAAAATGCATCTTGAAAGAATACCAAATAATATTTAATGGATGTGAGAAAGAAGGACATTCTATTGAAAGCAGCCTTTTACTGGATTAAGGAAGAAATAAAGTTAACACAAAACGGCTGCCACTCAATTTCGATGCAGAAATGAAAATGATGTTGTCCATCAGCGAAGGGCCATTATCAGACTGGATTGCAGTGTCTTGCTAAATAACTGCTTGTCAATGCTCCCTCAATGTTTCACTGCAAGTATTTGTCATTTGAGTTTTTCCTTTAAGATAAGCTCATTACTCCCAACTTACAGATACAGAAGAAAGGTAAACAAAAATCCTCAAAACCATCCAAATTATAAAAGGGATGAATATACATGAACTCACAATAAAAATAAGGATATTATTTTAAATAGCCCAAAATCTATTATGCTAAACAATGCTTCTGACCTAGTCCCAAGCCGGCTCTGTCATGTCTCTTGGACACCTTTAAGTTCTACTAATCTGCTTTTACTTCTTTCTGGTTATTTTTTTTTCCCAGAATCTCAATAGATCAGAGCAACAGAGCTCATGGACTCATTCAAACACTTGCATTTTCAAGAACAGATCAAAATTAGCAACCTGAGCAGATCTGGCCCATGGGCTACCAGTGGAAAATATCTCAGTGCCGATCGCCTGGTAACTAACCACATTGTTGCTGCATTCAATTTCTAAAATCCTTCAAGTACTTAAATTGCAATACTTGTGATTTCATGGCAATCAGAAGCCTAGGGGAATTTGGCAAGAAATGAATAGCCATTAAGTTCTAGAGCTCTTGAAAGATCAAACTAAAATAGCATAGAGTTGGCAGAACATGACCACTTTGGCTCTGTGCCACATCAAAATTGGGTGTCACACTGTAATTTAGGGATGATAAAGAAAACAAGTTCAAGTTCCTATCTTTGTGTAAGAATGGCATCACCTCATGCGTCCTTGCTGCAGGAAACATGTGGGGGTCTCGAGGCATATTTACAAAAGTAAGCATCCCAATGTTAAGTAAATGACCCAAAACACAGTCAGCATTGTATCTTGGTTCCAGCATAGTTGAACTTGCTGGCACATTTGCTAGATGAGAAATTACTCCTTTCAAAATGGATTGAAAGTGCAACATGCTTACAAGTGTCCTGCTGTACCAGTCGAGATCAATAATTCAATACAAGTGGCCAGCAACAACCTTCTCACTGAGCACACAGTGCCTGGCGAGAGTGGTATCAGGGTCAAATAGAAGTCTGATGGCCCTTCTTCCATTGCAGAATGAGCATGCTGATTCAGGATGAGGACATTGGGCTCAATTGTCCATTAAGGTCAACAAATTCACAGCTAATAGTTCACAGGAGAAGATGGAGAAATGGATGAGATACTGAAGGAACTTAACAAAAAATGCATAATGAGAATGGTAGCAACATGAATACCAGTAATGGATTGAGAGATTGAGAGAGGAAATTTCACCAAGATACCAAAAGGGCGACACCACAAAAAAGCCGGCAGTTACTACCCCACCACATTTATCCTGTGAATCATTCCCTTGGAAAAAATGCAGTCCATTTAAAATTTCTCCATAGTACTGTACAGTAAGAATTTCCATTAGTTAGATCCAGTCAGTGTGAAGACACAGTAATACATAATGTGCAATCTGAGGGGAAATTGCAAGCACTTGTGTCTCCATGCATCTAGTCCTCTCATCTAGCAAGTTGGTAGGGGTGGTGTCAAGTGACTGAGAAACATTTTGCAAATAGTATACACACTAGAGCCAAAGGGAGTCAGTGCAGGAGGGTCAGAAAGAGGGTTAATGTATAGCATGGTGGTTGGGGTGTCAATCGAGCAGGGTACTTGGCACTGAGTGCACATCTAGACAAGAGGACTGCTTTGAATTTAACTCCTGCCTACTGTTCCTCTGACAGCAAAACCATTTGAGGCCAAAAAGAAAGAAAATGAGAAAACTAGTCAATCACTGCAAGATCAGTTCTGATCTGTTCTTGCAGCCCAAGGTTTCTGCAGCTAGTCCAGTTCAGTTCCTGGATCAATGGGAAGCTCACTCAGGATGCCAATGGCAGGATCTTAGTAACAGTAACGCCAATGAAAAGCCGGTGTAGTTAATTCTTTATGTGTGGTACCTATAAATTAACAGGCTATGTCTGAACACTTCCTAAGAAGTTGAACACATCATGCAGTCAATTATTCTGTAGCCTGGCATTAGCAATGGGAGTCTGAATCCATGAGATCATAAAAATTCGTAAAAATTCCTGCAGAATTAACATGAGTATTCTCACAAATACTGGACCATAGGCAATATGAACACAATGCAATATAGCCAACTTGTAACTATCCTCCAAAGCCCCAACAAAAATACAAAAGGCAAAGAGGAGCAGGCAGTAAGTGTTGAATTTACCAGAAACAATCCAAAACATGCTCACTTCAACAGAAGTGATGAGTTATAGTGACACATTCTTTAAAAATAAACCCCACAAAGATGCCTCTAACTCCAAACCATTTTCCATGTAAAATAAAATCTAAGCCATGAAATGAACTTAGCTGCATGTAATGCTTTGACAAAAGTCAACAACTCCTTTTGGGAAGTATTTTCTTCGTACACAAGTCTAGGGCTTAAATTTCACCACACTGCATTAACATCTGGTGCCTAAGCTCATAAGAATGAAGAATGAAGTAACTGCAAATGCATGTGGGACCCAAGACGGGAATGAAATGTTACATGTATGAAGACAATGGTATGCATGGAAGTCAAATAACATAATAAATCGTTCTATTTAAAAGTAAAGACAAGTTAGCTGATATTACAACAGCAAGTCTGTCAGAATTTGTTACTCAAATAAAAGTGTAGAATAAATGAAGGCTGTAGTGCTGTTTGAAAGTAATAGGATATCGGAACAGCAAAAAGAAACTCAGAAGTAGAAACTTTGCCCATTTTTTCCTTTATATCAACATCATTTGTTCAATTAAAATACAAAAATATCCATGCACCACTTATAAATTGTAGTTCTATTTCAATATTAGTCAAAAGATTTGTTACCTCACTCTTTTTCTCCAGACTTTCTCCATGTGAGCGGTACAACTCAAGAATGGATGTTGAATTTGTGGAAAACTGTAAATAAATTTTAAAATATAACAAATTAATGGCAATTTCAAATTATCTATTGCTTTTTCTCCCATCCTTTCCCAATTTTCGCTCATTTCATTTGAAGTATTGTTTTTCATCACTGTTATCATGCCCCAGGGATCAGAAACAGGGATCACAACACCGAGTGAGTGCGACCAGACTGCTGGTGACCTCCACCTGATGGAAGAGTAAACAAAGCCAAGTTTCCTCTCAGTGGAGTAAAAGATCGTACACAGAGTCATAGCATGGAAGTACAATGTGCAAACAGGCCATTCAACTCAAATACTCCAAGCTGAACAAGGTGCCTACCTGATCTGATCCCATTACCTGCATTTGGCCCACATCCTGTATATTTTCTAAGAACAGAGTTTCCATGCTCCTCTGGCTGATATTTATTACTCTACAAGTAGATTTGAAGAGATTGTCTATATAGCATGGTGTTAACATTTGAGAGCATAATCCGCAGAAATGGACAGCCACTGGCTGCAAAGTATTTTGAGAAGTTGTGAAAGAAATGTGAACTTGCCACATAATTACAAGTTATTTTATTCCAATTGGAAAATTCACCAACAGTCTTTCCTCCAAGCAAGGAAAAGGAACAGCTAAAAGTAAATTGAAGTTAACAAAATAAGAATTGTTAAATTACAATAGCCAGTAAAAGGGTTTAGTATCTAATATAGTGGAAAAAGGGCATGGGAAATTCTAGATAGCTTTCTTCTCTCAAAGACAAGTTGTGCGAAGTAGGATTCTTTTGTCATTCAAAACTAAGTTTCATTTGACCAGGTAGAATTCCTGTCCTTGCACTTTGGAATTATTGGGTGCAAAGGATTTAACTTGTCTGTTAAATCAATTAGCTCTGGTGGCAGAGCAAACTGCCAGTGCCATCTGGAAAACAGAAAAACAATGGGAGAAAGCTCTAGAAACACTCGTCAAAGACATGTCATCTGTGGAAATAAACAGTACTTTATGCAAATGGTTCTTCATTTTATACTAGGAAAACTTAAATACAAGTTTAGACCAGCAAAAATGAAAGGGGAATATCTGTGATGCTGAGGAGTGGCTGAGTAACACAGTTGGTGGAGACTCTGCTGGCTGTAGGAGGGTATCTGATCTGTGTGGAGTCAAATTTCGGTAGGAATTCAAGTAAAAGCGAAGCTAAAGTTATTTGTCAAGGAAAGACTTAGCTATTGGAGCAAATGTTATATTGCACAAATTTGCCCACAATTAATATCATGCAGTCTTAACCATAAAAGGGGAATAAGTTATGCGTTTCTGCCTTAATCTTGTATGCACACAACGAAGATTCTACAGGAAAGGCCCAACATTGACTACCATAAAATTAGTCAGCTCTTGGAAATGTACATTTTGCAATCAGTTCGTGTACGCCAGAAAAAAATACTGCAACTATGCATAAATGGGAAATCTGGTAACACTTTCAACAATGCCAACAAGCTTAGTACACTGAAGGTTTTTCCATCAAACGTTTCACCAGTGCAAGGTGGGCAAAGGAAATCACAGAAGTCTAGTAAGAACTGAGTTGGCAGTTGTTCAGTTAACGGCCCCAGAAGGAGAAGCAACACAAGTATAGACTTTCAAGGGGAACTCACCAAAGTCAGGTTCCCAGCATCAAATGTCACAGCAGGATGCAGGCTTCCATCCAATTCATATGACAGTCTTGATTTTGAATGACTTTTGAACTCCCATGGAATCAATACTCTAAGCTGACTGCTAAACGTACAGTATTAATTCACCCCAACCTCAAGCACTTCAAAAGAAATTCATCAAGTTGCACAAAAAGACACATTGGATAAAAACACTGCTTGTTGTCAGTCACATTGTTTTGTAAAGATAAAAAGGTTTGAGGTCTTATGTCATGGGTTCCTAAATGCATATGGATTTGTAATACCGATTGTAGCATCTGACCTTATTTACATCAACATTCCTTACTCCAGAAATGCCACATTCCTCGAGCATCTTATGGCAGAGGTATCAATAACCAAGTTATTTCCTGCAGAATGTACGCTGAGGCACAGACTGTCCTGGATACAGTTCCGTATTATACTTGACTCTACCCAATATCCCGCTCTCAGATGACAAACATTCATGTACGTGCACCGTCAGTATTCGAGTACTTCAGCTTAGCATAAAGCACTCACAAAATAAATCAAGATATTCTCAGCTAATATTAAAATAGAAGAATTTCCACATAGAATCTTGGCCACTAAGAATGGGGAACTGGACATTTTCTTTTTCCCAATTGCAGAGACTGCACCCATCTGCTGATCAAGGTTGCACCAAGCTTCAATGGGAGCTCCAGATCATCGAGATCCAGGTCACTTTTTTTTAGAAAAGTTTCAGAGGGATTGTGTTGGGAGCAGCACAAGGAGCTTGGGGGGGCAGGGCCAGGTACGAGGGGAGCTCGGGGGCAGGTACAAGGGGCAGGTACGATGGGAGCTCAATTTAAGGGACGGTAAATGCAGGTGCTAGAATCCAGGTTTTAAGCCTCTTTGGTAGACAGCCAGTGATCCCTGTGGACCATTGTCAAGCTGGCAGGTGCTTGTTTGTAGACCAGTGATACGCAGGGTCAATAACAAAGGTCAACGGTCTGATGACACCTCTCCCACCCCCAACCAAATCAGCGAGCTCCCACAGGTCTGCTTGTCACAGGAGGAAAGGGGGCAGCAAGTCCCAGGGTTGAAGGTACATACGAGTCTCAAGTTCGAAGCCTAGAATCAAAGCCCCACAATCGGCAAGGCCTTGGATCGAAACCGACCGCTGAAGACTGAAGCTGGAGAGTCCGGAAGACCAAGCGTGATGCTGAGGCCCTTGGGTCAGCATGTCCAGAATGAGAAGCCCAAAGCCTGTGACTCAGGGCCAGTGACCGGAGACAGGTGTGTGCATGCGAGCACATGTACATGGTGTTCTGCTGAACATTATGGGCATGTTAAGTTGGCATTGGGATGCATGGTGTCACGTAGACAACCCTAGCACACTCTTAGGTTGCTTCGGTTGTTAATACAAACATTGCGTTTTAATGTACATGTGAATTCCCAGGGTTTTAACGTTTTAGAAAAGATAGACAGGAAGCTAAAAGAGTGTGTACATAAGTTGCACTATTATTCAGGAACAATAATACACTCAGAGGGGACGTAATGGCGGGCTCACCACTGAATCTACAGAGGTAGAACTCAAAAGCAGCAATGGTACAATCATTCTGATAGGATTTTACTACTGACCTCCCAATAGTCACCAGGATATTGAGGAACAGGTATGTAGGCAGATTAAGGAAAGGTGTTTAAAAAAACACTCAATAATTGTCATGGGGAACTTCAATTTCCCCAATATAAACAGGGACCTTCTTAGTGCAAGTGGTGGGGGGGGGGGGGGGAGAGGCAGACCTAGGTGTAGCCAACAGGTCTTAACTCAATATGTAGTCAGTCCAAAAAGGGCCTGTACGGGACCTTAGTTGCTGAGCAGTTAGGCAACAGTGACCACAATTCCTCAAGTTTTAAGTTAGTTATAGATAAGGCTAAGCATGGACCTTGTGGGAGTATGTAAGATAGAAGCAGGGCGAATTATGAGAGCATTAGACAGGTACTAGGGAGAGTTAATTAGGAAGCATTCTGTTTGGGTGTCCAAGTGGAGGGTGTTTAAAGACCAACTGCACAGAGTACAGGACATCAGAAGTAAGCCAAGGTTAGCAAACCTTGGATGTCGAGAGAGGCGGTGAATTTAGTCAAGAGAAAGGAGAAGTATGTAAAATTTAGGAAACTATAATCAAAGAAAGCCTGGAAGATTATAAAGATGCTAGAAAAGAAGTCAAGAAGGGAATTAGGAAAGCCAAGAGGAGCTATGGGAAGTCCTTGGCAATAGGATTAAAGAATCCCAAGGTATTTCCCATATACACCTTAATTTTCTTTAAGGGCTATCAGGAGCAAGGGGGTAGCTAAGGAGAAGGGAGGACTACTCAAGGATAAATGGGGAACATTTGCATGGATACAAAGGATGTGGCTGAGGTCATTAATGAGTATTTTACATTTACCCAGAAGAATGTGGAAAACAGGAAGAGCAGTGTCAAGAGTATTAATAAGATGGTGCATTTTGAAGTAAAAGAAGAGATAGTGTTGGGTCTCTTAAAGAGCATGAAGGTGGATAAGCCTAAAGGAAAGATCCAAGCTTAGCTATTGTTCCAATTTTCAAGAAAGGAATAAGGGATAATCCTGGAAACTAGACCAGTGAGTCTCACATCAGTAATAGGGAAGTTACTGGAGAAAATTCTTAGGGAGAGGATTTATGAGAATTTGGAAAACCATGGTCTAATTAGGGAGAGCCAGCATAGCTTTATGCAGGCCAAGTCATGTGCCTTCTAATCCAGGCAGCATCTTGGTAAACCTCTTCTGCACTCTCTCCAAAGCCTTGACATATATGTATATATACACACGTTTATATATACTATACACATATATATGCACATACACATATATTTATATACACACACACACTGTAATTTATAGTAATTATGTATTGCAATGCACTACTCCCACAAAACAACAAATTTCACAACATACTCCAGTAATATTAAACTTGATTTGGTTTCAAATGTGAAGTGTTGCACCTTGGGAGGTCAAGCGTAAAGAGACAGTACACTGTTAAGGGCAAGATCCCTAATAGTGTTAGAGGGATTTGGAGTCCAAGTTCATAGCTCTCTGAAAGTAGCTACACAGGATGGTGGGATGGTTAAGAAGGCACATGGCATGCTTGCCTTGCCTTAGCCAAGGCATTGAGTTCAAAGGTCAAGAAGTTATGTTACAGCTTTATTTAAAAAATCTCTTGTTAGGCTGGGGAGAGGGTGCAGAAGAGGTTTACCAGGATGCTGCCTGGATTAGAGGGCACATGCTATAACAGGAGGTTAGATAAAGTGGCTTTGTTTTCTCTGGATGCTGAGGGGAAATATGATAAAGGTTTATAAGAGGCTGTCCCTGTGTTGTACTGATCAGTGTTCTATGTAATACACAAATATTTTGCCTAATGCATGAAAGAAAAAACATTGGTTTATCTTGAGAAAACTTTGTAATACAATAAAAGGGTTGAGTGTGTTGTTAGACTGCTTCTCAGCTTTAGGGCCACGTACAAGCCAAACTCAGAGCTGATACGAAAATCTGCTCTCTAAAGCAGGATTAAAAGAGGATCACTCTCTTCCCAGAGAGGCAGCTGCCACACAAATACATTTAACATGGCAATAATCATTTCTAGGTTTTACTGCTTGGATCTCAATGGTGGCACTTAGCCAGGCCAGCATTTATTGCCCATGACAATCAAAAACAAAATGCTGCAAATGCTGGAAATCTAAAAGAGACAAGAAGTGCTGGAAAGAGTCTATAAGGCTGCATCTGTGGGAAGAGACAATAAAGTCACAGAGTTAAAGTTCCAGATTGCAGATACTTTGTTAGAACTATAAAGGAGACAAAAGCAATTTGTTAAACTGCAGGGAGAGTGTGTGACAGGGACATCTCTAATAGGGTGAAATCATATCAGAGGTAATCTGGTCAGTGAATGAATCAGAGCCAGAGTGTCACAAAAAATATAATAGGTCTTCTACTCTAAGAGCGTAAAATTAACTGAGTATGACTTTATACAGACCGAGAAACCATCACCTCAAACTGTAGAATTCAACATTGAGTCCAGATGGCTATGAGCCGACTTTCCTCAAGGATGCAGTGACCAATAGGTCAAAGTGAGAGGGATGGGGAAATTAAGAGTGGCAGGTAACAGGAAGCTCAGGGTCCATTCTATGGCCTGAACGCAGATGCTTTACAAAGTAATCTCTCGATTTCCATTTGGTTTCACCAACATAGAGGAGACCACATTGTCAACACTGAATGCTGTACACAAAAGAGATGGAAATTGAGAGCAACATGCATATGGTTGAATGGTGAATGCTATACGCTAGATCAGAAAAGCAAGTGAATGCTCCTTTCTCCAGAAGGGTTGATGTTGCAGTTGGTGGAAATGGAAATGTGGAGTCATGCAGGAAACCGTCCCTGTAAAATGCTGAAAGAGCGTAGAGGACAAAATGTCCAGTGGTGGAATCTTTTTCTTTGAAAGTGACAAAACTTGCACTGAAAAATCTGTTGAGTGCAGAAATGAGGGTGGGGAAGGGTTGGAAGGAGAATTCTATTCTTGTTCTGTTATCTAAAAAAGATTGCTTCTTCAAGAATGACTTTGCATGATGCTTAAGGGACGGATATTTTCCTCCAACTTTTCATTGAATATGCTTTCAGGCAAGCAAGTCTCTGCAAATTGCAAGAATGTGAATACAATCACATACTTTAAAAACTGCCATTCATTGAAATTAATGTTACAGAACTCCAGTTGCAGGAATTGAACCCCACTGTCCAACTTAAACAAGTGATGAACAAGTTCATATGAAAATACAGGCACAATGCAAACAGAGTTACTGGTGATCCTTGAAGCAGGGAGAGAACATGGAAATTTTGTTTAGCATGGAGCACTAACTCAAAAATGACCAGAGGGTAAAGCAGCTGTCAGTAACCTTACACTTGTGCCTGCCATCTGAACAAAAGAAAAAATACATACTTAAGTCTTCTGATTGGTGTCATCTATTTTGTTGAATATCATAATTTCATTTTTTTGAATACCAACAGGCAGGGATGATAATCTGAATTCGTCCTTGCCTACTGGGATTTGAAAAAATATGGTATTCAACAGAATAGATGAAAGTACAATGATGTATGTGAATCAAATTAAAGTATAGCCTTCAGGTAAATTGCTGAATGCTGAAATGCCCCATATCAATTTTCAAACAACTTGTGGGGAACAGATTTCACTTTCGGACAACCACAGACATCTATCCAATTTGTCATTTAATGCATACAGCAGAAAAGCCAGGAAAGCACAAGGAAAATTTGAAACATGCACGGGGGAACAGTTGAAGCCATTATGAATGTCAATGGGATCAGACAACATGAGAGATGTGGTTGAGATTCTCATACCAGAACACCCGTAATGGTGAGAATGCCTGAAATTTCAGTGATCAGCCAAAGGTGCCTGGTTTCAGTTTCTTCCCACACCAACTGTGCTTGTGCAAAAAACATTTAATACAGTGCTTAACATACATAACAATGTAACTGTAACTTACCACTGGAAATACAGTTATGAATCTTTGAAGGAGAGTCTGAAAATAACGTAACAAAAGCTAGCTATATATGCTGGGAGAACATTTGAATGACACCTGCCTATAAATTCTGTTGTACAAGGAAAACTGCCCCAGAATGGCACAGAAGTAGATCAACAACGCAGATCTGCCTTGAAAATTTTCAACTCATGAATCTACTCGATGCCAGGATGTAGGGATGATAAAATCATGACAAAGTAATAAGAGTTATATTTTCCCCAACAATTATACAGAAATAATTATTTTGATTAAGTTACTTTTTTTTCCAGATGAATAATTCTAAAAGAGATGCTTGACTACTCACCATCTGATGCCTGTAACATCACCATCTCATTCAGAGTACCACTCTTACACTTTTGTGTGGGCCTCCCAAATCCCAAGAACTTTCTACAGGGGCACAACTGAGAGCATCCTGACAGGCTGCATCACTGCCTGGTATGGGAACTGTACTTCCCTTAGTCGCAGGACTCTGTAGAGAGTGGTGCAGACAGCCCAGCGCATCTGTAGTTGTGAACTTCCCATAATCCAGGACATTTACAAATACAGGTGTGAGAAAAGGATCATTGGGGATCCAAGTCACCCCAACCACAATCTATTCTGGCTGCTTCCATCTGGGAAACGGTACCACAGCATAAAAGCCAGGACCAACAGGCTCCAGGACAGCTTCTTCCACCAGGCCATCAGACTGACTAACTTACACTAATTTGAGTGTATTTTTATGTTACATTGACTGCTCTGTTTATTATAAATTACTATGACTGTACATGGCACATTTAGAGAAATGCAACATAAAGATTTTTACATGTGTATGTTAAGAATGTAAGAAATAAAGTCAATTCAAATTTAACTAAAAGCAGGATGAGGGGACCATATCACTTTAGTCCCAAATACTATGAACTGCCTTCCTGTATATTTTTAAATTTATTTCCAATTTCTCTGACTTGTTTTTGAAGTTCTCAATGCTCTGAGACTGAAGTACATCACAGAATCATTTTTATTTTCTGAATCTGCTCAAACTCTTAAATTTAAACATTGTCCCACAAAAGAAAAGTGGCAAGTCAGTTTTTTTTTATAAAAAAACAAAAACCATGCCCCCAAAACTGTGCAACTAAATACCTAAAAATATAAGGGATACAGACTCAGATGGCATTTTTAAACACCAGCTCAAAGCCCATTTATTTAACCTTGCTTTTAACTAATATTTCAAATTTACGTTTGCACTATCCCATGGTAAAGCACTTGGAGCTATGTTGTTTATATGAAAAGTGCTCTATAAATAAGTTACTATCCTGTTTCAACACAGAACAGAACAGAAGTTACCAGAAGTGAACCATTATACATCCTCAAGAAAGTAGCTGAAATCAAACAGAAATCAAATAAAAAAATATTTCTACACACTTCCTACCATTCAGTACCATACAGTCACTCCTACAAAAACAATATCCAGTACACAATGACGCACTAGTTTACTCGCTGATCATAACACAGAGGATGATTGAAATCATCGAGGCGGATGTGAGGCGACTGTGCATTCAGTGCCATCTACCAGCCACTCGCTCGTTGTTGCTGGAGGATGGTGTCAGAGTGTGGAGGTCTCTCTCTCACCCCTCGCCCAATTTCTGCTCACTTTCTGTTCCTGAGGGATAGGTCTTTGCGTTTGAATAATCACACCCTCTCCCTCCACACAGGCTAGGTTTAATCAATGTAGTTTGTACATTGGAGTCTAATTTGTATACTACTGTCCGGTCACTATTTTTTTGTTCCTATTTTTGGGCAATTTTTGAATCAGGGTGGCCTGCAGATAAAGAACACTGAGCTGAACTGAAATATGCTTTTTGATTGTGCTTTATATTCTGCGCTTTCCCTTTTTTGGGTGGGGTTTGATGTTTTCTCGTGAGCAGGTTCCATTGACCTGTTTTTTTTCACCCCGTGGCTGTCAGTGGGGAAGACAAATCTCAGGGTTGTACAATGCATACAAACCCTGATAATAACTGTACATCGAATCGAGGCTTCTGGCAGCACTCAAAGAACAATGACCAGAAGTTACAAAAGAATGTCAGACAGGTCATATTTGAAGAGATAGTATCTTCATCTAGCAATCTATCAACGTTTCACCTGCATTTCCTGACATGAATATATCTTCAGATCAAAAATAAGGTACTAAGTGAATTCCAAGCACACAGTTGAGGAACGGCTAGCATTGGTGGCCATGCAAGAACAGGAACCTGCTAGCCAGGGGCCCTACACATATCCTTCCTGGGTTGCAAAGACCCAAGATCTAAATTTAAGAATTAATCAAGACACAGTTGACTTAACACACTTCAAATTATACTTAAAATATTGTAATATGGAAGACCATATCTGCAACTATCTAGAGCCATACAATGACTTTCAGTACTTCATTATGTAAAATTGGCCATCTTCACAGCCATCGCGGTCTATTTCTTTTAATTTGTCAGCTGAATTGGAAACCTTTCGCTCAAATGTATAAAAAGGTTCTCATCTAGGTGAGTTCAGTGCCCCCTCTGCTACCCATACACGGCCTTGCCTCCATACAATGGGTTTTGACAGGTATGCCCAGCAGCGAACAGCAAATGGACAAGGCCATCACAAAACCGCACCCATTTAAGACCAAAACTCAAAAGAGGAATTAAGCACAAGAAATTCTGCAGATGCTAGAAATGATGAACAACATTCACAACATGCTGAAGGAACTCAGCAAGACAGGCCACATCAATGGAGGGGAATAAACCCCCAACATTTTGGACCGAGATCCTTCATCAGGATCCTTCATTTTGTGTGTGCTGTTCAAACAGGAGATAATCAATTTGCCTATTTAATCCAGAGGTACGAGTACTGATAGCAAAGCATTTATAGCCTGACCCCAATTGCTCAAAAAGTTGAGCAGAAATACTGTTCCAAAACCACTTCTGGACAGTTTGCAAAATTACTCCCATAAAGCGGAGTGGAGTTATAAAGTAATAGAAACAGATCCTTCAACCCAATATCCAGACCAAACCTGAAGAACACATTTACACTAATCCCACTTTTTTCTACCCAATACATACAACACGCTGGAGGAACTCAGCAGGTCGGGCAGCATCCGTGGAAACGAGCAGTCAATGTTTCGGGCAGAGACTCTTCATCAGGACTGTTCATTTCCACGGATGCTGCCCGACCTGCTGAGTTCCTCCAGCGTGTTGTACGTGTTGCTTTGACCACAGCAACTGCAGTGTACTTCATGTTTTTCTACCCATATCCTTATCAACCCAACCCCTTCCCGCAATTCTAAAACATCTTCACAACAGGAACAATTTACAGCCAACCCACGTTTGGAATGTGGGAGAAAACCAGAGCACTTAAAGCAACCCATTCAATCATTAGCAAAATATGCAAATTAAATACAAGTAGAGTCAGGATTGAACCAGGTCACTGGAGCGGCTGGGTAGCAGCTCGACTTATACAACAAAAAAGAAAAAGAAAAATCACAGCTATACACTCACTGGCCACTTTATTAAGTGTGCCTGGTCCACTGCTTATTAATGCAAATATCTAATCAGTTAATCATGTCAACAACTTAATGCACAAAAGCATGCAGACATGGTCAAGAGGTTCAGTTGTTCAGACCAAATATCAGAATGGGGAAGAAACGTGATCCAAGTAAATATGAGCATGAAATGATTGTTGGTGCCAAACTGAGTGGTTTGCACATCTTAAAATGCTGGTCTCCTGGTATTTCCACAGTCTCTAGAGCAGGGTTTCTCAACCTAGGGCCCCGTGAGAGATCGCGATTTAAAAAAAGAGTAAACATTGTTTCTGAGCTTCTCACAACGCGACACTAGTCTGATGAAAAGCATGAAGTGTGTTTTCCGAGCACTGAATGGACTCGCCCAATTTGGGCTGTGACATCACCCTCTCCCCGTGTAAAAATGTTTTACACGTCTGACGGTCCAATGTGGCTATTTTTGAAGAGGAGGTGAGCAGGATTCTAGGCCTAAGCCTACGGACAATTCTGAGGTTAATGACGAAGAATTCCAATCTTCTGAGTCATTTTACTGCACTAGTGCAACAACAAACAGAAAAAAACTCCACCTTTACAATAAAAACTATGGGTCTTAATGGACTGGGGATCCAAGTTGTCCTTTTCCATTGGGCTTAGTCCGTGGCAAGCAACTCACAAATGCAGCAATGGCTCCGGCAAAATTGAAAAGACCCTTAACTACAAATCACTGCCAAATTACATTTTGAAATACTGATTATTTTCAACGGCCAACAGAATCTCAAAACAAATGCAGACCACACCAATCCCCTGCTACATATTGGTGGCTTAGCAGAGGAAGAGTTCTCAGTAGGGTGTTTGAGCTGAAAGGTGAATTGCAGAAGTACCTTCAAGAAAATAGTAGGCCAGATTTTGCTAAGTACTTTGAAGGTGAAGAATGGCTACAGAAACTAGCCTACTTAGACATTTTCCATCATATGATCCAGTTGAACAAGTCTCTTCAAGGCCCTGGAGAAAATGTTTTGACTTCAAGTGACAAGATTTCTGTATTTAAAAGGAAACAATCTTTGGAAAAATCATGTTGCAAAGGGAAATCTTGAAATGTTTGCAACACACACAAAATGCTGGTGGAACACAGCAGGCCAGGCAGCACCTACAGGAAGAAGTACAGTCTACATTTCCGGTCGAGACCCTTCGATAGGACTAACAGAAAAAAAGAGATTTGAAAGTGGGAGGGGGAGATCTGAAATGATAGGAGAAGACAGGAGGGGGAGGGATGAAGCTAAGAGCTTGGAAGTTGATTAACAAAAGGAATACAAAGCTGGAGAAGGGGGGAGTATCATAAGACAGAAGGCCTTGGAGGAAAGTAAGGGGGAGGACAGAACCAGAGGAAGATAGAGAACAGGCAAGGAGATATTGAGAGGGAAAGAGAGAAAAAATATAATTTTTAAAAATTAAAAATTAGGGATGGGGTTAGAAGGGGAGGAGGGGCATTAATGGAAGGTAGAGAAATCAATGTTCATGCCATCAGGTTGGAGGCTACCCAGATGGAATATAAGGTGTTCTTCCTCCAACCTGAGTGTGGCTTCATCTTGACAGTAGTGGAGGCCATGGATAGACATATTGGAATGGGAATGGGACATGGAATTAAAATGTGTGGCCACTGGGAGATCCTGCTTCCTCTGGCGGAACTTCCCAGCTCTTAGCTTCATCCCTCCCCCTCCTGTCTTCTCCTATCATTTTGGGTCTCCCTCTCCCCCTTTCAAATCTCTTACTATCTCCTTTTTCCGTCAGTCCTGACGGAGGGTCTTGACCTGAAACGTCCACTGTACTTCTTCCTATAGATGCTGCCTGGCCTGCTGTGTTCCACCAGCATTTTGTGTGTGTTGCTGGGATTTCCAGCATTTTCAGATTTTCTCGTGTTCGTGTTTTGAAATGTTTCCACTGCTGCTTGGGCTTGAGAGTGAGGAAGAGAATCAGAAAGTCTCAAGTCTGATTGAAAACCACCTAGAAAAACTGGGGGAGAGTGCATGACCAGGTGAGGGACCCTTTCTCTGAATCTTCTGTTCAACCTGAGAACTTGACTTTGAGCGGAGAAGAACTTTGTGAGCTGCACTCTGATCGTGCACTCAAGATGAGATTTACCAACCTGCCCCTGGACAAGTTCTGGGTATCTGAAAGAAGAGTATCTTGCCATTCATAAGAAAGCAATGAACATTTTGCTGCAGTTTTCAACTTGTGTGTGTGATCAAGCCTTTTCTTGTTTAAGAAGTAAGAAATTGTCTCACTTCTGTTGACGATGAAATCCTTGTGTGCTTATCTCAAGTCCAACCCAGAATTGAGTGTATTCGTGCAACAAAAAACAAGCACAGATTTCACATGCTATGCCTATACTTGAGTCTGATCATGTTACTTAGTATGAAAATGTTTTTTCCGAAGTCTTGTATAGAATTATGTCTTAGGCTATATTTTCCTTCATATTGCTTTGGCTTACTGTTTTTAGTAAATTTGCTATTCAACATTGTCAATAAATTTTCATGTTGTCAATTTACAACTTTCATTTACATTAAATCTATCAAGTCCATCTTTAGAAGAAGATAATCCCATTTTGGCTTTAGCCAGTTATTTAACAGAAATTTATTATGTTTGCCTGATGAGATTTTAAAATTTATGAAAGGTAAGCTAAGCCTAACTACCTGTTTTTCCCTCCCCAAGAGATTTGCTAAAAATTCATTATCTATTCAAAACAGCATTGACAATTATTTTTGGATTATTATATCTACAACTGACTGATCACGCTGCATACCGTGAGATGCATATATAATTTTTTTTTTCCACACAGGTGTTTCCTGAGACCTGAAAATTACCTCAAGGATTCTTCCAGAGCAAAAAGGTTGAGAAAAGCTGCTCTAGAGCTTACAGAGAATGATGCAATAAACAAAACAAAAATTCAGTAGGCTTCAGTTCTATGGGCAAAAAAAACTTGTTTTTTTATTGCTTTTTTATGCATTTCTACAAACCAACTACAAAGAAAAAAACCAGCAAAATGAGAATTAATACAGTGCAAAATAAACGTATCAATTGTATAATTCATAACAATAAGGAAACAGCACTCAGAATAAAATCATATATAGTATCCATCCCTCCATCCCACTAAGAAACTCCAGGCCAACCATTACAATATGTAAAAAAAATCATTCAACCCCCACCCCCAAACTGTAAACATAAATAGAATAATAACGCCTACTACAAAAACTATAATGTAATTTCGATCAAAAAGAAACCATAAAACATAGAGGGGAAAAAAAAGCTGAAAGTAAGGGATTAAAAAGAATAAGCTTAATCTAAAGAGTTATAAAAATATTCAAGAAAAGGTCCCCACACCTATTGAAATTTTATATCTGAATTAAGAAGTGAGTAATGAATTTTTTCAAGATCTAAACAGGACATAACATCATTAAGCCATTGAGCATGAGTGGGTGGGGCAACATCTCTCCACCTAAGGAGAACTAAGCATCTAGCCAAAATAGAGGCAAAAGATAATGTTCGGCGTTTAGTCGGACTCAAATGCATGTCTGCCTCACCCAAGGTACCAAAAAGGGCAATCAGAGGGTTAGGTTGTAAGTGGCAATTAAGAATATGGGATAAAGATAAAAAAAACTTCTCTCCAAAATTTCTCTAGACTAGGACAAGCCCAGTACATATGGATAAGAGAAGCCTCACCACCTTTACACTTATCACAAACAGGACTAATGTCAGGATAAAACCACGACAATTTAGTTTTAGACATATGAGCCCTATGTACAACCTTAAACTGTAAAAGACAGTGGCGAGCATATAAAGAAGTTGAATTAACTGACTTAAGAATTGAATCCCAAACTGCATCAGATAAAGAAATATTTAGATCATGCTCCCAAGCAGTTCTAATTTTATCAAAGAGGGCTCACCTCAAGGTTACTAATTTATCACGAATAAAAGATATTAAGCCTTTGCTCAATGGATTAATACAAAGAAACAGGTCCACAACGTTTTTCTTCGGCATCTCAGGAAAATTAGACAATAAAGGGTTAATGAAATGTCTAATTTGAAGATAGCTAAAGAAATGGGTATTAGGTAGATTAAACTTTACAGAGAGTTATTGAAAAGTTGCAAAACGATTATCTATGAAAAGATCTTCAAAGCACCTAATGCCCTTTCTGTACCAATCATGAAATGTTAAGTCTTGCATAGAAGGTAGGAAAAGATGATTCATATTCTCAGAGTATGTCTAATAAGAGGATTAACAATTAGTTTAGAACAACTTGTTAATGAGAGAGGTCAGATCAGAACGGTCAGACTGGTTTAAGAAGGCGACAGCAACTCAAACAACTCATGTTACAACAGTAATGTGCAGAAGAGCATTTCTGAATGCACAACACATGAAATATTGAGGCGGATGGGCTACAACAGCAGCTACCTCCGGCACCTAACAAAATGGCCACCATGTGTATATTCCAAATATGTTGAACCAGACTGACCATCACAGAGAGATGTGATGCACCCACTTGAACAGTGACATAGGTCCAGAGGAAATTATGAAATGTTTTAGTACTAGAGCAGGGATGGGATCTGATTGAGGTTCTTCATAAAATTATATCTGAGTAACATGCGTAAGAATAAGAGGTATCACACATGCACTAGCTTGAGGAAAGGAAGGTTGGATAAGCCTTTTAAATTTAAGCTTTAATCTTCTTTTTAAACAAAAAGTAAAATGTTATACCAAGATAGCAACAGACATCGGAACAGAAAAAAATAAGTGCCTACATCAGGGGCCTGGAAGGGAAGTTGATGAAACGGTGTTTCACAGTTAACAGAGAAGGACTAAGAAACAATTTCACAGGTGGGGGCAGTTTGCAGAGGACATGGAGGTAGAAAAGGAACAAGATAAATTTAAGGACTACGACCAAGGTAGGAAATGCCTTTATGGCATCATGGGCCAGGGCAAGAAAAGGGGAATGGCAAAGTATCTGCTTGGATGCATTCTATTTCAGTGACAAAGAAATGAGTTTCCTTTTTTTTAAATTGAGGATAGATAACAGATTTAACACAAAGAGAAAAAAGCAATTTTGCATGTAGCTCAGGATGATAGTAAATGATAACCAATTTTGATAGGAGATCTGAGCCCAGCATTTCTGGTGAACGTCTCAAGCAATGTCAACCATATTCATTCAAATCGAATTTATTTGAGCCAAGGGCTCCGAGTTGTACATGAGCTACTTCTAAGCTCAGACAGAATAATGGTTTTAATGAGGACCAAAGATTCCACAGATGGAGGCAAGGGTATGATTAGGAAAATCAGCAACAATACTTTAACAAACAGAAGTCAAAAGATTGAAGTTCTTACTGGAAGTATAGAGAGAAGCAAGGTGATCCATGAAAGGAGCTTTTACCAGAGTGTATAAAGTATTGTGTGGAGTTTTGGTCACTTTGAGGAAAGTCACTGTCAATCTGAAGAGAATACAGAAGAGATTTATAAAGAGTCCCTTCTCCTTTCATCATTCCCCACTACATTTCCTCCTATTATTTATCCCTGCAAGTGGGAGAAGTGCTACAACTGCCTACTCACCTCCTCTCTCATCTCCGTTCAGGACTGCAAACAGTCCTTCCTGTTAAGACAAAACTTCACCTGCAAGTTTGAGACACCTACTGTATCTGGTGCTCTCAAAGAAGCCTCCTCTACATTGGTGAGGCACAATGTAAATTGGGGGACCGCACTTCACTCAGTCCTCAACAAGCAGGTTTTCCCAGTGGTTGATCATCTCCATCCCAACATGTGGGCCCATGGACTTCTCTTCTGCCACAATGAAGCCACTCAAGTTGGAGGAGCAACATCTCAATTCTGCCTGGGTAGTGTCCAACCTAATAGCATGAGCACTGATATTTCTAACTGGGTAATTTCTCCCTCTTCTTCCATTCTCCACACTGGCTCTCCCTTACCTCTTCTATTCATCTGCCTATCACCTCCTACTGATGCCCCTCCTCCTTTTCTTTCTCCCATGGTCCACTCTAACAGATCTCCTTCTTCAGTGCTTAACCTTTTCTACCTTTCACCTTGCTGCTTTTAAACTTCATCCCCTCCACCACCTACCTTCTTCCTCACCTGGCTTCACACATCATCTGCTAGCTTGTATTTCTTCCATTCCCCCCACCCCAGCCAACTTCTTATTCTGGCTTCTTCCCCATCCCTTTCCAGGGTCTTGGCCTAATATGTTGACAGCTTATTCCTTTCCATGGATGCTGCCTGACCTGCTGAGCTCCTCCAACATTCTCTGCATGTTCCTTTTCAAAGCTTTTGCCTGGACTAGACGGCCAGTTATAAAGAGATGTTGGCTATGCTGGGTCTTTATTCCTTGGAGAATTATGGATGATCTCATAGTAGATTATGAAATCATGAAGGTACAGACTAGGTCTTTTCCCCAGGGTTGGGGAATCCAAAATGAAAGAGCACAGTTAAGAGGGAAGCGATTTAAGTGAGACCAAAGAGGTAACTTCTTTAACACAGAAGGTAGTCAGTTCCTGGAATGAGCTGCCAGAGGAAGTAGTTGAGGCAGGAACAATTAAAACATTTAAGAGGCATTTAAGATACATGGAGAAGGACTTGGAAGGTTATGGGCCAAACACAGGCCACTGGGATTATCAGGGAGTATGCTGTGGTCAGCACGGACCATTGGGCCAAAGAGCATCTGACTCCAAGGAACCAGGTTGGATTGGGGAATATGAAGTGAAAAAAATTATCATTGATGGCTTAACAATTCTTTTCACAAAAGTGCTACCTTCAACATCACAGGTCATGACCCCTTTCAGGTCTTCTTTGGTACTTCACCCATGCAAATTCACCAGTAACTTTCTACATCAGCTGACCAAAGTCCACTGTGCTGTCTTTACGACAGTTATTTAGTTTATAATATTTTCGCTTAGTAATTCATTCAATAGTATTTTCTAGTTAGAATTAGAAGTGTTTAAAGTATATTCATTGCATGTAAAATATATCGGCATGTGATGACGTCACATCCGGTTTCGCCGCGTCTTGTGGGAAAACACCGGTTTGAAATTAGCGCGAGGGTGGGGGCTTTCCACGAGGCTCACCTGAGCACAAGCAGTTTTGCAGGCATGAGAAATCACAGTGAGAGCAACGCTGTAAGTTAATAGATAATCGATATATTGAACTAAGATGTTAACGCTGATCCTGTTAGAGGTAACGACGGTAGATAATGTTTATGCTTTCGTTAGTTAAAGAGTCGCGGATAGTTTGCATGGAAGTGTATTTAAAGTAGTCAATGGAGCAGGTAAACTCTCCCTGTATACTGCACCTTAGTGTAATGTAGTTATAGTCACCTTTGCAAGTATTTACACTTGAAATGTGATATTAAGGAAGGAACAAATACTGTATCAATCTTGTATTGTTTTATCAACAGTTTTCACCATATGTTAATGTGAAGAGTGAACAGTAAATGGTTAATCTTACTGCGATCTGGTTTGCATTGGCTGTGGTTTATCCGGACGTTAAATTCGGCATTTCGTTACACCCGAAGGAGAACGTTACAGTGAAAAAGCGGCATTATCAGGTGTTTCAAGTGCTGCAATGTCAGCTCAATCCAGCATCAAGTCGACGCCGCCCAGCGACAAGGGCAGTAAACCGACATCAAGTAAGCCCACCCAGGCGTTATCAGGTGTTCCAAGTGCTGCAATGTCAGCTCGATCCGGGATCAAGTCGATGGCGCCCAGCGACAAGGGCAGTAGAACGACATCAAGTAAGTCCGCACAGGCAAGAGCCAAGGCAGAAGCCGCCAAGGTGCGACTGCATTACGCCAAACAAGAAGCAGTTTTGAAAATTAAACTGGCTGCCAGAGAAGCCAAAAGGGCCGCCAGAAAGGCAGAAGCCGCCAAGGTGCTACTGCGTTACGCCAGACAAGAAGCAGTTTTGAAAATGAAACTGGCCACCAGAGAAGCCGAAATCCAGAAAGAAAGGGCCGCCAGAGAAGCCGAAAGGGCCGCCAGACAAAGAGAAGAGGCCGCCAGAGAAGCCGAAACCCAGTTGGAAATGGCAAAAATATCGACAAAGTTGCAAGTGCTGCAGCGAGAAAGAGAAGAAGAAGCTGCCATGGCGGAAGCAAAGTACATAGAAGAAGCTGAAGGGTCGCGTGATCTGACCGAAGCAAGATCTACTTTAGAAAGGACCAGACTGGAACGCACAAGCGACTATGTACAATCTCAAATAGACAGGCAGGCTCGTCTCCCCTCTCCATACGTATTCGATAACTTCCCCAGCTACGAGGAACCTCAGAGAGTCACGATTGCATCACATCCATACAAGGAAGGAAATTTACCCTCACGGCTCCGTGATGAAGTCAAGAATGAAAGAACCGACAACGCTCCTTCACCCCCACAACAGGACGGCGGGGAGGGAGAGGTTCACTCCAGGACAACAATTGTCAGCTCGAACTGTACAGAAGTTTGCGGTCAAACTCAGTCAAGCCGTTCTTGTTCCGAGATCTGCCTCACTGAGGTGTACCCTAAAGAAGCACAACAAGACATTACCAAGCGTAAAGTAACCGAAGAGACGCTAGGTCAGTCAGTTTTCGTTCAAACCGAGCACGGAAACAAACTTGCACAATCAGCTCAAGATACCATTTCTTTAAAACCCAAAGACACCAAGGTCTTCAGAGATGAAGCAAATAATGGGGTTGCCCCATTACCCTTCAGAGAACCACGCCAGCGCTCACCAGATAACAAAGAGCAGGCAGTCAAACGGTTCACGTCCTTACGGAAAACCCAGAAAAGGAAACCTGAGATGCAGCAACACACCCGATTGGCTCACGAGGTACTGTGCACCCTAATGGCAGAGGTCACAGCCATTATAAACGCACAATCATTCCTACCTGTGTCTTCTGACCCAGAAAACCCCTTTATACTTTCGCCATCAACGCTCCTTATGCAGAAGGCAGGAGCACCTCCTCCACCAGGAGACTTCTCAGACAAGGATTTGTACACAAAGCAATGGAGACAAGTCCAGGCTCTGGCAAATCAGTTCTGGCCTCGCTGGAGACAAAAATATCTACCTTTGTTGCAACAGAGACAAAAGTGGACAGAACCCCGAAGGAATCTTCAAGTTGAAGACTTAGTCCTGCTCAGGGACAAGCAAGCCACCCGCAACAGCTGGCCAATGGCCAGAATCACTGCTACATTCCCTAGCGAGGATGGACATGTCAGGAAGATCGAATTGAAGACTACCGACCAAGGCGATGTGAAAAATTTACCAAGGGCCAGTTACAGAAGTTATTCTACTTCTACCCAATGACTGATTAAGAGACTAAGTTTTGTACTCTGCTCATTGTGACCTTACGAAGGTCAAGCGGGGAGTGTGCTGTCTTTACGACAGTTATTTAGTTTATAATATTTTCGCTTAGTAATTCATTCAATAGTATTTTCTAGTTAGAATTAGTGTTTAAAGTATATTCATTGCATGTAAAATATATCAGCATGTGATGACGTCACATCCGGTTTCGCCGCGTCTTGTGGGAAAACACCGGTTTGAAATTAGCGCGAGGGTGGGGGCTTTCCACGAGGCTCACCTGAGCACAAGCAGTTTTGCAGGCATGAGAAATCACAGTGAGAGCAACGCTGTAAGTTAATAGATAATCGATATATTGAACTAAGATGTTAACGCTGATCCTGTTAGAGGTAACGACGGTAGATAATGTTTATGCTTTCGTTAGTTAAAGAGTCGCGGATAGTTTGCATGGAAGTGTATTTAAAGTAGTCAATGGAGCAGGTAAACTCTCCCTGTATACTGCACCTTAGTGTAATGTAGTTATAGTCACCTTTGCAAGTATTTACACTTGAAATGTGATATTAAGGAAGGAACAAATACTGTATCAATCTTGTATTGTTTTATCAACAGTTTTCACCATATGTTAATGTGAAGAGTGAACAGTAAATGGTTAATCTTACTGCGATCTGGTTTGCATTGGCTGTGGTTTATCCGGACGTTAAATTCGGCGTTTCGTTACACCCGAAGGAGAACGTTACATCCACTGTTGTTGGTATACTTTTCCCCCCATGAAGTATCATTCATCTGTTATTGAGCTACATTTGCTGTTTTCCATCACCTCAATCTTCAAATTCTCTCCTTGTATTTGCCCACATTCACTGCTACAGATTCTACAAAACTGTCTAGTGTACTGGTCGGTCTATTGTACCCTTAGGCCATACCACTTGGAAACAGGCCACTTAGACCATCCTTTCCTCCGTCCTTTAGAGATGACACCCAAGTATTTAAAAGCTGGATGTATGCTTCACAATTCAGGCTATTAAGACTCTCTGCACCCTAGATTTCTCTATTTATTTTTAGCCCTCTTCACAACTACTGTTTCCACTAGACTTTGGGCACCATTCCAAAAATCTCCTCCCTAAGCTTGTGCACCATTACTTTCTGAAGTATTTACAACAGTCATCATAGTTTATAAAGTGCCTTTAATTTGTAGCTTTTCTATCACTAAGGGAGTAGTCACGATAATAAAAAAAATAGGCGTTTGGAAAATAGTGGAAGTGCTTGGTCTTGTGAAAAGAATTAAATGAAAATACACGCACACAAAACATATTTAATCCCATGATCTATTTCACCATCCACAGCTACCTTAGAGGGTTGCCAAGTGTTTGTCCAACTGTTTACATAAGGCATGCTTTTCCAGATGAATTTCTTGTTGGGTCATTCAAAGCCTTTATGTCTCAACCACACGTAGAACTGGGAAGGAAGTCCCAAGCAGTATAGGACAACAAAATCACTTTTTAAAAATTAATATTAACACGTATAGCAGGGATAAACGAGATTCTGCAGATGCTGGAAATTCAGAACACATAAAATGCTTGAGAAACTCAGGTCAGACAGCACCTATGGAGAGGTAACAGTTGACATTTTTGGCTGGTCCTCTTCTGGAAAGAAATGGGAAAGAGTGATAATAAGGTGGGGGTGAGAGGGGAAGGAGTACAAGCTGGCAGGTGATAGATGACTCAGGGTGGATGGAGAAGGGAATGAGGTAAAGGACTGAAGGATCTGATAAATGGGAGTTGACCATGTGAGAAAGGCACTGTAGCGAGCCAGTGGCATTAAAAAGTTCAGGGCAATGACATCTTTAATGACTGTTCACGTGTCCTCCTTGCAATGAGGTTTTCAGCAAGTTAGGTTGAAGTATATGCTAGTTCACTTCTCTACAGAAAATATCAGTTTGCTCAAAAGTCTTGGATTTCAGGCATTACTGCAAACACAGTCTTAAATTAAGTGCTTCATTATTAAGAGATTCTCCTTCCAATCCTTGGAAAGATGTACTGAACCAAGCCCAAAATACCACGGTTTATTTTCAAGAAATGTACACAAAATGCTGGAGAAACTTAGACCAGGCAGCATCTATAGAAAAAAAGTACAGTCGGCATTTCGTAAAAAGTGACGTCAACTGTACTTTTATCCCCCACAGATGCTGCCTGGCCTGCAGCGTTTTGTGAGTGTTGCTTGTTTCCAGCATCTACAGATTTTCTCTTGTTTGTGAAGGTTTATTCAAGTAAGAATAATCTTGATGTCCTGGTCAATATTTAATCAACCACCCCCACAAAGAAATCAACTACAGTATACTTCATCCACCCCCACTGTTGTTTGCCTAGTCTAGCTGTTTGCAAATCATCTGAGGTGATACATTTACTCCAATTACACAAATTATTGTGCAAAGCACTTTAGGACATCGTGAGATGCAAGTGGGACCCTGGCTTTGTCTCTGGTAGCTCTGAAAATAGTTGAAAGCATTCTAAATTTGATGCAAATAAACTTTGTGCAAGGACATTTTCTAATGGATATGCCAGCAAATTCAAAAGTGGGGTATATATATTTTTAAGGAAGTGTTGCAGCATCAAAATTACCACTTCTCCTTTAAAAGCTCAACTAAACCTGTACAACTGGTGTTTACATCCATGACTGTATGTCCTCTATTACCTTGTGGGTTTTATGCGCAATGAGACCCATCCAGAAAAATATGGTTTAGTATCTGACCTTATTGCTATCCAATTTATAGATTACTTGTTAAAATGGCGATCCAAGCAAAAGCAGTTTCTGCTAGCCACAAATTATGTAGGTATCCTCAAAGTAATGCATCACATCCAAAATCTACTCCATTCAGCTCCAAAGCGTAAATGGAAACAAACAACATTCTACATCAAAAATTCAGAGGTGACATGGTAGAAATTTAACCAGGCTCAACAGTGTGACTGTGTCAGAAGGGCAGGTGCCTTTTGCCTCTTCTGCATAAGTGAGCCTTTCACAGTCAAACACAAATGTGATTCAGGCAATGGCTACACCAGCACTTGAAACAAAAATCAATAATGACAGTCTGAGGATACAGGACACAGAAAGGAATTTAGGAGGGAAAGGGTAGGGAAAAAACTGAACAAAACAAGGATAGAAAATAAAAGGGAAGGTAATACACAAAGTTAAAATGTGAGTGCTGAGACACAACAACACACTGTTGCAGCCTATAAAATGCTACACCATTTCCTGATATAGTTAACCATAACAGCCTAGCAAAACCTTACTTAATATCATTGTGTTAAAGTATTGCTATTCTACAGCCTTGTTTGACACAGAAAGCTATCACAGCACTTTTTGTATACACACAAGCTGAGTCCACTGACCTGCTATTTCATATAGTCCTGGATATTTTTTTTTGGTGAAAGGAAACTTCTTGCATTGCTGGTTTTCTGAGCTTAGTCTATTCTTCCGCCCACAGCACTTGTCAGCATTCGTCAGCAGTCACGTGGCATACTTTACCGCACTGCTGGTCAGTGGGTGGGACATCTGCTGAAGCAAGACAATACTCTCCTCTCCTTCAATCTACAGTGTGCCCAGAATCAGCAACCATTTAAAACGGGGCTTGTGACTTAACACAAATATAACACAAAAACATTAAATAAGGATTGCAACAAAAAAAAGCTTGAATCACATCAGAAGATAAAGCAAGAATCTGTAGCAGTGTTTTTCCTGCCCCTTTAAATAAATGTAATTGCTTTGAGGAAGAGTTAAAAATCCTCCATAAATGACAACTGAGTAACTGCTCGGTCACTGTAATGGAAAAAATGGGAACAAAAAGACCCACAATTGCTTCAAAATGCTCAATTATGTCATATGAGGCAGCTGACCCTCATATGACCTTTTGCGCTCTATCCTCCAATCACTTGGGCTCGGTAGTGCCAGTTGTTCAAAAGTTAATGATCCTCTTTTTTGCATAAGTTATATTTTGTAACGTTAGTCAATCAGCTTTTTTTTAAACGTTATTACACTTTTTGTCTGTTCTATCTCAGTGGAACTGTGAGGTTTAGTTCAGATCCTCCAGTTTTTTTTACTGACTAGGATACAAAAGTTAAATTTCCCAGAACTATGTCACTTAACAAACACGAGCACAACCATAAGCTATTCAGCAGCATGTACATAAATGTTATTTATATTATCTGCCATAATGCCTAAAATTTAATTAGTGTTCAGTTACTCAAACATTTTTACTGTAGACTTATGGGAGCCTTTAAGACTCCAATTTTAATGACCAGATTTTTCTTAATGGTGGACTTGGAGCTGGGTACTCCTGATGCCCCAGTGGTAAGGAAGCATGTCTCATTAAGATAATTTTGTTATATGTGTCATATAATTTGGGCTATCATGGTCTATGTCCCTAATTGTTCTTGGAAAATTTTTCTACATAAGTGGCTTGACATTGTTTTCTCCTGGGCAATGTCTTTACAAGAAGGGTGATCCCAGCCATTATCAATACTCTTCAGAGATTGCCTGATATCAGTGGTCGCATAACCAGGACTTGGGGTATGCACCAGCTGCTCGTACAATCATCTGCCAACTGCTCCCATGGTTTCACATGACCCTAGTCAAGGGGCTAAGCAGATGTTACACCTTGTCCAAGGGTAACCTTCACGTAGCAGAGGGAAAGAGTGCCTTCACCTCCTTTGTTAGGGGCATATCTCTATCCTGCCACCCAATAGGATAGTTAAGGCCAAAAGTATTTAGTTTTGAGCAAATAGGAAATAATGTTGGAGTAGTCTTTAACAGGTTTCAACCAATTGAGGTTAATAAGAAAGCTCACACAGCCAGAACATCCTGGACCTTCTGCACCCTGATAGAGGCAGATTCATGTGGTTAACGGATGGAAGAGTCCAGATTTTCCATAGGCTAAAGCAGTTATTAATGGATTCCAAGTTGACAGGTCTGCAGGGCACAGAACAATCAGAAGCCCTATGAGAGTAGTACAGCAAGTATTCTCAACCGTCACCAGAATTACTAGAAAGAGGCAGACCTGTTAAGATGGCACTAAATGGCTACTCCTTTGCTTGCATTGTCAAAAACAGCTTTATTTCCATCTCTAATGTCTCTATTTTTCCCTTTCAGGGTTCTTTCGAAAACCCGACCTAGAGTTACACGCTGACTTTGGTTCGTTCAGGAATGGGGCCCGTTCTCGGGGTTTCAGGACCGGCCATTGTTCGGCACCCCAAGGAGAGTGTCTTCAGCCTGCGAGTCCAGCTCGAATTTGATAGCCCAAAATCTCGGGGCTCTACAGGCAGGCAGATCGAGGGTCGATGTCACAGCAAGAAACCCATTTGTCATCAGGGGGGGTTAGGATATCTGCCGTGGGCCCGAAGACATGGGACCTTTGCAATCTTCAGGCACAGAGCTCAAAAAAAGTGACGGAACAGACTTCTAACACCTTAAACTAGCAAGTTGTTTGGTGTCTTCCCACTCACTGGGAAAATGGAGACACCTTTTTCTCCCTTATTAGGGAGAGAGAATCTGCAGTATGTCGAATGTCAGGTGTAATGCAAAGTCTTAGGGGTAACTGCAAGTCTGTCTTTCCTATTGCTTTGCTCACGCTTGAGTGCTTGGTGATGGTGCCATTGAAAGCTTTTTTTTGTCAGTGGAGGGAGGGGGGGGAATGGTTGCTCGCTGCCGCTTATGCACAGGAGGGAGGGGAGCTGGGGGGGGGGGGAACTTTGGGGCTCTTATGTTTTTCTGTCATTCATTCTTTGGGCCACTTCCGTTTTTGTGGATTATTGCAAAGAAAAATCATTTCAGGATGTATATTGCATTCATTTCTCTGACATTAAATTGGACCTTTCAACCTTTGATTTCAATGTTTGGTGGCAAATGGCATTCATTAACATTCTTAGCCCATACCATTCTTTCTTCCACAGTATACACTTATTTTTTTTCTGGCATTAAAGAATTCATCACCTTTTGAAGTTATAATCATTTAAAGAAACAAGTCACATGCCCTCCCAACACCATTGCTTATACCAACATCTTGTATCTCATCTCCATGTACAGTTTCACAAAAGTAATTTTACTGGTTGCAATCCTATCTATCCATGCTTCTCAGGATGATTCAATAACTTCAGCCAAGAAATACTTCTTTGGTACCCTTAGGCTAACCACCCATGAGGTAGTTTCACAATGGTGTTCCTTAGTTTAGTTTTGCTGGTTGCCTCTCAGAGATCAGGTAAAATTAACATACAAATCTACAGCAGCTCAATTTACACTAGAAAGCTTCAATCCAGTTTCTGTCCACCTTGTTTCCTACTGGAATCCACAAGTCATGGTTATAAACATTTGCATGACTGTAAACGCAATGGAGTCTGATCTCACTTCAAATGACCGCACTATCAATCTACAACCTTTACTTCTCATGGGCATCCCAAGTCAATGCTTTACTGAAAAAAAATCAGAATTAATATCACCGGGAAACATTCTGGAACTTGTTAACTTAGTGGCAGCAGTGCAATGCAATACACGATAATATAGAAAAAAGTACAAGCGTTTTTATTAAATAGTTAAGTTAAAAATAGTGCAAAATCAGAAAATAATAAAAGTGAGGTAGTGTTCATGGGTTCAATGAGCATTAAAGAATTGGATGGCAGAGGGGAAGAAGTTGGTCTTGAATTGCTGTGTGCTCGCTCCTTCAGGCTTCTCTACCTCCTTCCTTACATGACCTGGGTCTTTAATAACAGATGCCACATCTCTGAGACACTGCTCCTTGAAGTCTTGGATACTACGGAGGCTAGTACCCAAGATGGAGCTGACTAAATTTATAACCTTCTGGAGCTCCTTTCAATCCTGTGCAGTAGCTCCCCACATACTAGACAGTGATAGAGCCTGTCAGAATGCTCTCCATTGTATCTCTGTAGAAGTTTGAATGTTTTAGGTGACAAACCAAATCTCCTCAAACTCCTAATGAAACATAGCCACCGTCTTGCCTTCTTCACAGCTGCATCGATATGCTGGGACCAGGTTAAATCCCCAGAGAGCTTGACAACAAGGAACTTGGAATTGCTCACCCTCTCCACTTCCAGTCCCTCTATGATGATTGGTTAGTGTTCCCTTGTCTTACCCTTCCTGAAGTCCACCATCAGCTCTTAGGTCTTACTGGCATTAAGTGCAAGATTTGTTGCTACAACACTCAACTAACTAGTATATCTCGTTCCTGGAAGGCCTTTCATCTCCATCTGAGATTCTACCAACAAATACTAGTGTGGTCCAGTATATTAGAACAGAACTCTCATTATTCAGAAGGTTTTTATCTAGGTGCACCACTCATTTTAACCATGTGTATCAAAATCAGTGCAGCACCCTGCAAGAGGGGTGAAATAACAACAATGCTACTTCAGCCACTGTTCAAGCACAAATGTTAAGAGGCAGAAATACAAGGTTTCCACTAGTTAAAACTGTAAGCATTTCTAATGATACTGTATCTCTAATATAGCAGAGACCATCCTTGTATTTAAGTACACTGATACATGACAGTAATGGAGCTACCTTTTCATAGAGTCAAAATTCTCCAATAAGTAGAAGTGTTGTTTGTGAAATCACAAGCCAATGCGGAAGACACAAGCCAACAAGATGACAGGGCCAGTATCAATATATTATTAGTCATCACCAAAATTGGTGGTCAAGGCAAAATGCACCCACACCTCCAAGCTTCATTAACAGGACTTTTTTTTTAATTTATCCAGTTTCTTTTTTGTTTTAAAAAAAACCCCTAAAGTCTGCAAAAAGTGAGAAAAATATCACAGGCATCTTTGACAACCTTAGAAGCCACAATTCACAAGTATTCTGATGCTGAAATAAGCTCCAGTAACACAAGAGATGATGCAGATTTAGAAAATCCACAGCAACACATAAAATGATGAAGGAATTCAGCAGGTTAAGCAACATCCATGGAAAGGAATGAACATTCAATTCTTTGGGCTTGGATCCTTCATCAAGACCCAAAATGCTGACAATTTTAATTTGTAATAGAAACAGCAAAAAAAATGCACTTGCCAATGTGTCAATTAATTGAATGTCTAACTTTCTACCTTCCTGTTTTCCTTGAAAGCATGTTTGGGAAAAAAAAACAGGATAAGATGTTATTATCTCTTGTGCCAATGGGTTGTGAGCACCTGCTCAAGACGGCCTTGATGCTGGAAGTGGCACAGGGTTGACACGGGTTGTCAAGTAGGCATCCTCCCTACTCTATGTTTCATCAGTAAGCACATCTGCAGAGGGTTCGATGTCATCTTCTGGCATCCCAGAGTTATTCCCCCCCCCCCCCCCCCGCCCGTTGTGTCCTCCTACTCTCTTGGAACCCAGGAGAGGTCTTTTCACTTGATCTGAAGCCACTCCCTGCTTCTTTACACTGCCTCTGGTGATTTGCCATGGACTCTGCCCATGGATCACTAACTCCTTCAGCTATTTGGTGTTGGATACAACTATAAATCCCCAACAACCCACTTCCATAGGACAAACTTTGGTTTTCCATTCCCATCGTTGAGCTGCTAGATCTGCATAATACTTAACAATAGATCCAAGAAAGATGAATATGTGTAAACACAATCTATAATCTCATTCCAGATGGCCACTGAGGGCAAAGCATCATAATTCAATATCTGCATAAAATCATTTCACAGCCAGATACACTAGGATCCAATCAAGGAGCTACAGCCCAAGCAGATATTTCTTCCCACTTCCTTTATTTCCAAGTCCAACAGTATTGCAGTTCTAACAAATAGGCTAAATCAGCTGATATTTCATTTTGATGGGAGCTACCATTGCCTATCAGCTGATACATATTGTATTGGCCTGTTGGAAAAGTGAATAGTCATACATTTGTGTGTTGATGTTGGGAGTGGCACAGGGTTGACGTGGGGTTTTCATGTGGGCACCCTCCTTCCTCATCGAGTGTTTTGAGCTGTATCATCCTGCATTTAAACCACTCAGTGTAGAACATATACATCAGATAAGTGTCCATAAAATAACTTAAACCCAAAGAATTTATTTTTCCACACCTATGCCTAACATGATGAATTTTGCTTCTGTACCTTCCAGAGTCGGTAACCATTAAAAGTAGCAATTAATAAGGTACATACAAAAATAATTATTTTTGTTTACACGAACATGTGAGAACACTAATATTGTTTCATTATAAGTAGATATTGAATATTGATCCTCAGTGGTCATATTCTTAAAGGTTTATTGCCAGTGGATAAAGCAGTTCACGTTCAAGTTTTACAATACGAATCACGATTTTCATGCTACAAGTTTTTCTCATTAATTTTGATGTATATACACAATTCAAACTATCTATTTTATTACAAGTGTAATTTTTAAAATATGCAACCATCAATTTAACCATGAAATTTAATTTTTGATATTAGAATAGCATCTGGAAGGAAAACTTCCAAATGAATCACTAACAATCCTGTTACTATGATATCAAACTATGTTTGGCTCCTGCCAAGAACGATTACTATACTTTCAAATCCTAACACAAACGGCATTTGGCCCATCTTGCTAAGTCAACCCTCAGTTTCCTGCAATCTATTCTGTTGAATGCCCATTAACTCTTCCTTCTTCCGCTGCACCAGTCACACAGGCTTTATCAGCAGTAAAAGATGGGAGAATAAGATTTGGTTTTTAAACCTGAAATACATCAACAGAAGGATATCAGAAACACATTCAATAGCAAATTTCACAAAGGAATTTAAGAAGTATTTCCCCTTGAATCAGAGATCAGGGACTAACGGGACTAGGACCAAGTCTCTTGTGTCTCCACTAACTAGCTGGTCCCATTAAAAAGCCTCATGGGCATAAAGGCTGAATGCCTCATTCTTCATTTTATAATTTTATATTCCCACCTCAGCCAAGCCAATTATCAAAGAAGGCTGCTCAACTCTACTCAAATACATCCTAAACAGGATCTATTGGGTGAATAAGCATCACCCATAAATAATGTTTAAAAACAATCCTAATGAACTTTTCAAAAACTTTCAAGGAGATGTGTTTAAAATAGTTTTCTGAAATCTAAATATGGCCATGGAATTCCATTGTTATTAACAATATACTTGAAGAGAGTCAATCCAATAGAAAACTGTATGAATAAAATTGAGTAGAACTTTGCAACTGTATTTAAAGCTGCATATCCAGAAAATATATGCCACAGTCATTTTAGGATAGGCTATATTGATGACTGACAGATTGTTCTACAAGATGTTCACTCAGGCAAGAGAGAATGTGGATGTAGCATAACAGGTATTAATCAATTATATTAAAATTACTTTGTTCTTTTCTGTCAGAAATTGGCATTGCTACATTTTATATTTAGAAATTGTTACTGTTTCAGTCTTCTGTTCATCTATGATAGGAGTCTTCAAATATTGTTACATGTACCATATCCAGAAGAAAGTGCGCCAGTGGATAAAGCTAGACCTCATCCATCACATACACAATAGACAGTAGGTGCAGGAGTAGGCCATTCGGCCCTTCTAGCCAGCACCGCCATTCACTGTGATCATGGCTGATCATACACAATCAGTACCCCGTTCCTGCCCTCTCCCCATATCCCTTGACCCCGCTATCTATCTAACTCTCTCTTGAATGCATCCAGAGACTTGGTCTACACTGCCTTCTGGGGCAGAGCATTCCACATATCCACCACTCTCTGGGTGAAAAAGTTTTTCTGCATCTCTGTTCTAAATGGCCTACCCCTTATTCTTAAACTGTGGCCTCTAGTTCTGGACTCACCCATCAGCAGGAACATGCTTCCTGCCTCCAGTGTGTCCAATCCCTTAATAATCTTATATGTTTCAATCAGATCCCCTCTCATCCTTCTAAATTCCAATGCATACAAGCCCAGTCGCTCCAATCTTTCAACATATGACAGTCCCGCCATTCCAGGAATTAACCATGTGAACCTACATTGCACTCACTCAATAGCAAGAATGTCCTTCCTCAAATTTGGAGACCAAAACTGCACACAATACTCCAGGTGTGGTCTCACCAGGGCCCTGTACAGCTGCAGAAGGATCTCTTTACTCCTATACTCAATTCCTCTTGTTATAAAAACCAGCATGCCATTAGCTTTCTTCACTGCCTGCTGTACCTGCATGCTTGCATTCATTGACTGATGTACAAGAACACCTAGATCTCATTGTACTTCCCCTTTTCCTAACTTGACACCATTCAGATAGTAATCTGCCTTCCTATTTTTGCCAC
Source organism: Hypanus sabinus (assembly GCF_030144855.1). Lineage (NCBI taxonomy): Eukaryota > Metazoa > Chordata > Chondrichthyes > Myliobatiformes > Dasyatidae > Hypanus > Hypanus sabinus. Next base: position 53,831,254 of record NC_082713.1, read on the forward strand.
CAAAGTGGATAACCTCACATTTATCCACATTAAACTGCATCTGCCATACATTTGCCCACTCACCCAACCTGTCCAAGTCACCTTGCATTCTCATACCATCCTCCTGACATTTCACACTGCCACTCAGCTTTGTGTCATCAGCAAATTTGCTAATGTTACTTTTAATCCCTTCATCTAAATCATTAATGTATATTGTAAACTGCTGCAGTCCCAGCACCGAACCTTGCGGTACCCCACTGGTCACAGCCTGCCATTCCGAAAGGGACCCGTTAATCACCACTCTTTGTTTCCTGTCAGCCAGCCAATTTTCAATCCATGTCAGTACTCTGCCCCCAATACCATGTGCCCTAATTTTGCCCACTAATCTCCTATGTGGGACTTTATCAAAGTCAACAAAGACTTTATCACAAGATAACATTCTTCTGTGTCAAAATGGCATTCGTTTTTTTTTAAAAAAGTTGGACTTTGGCAGACTTGGGGGAAAAAAGCAATTTACTTTTCAAATTCATCTTCTTAGAGTAACGCACACAAAATGCTGAGGAACTCAGCGGGTCAGGAAGCATCTCTGGTAATGAACCCGAGACCCTCCATCAGGATTTGAAAGAAAGGGGGCATAAACCAGAATAAGGTGGGGGGGGGGGAAGTACATGGGGTTTAGCGTACATAGAGTGCTGGCTGATCAGCCTGGCATTGTTCATTTCTTTTCAGCTGGACAGTCCCATTTACACGCCCGTTGTCCCACAGAGAGGCGTTGAACAATGCAATTCTTTTTTAGTTGGTTCCCTTTCATAACTATGGAGGTTTACTCTTAAACCTGTTTCCTATTAAAATTACATCGGAAAAATACGAAAATTAAACACAGAAATCAATTTCAAGTATTACTTAAACATACAGCGCGGAAAATTGCGATTCCAGATATACCCGACCTGCCCTCCACAGAATATTTAAAAGGGTTAAATGCCGCATTACAAACACAAGCGATACTCTAACGAGTGTCGGTACGAAAAAGGCGTTTTTGGTGCTGCTGAATAAATTCCCTCACTCTGCCGCACCGCGTTTATGGCAGGGTGAACGCCCGGTGCATTCGCACCTAGCCCGGCATTTTCGGCACCCGTGCAATCCTCCTTTAAGTGCAGCCAGGCTGGCTCGGAGCCCCAGTTCCTGTCTTTGTGAGTGCGGAGGCGGGCGCTTGCGGCAGCCGCCCCTCGGCCCGGGGACCCACCCTCGCCCTGCACCGTGCAGGAGCTGGGAAGGGCGGCCACCGCTCCGGGAGAGGGCGGACTGTCGGCGACGACAGCAGGCGGTGGAACTGGAGACAAGACTGGGAAACGGGGCTGGGTTTCCCTCCCTCCCAACCCGTAGCTCGGGTCCGCACTTACTTTCTCCACCTCCGAGTGCATGGTACCGCTTGCGTCGCTCTGTTTGCCCGTGGCCACTCCTCGCTGCCTCCTCCCTCGGTCGCTGCCTGTTTCACTGAGCTTCCTGGCGGGAGGATATTCTCATGGCCTGGGACTGGATGGGTGTGTATGGGCGTGGGGAGGTAAACAGGGCGGCTGGATTATTAAATATGTATATAAATGAAAAGGCCGACCTTGCCCGGTTGTCTATCGAAACCAGCTGCCTTCCCCTAACCCCACCCTTGCGGCAACGCCCCGTCGCTGTTTTGAGCACCACGCACTCGGGCACCGCCTCAAAGCGGCAGCGCCGGCGCCTCTTTGGGTCAGATTCCCACTGATCCCACGAGCCTCTCCTTCACAAACGGCCAAACTATACGCCAATGTTACATTGGACCTTTCGACAGTAAATGCCAACATTGAAATATATTTTGCCCGAAAAAGGGAAAAAAAAATCACTGCTTTCCTTTCTGGTTGTGTTTCATTTGCAGTGAACCATGGAACGTAAGCAACCTGTCTTCATCCTTCAGATCTGCTGTAGGCGTTGACTGACACATACAGGGTGGGGTAAAATGCAACGTGCTGAAACCCTACTCCAACCAAAGAAAGTGCTACATTTTAATGATGTACTGTAATATCATTGTGCACCGGGAGAATCCACTATATTAAAAACACAACATGGCGTGGGAATGTTGAAATTATCCATTTTAATCTCTTTTCCCACACATTTTGCTTTATATTCTTCAAATGCTTATTCTGCCATCCTTTAATGAGCGTGTTCCCATTAAAATGGTTTCATCCTCACTAACTTCCTTTTCCTCTTTCAGATCGTTCTTAAAACGTACCTACTTAATTCAGCTATTCTTCACCCCTCCCCACCCCCACCCATGTTGCTGCAAAAGGCACTTGGTGATTTAAATAGATGTTGAAAATCTCCACACTGAAGTATTTTACCAATCAAGATATATTTCGTAAAAAAAATGTCTGACTTCACATGTCTCAGCAATGAATGACAGCTGCATCTATCCCATTTTTCAATTTCCTTATTCTGTAGTCTTGTAGCATGGATTGTTCCAGAGGAACTCAGTTGCACCAAGCAGGATGGTATTAAGATTTGTAGCAGCTTGTCCTGTTTTTTGTATTTGTCTATATTTTATTTGGAACACATGCCTTAATTTTCTGAAAACGGCCACCACATACTTTTGTGATTTCTACAACAAACATTTCAATCAAGTTGTGCATGACTTCCATTTGTTTTTTTCACAAACCCTAACAATTTAGTTATAGCAGAACCAACACTTTTTTGTGCCTCTGTGATATCCCCCCAAATTGGATTACCTTCTTGGTTAACACACTTTTTTTCATGATGACACGTCTTCTTTAAGTAGTGTACTGTGAAATAGTTTGACTCAATATCCTCAATGTCGCTCACAAAATACTGGGTCCTATTTTTACTTCAATTTAGTTAAAAAAAAGACACTGCAAAATATTTTCCTGAGTGTCTCTGTCATTTCCCTCTCAGGTCCAAGAAGGTTTCTCTCCAAGAGTTCACTTTCTCAGCTATCACTTCTAACATGCTTAAAATGAAACCAAATATCTACTCATAAATAGGAGATGGTAAGCCTCCAGCAACAGTGTAAGTGATGACTGATAATGAAAAATAATAAATTTGAAATAGGAAGTTTCAGAAGCATGGTATTTAAGAGACTAGGCTTGAGCTAAGGAGATGTAAGCAAAAAGTACAAAAATGAACTGTTTTTAGAAATTCTTCCCACCAAGTACAGATGTCTATTATTAAGAAAGAAAAATAATGGAGGAAAATGGGCAGGTAGGAAATAACTTATAAAATAAAAGAAGAAAAGGACCTTGGATGGTAGATGATGATAAATATGAAATCAGACAAAAGGAAAATAAACTGGCCAGAAAAAAGAAGTAGGAGAAGAGTTTATTAAGTAAGGAATGTCAAAAAATGTAAACTATTTTAATAATTAAATTTGCAAGATTGAGTAGAATGGTCTAAAAGGTGGCCTACTCTGATATATGAATTCAATCCATCGAATACATCAAATAAGTTATTTCCTCTTTTTACACAGAACTAAACTGCTTTGCAAACTATGGTTTTTGAATTTCTAAGGTTGGAATGGAACGGGTGCGAAGTGGAAATCAGATGTCGCAGTAATTAATCAACTGAGGAAGTTAAAGGAAATGTGTTCCAAATGAGCTTCAGAAATATACATTTCATTCACATTGATCTCCTTCAGTGAGCCATTTCATAAAAGGCAGTTCTCTGAGGAATGGTTAGGGATCAAGTAATAGCAAAATTTGAGATATGGTTCATAGGTAACCTAGTAGAATCCACCAAACTAGTGTCATTTGGACTAGAAGGCATCCTGAGGAACAAGTTATGAAACAGCTGGTTAGACATGGCTCAACAAAAGAGGATCATAATGGGTGCAAGAGAGATTGGTCAAGATAAAAGTTGGTGCATTATATGTAAATCTGAGCTTTTGATGAGCAGTGAGGCCAGGTTAAGAAGATCTGGACCAGTAGATAAATTCCTGAAGTGATTTAAAAAGGCAGGAAATAGGTGGGGAAAAAAAGAGAAAATCAAATTGTCAGAGGGTCATACGGAATAGAAACATCCAGCACATCCACAGCAAGTGTTGCACCCATATCTATTAATCCTACAGCCTTCCATCCATTGGCAATTCAAATGCATTCAAATTGATAATTAAAAGTACATAGTCCTCATGGCAAAGACCATCATTTGTAAAATGATTTGCAACTGGATACAGAAAGAAACCTGTCCAAATGATATAAAACTGGGAGCAGTTTCAAACTGGAAAACATAAGCAAACAAAATACTAACAGGTTGAGAAAATGCACAGAAGGTTCTGAATAAGTTGGGAGAATTGGTCATTTGCCAGCTCAGTGTCATTCCAATGTTATTTAGCACCAGTTTTCCATTTGGAAGAGCTTACACTGCATGTTTGAAGCATTGTGTGATTGGATAGTGAATGTAAGTAATCAATTAATACATTCCCTTTTCACCTATTTTCATTTTGGGCAAGATTATACATTCCAAGGACTCTCTTAACCGAAAATATATCACCACTAAATTTGTTTTGCTCGACCTATGGTTAATACTGGTTCTGCTTTACTTATAATATAACATCCATTTCACATGTGTGCCACATACTGCATAGCTGAAGGCACTGGCAGATGTATATCTAGCACACATTTTGTTATAGGGAAAACAAGAAAATCTGGTTGGCAATCAGCATACACTCATATTATAGACCAATCCTTCGGTTAATGCGAACTATAATACAGATTGGGTAAAGATAGCAAATTTTCTTACCTGAAATAGTAAATCAGGGTGAGTTTTTACAACAAACAATGTTATTTGTATTATCCCAGATCAATTGCAAGAACTTAAGATAAAAGAGACTCTGCAGGTGCTAAAACACACATAAAATACTAGAGGAACAAATCAGGTCATGATTGCTCTTGTATCTTTTTGCATATAACTCATATAAACTCCAGATGTACTGTCAATAAGGGATTTCCAATCTCTCAGTATCCATCAGACTTTTGATCTTAGACAATAAACTATTCCCATTATCCTTGCTGCAACCATGACGCTTTCATTTCATTGCACTTCATTATACTATCCATTGTTCACCTACGTGTTACTGGGTGACAAAGATAATTCAATGATTACGTGGAGAATCTGCACAATTATTTGCAGTTGGCAAACAGGGGGGCAAGTAAGCCATTGGCTTATTGAGGTTGGAGAATTGCATAATTGGTTGATAAAGTACTCAAATTTGTCGTGCCTGGTGTAGATTAATATCCTTGACAATCATTTGAGCAAAGCTATTAAATAATCAGCTGAGGCACAGGAGGAAGAGGGTGTTCAGAAGAAGCAAGGGGACATTAGGCACCCCCTTCTCAGCTAGATATTCTCAAATCAAATAAATGTCAGTGACCGCAATCTTAACTCACTTTTTACTAACATGAGATTGAGCACTGAAAGGCCCTTTCAGCCCTTTGAGCTGCACCGCCCAGCATCCCCCAATTTAACCCTAGCCTAATCATGGGGCACTTTACAATGAACAATTAATCTACCAACTGGTATATCTTTGGACTTTGTGAAGAAACCCACATGGCCTCAGGGAGAACATACAAACTTCCTACAGACAGTGGCAGGAATTGAACCTGCGTCGCTGGTACTTTAAAGCGTTGTGCTAACCACTGCGTCACTGTTTCCTTCTTTCACTGACCACCCAAGCATGATTATGTGACAACAAAACCCAAGTCAAACTAAACACTTACTTCCAAATTAAATGTTCAAGTTATGTCATATTGCACAAATTATGTCAAGTAATCTCTCATCTGCATCCAACTGTCCTGGATCTCCAATATGGTTTCAGAGAGTGATTGCAGCATGCTGGTGGAAACCTGTTGGCTTGGCGTGGAGGAAACAGTGGCTTATCTTCGAGGATGATCGTAAGCAACCCTATGCCTGGAAGATCTAATGCACAGTTTAACAACCCAGCAGTTGTCACTGGAGCGACACTGAAAATGATAATACACTGTATAGAAGTCTATATTCATCACAACAAACAGCCATCATTGTTTAGACACTCTTGGTAGAGCCTCACAAACCCAAAGATATATCACATTTTTAAGCTGTTAAAATCAAAGCTAACAGTAGGTGATTCACTACAATTTCAATAGTTACAGTGTAGGGAACACATAATTTCCTTCATTATTTTGGGTTGAAAATACTTCTTTCGAATGACATATCTACAATGACAAACACCTCAGTCTTCAAACACCTTTGTCACAAAGTATTTCACACAAATAAATTCACACTAAAAGTTTCTGGGGGCAGAAATTCAAGACACCTTAAATTAATGTTGTCTGGGCTGTCTGTGAGTACACTAATATCAGAAGTACATAGAAACTATAGATTACCCATCCCTATGACAATGTTTGATATAAGTGAACAACATCCATCTGGTCTACCAGCGTCAACTCAGTCCCAATGGTGCAACTAACTTAGCCTATGTTACCTGGTTTGATGCAGGCCAACTAACACAACAAGAAATCTATGCCCTCAATCATCCATTTACACTAAACCTACATCCCATTTTTGATCCTCCCCACATTCTCATCAACTTTGTCCAGGTTTTACCACCCATCTACACACTAGGCACAATATACAGTGGCTAATTAACCCACCAATCCATGTTTCTTCCAGATGTCAGTGGGAACTGGAGAACCTGGAAGTAACTCATGTTTACAGGGATAACATACAAAGTTCATGCACACTGCACTCTAGTTCAGGTGTCTGGAACTGAGGCGGCAGTAAAAGTATATAAAGTCATTGAACACAGATATAGGCCCTTCAGCCCAACTCATCCATTTTATGATCAAAGTATGCATACATTATACAACCTTGAGATTTGTCTCTTTTGTCACAGAACAAAGAAACCCCAAAAGAACCAATTTTAAAAGACCATCAACCACCCAGTGTGCTGAGAGAAAAAAAATCATACGAACAATAAATGTAAGCAAATAGCATTCAGAACAAAAGTTTTCCAAAAGACATGAAGCCAGACTATGCCTGGAGCAGGCCAGAGCCTCATTTCAGTGCAGAGCTGAGTAAACATCATATAGCAGAGAGCAGAACCAGCCCACCCCATGCCTCCGGTCCCAACACCCTGAACTTTTCAATCTGGCTCGGCACTTAAATCCTCCAAACGTTCTTGCTCTCAAGGGCTTGGACCTTGCCACTGCGATCCAACCCGTGCTTTTAAATATCATGATTGTACTTTCCTCAAATGCTTTATCTGACAGCTCATTCCATATATACGCACATACCATCTACATGAAGAAATTGCTCCTTTATAAATCTTTCTCCTCTCATCTTAAATCTTTGCCCTCTTGTTTTTATTTCTCTTTCCATGGGAAAAATGGCTGTGTGCATTCATCCTATCTATGCCCCTCATGATTTTACTCACCCCAATAAATTTTCCTCCTGAATCTCCCACATTATAAAGAACAAAGTCCTAGCCTGCCCAGCTATCCACTATAATTCAGATCCTCAAATCCCAGTAATCTTCTCATAGACAAGAGAAAATCTGAATCCCAATGAAGGGTCTCAGCCCAAAACATCAACTATTTTCTCCTTTCCATAGATGCTGCCTGGCCTGCTGAGTTCCTCCAGCATTTTGTGTGTGAATCTTCTCATAGATTTTCTTTGCATTCTTGGCAAGTTAATGACATCATTCCTATAACAGTGTGACCAAAATTGTATTCCATACTCCAGTGAGGCCTCATTAATGTCCTGTACAACTGCAACATTACATGTCAGCTCTTATACACAACGGCCTGACTAATGAAGGACAGCATGCCAGTCACCTTCTTCATCACTCTGTTTACTTGTGACACCACTTTCAGCTAACTATAGTGCTATAATCCTTGGTCCCTCTGTTCTACATCACTCCCTAGGGTGCTTCCATTCACTCTGTAAGTCCTGGTTTGACTTCCCAAGATGCAACATCTCATACTTATCTCGATTGTAACACCATTTGCCAGACCTCATCCCACTTACCCAGCTGATCAAGATCCCCCTGTAATTTGAGATAACTTTTTCCACTGTCCACAATGCCATATATTTTAGAATCATCTACAAACTCTACAACCCATGCTTTATACATACTCATCTAAACTGTTTATACAAATACTGAACAACAAATATTCAGGCACCAGTCCCTATGGTACACTGCTAGTCACAGGCCTTCAGTACAAGAAACTACCATCTACATCATCCTCTAGTTCCTACCAATTAGTAATCTAGTGAGCTGGATCCCTAACCTTTCAGACTAGCCTATCATGTGTGATCTTCTCAAAGATCTTGCTTATGTCCATAAACACAATATCCACTGCCTTTTCACTTTGTCTTTGAAAAGCTCTAACAGATCTGTCAGACACGATTTCTCATGCACAAAGCCATGCTGACTATCTATAATCTGACCTTGTCCATCCAAATGTAGGTAGATACTGCCTGTTAGAATTGCTTTCCTTTGTGACTCCCTGTCCATTCTTCCATCCCCACCAACCACACCTTGTGACATGCCGCTTTCTCATGCAACTGCCGAAGAGGAAACATCTATTGTCTCTGCTCTTCCGTTCCCATCATCCAGGGATCCTAACAATTATGCCAAGTGAAGCAGTGAATCACTTGTTCCTCTTCTAATCTAGTGTCCTGCATTTGATGTATTCTCTTCTACCTTGAAGAAACCAGACACAGACAGGGAAACCAAATGGAGACACACAAGACAGAAGATGGTGGAATTTGAATTTAAAAAAAATATTGGAAAAACTCAATAGATCAAGCAGCTTTTCTGGAGGCAAAGGGGTAGTTTATATTTCTGACACACACCCTGGTATTAGTCAGAAATATGAACTGCCCCTGGAGCAGGATGGATAAGTGCATTATGGCGAACCTGTGTTCCTTCTTCATGCTCTCCCTTCCTCTCCTATCAGATTCCAGCATCTTCAGTCCTTTGTCACTTCCACCTATCACCTTCCAGATTCTGGCCTCGTACCCACTCACCTCCATCCTCCCCTGCCTTCTGCTAATGATCCCCCTCACCTGGCTCCACATATTAACTGCCAGCTCTGGCTCTACACCTTTCTTCCAGCTCTTTTTTCTCCGTTCAGATAAAGTGTCTCAACACGAGATGCTAACTATCCATTTCCCACTGTAGATGCTGCCTGAGCTGCCATGTTCCTCCAGGCTTTTAACGTTGCTCTCACTTTAAGTGGTGCTAACCTTTCAGCTTCTGATCCCAGCTGAGGTACAGGCACTGAAGAGGATGATTAATTATGCTGCACACACCCATTATGCGAATGTGCAGGCAACACAAAGTTGAGCTATCGCTAGTACCAAACACAATGGACAAGGGTTGACCTTACATTATGATCCACAACGAGTCCTAGGGTTTAGCTCCTGCTTCATGGCAACTTTGAATGATTAGTGATCCATCATACATTGATGAATGACCAACCACTAAAGCAAATAATTCCTCATTATTTCATAAAACAACAACAAAAATTATTTCTCTAATGTAAATTTATCTTTAACTTACTGAACCTTTTGCCCTTCCTTTTTATCTTCTCTATCTCCTGATGACTGAAATTGTCTCTGATCATTTATTGTACATTACTAGCAAATGCAGCATTGTTATTGTCAAATAATACTTCTGAATTATTGTCAGTAGGAGACATGTTTCATGTTGATAATCTTTTACATTGCCTCAAATATCATACATACATTTTCTAAGACTTCATGATTATAACTCTGAATGCTGTAAACATTCAGAATCTAAGAGGGGAACACCACTTGAGGTTTGGCTTCCATTGCCAATAGATATATTCAATTGCTTTGCATAATATGAATCATAGTTTTTTCAACAAATGGCGAGTCAAGGATGTTTAATTACAAGAATGCTTCTATGTATGTCTCTAATTCCTGAGGAGACTGAGGTCCTTTAACATCTGCCGGACGATGCTGAGGATGTTCTACGAGTCTGTGGTGGCCAGTGCTATCATGTTTGCTGTTGTGTGCTGGGGCAGCAGGCTGAGGGTAGCAGACACCAACAGAATCAACAAACTCATTCGTAAGGCCAGTGATGTTGTGGGGGTGGAACTGGACTCTCTGATGGTGGTGTCTGAAAAGAGGATGCTGTCCAAGTTGCATGCCATCTTGGACAATGACTCCCATCCACTCCATAATGTACTGGTTAGGCACAGGAGTCCATTCAGCCAGAGACTCATTCCACCGAGATGTAACACCGAGTGTCATAGGAAGTCATTCCTACCTGTGGCCATCAAAAGTTATAACTCCCCCTTTGGAGTGTCAGACACCATGAGCCAATAGGCTGGTCCTGGACTTATTTCCACTTTGCATGATTAACTTATTATTATTTAATTATTTATAGTTTTACATTGCTATATTTCTTCAGTATTCTTGGTTGGTGCGGCTATAACAAAAACCAATTTCCCTCGGGATCAATAAAGTATGTCTGTCTGTCTGTCTGTCTGTCTGGTCACCCACATATCGATTCTTCATGCACTTTTTGTATTTTTGTATTTTCAGGACTGTACTAACACTCATATCTCTCCAAACAGCACAACCCACTATCTAAATGTATTATTCCATATTGTTTGGGATTTGAAAAATAAATACACCAAAAAAGGTGGATTATAGAAGGGGAACCTTGATTCCAAGTACACAAGGACAATTTAAGAGAAAGTTTGGATTGACCAAAAAAAGGGCAGAAAGGAAAAATGAAAAAAAAAAGATATCACTTAAAGTCTGACATTTCTAAAATCTCCCTGAAAAATTAAGAACCCCAGAAATGAGACTCATTCTTGTAATATTTAATTTATGGTGACTGAAAGGTTGATTGCTAGTCATTAATATTTATCTCATTGTTGTAAAAGCCTGTAATGATAAGACTTAATGTTCTGTTAATCTGAAAAAACAGCAAGTTCCTAAAACAGCTAATCAGATGGCAACTTCATAAAATCAGATATATTCCTGCTTCTTATCCCCTGGGTATTGTTTTCTTTGCTACTTACTTTGGGAAATCTCTAATATTCGGCCATCTGATTGTTCAGAAATCCCAGTTATAAATCTAATCCCAATAGTTCAGCAAGCACTTAGCTCACCAGATGCTTATTCCACTGCTCTCTCAAACACACAGGGGCCACATATACCAAGGATTTTTGAACACATTGGGCCTTGGTTCCCAAGCTCCCTCAAGCACACTGGATCTCAGTACAATTGAGAATCGAAGATAATTGAAAAAAGAAGAAGCAAAAGCTTCAAACAGTAATCAGTGATATGGAAGGTTTACAATCCCCACAAAAACTGCAGCTGACTGGCAATATTGTGGAGAATTGAAGGATCTTCAAGCAACAGTTTGAACTGTTCTTATCAGCGATTGATTATGAAGAGAAATCGGGGAAAAAAATAAAGCAGAATTGGAAATGACGTCGTAGAGAAGTAGAAAGAAGGAAAATGAAATGAAACAAGTAAATGTAGTGATTGAAGATGAACGTGAGGAATTTTATATAGATGAGCTTTATGAAAATGCTGACATGGAGCATATAAAAGTAGTTGCTGCAGTGTCTGAGACAACCAAACAGGAGGCAATTGATGCAAAAAAGCAAATGGAAGTGGAAGGAATTAGCAAGGATAGAGTCCAAACAGAAGCAGGGAAGCAGATTGCTGAGGAGGATAGTGTGAACTGCTTACCTGAAATTCTAGATTCTAACCAGGAGACATGTGAGAGTATACCAAAAAGTTTAGTTAAGATACATGAAGAAAAGCTTAAAGCAGAAACGAAGAAGAAAAAGAAGAAACACAAGAAGAGTCATGGCACAGTAGTGAAGAGCCAACTTCAGAGTTTTGTATAGATTTGTTTATTGGTTAATGTTGTTATTTGTTTTACTAGAAGATGTGATTCTTCAGAGATTCAGTTAAAGGATGCAGATGAGACAAAATATGTAAATAATAACAAGGAAACACAATATCTGTGTGTACCACTTAGGTCTACTTGTGTTCATAAACCCACAGAGAGACTGATAGAGACTTGTTCAATTATGTCTTTGTCTTGATTAATGTTGTTCTTTATTTTTACTTTTTAAGGAAGGACAGATAGACAATAGACAATAGGTGCAGAAGTAGACGATTTGGCCCTTCGAGCCTGCACTGCCATTTTGAGATCATGGCTGATCATCTACTATTAATACCCAGTTCCTGCCTTGTCCCCATATCCCTTGATTCCCCTATCCATAAGATACCTATCTAGCTCCTTCTTGAAAGCATCCAGAGAATTGGCCTCCACTGCCTTCCAAGGCAGTGCATTCCAGACCCCCACAACTCTCTGGGAGAAGAAGTTTTTCCTTAACTCTGTCCTAAATGACCTACCCCTTATTCTCAAACCATGCCCTCTGGTACTGGACTCTCCCAGCATCTGGAACATATTTCCTGCCTCGATCTTGTCCAATCTCTTAATAATCTTATATGTTTCAATCAGATCCCCTCTCAATCTCCTTAATTCCAGCGTGTACAAGCCCAGTCTCTCTAACCTCTCTGCATAAGACAGTCCAGACATCCCAGGAATTAACCTCGTGACTCTACGCTGCACTTCCTCTACAGCCGGGATGTCCTTCCTTAACCCTGGAGACCAAAACTGTACACAATACTCCAGGTGTGGTTTCACCAGGGCTCTGTACAAATGCAAGAGGATTTCCTTGCTCTTGTACTCAATTCCCTTTGTAATAAAGGCCAACATTTCATTAGCCTTCTTCACTGCCTGCTGCACTTGCTCATTCACCTTCAGTGACTGATGAACGAGGACTCCTAGATCTCTTTGTATTTCTCCCTTACCTAACTTTACACCGTTCAGATAATAATCTGCCTTCCTGTTCTTATTCCCAAAGTGGATAACCTCACACTTATTCACATTAAACGTCATCTGCCAAGTATCTGCCCACTCACCCAGCCTATCCAAGTCACCCTGAATTCTCCTAACATTCTCATCACATGTCACACTGCCACCCAGCTTAGTATCATCAGCAAATTTGCTGATGTTATTCTCAATGCCTTCGTCTAAATCGTTGACGTAAATCGTAAACAGCTGTGGTCCCAAAACCGAGCCCTGTGGCACCCCACTAGTCACCACCTGCCATTCCGAGAAATACCCATTCACCACTACCCTTTGCTTTCTATCTGCCAACCAGTTTTCTATCCATGTCAATGTCTTCCCCCCAATGCCATGAGCTCTGATTTTACCCACCAATCTCCTACGTGGGACCTTATCAAATGCCTTCTGAAAATCAAGGTACACTACCTCCACTGGATCTCCCCCGTCTAACTTCCTGGTTACATCCTCGAAAAACTCCAATAGATTAGTCAAGCATGATTTACCCTTGGTAAATCCATGCTGGCTCAGCCCAATCCTATCACTGCTATCTAGATATGCCACTATTTCATCTTTAATAATGGACTCTAGCATCTTCCCCACCACCGATGTCAGGCTGACAGGTCGATAGTTCTCTGTTTTCTCCCTGCCTCCTTTCTTAAAAAGTGGGATAACATTAGCCATTCTCCAATCCTCAGGAACTGATCCTGAATCTAAGGAACATTGGAAAATGATTACCAATGCATCCGCAATTTCCAGGGCCAAATCCTTTAGTACCCTAGGATGCAGACCATCTGGACCTGGGGATTTGTCAGCCTTCAGTCCCATCAGTCTACTCATCACTGTTTCCTTCCTAATGTCAATCTGTTTCATTTCCTCTGTAACCCTATGTCCTTGGCCCATCCATACATCTGGGAGATTGTTTGTGTCTTCCTTAGTGAAGACAGATCTGAAGTACTTATTAAATTTTTCTGCCATTTCTCTGTGATATGGTGATATAACATGAAATGATGTGCCAGTTCCTGATTGGAGAGCACTGAACATGCATGGGTTTACAAGAGTGTATCAGCATGTGGCAGGGTTAAGGTGTGTTTGTTTATTTCTGTAAATAAAAGTTCTTTAATTCTTCCAGAATATGATTCTTTATTGTGAACCCACAGAACGTTTAAATAGAAGTAACATAAGAGTGGCATCCATTATTAATGACCCCCATCACCCAGGAAATGCCCTCTTCTCATTGTTACCATCAGGAAGGAGATACAGAAGCCTGAAGGCACACACTCAGCGATTCAGGAACAGCTTCTTCCCCTCTGCCATCTGATTCCTGAATGGACATTGAACCTGTGAACACTACCTCACTTCTATCATTTTCTGTTTTGCACTGTTTTTTATTTAACTATTTAATATACATACATACTTAATGTAATTGATTTACTTATTTATTTCAATATTATCATGTATTGCATTGTACTGCTGCAGCTAAGTTAACAAATTCCATGACATATACCAGTAATTTTAAACCTGATCCTGAAATATGTTACAGTATTAGTTGAAATAATATTCGATAATCCAGAAAGGCTGCCAGCCCAGCATCATCTAAGTTTCAAGCAGGTCAGGTCAATAGAATTTTACTACATTTTTACTGGAATTTTACCGAATTGGGGCTGTGGCCTGCATCTAATAGGCTCCTGAATCAGCTGTGACTGGCTTTGTGGCTGTGGATTCACTCTCATGAACTTCAGTTCTGAATGTTATTTGCTTACTATTATTGTTTGCACAATTTGTTTTTCTCTACACGTTGGGTGTCTGACAGTCTTTTTTTAATGAGTCCTATTGGGCCTACTGCAACTCAGCCGGCACACCGCCTGGTGCACTTCAGTTAACCAGGCACCCAGCAGGACTAAAAACAAAACCTGTCGAAGGACGGATGAACTCCTTGTGAGTCAACGGCCACCTACTGTCTGTGTGAGGAGTGGCGTGCCACACAGTCTTTCGTTTTGTGCCTTGTAGGGCATTATGATGACAGACAACCCAGCAAACCCTATACTTCCAGAGCCGGGAGTGCTCAGGAAGTCTGCACAGCGCCCAGACCCTGGTCTAGACAGGTAGTACAAAGATGCAACCTCAAACCCTACGGGGAGAGTTGAGTCCAACAAGGGGGCCAAGCGAAGTGCGCCTGTTTTGCGCTGTAAAGTAAAAACAATCATCTCAACTTTCATACACCATCCGCCTCTTGCCTTAATACAGAGCTGGCATCACAGGCAAGCAGATATGAGATCTCCATCCTGGGGATCCAAGAACACCATCATGTACATCCAGATGAAGAGATAAGGTTCACAGAGGTAGAGGGGTTGCACCTCGTCAGCTCGTCCGCATGGAGAGAGTCGACGACGATGTCAGCACAAGGCAGAGGAGGGCTGATGTTGAACCGCAAGGCGAAGAAGGCACTGAGGTGCATAGTCTCTGTCAGTGACAGAATCCTTACTGAGGAATTCGACGGAAACCCGGCGACCTCTGTCATCATCTGTTAATCCCTGCATATCTGCAGCAAGGAGAAGGAGGTGGAGACCTTCTACAGTAAACTTCATGAAGTTGTCACTTCAATACCTGCACATAACTTCCAGCCTGTGCTTGGCGATTTTAATGCCCAGGTCGGACTGGAAGATGTTCCATACTCATACCACGACTTTACCAACAGAAATGGACAATACCTTGTTGATTTCACCCAGGAACACAGTCTCATTGCCGCCAACACAAAATTCAAGAAGCGAGTGGTAAACTGTGGACATACAAAAACAGAGCCTCCCTCAACAGGAAACATCTCAACTACATCCTCGTAAGAACAAAATGGCGTAATTGTGTGATCAACACAGAAGCCTACAGCACCTTCAGCTCGGTCAGTTCTGACCACAGAGGAGTATCAAAGCAAGTGAGACTGAGCCTGCCGCAACCCAAAGCCACAGGTCCCAAGGAGAAGATGGACTGGAAGGCATTCTCTTCACAACCTATTCTTCAAGCCCAGTACACTGTGGAAGTGAGAAATCGCTTCGGCCCGCTGGAGAGGGAGGAGGAAGAGACTGCCACCAACCGCCATCAGCGGCCTATAGATACACACACAGATGCAACAAAGAGTCTGACTACTGTGAAGCGAATCAAAAAGAGCCGGATCTCAAAACATCCTGACGTCGCAGCAAGAAATGTGGTCAATGCTTGTCATGCCGAACATAGAAGGAGCGAAACAGAAGAGCTCAGAGACAAGTTCAAGACAGCAAAGAAGAATCTCTTTGCCACATACGACTGACTGAAGGAAGAGGAACTAGCTGAGAGGATTAGAGGGGTAGAGGCTGCTAATGAAGACCAGCAGCTTGGAGAAACATGGCGCCTGGTCAACGAGATCAGCAGACGGAAGAAGTCCCCATCAGGTCAAATAAGAGGTCAAACAGCAGAGGATCGTGTCCAGACATGGTTTACCCACTTCAAGAAGCTGCTGGGAAGCCCTCCAATGATCACGGAAGAAGAAGAGGACATACCCACAATACTAACGCAAATCAACATCGATGACCACCATTGGGGAACTGAAGAAGGCCAAATATGCTCTCAAACAGGGCAACAGCGCTGGACCAGATAGAATAGCACCAGATGTCCTGAAGAATGACGACCTGGATGACATTGTGCTGGACATATGTAATACGGCACTGACGAAAGGCGACAAACCAGAACAGTGGTCACTCTCAAACATTGTCCCTGTTCCCAAGTCTGGATCCCTCACGAAGACAGATAACAACCACGGTATCAGCTTGACCTGCATCTTAGCAAAGCTGTACAATCGGATGATCTTGAACAGGTTTCGTATCACCATTGACCCTGAGCTAAGATTCAATCAGAATGGTTTTTGGTAGAAGCTCACAACAGTAATGCAAATACTTGCTCTCCGTAGAATCATCGAGGAAGTCAAGAAGAACAACCTACAGCCGCGCTTACTTTCATCGATTTTCACAAAGCTTTTGACTCCATTCACCGAGGTAAAATGCTGAAGATCCTGAAAGCTTACAGAGTGCCAGACCATCTATTGAGAGCAATAGAGTCCAGCTATACCAAGACCACAGTAAAAGTTGTATCACCAGATGGAGAAACAGCAGTGTTCGAGTTCCTGGCTGGTGTGCTGCAAGGAGACACTCTGGCACCCTACATGTTTATAATCATCGTCAAGCTCTACGTCAAGCTACCAAAGTTCATGACAAGCTTGGTTTTACTATAAAACCAGGACAAACTAAAAGGGTCAGACCAGTTACGCTTACAGATCTCAATTTTGCAGATGACATAGTCCTGCTCTCTGACCAGATTGAGGAAGCACAGCAGCTACTGATAAAAGTGAAAATTGAGTGCAATAAAGTTGGACTTCACCTAAATGCTAAAAAGAGAGAGTACATGGCGTTCAACTGCAATGAAGGTACTCTCAAGACTGTAAAGAATGATACCATTAAGAAAGTCTTAGACTTTAAGGACCTCGGGTCAAGAATGATGAGTTTGGAGAAGGACATAAATACAGGGAAGGCGCTGGCGTGGAGGGCTATGAATGACGTGAAGGGAATCTGGAGGTTGAACCTGACCAGAGGGCTCAAAAAGAGGATCTTCATAGCAGTCAGAGTTCCTTCTCACATACAGATGTGAGACGTGGACGCTCACCAAGACCATGTGAAAGGCACTAGATGGTTGCTATACACGAATGCTCCGGATGGCTCTGCACATGATGAACATCGAGCTCTATGACGACCTACCGATGCTCACTACTAAAGTCAAGGTGAGAAGACTGCAACTAGCAGGGCACTGTCTACGCCACCCTGAGCTATCTGCCAGCCTAGTCATCACATGGGAGCCCAAGCATGGGAGGGTGAACCCCGGGCGCCCTCCCAAGACTATGGTCAACACGCTCCTAGAAGATGTAGATGAACTGAACACCCTGATGAGGGAGAGAGGAGAGTGGAGAGTCCGTCATCGTGCCCGATGCTGGCCCCCTAGGCCTGAGTCGACATAGTAGTACCTATTGGGTTTCTTTGGTTTGTGGCTGCCTGTAAGGAGACAAGTCTCAAGGTTGTATATAATATACATAATTTGAATATAAATTTATTTTGAACATTTTGGAAGCAATTAAGTTAAGTTACAAAATGCTAATGGTCAGGACTACTATCTTTAACATCCTTGTGCATTAGGGCAAAGTTTTCATTGCTTGTCAACTATATCGCTTTGTAGGATTAAATAATGCATTAGTTCAGGTCAGGAGGAAAGCAAATCCTGTGAAGTATCATGGGTATAGAAAAATTACAGGGGAAGTAAAGACTGTATTGCAAACATTGATAAACTTTCAGCACGCTTGTCCCTTTGTCTGCTTCTATGCTGCAGAATTGGATTCTGATGGTCTAGAGGCAAAAGACTGAGAAATGACTGTATCAACGGATTTCTTTCAAAAAAAGCATATTTACCCAAGTACACTTTTGGAATTAAATAATTGTGTATACAGCAGGGAATGCATTGCCTTTCTGTTGGAAGCTACTGTATATCTCTTTTACAGTCAATATGCAACATGTAGCTATTTCAAATATATACATAAGTTTTCAATACATTGTTCAAATACTGGAATGTACAATCTGTTTTTAAAGCAATAGTTAGTAAACGAAGCTATCACAATATTCTAGGAGGAGCAGAAAAGTAAAAGTTTCCAGGTGTTGAATTTCCATAAAACTCCAGCAAGAAAGTGTCCTTAGATTTTAAAACCAATGCAACTGCTTTGATCTTCACTGGAGTTACTAATCATTCAGTTGTAGCTTCACCATCACTGTGCAGCTCGAGAAAACAAATACAAAAAAGTACAAATCATTGTGCATAGCCCTGTATGAACTGGACCCATTTTGTTTGAGCTCTTTATGTCTCATGCTTCAGGGTGTAAACTCCTCAGTCACATTTGTTAGAGTTTAAAGTTCAACACATAGCCTAAGTTAGTGAACAAAGATGTTGTAGAACTGCAGCTTTTAAAGTTGACAAATTTTTTGAAGATTTAAGTGACTCACTACTGCATTGGGAATGCATGTCTAAGAAGCTCACCATTAATTGCAGCAAGACGAAGCTCCTGACTCAAATGTGACAATGAATAAAGAGATAGTGACTGCAAAGTTTGGTGTGAAAAGGAATACCAAACAAGTAACTATTAAACCAAGAGAGTACAAAATATTAATCCCATTCTAGACCGGAATCAGGGGAAGGACAAGTTGATTAGAGATGATATAGCTTTTCTAAAATATAAGTAGGAAGAGAAGAAGTTCTAGCAGAAAACCTGCTACCATTGTAGTGGAAATCATTCATCACATCTGTGTTAGTTCAGAGCAGCAAGATGCACTGATTGGAGCAAGCAAAAGCACGTAGACTCTGAACGCAGAGGTAAACAGAATTCAAGAAAAGGTAGTGACAGTCAAGCAGTGTCCCAACAGGAGTGAAACAGTTACAGTAGGAAATCACAGAAGTGAAATTTATATAGCATTGAGGGGAATGAACAATGAGGAAGCCTATTTAAACAGCACTAGTACTACTAGCCATGATATTATAAAGAAAACAATTTTGAAATTAAAAATAACCAAGACAGCAATATGAATGTTGATATAATCACTGATCGCATAAGCAGTGCATTAGGGATGCAGAATCAAAAAGGGTAGCAAATACAGTACTCAAAGTGTTATATCTCAATGCCCGGAGTTTAACAAATAAGGTGGATGATCTTGTTGCACTATTACAGATTGTCAGGTATGATGTTGTGGCCATCACTGAATTGTGGCTGAAGGATAGTTGCAGTTGGGAATTGAATGTCCATGGTTACACGTTGTAACAGAGGGACAGGAAGGTAGGCAGAGGAGGTGGCGTGGCTCTGCTGGTAAAGAATGGCATAAAACCAGTAGAAAGGCGTGACATTGGATCAGAAGATGTTGAATCCTTGTGGGTAGAGTTAAGAAATTGCCAGGGTAAAAGGACCCTGATGGCAGGTATATACAGGCCTCCCAACAGTAGCTGTGATGTGGACCACAGATTACAGTGGGAAATAGAAAATGTGTGTCTAAAGGGCAATGTTATGATAGTTCTGGGAGATTTCAACATGCAGGTCGATTGGGAAAATCAGGTTGGTAATGGATCTCAAGAGCGTGAGTTTGTTGAATGCCTATGAGATGGCTTTTTAGAGAAGTTTGTCATTGAGCCTAAAAGGGGATCAGCTCTATTGGATTGGGTGTTATGCAATGAACTGGAGTTGACTAGGGAGCTTAAGGTAAAAGAACCCGGAGGAGGCAACGTAACTGACTTCATTTCTAATGATTGAGTTCGGATTGAAATTTGAAAGGGAGTAAGCAAAGTCTGATGTAGCAGTATTTCAGTGGAGTAAAGGAAATTACCATGGTATGAGAGAGGATTTGGGGGAAATAAATCGGAAGGAGATGCTGGCAGAGATGACAGCAGAGCAGCAATGGCATGAATTACTGGGGAAAATGAGGAAGGTGCAGGATAGATGTATTCCAAAAACAAAGAAATACTCAAATGGCAAAATAGCACAACCATGGCTGACAAGGAAGTCAAAGCTAATGTAAAAGCAAAAGAGAGAGCAAGCAACAAAGCAAAAACTGGCAGGAAGATAGAAGATTGGGAAACTTTTAAAAACCTATGGAGAGTAACTAGATGAAGTATTAGGAGGGAAAGATGAATATGAAAACAAGATAGCAAACAATATCAAAGTGAATAGTAAAAGCTTTTTCAAGTATGTAAAAATAAAAGAGAGATGAAAGTGGGTATAGGACTGCTAGAAAATGAGGGTGGAGAAATACTAATAGGGGACACGGAGATAGCAGATGAAATATATGAGTATCTTGCATCAGTCCCAATGCGGAAGACACTTAGCAGTGTGCCAGATGTTGAAGGGTATGAGGGAAGAGAAGAGGGTGCAGTTACGAATACAAGGGTGAAGGTGCTCAAAAACCTGAAAGACCTATGGGCACATATGTCACCCAGACCAGGTGAACTGAACCCTAGTGTTCGGAAAGAGTTAGCAGTAGAGACTGTGGAGCATTAGAAATGATCTTTCAAAATTCATCGGACACTGGCATGGTGCCAGAGGACTGAAAAACTGCAAATGTCACTCAACTCTTTAAGAAAGGAGGAAGACAGCAGAAAGGAAACTATAGACCAGTTAGCCTGTCCTCAGTGGTTGGGAAGACGTTGGAGTTGATTGTTAAAGATGAGGTTATGGAGTACTTGGTGATGCAGGACAAGATAGGACAAGGTTGGTATGGTTTCTTTAAGGGAAAATCTTGCCTGACAATCCCTGTTGGAATTATTTGAGAAGATTACACATAGGATAGATAAAGTGGATATTTGGACTTCTAGAAGGCCTTTGACATGGTCCCACATGTGAGGTTGCTTACCAAGTTAAGAGCCCATGGTATTACAAGAAAGATACTGGCATGGTAGTATTGGCTGATTGGCTGATTGGTAGGAGACAGGGAGTGGGAATAAAAGGATCCTTTTCTGGTTGGTTGCCAGTGACTAGTGGTGTTCTGCAGGGGTCGGTGTTGGAACCACTCCTTTATATACTGTATTTCAATGATTTAGATGCTGGAATAGATGGTTTTGTTACCCAGTGTTTAGATGAAACAAAGATTGGTGGAGGGGCAGATCATTTTGAGGAATTAGGTAGGCTGCAGAAGGACGGACAGATTAGGAGAATGGGCAAGAAGGTGACAAACAAAATACAATTTTGGAAAATGCATGGTTATGTACTTTAGTAGTAGAAATAAATGTGCAGACTATTTTCTAAATAGGGAGAAAATCCAAAAATCTGAGATGCAAAGGGACTTGGAAGTCCTTGTGCAGAATACCCAAATGTTTAATTTGCAGATTGAGTCGGTGGTGAGGAAGGCAAATGCAATGTTAGCTTTCATTTCAAGAGGTCTAGAATACAAGAGCAGGGATGTGATGCTGAGGCATAATAGGGCACTGGTGAGGCCTCACCTTGAGCATTGTGAACAGTTTTGAGCTCCTTATCTAAGAAAAGATGTGCTGCCATTTGAGAGGGTTCAGAGGAGGCTTACAAAGATGATTCCGGGAATGGAAAGTAACCTTTATTGGCTCTGAGTTGGTACTCACTGGAATTTAGAAGGGTGAGGGCGGATCTCACTGAAACCTTTTGAATGTTGAAAGGCTTAGACAGGGTAGACATGGAAAGGATGCTTCCCATGGTGGGGGAGTCTAGGATGAGCAGGTGCAGCCGCAGGATAGAGGGGCATCCATTTAATACAGAGAAGCAGAGAAATTTGTTTAGCCAGACCATGGTGAATTTGTTACCACAGGCAGCTGTGAAAGCCAGGTTGTTGGGTGTATTTGAGGCAGAGCTTGATAGGTTCTTGATTGGACATGGCATCAAAGGTTGTGGGGAGAAGGCCAGGGAGTGGGTCTGAGAAGGGGAATAAAGCAATAAAGCATCAGCCATGATTGATTGGTGGAGCAGGCTTGATGGGCCAAATGGGCTATTCCTGCTATTATGTCTTATGGTCTTATAATCCTATCCTGATAAAGGCAGAAAAAAAAACAACATTACTTGGCAGTCAACAACTAGCAGTAATACATACAGTATATACCTGGCTATCGTGGGAAGTGAAATCATCACAAAAGTGTTGCAGGTGATTTTAGAAAAGATGCTACAGGAGGTCTAGTATTGTTTATGTACATAGGATCTCAATTATATTCATCCTGCCTTGTCTTTTTGTTGATTTGTGTGCCTCTCGCTGGACTACTGCTCTCCTTGTTATGATTTTGCTCCTTATTTCCACACCACTGCTGCTTTGAATGCTTGACTATTTAGACTTTTTGTACTCTGTTTAAGCTTGGTTACACAGTCTACGTGTTTTTTGCTTTCTATAAACAGAGCATTTTGCTGCTCTGAAGGAATACAATATTGCAGAAGGATCCCTGTTACAATGGAAGCAGGGTTCCTGCATGACCAGCTGTTTGCACCACTCTTGCTCACATGATCTTACCCATGCTCCTCTGAGTTCAAATATGGATGGGCATCCAACATTACCTGATTACTCTGCTGGTTCAACAAAATTAACATCAATATCACTTCAAAGATCACTCATTAAATTTCTAATTGTGCAACATCAGTTTTTGCTTTTACTTTAAGATGAGGCAAGCAATATAGAAATGTAAATATCCTTACATATTATTACATATTATGGCACAGGGTACAGTAGATGCCAAAGCTTGTTTCAGCCCCATGTGTCTTACATCTATTATTCAGTATAATCAGCAATGGACTTCATTAAAACTCACTGAAAATACATATCTTACAGACCTAATTGACTGTAAAGGACTTTGGAACATCCTGAGGACTTGAAGGACATAATGTAGATGCAAATATACTTTTCCTTCCCCTTCCTGTTTGAGGTCATTATGCCGGGGGGATATGAGTTGCCAGAGTGGTTTTGTGTTAAGAACGTAACTCTTTGTGTGGAACAGAAACTCCTTTGCAGAAGTCTGCTTCCATAGCACCTCAATTTTGAAAGAAAAATTGAGATAAGTTGAGGAAGGTTGTAAACATGCTGGAGGATGCTTTAACAGACTGTAATATAGCAATCTTCACTCTTCACTCACTAAGTGATCTTTTCCAGACTGGGCTGGATTGCACTAAGTGTCATCTTACTCCAGGAAATATCCATCACAATCTTATGAGTATCCATGCCTCTTCTGGTCTGGTTTTTCAATCAATTACCTCCAAGTCAAGAGGATCATTCACCTCTTGATCTCCTGATTACACATTTTAAATTATTTGAAGATGTAAGGGTACTTCACGTGTTGATTCCATTTCAGCTGAATTCAATTGCTATTAAGCAGTAAAGTGCTTTGAGGCTAACCAGAAATCTCAGTTCACCAACCTTGTCTGTTCAATCAAAACAATTGGTTTGATCTTCACATCACAGAATTCTTATGGAAGGTTCTGGATGAAATCACCTGTCTGGAAAATCATCTAACATTATTCCAAAGCTCCAGAAGGATCTCAGATTTTTTTAAAAATTTAGAATGTTGACATATCTGTGACCTTCATATTGTACAGCAATTATATCCCACCATGTCTTATATAACCAAATATCCAGATTTCTCCAAGTGAGTTCTTATTCTCACTCTCCTTGGGTGATTGGTGTGTACAGTGAACATTTCATGCAGTAAGTGATTGAACAGGTACACAAACATGAGAAAATAGCCATGAGACCAGACAGGTCTTCCCAGACTTTCAAAATATTTATGGCTATTCTATGCTATCTCATCTCAACTTAAGTGTCAGTTCTCCAAGACACTTAATTCATCAATCAATCAAGTATTGATGATCTAGTCCCCACTCTTTGAGGCAGAAAATTCCATCCAGAGATTCAATTTCCTCTAAGAGAAGAAATTTCTAAATATCTTAGTTTTTAAATGACTGGCCCCTAATTTTGTAGCTGTATCTCCTTGTTCATGATTCTCCGATTTAATTCGTTTAACGCAGGATTTGTAATAAACTGTCACGGCATGTAACGATGATGATGATGCAATGATGTAAATTAATGCTTTCTATTAGCAAAAGGAGCATATTATCTAACTTCGAACATGCAAAAATACTTAAGATGTGTCAGGAAATGTGATGGAAACTTGACCCAGAGCAGCAGCGATAATTTGGCAGTAAACAATAACTTTAATAACAGATCGCAAAATAGCATGCCGCAAGAGAGAACAGAAACTAAACATGAAAGGCAACAAGGTCAACTTTAGCCAGGGAGAGGAACACTAGGAACAACTGGTGAGGCCAGCTGGTTTGGTGAGTGAACAAGGAATGTGATTAAGAATTGCCCTTGCCCCAGATCCTCACAGCCTGTCTTTTCAGTCTTTCTGAGCTGGTGTTTAAAATTGACCAAACAACGGAACACCAAAAGACTTTACACGAGGAAATCTGCAGATGCTGGAAATTCAAACAACACACACACACAAAATGCTGGTGGAACACAGCAGGCCAGGCAGCATCTATAGGGAGAAGTGCTGTCAACATGCTCTTTGGTGCTCTGGAGGGAGGAGTGAAGATCATGGATAATAAGCAAAATCGGCTCTCACCACTGAATAAATCCACGGCGGTGGAACCACAGGCGTCGAGG
Organism: Hypanus sabinus; assembly: GCF_030144855.1. Classification (NCBI taxonomy): domain Eukaryota; kingdom Metazoa; phylum Chordata; class Chondrichthyes; order Myliobatiformes; family Dasyatidae; genus Hypanus; species Hypanus sabinus. The sequence goes on from NC_082713.1 coordinate 53,856,367, forward strand.
GACGGGTGGGGGCCGCAAGAGCCCAGAGGCGCACTGGTTGCAGGATTTGGACCCGGGGTACCAAGGGCAGGCAGTGATGAATTGATAGCTATGGGCCATGGAAAATCCAGAAGCTGCTGTGCAACTGAATGGCCGGAATGGGATGAGGAGAAATCTACTGGAGAGCGTGATGGCCAGCACGTACATACAGTTATCAGGAGTGTCGGGCGGAGTAGGCTCGTGCTGGAGGGGCTCAGCAGCTCTGGCTCTCAAAGTCCCAGATGGCCAGAGTGAGGATTTGAGAGGATGGAATGGTAGGTCTTTGTTTCAACTGGGTTGAACCGTCATTACAGGGTGCCTGCCTTTATGTTCTTAGAATCAGTCGGTAGGAGGTAGTGAAATTGAATTCAGGCCTGATGAACCTGATGTAGGCTGAGCTGGCTGGTCTGTTGTATGGATATGAGATTCTGGTGATCAGTCCAGATCAAGAAGGGCTCAGAGTTTCCCATCAGCCAATGTCTCCATTCCTCCAAGGCCCATTTATTGGTGAGTTGTTCCCTGTCTCCTACTCCATATGAAGCTGTGTAGGATTGAACCTCTGTGAAAAGTCAAAAGGTTGTGTCTTCCCAACCAGTTCTCACTGGGACAGGATGGCTGTGGCACTGACATCAGAGGCATCCACCTCTACCACAAAATGTCAGGAGGGGTTCGGATGGCAGAGAGCGAGAGCAGTGATGAAGCCCCACAGAAGCATGGAGTGCGGCAGCAAACCAGGTTATCCGTGAGGTGGGTAACTTTGCGACGGAGGTGAGAGAAGCCATGATTTCACTGTAGTTTCTGATGAAACTGCGGTATTAATTGGAGAGGCACAAAAAGTGCTGTGGCTCTTTGAGAGTTTGCAGTTGAAACCATTGAACAACAGTGCACACTTTCTATGGTCCATGGTTATGCCTTGAGGTGAAAGGATGTAACCAGGAAGGAAATGATTGGGGTGTGAAGCTGCCGTTTTACCAACCTGCAGAACAATTGGTTTTGAGGAGACACTGAAGGACTGAATGGATGTGACAGACATGCTCTTGGGGGTCTTGGAGAAGATGAAGATGTCATCAAGGTAGACAAACACATTCCTGAATAGCATGTCTCAGAGGAGATCAATAATGAAAGCTTGGAAAACAACTGGGCTGTCAAAAAGTCTGAAAAGCATTACCAAGTATTCGTAATGACCAGTGGGCGTTGCGCACACTCTTACACCTGGCGAATGCAAATCAGGCAGTACACACTCGTAAATCCAGTTTGGTGAAGGTCTGGGCCTCATTGAGTGTTTTGAATATGCACAGCGGCAGGGGGAGAAGATAACAAGTCTTATGGTAATCTCACCCAGCCGCAGCTCCTTGAAGAAACTCTTAAGAAACTGGAGCTGCAGCTTGATCACCTTCAGCTCAAATGGGAAGCTGGAGAGGTGGTAGCACCTACAGGGAGGTAGTCACCCCTAAGTTTCAGGAGGCAGGTACCTAGGTGACTGTCCAGAGAGTGAGAGGAAATGGCAGCCAGTACAGAGCATCCCTGTGGTTGTATGCCCCCTATAATAAGCATACCATTTTGGTTACTGTTAAGGGGGGCGGCCTACCATGGGGGAGCCACGGTGGCCAGGTCCCTGGCACTTACTCTGGTGCTGTGGCTCAGACGGGAAGAGGACAGCTGTAGTGAAAAGGGATTCCATAGTTAGAGAAGTAGGCACAAGATTCTATGGGCACAATAGAGACACAAGGATGGTATGTTGCCTCTCAGGTGCCAGGGTCAGGGGCGTCTCAAATCGGGTCCACTGCATTCTAAACAGGGTGGGTGAGAAGACAGAAGTTTTGGCACACATTGGCACCAATGACATAGGTAGGAAAAGGGAGGAGGGCCTGAAGAGAATATAGGGAGTTGGGTAGAAAGCTGAAAAGCAGGACCTCCTGGGTAGTCCTCTCTGGATTGCTGCCTGTGCATTGCGCCAGTGAGGGTAAGAACAGAATGACTTCGTAGATAAATGTGTGGCTGAAGAACTGGTGCAGGGGGCAGAGTTTCAGTTGTCTGGATCATTGGGATCTCTTCCAGGGAAGGTATGACCTGTACAAAAGGTGTAGGTTACACCTGAACCAAAGGAGGACCAATATCGTAGCAGGCAGGTTTGCTAGAACTGTCGGTGAGTGCTTAGACTAATTTGGCAAGGGGAATCAGAATCAGAGTGATAGGGCAGAGGATGGGGCAGTTGGTGTACATGCAGAGGCAGTAGGATGAGTTGCAGTGTAATGTTGAGAAAAATGAAAAGAGTGATGAATGCACAACTGATTATGTTATATTAGAATATAGGTAGTATACGGAATAAGGTAGATGAACTTGTAGCACAGGTAGAAATTGGTAGGTATGACATTATGGCTGAAAAAAGATTATAATTGGGAACTTAACAACCAGGAATATACCTAGTATAAACAGAACAGTTAGATTGGCAGTGTAGTGCTGTTATTCTGTTGGTGAAAAATGAAATCAAATCCTTAGAAATAGGTGACATAGGATCAGAACTTGTAGAATCCTCGTGGATAGAGTTAAGAAATTGCAAAGGTAAAAAGACCCTGACAGAAGTTTTATACAGGACTCCAAACAGTAGCCAGAATGTGGGATACAAATTACAACAGGAGATAGAAAACGCATGTCAAAAGTGCAAAATTGCAATAATCATGGGGGATTTCAATATGCAAGTAGATTGGGAAAATTAGGTTGGTGCTGTACCCTGAGAGAGAATTTGTAGAATGCTTATGAGATGGTTTTTTAGAGCAGCTTGTGGTTGAACCCACTAGGGGAAAGGCATTCTGGATTGGTGGTTGTGAACTGGATTTGATTACAAAGCTTAAGTTAAAGGAACTCTTAGGAGCCCGTCATGATAATATGATAGAATTAATACTGCAATTTGAGAGAGAGAAACTAAAATCAGATGTTTCACTATTACAGTGCAGTAAAGAGTCTTGAGAGGGGAGCTAACCAAAATTAATTTGAAAGGGACACTAGCAGGGATGACGGCAGAACAGCAACAGCTGCAGTTTCTGGGAACAATTTGGAAGGCATCCCAAAAGAAGTACTGCTTGAAAGGCAGGATGATGCAACTACGGCTGACAAGGGAAGTCAAAACCCTAATAAAAGCAAATGAGAGGGTATCAGAATCAGAATCAGGTTTAGTATCACTGACGTATGTTGTGAAATTCACAGCAGCAGTACAGTGCAATACATATAACAGAGAAAAAACAGCATTACGTTAAGTATATATATTAAATAGTTAAAGTAAATAAATAGTGCAAAAATAGAAATAAAAAAGTAGTCAAGTAGGGTTAATGGGTTCAGTGTCCATTCAGAAATCAAATGGCAGAGGGGAAGAGGCTGTTCCTGAATCATTGAGTGTGTGTCTCCAGACCTCTGTACCTCCTGCCTGATCATAGCAATGAGAACAAGGCATGACCTGGGTGATGGGTATCTTTAACAATGGACACGGCCTTTTTGATGCATCAATTCTTGAAGATGTTGTGGATACTAAGGAGGCTAGTGCCCATGATTGAGCTGACTAAGTTTACAACTCTCTGCATCTTTCTTTGATCCTGTGCTGTAGCCCCCCACCCCCCCCCCCATAGCAGATGGTGATACAACCAGTCAGAATGCTCTTCGTGATACATCTGTAGAAATTTGTGAGCCTCTTTGATGATATATCAAATCTCAAACTCCTGGTGAAATATAACCGCTGTTGTGCCTTCTTTGTAGCTGCATTGCATTGATAGGTTGGGTCCAGGTTGGATCCTCAGGAGTATTGATACCCAGGAACCAGGGAAATTACTGGGAAGTTAGAGAATTGGGAAGCTTTTAAAAACCAAAAGAAAGCAAGTAAATCAAGCCATAAGGAGGGAAAAGGTGAAAATATGCAAGTTAGCTAGCCAATAATATCAAAAATGATACCAGAAGATTTTAAGATATATAAAGAATAAAAGGTTCAAAGTACATTTATTCTCAAAGAATGTATTAAATTATACAAGCTTGAAATTTGCTTGCTCACAGGTAGCTACAAGAAGGGAGAGAGGCAGAAAGGAAATTAAAGGCCAATTAGCCTGAACTCAGAGGGTGGGAAGATGTTGGAGTCGATTGTTAAGGAAGTGATTTTGGGGTGCTTGAAGGCACAGTCCAGCCGTCATGCAGCTACGGATCTTGGACCTGCATAAGGTGTCTACAGCATGGGCTATTGATAAGTTTGTGGCCTAAGGTAGAAGGAGGTGAGTTATACAGCTCTCGTTACATGCACATGTACTTCAACTCTTTGAGTGCTTATGCAGAAAATTTGAAATTCATTACTCATCGGGGTGATTGATAAGTTCATGGCCTAAGGTAGGAGATGAGTTATTAACCAAACTTTCTGCATAATCACTCAGAGTTGAACTACATGTGCATGTAACGAGAGCTGTATAACTCACCTCCTTCTACCTTAGGCCATTAACTTATCAATCACCCCTGCTGTGGGCACTTGCTGGAGGTCCAAGATCCATATGCTCCACGACCACTGGACTGTGTCTGTAAATGTAGGAGGGGACTATGTTGAAAAATAAATGTGCTAGGTTTTCTAAAATTGATTCCATCTACCTTAGGCCACGAACTAATCAATCACCCCTCGTACTTGGATTTTCAGAAGGCCTTTGACAAGGTGCCATTCAAGAGGCTGCTCAGCAAGATAAGAGCCCATGGTATTACAGGAAAGATACTAGCATGCAGAGCATTGGCTGACTGGCAGGAGGCAAAGAGTGGGATTAATGGGAGCCTTTTCTGATTAGCTGCTGGTGACTAGTGATTTTCTGCAGCAATCGGGATTGGGACCACTTCTTTTTACGTTTTATGTCACTTATTTGGATGACCGAATCAATGGAATTGTGGCCAAGTTTTGTGGACAATACGAAGTTAGGTGGAGGGCAGGTAATGTTTAGGAAGCAGAGAGGATGCAGAAGCACATAGACAGATTGGGAGAATGGGCAAAGAAGTAGCAGTTGGAATATAGCGTCAGGAAGTGTATGGTAGAAGGAATAAAAGCATAGACTATTTTCTAAATGGGGAGAAAATTCAAAAGCCTGAGGGGTAGAGGACCTCAGGAGTCCTCGTGCAGGGTTAACTAAAAGTTATCTTGCAGGTTGAGTTGGAGGTGAGGAAGGCAAATGCAATGTTAGCTTTCATTTCGAGAGGACTAGAATACACAAGCAAGGATGCAATGCTGAGGCTTCATTATGCACTACTGAGGCCTCACTTGGAATATTGTGAGCAGTTTTAGACCCCTTATCTGAGAAGGGATACGCTGACATTGGAGAGGGTTCAGAGGAGGTTCGTGGGAATAATTCTGGGAATGAAAGTGTTATCATATGAGGAATGTTTGATGGCTCTGGGCCTGTACTCACTGGAATTTAGAAGACTGAGGGGATGATCTCAAAGGCCTAGATAGAGTGTATGCAGACAGGATGTTTCCTTTGGTGGAGGGAGTCTAGGACTAGAGGGCACAACCTCAGAATATAAGGGCGGTTCATTTGGAACAGAGATGAGGAGGAATTTCTTCAGCCAGAGGGTGACGAATCTGTGAAATTTATTGCCACAGGTGGCTGTGGAGGCCGGCTCATTGGGTTTATTTAAGGTGGAGATTGATAGCTTCTTGATCGTTCAGGGGCAAGAAAGGTTATTGGTAGAAGGCAGGAGTATGGGATTGAGGGGGAAAATAGATCAGCCATGATGAAATGATGGAGCAGACTCAATGGACCAAATGGCCTATATCATCTCTTAGGTCTTATGGTCTGTGGTCATAGTTTATTGAGCCCACGGTAGTCAATGCAGACACGAAGACCCCAATCTTGCCTTTTGACAAAGAATAATCCTGCGCAGCCTGGGGACAGGGATGGGCAAATGAAGCCTTAGTGTGGTACTTTGATGATATGGTCATTGATGGCTTGTGTCTCAGAAGAAGAGAGAGGGAACAGACAGCCTTGGGGTGGGGTGGTGCCCGGGAGGAGGTCAATCATGAGGTGGCAGGGCGCTGGCTTCCTTTTTACTGAAGGTGATGTCTAAGTCGTGCTATTCCTCTGGGACTTTGGCGAGGTTGAGGTTTTCTGCCACCTCCAAGGATCTGTAAGGTGAAGTCAATGGAGGTTACAGGCAGCTGGTCCCCAGCTCAGCAGTGCACCTAATGACCAGGTGAAGAGAGGGCTGTGTATGGAGAGCAAGGAGTAACACAGGATGAGAGCAGTCGATCAGGAGGAATCGAATGGACTTGTGGTGCTCTTTGATGCTCATATGTACAGGCCGTATGTGCATTCTGACTATTCCAGACCCCAAGGGATATCTCTCAATGGCTATATCATTGAAGGGGTAAGAGATAGGCTCAGAAGGGAATCCAAGTTGCTCACATGAAGTCTGATCCAGAAAGGTGTCTGTTGCACAGGAACCCACCAGACTGTACTGTACATGTAAAGCTGACAGTGTGGAGGAGGTCAGAGAGACTGAGGTGGGCCGGGGAGAGCTTGTCAGGTAGAAAGCCCCTTGTCTCTACCTGGAGGCATTGTTTCACAGACACAGTGGGCACTTGTTGTGTTGGTGGTCTGATTAATTGCCTCTCCACCAACAGTCAACCTCAAGGGGGTGTGAAGGGAGCTGCTCCTTAACTGCATAGATACTGGAGGCGTTGGTGTTGAAATGATTCTGGGCAACTCACTGATGATCTGGAGGGTTGTTCCATAGGACATTTGACAATACAGAGACCCAGAATGATGATGCTCCTGAGGTCAGTGGGCATTGCCTGGGTAGACAGTTCATCTTTCAAACTCACCGAGAGACCGTGATGGTAATGGACCAGCAATGTTTCCACATTCCAGCTGCTCTCTTCCATCAGGGACTTGAATTACACTGTACAATCCTGCACAGAGCACAGGCAAAGTATTGGATCCACTATCTCCCTTCCACTTCCCAGATTGTCAGAAACCTGATGCATCTCAGCAGTGAATTCCTCCTATTTATTGTATGTGGTGACTTTATTGTCCCATTAAGCTGTGACCCAGGTCAGAGCTCACCCAGCCAAGAGAGATAAGGAAGGCAATCTTGCCCCAATCCATAGAATACAGCGTTGGGTTGGAGGTCAGTTAAAGCCTTCCGGCACAGGAATCTGGGGCTGACAGGGAGGAGTTGACTGGTTCAGGAGGCAGAGTGTTAGCCGAGAGGGGTGGGCAGGTGGTCAGTGTTTTCCAATTCCTTCTGGAATGTGTGCTTGTGTTGGACAACTTCCTTTAGATGAACATACTCTGCTGTCTCCATTGATGGTTCACGCATCCTGTCAGAAAATGTAGACGAGGCGTGACCCAAAAGCAGAGCAGTGGAAACAATTTAGCAGTAAACGATAACTTTAATAATAGATCACAAGGTAACAAGCCACAATGGGCCACCTAACAAGAGAGAACATATACCAAAGACATCAGGAAACAAAGTAAACTTTATTCAAGGCAATTGAAAGCTAGGAGCAACTGATAAAGGCCCACTGGTTCAATGAGTGAACAAGGACTGTGGTTGAGAACTGGGTTTAAATAAGCTGCAGGTAGTGAGTCTGGAACAACTGGCAGGTGAATCCTGTTAGCTGTCTGGGGACTGGGAGGTGTCAGTGGGAGCAAGACTGATACGTTGATTAAAGTGCACCACATTTTTCTCAGGGGAGTCAAGTCAATCCTGCACAAGTAAATAATCAAACCTAGCTCCTTACTGGTCTGAATCTACTACTCTGCATCATGCAATTACTCAATCTTTTTAGCAGAATTGAAGGGTTTCCCTATTTATGTATCAACCAGAATTACATTTCTTGCCCCCAGTGTTTGTTTAGGACTTTCTAATTAGAAATGTTCAGAGCTCAGCAAAGAAATGCATGTAACTCGTATCAAGCAGAAGAGAGGTGGCTTCAATTGTTTTGTTTTGATGAATTAATTTCAAACATTTGTTTTTCAATGTGGAAAATTACAAATCTGTGAGCACGAAAACTCGTGTTGTCATTAAGTTGATGGCCCACAGGCAGAGGTTTTGGTCCCAACTGATAATAGCAACTCATTTTTCCAAAGAAAAAATTGCTTATTCCTCCCACACTCCGCTCTCACACAGGGACATTCTGAGGCAGAGCATCTCATTGTGTGGTTACTATTTTCCAAACAGTGTAAACTATTGAATTTTGGAAGATAAATGGTCTGGTGCAAGATGATTTTAATGATTTTAATACACTGGGTGGAACAACTGTAAGGTTCCATTAGAGAGCATTATTTTTCAATATCCTGCAGGATTTTTGACAGCACTGCAGGTTCCTGCCCAGGACAAGCAACTCCAATTGAATGCAAACCAAGCTGATGAAATGGAATTATAATAACAATAAATAAAAGATGCTTGCCTCATGAGATAATAAAATGAGTTCATACCAAGCCGATTTTCAATTTAAACCCGATGTACAGTATATCACTGTAATAAAGGAAGAAATTAGGTATCATATCAACTTACATCTGTTCATTGATCCCATCTAGAAAATGCATATTTAGATGTCAGCAGAAGTTTTGTTGTGATGCATCCCTAGCTCCCTGATTAAGTTACTTGGAAAAAAAATTGCCCCAGTTCTTTTTGCCTTACAGGACAGTAACAGCCCACATGCCTGCACTGTCCCTTTATGTAGGCCTCCGTTAGTCTTGATAGACCATGGATTTGCACCTTGGAAAGTTTCCAGGGTGCCAGCTTTTTTTTTATGGAAGACTGGCAGTTGCACATCTCCCCTCTCCACGCCACCGCTGTTGTCCAAGGGAAGGGCATTAGGACCCATACAGCTTGGCACCGGTGTCGTCGCAGAGCAATGTGAAGTTAAGTGCCTTGCTCAAGGACACACACTTAGCCTCAGCCAAGGCTCGAACTAGCGACCTTCAGATGACTAGACGAATGTCTTAACCATTTGGCCATGCACCAACACTAGTCCCTTTATAGCCCTGTGACCAATTAACCTACTAACTGTACTAACCTACTAACCGGTAAGTCTTTGGGATGTGGGAGGAAACCAGAGCACAGAAAGGAAACCCGTGCGGTCACAGGGAGAATGCACAAATTCCTTACAGACAATGGCAGGAATTGAACCCGGGTCACTAGCGCTCTAGTAACATTACGCTAACCACTAGTTTCAAGAGAAAAGAAAAGGGGGGAAAGCTGGTGAAAAAGCAAATGGCTGAATTGTTGCTTTAAATGTCACTGCCTAGTGCCATTATACTATGTGACGTGTGAAACTGCAATAACAAAAGTCATTTATTCTCCAGCTTTTAATACCTTACGTTCTCCCCTTTCTTCCTATTGCTTCTTTGCAAGGGGCTCATGCACATTCCAATCGACTTCATCACTAGCAAGGACAAGGTGATATTTTACACTTTTGTATATTTCCACACCATTGTTGTTCATGAAGGATAGAGGCATGGACCTTCCACAAGTAATACATAAAAATATAGATACCACTAAAGCTGTTGACAACAACTCCTGAGGCTGCAAAAAGATAGGGTAGAAACTACCTCCATTGATATAGTAACCTCTATATAAATTTCATTTTGTACAGTACGTCTCAGCCTGCTTGTTGCAGCTCCACAAACATAGAGCTGCAAACCAAACCATATTCCTGATCTTTGGTCTTCCTGATGCTGACATGGGCTTTCGCCACCAATTTATTTCACACTCTGGCCTTGGCTTTGACCCAGATCCTGATCCTCAGTGTTCCTGTTGGCAAGCCAAAGCGTGGATCCAGCCTCACACTGAGCGCTGATATTTCACTACCTGGCCTATGGTAAACAGTATTCACTGGAAGCCACAGGAAAGGGTTCTTAGTCTTTTGAATTTCAATGGCGATTGGTAGTCCACGGGGAGGGTTCTGGTGGATCTTTTTATCAGCACTTCTAACAATACAGGCTCACCTCATGATGATGCAGATCACAGATAGTAAACCAGTAGATAAGCCAAGGTTTAGTGTAGTCAACATTGCAGTGTACATGTAGTTAGCATGTAGTTAATGTCCCTGTGCCGAAAAAGTCTTCAGTGTCCTGCCTAAATGACTCCATCCCGTTGCTCTTACATCCATCATCATGAAGTGTTTTGAGAGGCTCGTCATGAGGCATATCAAGACCCTGCTACCCCCCTCACTGGACCCCCTGCAGTTTGTGTACCATCCCAATCGCTCAACAGATGACGCCATTGCCACCACCCTCCACCTGGACCTAACCCACCTGGACAAAAAAGGCACATACATTCGGATGCTGTTCATAGACTTCAGTTCAGCATTCAACACAATCATCCCTCAGAAACTGTTTGGAAAGCTGAGCCTACTGGGCCTGAACACCTCCCTCTGCAACTGGATACTAGACTTCCTGACTGGGAGACCTCAGTCAGTCCGGATCAGGAGCAGCATCTCCAACACCATCACACTGAGCACGAGGGCTCCCCAGGGTTGCGTGCTCAGTCCATTGCTGTTCATTCTGCTGACCCATGACTGTGCTGCAACACACAGCTTGAACCATATCATCAAGTTCACCGATGACACGACCGTGGTGGGTCTCATCAGCAAAAACAATGAGTCAGCTTACAGAGAGGAGGCTAACAGACTGGTGCAGAGCCAACAACTTGTCTCTTAATGTGAACAAGACAAAAGAGATGGTTGTTGACTTCAGGAGGGCACAAAGCGACCACTCCCCGCTGAACATCGATGGCTCCTCGGTAGAGATCATAAAGAGCACCAAATTTCTTGGTGTTCACCTGACGGAGAATCTCACCTGGTCCCTCAACACCAGCTCCATAGCAAAGAAAGCCCAGCAGCATCTCTACTTTCTGCGCGAAGTCTGAGGAAAGTCTATCTCCCCCTCCCGGATCCTCATCACATTCTACAGGGGTTGTATTGAGAGCGTCCTGAGCAGCTGCATCACTGCTTGGTTCAGAAATTGCACCATCTCGGATCGCAAGACCCTGCAGCGGATAGTGAGATCAGCTGAGAAGATCATCGGGGTCTCTCTTCCCGCCATCACGGACATTTACACTAAACGCTGCATCCGCAATGGAAACAGCATTATGAAGGACCCACGCACCTCTCATACAAACTCTTCTCCCTCCTGCCATCTGGGAAAAGGCTCCAAAGCATTCCGGCTCTCACGGCCAGACAATTTAACAGTTTCTTCCCCCAAACTATCAGACTCCTCAATACCCGAAGCCTGGACTGACACCTTACTGCCCTATTGTCCTGTTTATTATTTATTGTAATGCCTGCAATGTTTTTGTGCACTTTATGCAGTCCTGGGTAGGTCTGTAGCCTCGTATAGCTTTCTCTGTGTTGTTTTTTTTAAGTAGTTTATTCTAGTTTTTGTACTGTGTCATGTAACACCATGGTCCTGAAAAATGTTATATCATTTTTACTATGTACTGTACCAGCAGTTATGGTGGAAATGACAATAAAAGTGACTTGACTTGACATTCCAACCATTTCAATTAATCTAATTCACATATCTGTATCCCTACTTCTTACCTCAAGTAATTGAGTGGGAATCAAGCATAGGAACATTGTTAATTTTTCCTCTCCTTAGACTTGGATTATCAAAGCTCCATTTTTCATACCTTTCCCCACCAACATCTTTTTGCAATACAAAATGAAAGAATAAAATCAAAGTTGAAACACCATCATCATAATTATGTGCCGTGGCATTTGACATCATCATTACGTGCTGTGTCGTATGACATGCACAGTCATGAACGTGGCAATTTTTTCTAAAGAAGTGGTTTGCCATTGCCTTCTTCTGGGCAGTGTCTTTACAAGTCTGGTGATCCCAGCTAGTTTCTATACTCTTCAGAGATTATCTGCCTGGCGTCAGTGGTCACATAACCAGGACCTGTGATATGCACTAGCTACTTGTACTACAATCCACCACCTGCTCCCATGGCTTCACATGACCTTAGTCAGGGGGCTGAGGAGGTGCTGCACCTTGCCCAACGGTGACCTGCAGGATAGAGGAGGGAAGGAGCATCATACACCTATCTCCACCCTACCACCCAAAAAGTTTAATGCACATTACAAAAGCTTATAGAATTTAGCTACTGATTTTTTTGCTATATTTTAATGTTTTCACTACAGTTTCTAGATGAAGATGTATGCTTCCACCAAAATAATTTATTGTAGGAGCTTGTTTCAAGGAACTGTGAGAGCTGGGGTTGAAGCTGGATTGTGCATCAACTTCCCCAATGCGTTTCTATTATTTTGTCATCAATAGACTTACTGTAATAGTGCCTGGCATCTTCTGTTCATTTATTCCCCAAAGACTTTCTTGAGGGATAAAATTTCTCATTTTTAGTCTACGTTTCAAAGAAAAACTTTTGATGTAGTCTTTCATCTGTATTCTATTATAAATTTATGTCTTAGAAATTATCCTTCAATGGTAGGGAGTTCCCAACCTGGGTTCCAAGGACCCCTCAGTTACTGCTAGGACTCCATGGCATTAAAAATGTTGGGAACCCCTGTTCAAAGCAGTTATTTGTCGTTCTGTGGGTGTACCGCAAAGGGAATTTTAAATGCAAAGAAATAGCTCTCTGTGGCTTTGTATCTCTTTGCTTATTTCACTCAAACTTAGGCAAACCAACTCAATATATCAAGTAGTTTCAAACAACATTATATCTATTTCAGTTTTTGCTGTTTTTTTGTGCAAGCTTAAAAGAAACATCCTGTTATTTGGAATAGGGCCCCACCTAAAATACTGGGCACAGCCCCACATCAAATTATTCACTGGGGAGTTCCAACAACTGCAGGCAATTACTGGCCTTTGAACAGTTTCTAAAAACTATATTTTGTTCAATAGGGCCTCGCCAAAGCTTTTTAAAATTGCTTTTTTCAGTTTACTAAGAAACTGACAAAGATAAGTAGTGGAAGGAATTGAGGCTAGGTTAGATCAGAAATAATCCCATTGAGCGATGCATCAGGTTTGTGTGTGTGTGATGTTTTGCTGCATATTATGTCCAAGTAGTCCTCAAGCTAGCATGATTCATCTCTACAGCTGGTGACAGCTTTTTTTTAAGCTTCGGGCAGCTAATAGTCATCTATTCTTTGCAAAGAGGTTTGCTTCTTCAGATTGTACACAGGAGCAAATTCCTTACAAGGGGCCATTCTTCCAAATAGTTCTCACTAGTTCTCCCCTCGGTGACAGGTTCTTGTTCTCTAGCAAAGAACTTCAGACATAGAATGGTACAGCACACCATATGCCCTTCTCCCATGACCTATAAAAACCTACCCCATGAACAATCTAACTCTTTCCTGCTAACCATCCATTTTCATACATCCATAAAATGTACCTGTTGTATCATCCTTCACCACCACTCCCCGCAGTGTGTTCCAGGCATCCACACTTACTGTGTTCAAAATCTACCTCTGACATCTCCCTGAAGCTTGATTCTGATATAGACAGGATGTTGACGATGATAAAAAATAAAATCGGAGATAATTTCTATCTGTAATCAGTGTGGTGGGGCGGAGATACATCGGCGCTCCTTCACCCTGCTAGCCTGTAGGTCACCCTTGGGCAAGGTGTAGCACCCACTTAGCCTCTGTGATCATGGGAGCAGGTGGTGGATGTTTGTATGAGTGTGTATCACAAGTCCTGGTTATGCAACCACTCACATCAAGCAATCCCTGAAGAGTATTGATAATGGCTGGGGTCACCAGTCTGGTAAAGACACCGCCCAGAAGAAGTCAATGGCAAACCACTTCTGTAAAAACATTTCCCAAGAACAGTCATGGTTAAGACCATAATTGCCCATGTCATGCAATACAGCACATAATGATGATGATAAACTCCGCAAGGGATGGGCAAGTTTAACACAGATTTAACACATGCTCTTAACTGCTGTATAAGGCAGCAGTTCACTACTGTACAGGTGGCTACAGGCATACTTTGCCTCTGAGCGGCACAATTTAGAGCTCAGTTTGCTTGATGCATTTTGGGGTGAAACATTGAGGAACAGCTGTTATGCACAAACGTTCCAGCATTTAGTGTGTGTTGCTCAAGATTTCCAGCATCTGCAGAATCTCTTGTGGCTCACTGGTGCTCTTATTTGCAGTTGGCTTCAGCTGCTATTAGTGGAAGTAGATTTTCATCTTCTGTAAGTTACTTATCAGTCTTGTAAGTGGCAGACAGATTTTAGTTCTTAAAAGCAATTGTATTTTAAAATTATACCATCACCGTGAGAAGTTAACTTAAAACTAAATATATTACTTTCTTCACAAGCTGCCTGATCTGCTAAGTGCTTGGGTATCTCTGGAACTCACTGTTTATGAAGAGCAGTCAACAAGTATCTAGACAAACATCTAAAGAGCCAAACCCTGCAGGGTTGCAGACCCAGAGCTGGGAAGTGGGATTGATCTAATATCCATTGTTTGCTAGCTTGGCCACATAACCTCTTTCCATGTGCAATTTTCTATGATTTGACAATAAATAACAAGTCCTTATTAATTTGCAGCTCTACGGTATCTCTACTAATTTGCAACTCTACTAATCCCTCATTCTATCACAAATGTAGGTACTTGCAAAGGGTTTTGTGGGTTCTACTACCAAAATGTGTCATTTTGTATTTATCTGCATTGAAAACTTTACCAAATGCACATTCATTCCTTAGCTTTAGTAGAGGCTTCTTGTATCTTATTGCTATAAATTCCACCACTAGGAATTTAATCATTAAAAGACCCCCACCTCCCATTATGCATTACGTTGTACTGCTGCTGCAAAACAACAAATTTCATGATGTGTGTCAGTGATAATAAACCTGATTCTGATATTATCTAAAACTTAATTTAGCATGCAGTGCAATTTTTTAAACTGAGTTTCCAAACTAATCTTTGATGTAAATAATGGTGAAGGGTAGATTGTTGTGAAAAACAACATTCTACCTTTCATCAATCTGAGGAAAAGCCTTTAATTTATCAGTATTTTACTGGGGGCAGGGGGTGGTTTGTGGGTGGGGAGTAGTTTTGTTCAGGAGTCACATGAAGTGGAATTTTGATTCTTGAGTGCAATTTATTTTCTATTTGGCTTCCTACCTCAAAGCCAACAACACCAATTAACTTGGCCGATTCTGGGCCAGGAATACATTACAGCTGGCCATAAACCTGGAGCAGAGAGGGAGAGTACACTAGGTCACCCTAGATCTTGCAAAGGATTAACTGCAGTTGATGAGGAGCTCTAATAGGCAGGTGCAGAAATGACGCTTGGTTGCACAGAGAAGATTTGGCTACTTTGAAGACCAGATTCAGGAAGATCTGATCATGGCGGGTGGAGATAGTTTTTAAGAATGGTAAGGAAATCAGTAAGGAAGGATTACCCTTTTTGAACTGAGGTAGGTGCTCTTGCTTCTTAAGCCACAAGTGGTACTCAAGGAATAAGACTGTTTTGCCTCCCTTTAGTCTCTGATGCACCCAATCTGCAGTATTTGCTGTGTTTAAAGTCAATAAATTAGATTCTTCTTCCTGCCCACTGCCTCCTACCGCTTCCCGCTCTGCCTCATAGCCCTCTGGTTTTGAGTTCCCTTTCTGATCTTTCTCTGACACCGGCAGCAGTCTGCAATATGCAGTAAACGACAATGAAGTGTTCATGGCAGTCTGTATGTACAGTACAGCCCCAGACTAATATGGACAATAAAATACCAGCTTGACAAGAGCTGTAGTTTGTTCCACTCTAACCCTGTAACTTCCATGAAGAACGTTGTTTGGAGTGTGGTGCCAGTGGAGTCACTATTAAGGATGCTATGGAATGAACACCTCAGAAAGAGACAGTCCTTGTTAATTTAAGCAAATGCTTTTGGCTTTGGACGGTGTCTGAGCATCCTGAAAGTTAGTTCAGAAGCTGCTTTGTTAAGAATTCCTTTGGCAGCAGGATATTATTTTAAAGCAACAAACTAGCACAATAAGCTCCTAATTGTATGATGATCACAGTTTATAGACGTGAGCTGCAGTTTATGTTGTTTTGGGTGGAAATGTGCACAACTAGTGATATCATAATGTTTAGGCTGGGTGACACTTTTACTAAATGGTGCAATTTTACCCAAAAGCCATCATGGGACAAAATCAAATTCTATGCAGATAGCATCTAAAAAGAGGCTTTGTACTTTCCAGGCTTCCTGGTTGATCAGAATCAGATTTAATATCACGGCATATGCAGTGAAATATGTTGCTTTGCAGCATCAGTATATTGCAACACATAATATTTTTTAAAAAAATATAAATTGCAATAAGAAATATATTTTTAAGAATTAAATTAAATAAATAGTGCAAAAAGAGAGTAAAAAAAAAGTCTGCTGGCAATGGGGAAGAAGCTGTTCCTTAAAGGCTGAGTGAGTCCTCAGTCCTCAGTGTACCTTCTCCTTGATGGTAGCAATGAGAAGAGGGCATGTTTTTTTGTGATGGGAGTGCTTAGTGACGAATGCAGCTTTTTGAGGCATCACTTTTTTGAAGATGTCCTTGATGCTGGGGAGACTTGTGCCTACGATGAGGGTGGCTGAATTTGCAACTTTCTGCAGTTTTTTCTGATCCTGTGCAGAGGCCCCTCCGTACCTGACTGTGAGTGATGCAACCAGTTAGAATGCTATACAATCTCTCCTTACATTTGTAGAAATTTGCAGGAGTCTTTTAGTAAAATACCAAGTCCCCTCAAACTCCTAATGAAATATAGCCACTGCCATGCCGTTTCCATAATTAGATCAAAATGTTGGGCCCAAGATAGATCTTCAGAGATGTTGACACCCTTCCCACTGCTGATCTCTCGATGAGGACTGCTGTGTGTTCCCTTGTCTTCCCCTTCCTGTGTCCACAATCAATTTCTTAGTCTTATTGACTTTGAGTGCAAGGTTGTTGTAGTGACACCACTCGGCCAGCTGACCTATCTCATTCCCATACGCCTCATTGTCACCATTTGAAATTCTGCCAACAATAGTTCTGGATTCAGCAAATTTATTAATGGCGTTTGAACTATGCCTAACCACACAGTCAAGGCATAGAGAGAGTACAACAGTGAGCAAAAAACGCATCCTTGAGGTACGCTAGTGCTGATTGTCAGTGAGGAGGAGAAGTTATTTCCATTCTACATTGACTGTGGTATCCCAATGAGAAGCTTAAAATCCAGTGGCAGAAGGAGGTACAGAGGCCAGGCTTTGGAGCTTGTTGATTAATATTGTGGATGTTGATGGTATTGAATGCTTCGAGACATGCAACACAACACCAACCACTGTCGATAAAAGCAGCAGACTTGAGAAGGGCTCTGCAGAGAGTTATCCCCATAAGGAGGCCAGGGCAGGCAACACCCAGGCCGAGTACTCAGTATTGTGCGTTTAACATATCAGTAATATTTGAGTAATATTGTAAATATATTGTTTCATTAAGCAAACATTGTTGTTTGCGTAATGCGTTGTGGGTTATATATAAGTGTACGTGAATTGCATATGTCATGATGCTACTTACCCCATGATACATGCACAGCTTGCTTAAAGGGAAAAAACAAAGTCTGACTCAGATTCTCGGCTCCCTTACTTCATTTCAATTAGATCTTACGATTTGGAGTTACAAACATAACAGTGGTGCTATGGAATGAAATTCACTGGTTCATAAACAGTGAGCACTGGGTGATAATAATCATAAAAACGAGCATAAATGGCTGGTTACTTCAGAAAGATTGATTTGCTTGATCAGGTAATTGGCATATGTATACTGAGCAATATGCATGATTGAGCGATACTTTAAAGCAAATGGAATAGCCGATGAGATACAAGCACCAGTTTTTCTAAGGTGTATTGGATGGAAAAGCAGTTTGCTTTGGAGTTTGATTGATCCAACCAATCCAGTCGAAATGAGCTTTACTGGTATCATGAAAGTTATGTAGGAACATTTAGAACCAAAATCATTGTTGACTGTGGAATGCTTTAGGTTTCATAAGTGAAAGGAAAAGGAAGGGGTATCCATTAAAGCGTACGTGGCTGAAGTGAAGTGATTATCTGAGCATTGTCAGTTCAGATGAGGGCTTAATGGTGCATTGAGAGATAGTTCCGTTTGTGGAACCTCACAAGAAAACATTCAAAAATGACTCTTAACTGAAGCACAACTTACATTTAGAAGAGAAGTGGAAATTGTATTAACGGAAATAGCAGCGAGGGACAGAATTGAGTTGCGACCAGGAATGAAAGTGAGTGTGAACAAAATTGCAATGTCTAAACAGAAACCAGCCTGGTCGAACAAATAGCACTACTGATGTGGCAGGGGCTCACGTGCACTACACCAATGCAGATATAAAGGCAAAACTTGCAGAAATAGGAAACATATAAAGAGCATGTTGGGCAAACTAAAATAAATGGACTGCACAGGGAAGAGAGTAGACTAAAAAGTCAAATTGCAATATTGATCTAAAAACTCCAAAATCTGGGCCTCTGCATTCCCTCTGCAACTGGATCCTTGACTTCCAAACTGAAAGACTACAATCTGTGCGGATTGAAAAGAACATCTTCACCTTGCTGACAATTAGAACTAGCCCATCTCAGGGATGTGTGTTTTGCCCACTGCCCTACTCTCTCTAAACCCATGACTGTGTGGCTATGCACAGCTCAAATGTCATCTACAAATTTGCTGATGACTCAACTATTATTGGCCAAATTTCAGATGGTGACTAGAGGGCATAGAACAGTGTGTATATCAGCTTGTTGAGTGGTTTCACACAACAACCTTGCACTCAGCATCAATAAGACCAAAGAACTGATTGTGAATTTCAGAAATGGGAAGACAAACAAACACTTAACAGTCCTCACAGAGGGACCAGAAGTGGAAAGAGTGAGCAATTTCAAATGCTGGATATCAGCATCCCTGAGGATCTGTTCTGGGCCCAGCATATCAATGCAGCTATAACGAAGGCATAACAGCAGTTATGCTTCATTAGGAGTTTGAGGAGATTTGGTATATCACCAAAGACACTTACAAATTTCTACAGATATACCCATGGAGAGCATTCTGACTGGCTGCATCACCACCTGTATGGGAAGGTATGTCACTGCACAGGATCAAAATAAGCTGCAGTCATTTGTCAACTCAGTCAGCTCCATCATGGGATACATCCTCTGTTGTATCCAAGACATCTTCAAGCAGTGATGCCTCAAAATGGCAGCATCCGTCATTAAGTACATCGCCCAGGACATGTCCTGCTCTCATTGCTACCATCAGGAAGGAGGTACAGGAGACTGAAGGCACACACTCAATGATTCAGGAACATATTCTTCCCCTCTGCTATCAGA
This sequence comes from Hypanus sabinus, assembly GCF_030144855.1. NCBI lineage: Eukaryota > Metazoa > Chordata > Chondrichthyes > Myliobatiformes > Dasyatidae > Hypanus > Hypanus sabinus. Next base: position 53,875,720 of record NC_082713.1, read on the forward strand.
TTTTTGAATGGACATCGAACCTGTGAACACTACGTCACTTCTTTATTTTTATTTTTGCACTACTTATTTAAGTATTTTATATATATATATTACAGTAATTCATGGTTTTTCTCTAATATTAGGTGTTGCAATGTACTGCTGCTACAAAGGCAACTTATTTCACAACATATGTCAGTGATATTAAACCTGATTCTGACACTGAATCTGATTCAGTTTCAAAAAGAGCACTAATCAGCTCTCATCAGTTGATGAGAGTGACACCGGAATGAGTAGCCTTGAGATTTATAATGTGAAATCTAATATTAGACAAGCAACATGGCCTACACCGGAGAGTGAACGTCAAATTAATCAAAATGGAGTTGGACACTGGCTCAGCTGTTTCGATTATTCCACAAAATGAGTTTGAGCGGCATTTCTAAGATACTGAACTGAAGCCTGAATATATCCAATTAAACACTTATACTGGAAATAAGATAACTCCTGTGGCAATGACATGTGTAACAGTGAAATACAACAACGATCAAGCCATGTATGTGGTAAAAATAGGAGGGCCAGCACTGTGGGGACGTGAGTGGCTGAGTTAACTACAATTTGATTGGAGATCCATTCACTATTTGCATGCCACATCCCCTCCAATAGAGCCAACTGAAAGCAAACTGAGAAAGCTACTGGATGATACCACAGCAGCGTTCAAAAGTGGCACTGGAAAACACAAACATATCAAAGGTAAAGTAGTGTTAAATGAAAATGCCACAAGCAAGTTTTACAAATTCCATCCCGTTCCTTGTACTATCTGTGATAAAGTAGCTAGTGAGCTCGATGGCATGGAGGTGTAGGAATTCTTCCCAAGGCTGAGTGGAGCCTATGGGCAATACCAGTGGTTCAAGTAGATAAAACGAATGATCTGTCAGGATCTGTTGTGGATTGAAGGTCACCATCAACTCAGTACCGAAAGTGGAACAATACCCTCTGCCCAGAATAGAGGATACCTTGGCAAACATTTCTGGAGGAAAACACTTCAGCAAAGTGAACTTGGCTGAGGCCTACGTACAGAGGGAGATGGAAGGAGAGTCCAATGTGTTTCTCACCGTAAAACTCGCAAAGGACTTTATTGTTATAATGGGCTTGTTTTTCAAGTAGCATCTGCACTTACACTCTGGCAGGAAACAATGGACCAGGAGATGCAAGGCTGTCCAGGCACATTGTTTTACCTGGATGACATCATTGTTAGGATGACATAGAACATGTCCAAAATCTCAAGACAGTGATAAAAAAAAAGGTAGATCGTGGGCTCAGAGCACAATGCTAAAAGTGTGATCAACATACAGGTTGAATCCTACAACTTCCGTAGAGGAGGCACCAGAACCTGAGATCAGTTCACAGTCAAAACCCTCCCCTGCCATGCAGTGTGTCCCCGCACCACCCCACTTGTCAGGAAAGATGTTATCCCACAAGTGTACTATATCCTCCACTGTGATTAAATCTTCAGGCCTGAATGGCACAATTTAAAATTTACTATGCTGTGGATATCTATATGGTAGTTGTATTATATGGTGTACTATATTTGTAGTAGATTTATATAAGTAGAGATGAATTCTATATTGAGATTAAGTTAAATATTTAATATTTGAGTAATATTGGAAAGATTAAACATGCTTTGTTGTTTACATAATGCATTGTGGGCTATATGTAAGAGAATGTGAATTGCATGCGTCATGATCCTCCATGTAATATGTACACACCTTGCTTAAACTAAAAAAAACAAAGTTAGGTTCATATTCTCAGCTCCCTTGTTTTCCTTTCAATTAGTTTTTATGTTTTGGTGTTACAAACTTGTAACACTCAGGGAGTGTGCACACCAACACACTGCTGTCTTCACAAAGATCTTCAACACTTCACTCATCCAGTCGGTGATATGCTTCAAATCAGCCTCCGTCATCACCGTACCAAAGAACTCTATACATTCAGAACAAAATGACTACCACCCTTTAGCACTGATGGCAATCATTATGAAGTGCTTTGAACGGCTAGTGATGGCACATTGACTTGCTAATGTTCTAACCATTGTTGACAGAATTTCAGATTGTGATAAAGGGCATACATGGCTGAGATATACCAGTTAGTTGACTAGTGTCGCAGCAACAATCTTGCACTCAATGTCACCAAAATCAAAGAGCTGATTGTAGACTTCAGAAAGGGTAAAACTAATCCTGCTAGAGGGATCACAAGTGAAGAGGCTGAGAAATTCAAAGTTCCTGGGTGTCAGTATCCCTGACAACCTAACCTGGTTGCAACATATTGATGTAACTACAAAGGAGAGAAGACAGCAGCTACATTTCATTAGAGTTTCAGAAGATATAGTTTGTCAACTAAAACACTGGAAAACTTCTACTAATGTACCATGCAGAACATTCTGACTGGCTGCATCACCATCTGGTATGGGGATACAGAACAGGATCGAAATAAGTTGCAATATTCTAATATTACTCAATATTTAAAACTTATAAAATCAGTCAGCTCCATCATAGTCTCCACAGTATCCAAGACATCTTCAAGAAGTGGTGCCTTAGGAAGGCAGCGTCCATCATTAAGGATGCCCACTACCGAGGATATGCCCTCTACTCATTGTTACCATTGAGCAGAAGGTATAGAAGCCTGAAGGCACACACTCAGTGATTCAGGAACAGCTTCTTCCCCTCTGCCATCTGATTTCTGAATGGACATTGAACCTATGTACACTACCTCACTACTTCTTTATTCCTGTTTTCTTGCACTACTTAGTTTAACTTAACAATTTAATAGACATATGTATACTTAATGTCATTCAGCTTTTTCCCTCTATATTCATTTATCATGTAGTTCATTGTACTGCTGCCATACAGTTAACAATTTTCATGACATATGCTAGTGATAATAAACCTGATTCTGATTCTGAGATCAAAAACTCCATTCGCCCGTCAGTCTGAGCACCCTCACAGATGGGCAGCTGAAAGGGACAGGCACAAAAAGGTTCTTCATGCAAACTGTGGTGTATATTCAGAATGAGCTACCAGAAATAGTAAATATGTTTCCATTTCTGTGATTCTTCATGCAAACAATCACATTGTGAGTATGCACATTCCAGCCAACTCAAGTTTCGTTATCGTATTTTTGTTTCAGTCTTGTTGAGTCTTGACTGAAGCACGCTTACCTTAATGCACATTCTGGAAAATAAGATTACAACTTAGATTGACATTGTAATGGAGCGATTATTAAATTAGTAACACAGACAAAATGCTGGAGGAACTCAGCAGGCCAGGAAGCATCTATGGAAAAGAGTAAACAGTCGACCTGAGTCCTGATGAAGGGTCTTGGCCCAAAGTGTCAAATGTTTACTCTTTTCCATAAATGCTTCAGCATTCTGTATGTGTTGCTTTGGATTTCCAGCATCTACAGATGTTCTAGTCTTTGATATTAATTTAGTATTAAGTTACTGCTTCTGAGCTACAGTGATAGCGATAGCTTCTAGTTTGAGAGTTTTAATTAGTAGCCTTGTTGACCTGGCACTTGTATTTTCCTTTTGTTCTACGCAGTTCTTATTAGAACTCTGTGAACTGTTCATTTTCATCCTGTGTCTCTCCCTCTGCTCCTCAGCCATCACCAAACACTGTCAGCAAGGCTCGAACATCAAAAAGCACCCAGTGGAGAGAGAACAGCTAACTATCACTGTTCCTTTTAAACTGCACAGGTGTACTGCCACGCAGTAACTGAAAAGTTCCCATGCACACCGCCTTTCTTGCGGCGCAGCTGGAATTTTCTTTTATAGAATGCTAATATAACATTGAAATTATGATGATGTAATTGTGAAATACTCTGCAATTAATTATGTGTCAATGAGTAAAATCCACAAATTTTCTAAATAATAAATGTATCACAACCTTTACTTTGAAACATTTTCGAGCTTCAACACATTTAGGTTGACAGCGTTTCAAGTTACAACACTGTTACACTGAACAGCAAGCTTTTGATCCTGTGCTATTACAAATGCAACCAATTTTGAATTTGGAAGAGTGAAAGTTTTACGACTGATAAACAATACCCAGCTACCATTATGATCCACAACAAAACTGTTCTTTCAAAAAAAATCGCATCAATACTGCAATTTTAAATTTGTCATTTCTGAGAAAGTTAAGCAGGTTCAATTAAGGCATTCACTGATGTTGAACTACATGCTTAGAAATGAAGAAGTTGAAGAACTGCCAATTGTTGTTGACATCACTGGAACATTTCACGCTTCTATTGCTGATTGCAAACGTGGATTCACTCATATAAGTTCAATCAAATGTAAATCCAGAAACAGACTAGAAGAAGAAGATTTGGATGATCTAATGAGGATTAAGATGTTACATTTGGATGCAAAATTGGACAGTGTTTATAGACAATGGATTTTTAATAAAAACAGATGAAAAAAAGTTTATGAATCATGAAAGATTTTCTTTGTTGTACTGTACTTCATTATCCCCTTCAATTAATAAATTTTCATTCTAAATATTTATAGCATGCATATTATAAAATTAAACATCTAAAATGCCAGGCAGTTTTCTGGCCGTGTAACAATTTCCTGCTCAGATGGTTGGTCCGTGAAGCTGTAAAAAAATTAGAGGGAATGTTGCTGACCATGGTCCTGAAATTCATTGGTCAGGTAGGAAAGAAGTTAAAGTCAGTGGAGGCTGGGTTGGCAGAAGTGGCTCATAGAGCATGACAATTACTCTCAGAGCAGCAAGCCCAGTCCAAGCAGAAAAAACAGGTATCAGCACTCGCCGTGAAGGTTCAGCAACTCACCAAAGATGTCGAAATCAGGTGGTAGGCACTGCCGCTTTCAATGCTGCTGTTCAGCCGCTCACACAGACAGCCAGAATCAGGTGGAAACCAATACTGCTCTCACAGCTGCTATTCAACAGCCTTCTGCCAGGCCACTTCCAGCATCAGCACCTCCAACATGCTCCTCAGTAGCAGTCTCATCAGCCTCAGCCACTAAAGCCTCGATATCCTTGGCAGCATTCCAGATCTGAACAGAGCATTCCTCCATCAGGCAGATATTCTGGTGACGCTGACAGCTGCAGGAACTTTATTACCCAGTGAGAGCTGACTTTCCAAGCCCAGACAGGTTGGTTTGGTGATGATGCATGTAAACTGGCTTCCATGGTGGATCTCTTAGACAGACCATGACTAAGTCTGCTCAATGCTCTACTAGATAAAGGTTCCCCCAGAGCCCAGTCTTTCCAGCAATTCAAGAGTGTTTAAACTTCCATTATAAGGTCAGAAGCTTGCTTTTCAACTCCTGGACAAGCACCAAGGGAAAATGACAGTGAGTAAATTTCTGCACTTTTGTGATGGAGACAGGGTGGAATGAGGGAATCCCTCATTATTGCTTTCCAGCATGGGCTGTGCAGAGGTCTGCAATCAGATCACAGAGCATGGTGAACCTACAGCCTAGATGATATGATAGATCTGGCTCTTTGAATAGACATCTGAGCAGCTGAGTTGCACAGAGTGCCCTGAGCCTCCTACTCTTCAGATCACCAACTGTCTTCACCCTCACTCTCGTCACACAGTACACTGTTCATGGAGAAGACCATGCAGATGGGAGACTTCTACCTACTGTACCTCAGGAGGAGTGAGATCAGTGTGCAACCCTCAGGCTCGGCCAGAATGTGTTCATCTAGAGGAAAACAAATTCTGGTCCCGCCAAACTGAGAAATCTTGTTGTGTGGATGCCACGTGATGAGTTGCCTGGTTACAAATCCACACCACAAAATATCAGACAGTACACCATATGCAGTTAACTGATTGAACTTTATAAATCTTAATCTGAACATAGGGTTAATAAAGAAAAGAAAAAGAAAAAGGGCGAAGTTTAAGGAAAAAGTCAAAAGTGCACGTTGGAGCTCACTGATATGGCCATTCATCAACCATCGGCCTCCTCCAAGCGTCACTGAACTTTGGACCCTCGCTCCCAGACCACTCCGTCCGGTGGTGTACTAACTCTCTCACATGTCTTCCTTCTTCTTCTCTCCCTGACAAAAGACCACGAAAATCTCTCTTCTGGACTCACAAGAAAGAACAACCTTTCTCTCATTGGATAGCCACCACATTCCAAAGCCCCATTATCTCTATTCATAACCCAAACATTTCTGCTACAAAGAAACCATTACATTAGCAGTGACACATTACAGAGAGGCCATTACATTAGCAGTGAAACTGTACAGTGTGTTACAGGTGCAAGAGAATAGGTTCCTACCTCAATTATAGCTATCGAGGGCACTACAGAGCATCGTGTCCCAAGCACCCAGTTAAAGAAGATACCCGTCAGCAAGAAGGGAAACCCTGTTGTGTCAATTCTCTCTACAACCATCTTCAGCAAACTGAGTAATACTCCCAGCTTCCCTGTCATGGAGGTCCCAGATCTACGAGCTTCTGGCATTTATTGACTCCGGGGCATGGATATCTCTGACTCAAGGATGGGGAGTTCCCAGTCAACAAATGAGAGAGAATATTGCTGTCAAGGCTTTGGATGGTAATCCTCTGGGAACCAGCAGGATCCACCTTTCCACCGTACCCCTCCAACTTGTGCTAGAAGGCAACCATAATGAGCAGTTCCCCTTCTATTCTGTTGATTCACCTGAAATGCCTTGGTGCTTGGCCTTCTCTGGCTATCTTGACACAACCCATGGATCCTTTAGTCCCAAAAGGCACTCCAAGAATGGGAATTTAGAAACATGCCTTCTACCTGAGTGGGTCCAGCTCCAGACTTCATCAGTAAATCCCCAACTGCTAGTGTGGATTTGTCTGACATTTCAGCTCAATGTGCTGACCTTCCCGAGGTCTTTATAAGAGGAAGGCCACCTCTCTGTCTCCACAGCAGCCATACAACTATGCCATTAACCTCTTACCCGGTACTAGTCCTCCCCAGGGCCAGCCCTTTTCCCTCTCCGATCCTAAAATGGATGGCCAAGGAAGAATACATCAAGGAGGCAGGCAAGCTCTGTCCCTGCATTGATTATTGGGCCCTCAACAACGTCATGCTGAAGAGCTGCTACCCTCTTCCCCTACTTGCCTCTGCATTGAACATCTCCAGGGAGCAACCATATTCTCCAAGATAGATCTGTGCAATGCTTACAACCTGGTTCACATCTGAGAAGCATTCAACACCTCCACTAGGAATCATCATACTATTTGATATGGCCAGCATCCTTGCTCTTTTTCAGGCTGTGGTTAATGATGTGCTCCAGGACATGTTGAATCAGCTTCTTTTTGTGTATTTGGACAATATTTTTATCTACTCCTGGTCTCACCAGGAACACGTCAACATGTCCAGAGGGTTTTCGGATGGCTCCTCAAGAAGGAGCTTCATGCCAGGCTAAAGAAGTGTGAGTTCCACAAAGAGCAGGTGTCATCCTTCCGCTATATCCTCACCTCTCCCAGTGTGCAAATGGACCCATGCATATTTCAGGCAGTCAAACCACTTACGGTCAGAGAGGTGAGCTGTTTCATGGAGTCTGCAAACTGTTATCATCGCTTCAACAGAAACTTCAATTCCAACAAGCCTCCCATAAATGCACTCACCAGGAAGAATTTTGCAGGATTCCAATGAACAAGTGTAGCCGACCAACCATTCTCAGAGCTAAAACATTTCATCACTGCCCCAGTGACCATAAGACCCAAAGAAATATGAACAGAATTAGGCCATTTGGCCCATTGAGTCTGCTCTGCCATTTCATCATGGCTGATCCAATTTCCCTCTCAATTTCCCTTCCTGCCCTGACCACTCAAGAATCTATCAACCTCTGCCTTAAGTACACATAAAGGATTGGCCTCCACAGTTGCCTGTGGCAAAGAATTCCACAGATTCACCACTCTCTGGCTAAAAAAAATTCCTCCTCATCTACATTCTAAAAGGAGACTCCTCAATTCTGAGGCTGTGTCCTCTGGTCTTTGACTATCCCACCATAGGAAACATCATCTTCACATCCACTCTATCAAGGCTTTTCACCATTCGAAAGGTTTCAATTAGGTCACTCTTCATTCTTCTGAATTCTAGTGAATACAGGCCAGAGACATTAAACACTCTTCATATGACAAGCCATTCAATCCTGGAATCATTTTCATGAACTTCTTTGAACCCTCTCCAGTTTCAGCACATTCTTTTTAAGATAAGGGACCCAAAAGTGCTCACAACACTCCAAGTGTGGCCTCACCAGTGCTTTATAAAACTTAAACATTACATCCTTGCTGTTATATTCTAGGCCTCTTGAAATGAATGCTAACATTGTATTTGCCTTCCTCACCACAGACTCAACCTATAAATTCTGCACAAGGATTCCCTAGTCCCTTTCTGCCTCATTTTTTTGTATTTGCTCTCTGTTTAGAAAGTAGCCAACTCTTTTCATTTCTTCTACCAAAGTGCAGGACCATACACTTCCCACACTGTATCCCATCTGCTACTTTGTGCCCATTCTCCTAATCTAAATTCTTCTGTAGCATCTTTAACTCCACAAAACTACCTTCCCCTCCACCTATCTTTATATGGTCTGCAAACCTTGCAACAAAGCCATCAATTCCATCATCCAAATCATTGACATGTAATGTAAAAAGATTCGTTCCCAACACAGACCCTGTGGAACATCACTAACCACAGTCAGCCAACCAGAAAAGGCTCTTTTTATTCCCATCCTTTGTTTCCTGCCAATCAGCCACTGCATTATCCATGCTAGAATCTTTCCTGTAACACCATGGGATCATAGCTTGTTAAGCAGCCTCATATTTGTCACCTTGTCAAATACCTTCTGAAAATCTAATTACCTAATGTCAACTGATTCTCCTTCATCTATTCTGCTTTTTATTTCTTCAAAGAATTCCAACAGATTTGTCGGGCAAGATTTTCCTTTGAGGAAACCATACTGTCTATGGCCTATTTTATTATGTGCGTCCAAGTACCCTGAAACCTCATCCTTAATAATTGACTCCAATGTTTCCCTAACCACTGAGTTCAGACTAACTGGCCTATTGTTTCCTTTCTTCTGCTTCTCTCACTTCTTGAAGAGTGGAGTGACATTTGCAATTTTCCGGTCTTCCAGAGCCATTCAAGAATCTAGTGATTCTTGAAAGAACATTAGTAATGCCTCCACAATCTCTTCAGCCACCTGTTTCAGAACCCTGTGGTGTATACTATCTGGTCCAGGTGACTTATCCATCGTCAGTCCTTTCAATTACCCAAGAAACTTCTCTCCAGCAATGGTACCTTCACACACTTCATAACCCCTGACACCTGGATCTTCCTCCATACTGCAAGTCTTCCACAGTGAAGACTAATGCAAGATACTTTTTCAGTTCGTCTGCCATTTGCTTGTCTCCCATTATTAACTCTCCAGCATCATTTTCCATTGGTCCGGTATCCACTGTCACCTCTCTTTAACACTTTATGTACTATATCTAAAGAAATTGTTGATATGTTCTTTAATATTATTGGATAACTTACTTTCAGATTCCATCTTTACCTTCTTAATGACTTTTTTAGTTGCCTCTGTTGGTTTTTAAAAAGTTCCCAATCCTCTAACTTCCCACCGATTTTTGGCTGGATTACATGCCTTCCCTTTGACTTTTATGTTGGCTTCGACATCTCTTGTTAGCCACTGTTGTGTCATTTTGCCTTTATAATACTTCTTCCTCTTTGGTATCTATATATTGTATCCTGTGCCTTTCAAATTGCTTCTAGAAATTTCAGCCATTGCTCTTCCACCATCAATCATTCCTGCCAGTGATTCCCAATATTGATATTGATTTCCAATCAATACTGGCTAACTCCTCTCTCATGCCTCTGTAATTCCCTTTACTCCTCTGTAATACTGATACATCTGTATCCTTCTCAAACTTCGGGCTGAATTTGATTATACTCTGATCACTTGCCACTAAGCTTTTTTCACTTTAAACTCTCTAATCAATTCCAGTTTATTACACAACACCCAATCCAGAACAGCTGATCCTCTAGTGGGCTCAATCATGAGCTGCTCTAAAAAGCCATCTCATAGGCACTCTAGAAAGTCCCCCTAACACCAACCTGATATTTTCCAATCTACCTGCATATTGAAATCCCCCATGAGTATTGTAATATTACCATACGGGCATGCATTTTTTTTTATCTCCTATTGTAATTTGTAGACCACATCCTTATAACTGTTTGGGGGTCTGTATACAACTCCCATCAGGGTCCTTTTACTCTTGCAGTTCCTTAGCTCTATCCACAATGATTCAACACCTTCTGACACTCTTGTCACCTCTTTCTAATGATTTGATCTCAGTTTTACCAACAGGGCAATGCTGCTCCCTCTGCCTCTGTCTGTCCTTTCGATACAATGTGTATCCTTGAACATTAAGCTCCCAGCTATAATCTTCTTTCAGCCATGATTCAGTGATGCCTACATCTTACATGTGAATCCGTAACTATGCTACAAATTCATCTACCTATTCTGTATACTGCACACATTCAAATATAACGCCTTCAGTCCTTTATTCACTTTTTTTCACCTTTTACATTGCAACTTATCCTGTTGACTGCAGTTTTGCCCTATCAACAGCCTGTCCTCAATACACATTGTCTCTGTTTGTAAACCAGCTACATCATCTTTAGCACTATCACTCCAGTTCCCATTTCCACACCCCCCCCCCCACCAAATTAGTTTAAACCCTCCCGAACAACTCTAGCCAGCCTGCCCACAAGGATTTTTGACCCCTTCTGGTTCAGGTGTAACTCATCCTTTTTGTATAAGTCATACCTTCCCCAGAAGAGATCCCAATGATCCTGAAATCTGAACCCCCCCCCCAACCCTTGCACCAGTTCCTCAACCACACATTCACCTGGCAAATCATCTAATCTTCCCCTCATTGACACATGGTACAGGCAGCAATCCAGAGATTACTACCCTGTGGGCCCTGTTCCTCAGCTTTCTACCTAGCTGCCTAAGATCTCTCTTCAGGATCCCTCACCTTGACTACCTACAGTACGTCATTGGTATCAACCTGTCCTAAGACTTCTGGCTGCTCACCCTTGCCCTTGAAAATGCCATGGACCCAATCCAGTACCTCGTGGATTGGTATGGATATGGCCTAGAGGAAATTTCTTGTGACATCCTGGACAAGACTCTCATCTGGGAATTCCAACAGGGTCAGGTCTCTACCACCTCGGGAGGTGGTCCCTGTCATAGCCACGGACTCTGGACAGAGTCTGGGTGCCCTGACAGGTAGGCAGCTGAAAGTGCTAGGCAATCATGCTCTTGTGTATGTATGTTCTAGCCAATTAGGGTTTCTTTATGGCTGTATTTAATTCCTTTCCTTTTGATTCAGTCTTAACGAGTCTTGACCAATGCACAGTGACGGCAATTCTCCTTAGTCCACATTCCAGTAAAGAAGATTAGAATTTAGATTAAGCAATACACACCAAATGCTGGAGGAACTCAGCAGGCCAGGCAGCATCTATGGAAAGGAGTACAGTTGACGTTTGGGACTGAGACCCTTCATCATGTCCTGTCTAGCTCTAGACATCGACTATACACTCTTCCATAGATACTGCCTGGCCTGCTGAGTTCCTCCAGCATTGTGTGTGTGTGTGTGTGTGTGTGTGTGTGTGTGTGTGTGTGTGTGTGTGTGTGTGTGTGTGTGTGTGTGTGTGTGTGTGTGTGTGTGTGTGTGTGTGTGTGTGTGTGTGTGTGTGTGTGTGTGTGTGTGTGTGTGTTGCTTGGATTTGCAGGTATTCTCTTGTTTGTATTAGAATTTAGATTAACGCTGTAATGGAATGCTATTGACTTAGTATTAAGCTACTGCTCCTGAGCCAAAGTGATGATGGTAGATTTTAGTTTGAGTGTTTTAGCTAGTAGTGCTGTTGGCCTAGCAGATGTTATTTTCCTTTTGTTCGACACAGTTGTTACTAAAACTCAGTGAGCCGTTCATTCCACCATCGTGTGTGTCTCTCCCTCTGCACTTGGGCATTCATTGAACACCATGTCACTCACTATACTTACTGACAGAACTGCTCTACAACAGATGCCATGGCATCTGTCATGCACATGGCCATGATACACCTAGAAAACAAGAATGCTTGTCAGAATGATGTCTCTGGATTTCAGTTTGGCATTCTAACAGTTCGGGATTACCGCCTGTGCCATGCGACAGTGAGAATAGTAATAGAATGTAGTGGAGGAAAATGTGTGGCTGAGGGATTGGAGCAGGGAGCAGGGATTCAGATTTCTAGATCATTGGGACCTCTTTTGGGGCAGGTGTGACCTGCACAAAACAGATAGGTTGCACTTGAATCCCAGGGGACCAATATCCTGGCAGGGAGGTTTGCTAAGGCTACTGGGGAGAGGTTAAACTAGAAAAACTGTCTACAAGTTTTCTCTATTTGTGAACCGAACTGAAGAGACTGGGGAAGAGGAGGTTGGCTCACAAATAGAGAAAGCTTGTAGACAGTGCGAGAGGGAGGATAGGCAGGTGATAGAGAAGGGACGTGCTCAGACCAAAGGTTTGAGATGTGACTATTTTAATGCAAGGAGAGTTGTGAACAAAGCAGATGAGCTTAGAGTGTGGATCAGTACTTGGAGATATGATGTGGTGGCCATTACAGAGACTTCCCTGATGGCTCAGGGATAAGAATGGTTACTTCAATTGCTGGGTTTTAGATGTTTCAGAAAGGACAGGGAGGGAGGCAAAAGAGGTGGGGGAGCATGGCACTGTTGATCAGAGATGGTGTCACAGTGCAGAAAAGGTGGTTGCCATGGAGGGATTGTCTATGGAGTCTCTGTTGATGGAGGTTAGGAACAGGAAGGGGTCAATACCTTTACTGGGTGTTTTCTATAGGCCGCCCAATAGTAACAGGGATATCAAGGAGCAGACAGGGAAACAGATCCTGGAAAGGTGTAATAATAACAGTTGTCATGATGAGAGATTTTAATTTCCCAAATATCTATTGGCATTACCTAGAGCAAGGGGTTTAGATGGGGTGGAGTTTGTTAGGTGTGTTCAGGAAGGTTTATTGACACAATATGTAGATAAACCTACAAGAGGAGAGGCTGTACTTGATTTGGTATTGGGAAATGAACCTGGTCAGGTGTCAGATCTCTCAGTGGGAGAGCATTTTGGAGATAGTGATCATAATTCTACCTCCTTTAAATAGCATTAGAGAGAGATAGAAACAGGGAAGTTAGAAAAGCACTTAATTGGACTAAGGGAAATTATGCCACTCTATACATGCGCAGTACTGCATCCTAACAAGATGCATCACGCTGTGGTATGGAGATTACACTGCAGTGGATACGAAAATGCTACAAATGATTAGTTAAAACTGCCTAACACATCACCAGCACCAGCCTACTCGCCATCAAGGACGTATGTACAGAAAGATGCCCGAAAGGGGCTAGTAACATCATGAAGAATCCCACCCACCTTGCTCATGGATTGTTTGTCCTGTTCCCATCAGGGACGAGGTTTCTAATGATCCACACAAGGACTACCAGACTCAAAAACAGTTACTATCCCCAAAAAGTAAGGCTGATCAACACCTCCAACCACTAACCCACCCCTTTGCACCCCAGCCACTACGACTTTATTACTTCCTGTCAGTCACTCCTGTACCTAGTGTATATACTCCTGTGCCTAATGTCACTTTATGGAAATACAATCAATCTATGTATATAAACTACCTTATGTATTTATAGTTATTGCATTTTTATTATTATTGTGTTATTTTCGTGTTGTGTTTTTTTTGTGCTTCATCAGATCTGGAATAACAACTATTTCATTCTCCTTTATAGTTGTGTACTGTAAATGATATAAAGCAATCTTGCACCTTGAATCCATGCCCATGTGGAGAGCCAGTGAGAATGCATCCACAGTAGACCTACTCAAGTTTAATTGTCATTCAACCATACAAGAGCACCTATGAATACAGGCAAATGAAACAGCATTACTCCAGGGTCAAGATGCAAGACACAGTACCAACAGTCACACACAGCACACGTAAGTTATCAGTAAAATAGTCATGCAAAAAAGATGTAGTTTAAGACCCTGAATGCTGCAGCAGTCTGCAGTCAAACACAATCAAGTTTGATTTCTACCGAGCGAACACTGGGCAGGGGCAGCACTGACTTGAGCTTGGAGACCGTGCCACGCTGCCTCTGCTGGAGCACACTGGCCCCTCTCACCTGGGCAATTGTAAACAGGCAATACCACGGCTTGAGGCCTGGTGCTCCCCTGCCATCCGCCAACCAATCAGTGAGTCGGACTTGCAGCATCTTACGTTAACAATGTCCAACAGGATCGTGCAAGCACAAAAAATTGACTAAGATGACCTCTCGCTGTTAGATTGCACACTGGATTTAGCACCGACTCCTCCAACGCCTCTCTGGTGCAGGCAGTAGCACGATCCGCACTAAATCCATCTGCTTCAGATTCTCTACCATTGAGCAACTCAATGATGGGACAGACCTGCAGTACTTTCAGTTGTTAATGTCCAGCAGGGCTTTGCAATCATTTATAGAAGAAAATAATACCTCTGGTTGACTTCACAGTAGCCGCTGCTATCGGATGCACCACCATTTTACTGGAATTACCAGAATATATAAGTGTAATCTATTATAGCAAGAGATAAACTGCAACGGGTCCAGATCCTTGCTTGGACAGAGCTAATTCTGGCCATGGCTAACCTCTCAAAACACTTCACTACAGTTGGCGTGTGTGCCACTGGATGATATTCGTTGAGGTAAACCACCTTGCCCTTTTGGGGCACTGGTATGATTGATGCCCTTTTGAAGCAGGTGGAAACCTCCAACTGCAGCAGTGAGAGAGAAGATGATCTTCAATACTCCCTCCAATTGTTTGGCACAGATTTTTAGTGCCCTACCAGGTACATCATCAATGCTTGGTGCCTTGTAAGGGATCACCCTCTTAAATGATATTCTGACATCAGCCTCTGAGAGAGAGTTCGCAGGGTCATCAGATGCTGCAGGGATTTGCACAGGTATTTTTATTCTCCCTTTCAAAGTGTGCATAAAAGGCTTTTAGCTCATGTAGAAGTGAAGCATCACAGCCATTAGGTTTTGCCTTGTAGGAAGTAATAACCTGCAAACCCTGAGAGAGCTGATGTGCATCGAATTCCATCTCCAACTTCAATCAGAATTGTTTTCTCGCTCTTAAAGTAGCTTCCATAGGTCATACCTGGACCCCTTGTACAGTTCTAGATCACCAGTCTAGAATGCCACAGATCTAGCTCTCAGCAGATGATGAATCTCCTGGTTAGTCTGATATCCAAAAGCCTCAGTGTAATAAATGGACAAATTGCTCTTAAAGGTAACTTAGTTGTTCCTTTGCCAAAAGGGAACAGTTTGAAATATCCTTAATTTTATTATTTCACATAACCCTAATTTACCCATTTTTTTATTGGTTAAGGTTACTCAGACACTTTCCCATAGTCAGCTGGCCATGTGTCCTTCAGCTCCACAGGGTCTTTCCTTGTACACAAGTCTATTGTCTTGTACTTCATTGAAAATTGAAATATGTTTTGTCGCTCACATTATCTGTTACTTCTTCAAAGAACTCATAAAGTTTACACAAGCATAACATGCTCATTTAAAATCTGTACTGAGTGCAACAGTATTTACAACTTAACGATCTTTTTCTACAACACTTATGAGGAAGGATTTTATTATATTTCCCACCAACAACTTAAAGTAATTAGTATAGAGTTCTCTGTACTTGATCCAAATCTCATTCTACATTCCTGGAATCATGAGATATTAGTTTGTATCTGTTATATTTACTAACAAATGTTCACATGTAACCA
Organism: Hypanus sabinus; assembly: GCF_030144855.1. Taxonomy (NCBI): domain Eukaryota; kingdom Metazoa; phylum Chordata; class Chondrichthyes; order Myliobatiformes; family Dasyatidae; genus Hypanus; species Hypanus sabinus. Next base: position 53,891,588 of record NC_082713.1, read on the forward strand.
ACACTATCTCTCTTACAACTTTTAATAACCATGCATACAATCCATCTACAAAAGCAGTTTATCCTCCTTTTCTTTTCAAAGGTTTCAAAGGAATATTTAACAGCAGAGAAATGCATACAATATACATTGTGAAATTCATTTTCTTCGCAAACATCCATGAAAAACAGAGGAGTGCCCCAAAGAATGAATGACAGTTAAATGCTAGAACCCCAAAGTACCCCCCAGCTCCCCCATCCCATGCATAAACAGCAGCAAAGCAATGACACCCCCACTCCCACCAGCAAAATAAGCATCGACACCCCCCACCAAGCACTCAAGCATGCAGAAAAACATCAATAAAGACACAGACTTGCAGTACCCCAAAGATTACCTGTAAACCTGGTAATTCGACACACCATAGGCTCTCCCTTTCCCTAATAAGGGAAGAAGAGGTGTTCCCATTTCACAGCCAGAGGGGAGACATAACAATCAACTCGCTGATTTACAATGTTAAAAGTCCGTTGTGTCGCTTTTTCTGAGCTCTTTGTCCAAAGAACTCGGGTCTCTGGGCACACAGCCAGCAGCCAACTTGCTGCTTATGGTTTTACGTCTCCCACAACACACCAGTTTCCTGTGGCGACACCGGCCTCGAGTCCGTCCACCTCCAGAGCCACGAAATCCCAGATCAGTTTATCCAATTATCTCTGCCATTTCTAAAATACCTTGTTTCACTGTGAGTCTAGAATATTTTGGCACAATAGTATGGAGGTTAACACAATGCTTTACAGTACCAGCAACTCAATTCCTGCTCCTCCCTGTACATTCTGCCCATGACTGTGTGGATTTCCTCTGGGTGTGTTGGTTTATTCCCACAATCCAAAGACATGTTGTTTGATAGGTTAATATGTCATTGTAAATGTCAAATTTACAATTTTATAAATGTAAATTATCCTGTGATTAGGCTAGGATTAAATTAGAGGATGCTGGGTGATGTGGCTCGAAGGCCCGGAAGAGTCTATTCTGCATTCTAGCTCATCAAATTAATTAATTAATTAATTAACAGATAAATTTATCTACAGACAGACAAATAAATGAATAAATAAATAAATAAAGCATGCAAGCAAGCTTTTCTGCAAATGTTTTGAGGTAATTTGAATGTAGTTTCAATCTGCTTGAGGGACTTAATAGATTGCACTAAAAGAATTCTCTTTTTACACTACTTAATTTCAAAAATATATTTTAAAATACATTTACTTATATTTATTATAGTTTTTTTTTGTTTTTTTACTATTATGTACAGTATTCCAATGTACTGTTGCCGCAAAACAACATATGCCAGTGATATTAAACCTGATTTGAATTCTGAACAATAAGCTAATGACCAAATAGGTTGCTATAGATCAAGCCAAGGGCATTCACTTCATTATCAGGGCTACAGTTGGCAACACCTTGGAAGTGTTTCTTCCCACAGCCATGGACTCCCTGATGAGTTTATTTCTATTCTTGCCTCTGAGTACAGCCTGGTCATTTGACCCGCAGACGGCCTTGGCAGAACTGCAGAACCCACACATGTCACAGCTGTCAGCGAGTAGCTGAGCCTCCTGGCTTCTCCCACTACTATTTTGTTCATGGACCTCTGTCTTCAGGTGCCTGATGGAGCTTCCAATTCTGGAACATTATATACTAGCCATTCATTAACCCAATTTCCTGCTCTTTCCGATCGAACAGTCCTGATTTTTCCTCGTAATGAAGTAGGGGCCTCTACCCATGAGTAAAAGCATTCCAGGCGGACAGCATGCAAACGTCCCGCACTACTTTCTTCCCTTTAATCAGTTCTCTCGACTTGCAATACATTAATCCCAAGTAAAAATTGTATGTGTAGCTTTATCAAAGAATCCTAATATATTTCATTCATTGATGCTCTTGTTTCTCCTGCCACCCAGAATCGCTCAAGAAACTTTTCGATCCATCAAACAATTCCTTTCATGAAACTAAATTGATTAATTTTATGACAGGAAATCATAGAACTGCCATGTTGCCATATCCTTCTCATAGATTCTAGCATTTTCTCAGCAACTGATCTCAGGCTGTAGTAATCTGTTACGGTTTTCCAGTCATTCAGGAAATGGGCAAAACAGTAAAAGGCAACACTCACTGACATCCAACATGCCCCTGAACTGAGTAGGTCAACATCCCTTTTCAAGGGTATTTAAAAGTCATCTACATTGACGGATCGCCTACAGCACAAACCCAATTGTGTAAAGATATTAATGTGTTCCACAAATATTTTATTGCCTTTGCTATAAGCCCTGCTTATTTCTTGATTAGTATTTTTTCCAGCACTCTTGCTCCTGCGAATAATTTAGAAAGTATTTGCACCATATAATCCTAAACTCAAGAGATTCTGCAGATACTGGAATGAACACAAGATGTCGACTGTTTTTTTTTCCCTAGATGTTGCCCGACCTGCTTGGTTCCTTCAGCATTTTGCATGTGTGTGCACCTTTATAAGTTGTGGTGTGCTACTACTTCCACTTCACCTATAACTGTTATATTCTGGTTTTCTTTTCCATCAATTATCACTCCACCTTACCGCCTCTGTGCCATCTTTCATGAAGAGTTAAAAATACCCCTCTCCCAATCCTCACATTTTCCATTTTGCTTGTCCTTTGTATGTCAAGTACCACAGAGTATTTAATTGCTGACGTTGGTCTCCATTCAACCAAAACTCTTTAATGGCTGACTTGTTACAACTGCCTTTGAACTCAAGTACAAAGCACAATGTAATTCTTCACCAGATTTCTTTAATATGACTTTTTTCACTGAAGAATGAAAGGTCCTGGCCTGAAACATTGACTGTTTTATTCACTTCCATTGATGCTGCCAGACATGCTGATTTCCTTTAGCATTTTGTGAATGCTGCTTTGAATTTCCAGTATCTGCCGACATTCTCCTGTTTATCACTAACTTCCCTCCCCTTTCTGCTTATTACTTCCCAAGTTACTGCTTTGTTCTATGATGCTGACATTTTCCTTTGAATCTATTTAACTTCATCTGCATCCAATTTCTTCTACCTTTCTGCTGTGTGTCTGAACTTTAATTATGTCATTTCCTGGGACACTTGTTCCAGAAACCTTCCAGTGCATAATTCTTTTCCGCTCTCATTTAGTGTAAGTGCTGCTGATTTGACACTGGTATCTCCCAATCTATTGGCTCCAAGATATAGCACAAATACTGTGATCTGCAGTTTATCATGGCTTTTGTTTGTAATTCAAGTGATGCACCAATGTCATGCTCCTCACCATGCTATTCATTTAAAGCTGATGCACGCCACTTACAGATCGGAGAATTGTGACTGAAAGTGAACTAAATGTATCTGTAATACCCTGAAAAATTACTGAGATTAGAACACAAGAAATTCTGCAGATGCTGGAAATCCAAAGCAACATACACAAAATGCTGGAGGAACTCAGCAGATCAGGCAGCCTCTATGGAAATGAATAAATAGTTGGTTTCGGGCAGAGATCATTCTTCAGGACTGGACTGAAGGGGGAAGACGTCATAATAAGAAGGTGGGTGAAGCGGAAGAAGGATAACTAACAACGATAGGTGAAGCCAGGTAGGTGGGAAAGGTAAAGGGCTGGAGATGAAGAAATCTGAATGGAGAAGAGAGTAGACCATTGGAGAAATGGAAGGAAGATGGGCAACAGAGGGAGGTGATAGGCAGGTGAGAAGCCAAAGCAGGGATTCAAAGACAAAGCCAGAAGGATAAAATGTTGTTCATGCCATCAGGTTGGAGGCTATCCAGGTGAAGTATAAGGTGCTGCTTCTCCACCTTGAGGGTGGCCTCATTGTGGACTGACATGTCAGAATGGGAATGGTAATGGAAATTAAAATCTTGGGCCACTGGGAAGTTCGCATTTGGCAGATGGAGTGGAGGTGCTTGATGAAACAGTCCCCAACTTACAATGTGTCTCACCAGTATAGATGAGCACCCAACCCTAGCAGATTCACAAGTGAAATGATGCCTCTCCTGGATGGACTGCCTGGGTCCCAGAATGGAGGTGAGGGAGGAGGTGAATGAGCAAGTGAAGCTCTTTGGCTGCTTGCAGGGGTAAGTGACAGGAAGGAGGTTAATGGTGAGGGACAAATGGACAAGGAAATTACAGAGGAAGCAATCTTTGCAGAAAGCAGAGAGTGGGGGTGGAGGTAAAGATGTGTTTGGTGGTAAGATCCCTTTGGAAATGTCTTCACCTATCACTTTCTAACTATCCTTCCCCTCCCCCACTTTTTTTATTCTGGTGTTCTTCCCCTACCTTTCCAGTCCAGAAGAAGGTCTTGGTCCAAAACGTTGTCTGATAGTTCATTTCCATGGATGCAGAATTCCTCCAATATTTTGTGTATGTTGAGATGAGAATACAATAGGTTTAAATGCTACATTGAAAGGATTATAAAATAATATTAGATTTATTTGACACGTGTACTGTACATTCAAAACATACAGTGAAATGCATTATTCACATCACATCAAATCAGCCAAGATTGTGCTGGGCAGCCAAGAGTCGCCATAGCATGACCACAACACACCAACCCTAATCCGTACGGTTTTGGAATGCAGGAGGGAATCAGATGAAACCTATGCAGTCACGGGGAAAATGTACAATCTCCTTAGAGACAGCGGTGGGAATCGAACCCTGAACAGTGATGGCTGCCACTGTGTAGTGACTATATAACCGTTGTGCCACTGAGCCTCCCACAAGATGATCTGATGTTTTCTCCACAAGGTGTGGAGAAAACATGAAATCTCCACTGGGAATTAAGCAATTTTCCAGACATATGTTCAGAACCAACGAGAATGAACTTCCGAGGAGATCAACATTCAGTATGAAACCCTAAATGCATCTTACGCCGTTCCAAATGAACTTCAAAGATTAAATTAACTGAATACTTCATCAAA